>NC_091291.1:126865272-128065272 GCF_032444005.1 Ranitomeya imitator
CTTTAAGGTTCCTTATCCCTGTTCCTCACCATCATGCCCCCTTCTCATGAACTGTTTGCTGCCTATGTCACAATTAGGTATTAATTGAAAACCTTTTCATTTTGTGGCTGAATCATGTGGAGGCAATTACCGATATATTGATTAATTATGGGATATGTATAAAGAGGTCACAGGCATTGTTATTAACTTGTTCTGAAAAGGAAGAACGTACAAGAATTTGCATAACTAAACAAGCTTTAACCCCTTCACCCCAAAGCCTGTTTTCACCTAAGTGACAGGGCCAATTTTTACAATTCTGACCACTGTCACTTTATGTGGTCATAACTCTGAAACGCTTCAACGGATCCCGGTGATTCCGACACGGTTTTCTCGTGACACATTGTACTTCATGATAGTGGTAAAACTTCTTCGATATGACTTGCATTTATTTGTGAAAAAAACAAAAATTTGTCAGAAATTATGAAAATTTAGCAATTTTCAAACTCTTAGTTTTTATGCCCTTAAATTAGAGAGTTATATCACATAATATAGTTAATAAACAACATTTCCCACATGTCTGCTTTACATCAGCACAATTTTGGAAACATAATTTTTTTTTTGTTAGGACGTTATAAGGGTTAAAAGTTGACCAGCAATTTCTCATTTTTGCAACAAAATTTGCAAAACCATTTTTTTACGGACCACCTCACACTTGAAGTGACTTTGAGGGGTCTATATGACAGAAAATGCCCAAAAGTGAGACCATTCTAAAAACTGCACCCCTCAAGGTACTCAAAACCACATTCAAAAAGTTTATTAACCCTTCAGGTGCTTCACAGGAATTTTTTGAATGTTTAAAAAAATTGAACATTTTAACTTTTTTTTTTTTTCACAAAATTTTTTACTTCAGGTCCAATTTGTTTCATTTTACCAAGGGTAACAGGAGAAATTGGACCACAAAAGTCGTTGTACAATTTGTCCTGAGTACGCCGATACCCCATATGTGGGGGTAAACCACTGTTTGGGCACATGGCAGAGCTCGGAAGGGAAGGAGCGCCATTTGACTTTTCAATGCAAGATTTGCTGGAATTGAGATCGGAGCCCATGTCACGATTGGAGAGCCCCTGATGTGCCTAAACAGTGGAAACCCCCACAAGTGACACCATTTTGGAAAGTAGACCCCCTAAGGAACTAATCTAGATGTGTGGTGAGCACTTTGAACCTCCAAGTGCTTCACAGAAGTTTATAATGTAGAGCCGTAAAAAAAAAATTTATATTAATTTTCACAAAAAATGATCTTTTTGCCCCAAATTTTTTATTTTCCCAAGGGTAAAAGGATAAATTGTACCCCAAAAGTTGTGCAATTTGTCCTGAGTACGTCGATACTTCATATATGGGGATAAACCACTGTTTGAGCGCATGGCAGAGCTCGGAAGGGAAGGAGTGCCATTTGACTTTTCAATGCAAAATTGGCTGGAATTGAGATCGGACGCCATGTCGCATTTGGAGAGCCCCTGATGTGCCTTAACAGTGGAAACCCCCCACAAGTGACCCCATTTTGGAAAGAAGACCCCCTAAGGAACTTATCTAGATGTGTGGTGAGCACTTTTAACCCCCAATTGTTTCACTAAAGTTTAGAATGTAGCATTGTGAAAATTAAAAAATCATTTTTTCTTTCCACAAAATGATGTTTTAGCCCGCAATTTTTTTTTCCCCAAGGGTAACAGGAGAAATTGGACCACAAATGTTATTGTCCAATTTGTCCTGAGTACGCTGATACCCCACATGTGGGGGGGAACCACCGTTTGAGTGCATGGCAGAGCTCGGAAGGGAAGGAGCACCGTTTGAAATGCAGACTTAGATGGAATGGACTGCAGGTGTCATGTTGCATTTGCAGAGCCCCTGATGTACCTAAACAGTAGAAACCCACCACAAGTGACCCCATATTGGAAACTAGACCCCCCAAGGAACTTATCTAGATGTGTTGTGAGAGCTTTGAACCAACAAGTGTTTCACTGCAGTTTATAACGCAGAGCCGTGAAAATAAAAAATATTTTTTTTTTCCACGAAAATGATATTTTATCCCCTATGTTTTTATTTTCCCAAGGGTAACAGGGCAAATTGGACCCCAAAAGTTGTTGTCCAACTTGTCCTGAGAACGCTGATACCCCATATGTTGGGGGGGAACCACTGTTTGGGCACACAGGAGAACTCGGAAGGGAAGGAACCCTGTTTTACTTTTTCAAAGCAGAATTGGCTGGAATTGAGATCGGACGCCATGTCGCGTTTGGAGAGCCCCTGATGTGCCTAAACAGTGGAAACCCCCCAATTATAACTGAAGCCCTAACCCCAACCCTAACCCTAGCCCTAACCCTAATCCTAACCCTAGCCCTAACCCTAACCCTAGCCCTAACCCTAGCCCTAACCCTAATGGGAAAATGGAAATAAATACATTTTTTTACATTTTATTATTTTTCCCTAACTAAGGGGGTGATGAAGGGGGGTTTGATTTACTTTTACAGCGTTTTTTTGGCGGATTTTTATGATTGGCAGCTGTCACACTAAAAGACGCTTTTTATTGCAAAAAATAGTTTTTGCATCACCACATTTTGAGAGCTATAATTTATCCATATTTTGGCCCACAGAGTCATATGAGGTCTTGTTTTTTGCGGGACGAGTTGACGTTTTTATTGGTAACATTTTCGGGCAGATGACATTTTTTGATCTCTTTTTATTCCGATTTTTGGGAGGCGGAATGAACAAAAACCAGCTATTCCTGAATTTCTTTTAGGGGGGGCGTTTATACCGTTCCACGTGTGGTAAAATGGATAAAGCAGTTTTATTCTTCGGGTCAGTACGATTACAGCGATACCTCATTTATGTAATTTTTTTTATGTTTTGGCGCTTTTACACAATAAAAACTATTTTATATAAAAAAATAATTGTTTTTGCATCGCATTATTCTGAGAGCTATAACTTTTATTTTTCTGCTGATGTTGCTGTATGGCGGCGCTTTTTTTGCGGGACAAGATGACGTTTTCAGCGGTACCATGGTTATTTATATCCGTCGTTTTGATCGCGTGTTATTCCACTTTTTGTTCGCCTGTATGATAATAAAGCGTTGTTTTTTGCCTTTGTTTGCGGTGTTCACTGAAGGGGTTAACTAGTGGGATAGTTTTATAGAGCGGGTTGTTACGGACGCGGCGATACCAAATATGTGTACATTTATTGTTTTTTGTTTTTTTTTACATAAATAAATGGATTTATTGGGAAATGTTTTTTTTTTTTTTTTTATTTGGGGATTTTTTTTTTTTTTTTTCTTTTACTTTCTAACATTGTCCCAGGGTGGGACATCTCTGTATTAGATCAGATCGTTGATCTGACACTGTGCATAGCACACTGTCAGATCAACGATCTGACAGGCAGCTTAGCTGGCTCTCCAGCGCCTGCTCTCAGCAGGCGCCGGCTAGCCAGGTCACTTCATGACCCGGAAGGAGTCCGGCGGCCATCTTGGATCCGGGGACTCCTTCCGGGTCACCGGAGCAACGCGATCTCATTGTGTTGCTCCGGTGGGAGAGCGCAGGGAGCCCCCGTCCCTGCGCGATCCCCCTCTATGCCGCTGTCACTACTGACAGCGGCATCAGAGGGGTTAAATGCCCGCGATCGGCGATAGCGCCGATCGTGGGCATTGCTGCGGGGTGTCAGCTGTCATATACAGCTGACACCCGCACCCGATCACCGCGGCGCTCAGCGCGAGACCGCGGTGATCGGTGCGCCGTACTAGTACTGCTGCTGGCACTAATGCAGTGCCGGCAGCGCAGTACTAGTACGGCGCATGTCACGAAGGGGTTAAAAAAAAAAAAAAAGAGACACCGCAGAGTACCAATTCATGTGTAAGCAGGAGTCAAATTTTGGAAATGTAACTATATTGAAAAGGTCTAAAAATAAATAAATGTAAAGTATTCATGGGGTAAAATTGGTTTCGGAAAAAAAAAAAACCACCTTGATTGTCAGCAGCGCATAGTCTGGTGTAAACAGGACCTGTGCTGCAGAGATCAATGGCAGCCTATGCGCACTGAACGATCTGTTATGGACTGCACCGCGTGGGGTCGACAACGGTATATGGTCTATTAAATGACCACCGACCTGCATACAAGTTGCCGATCGGTGGATTAGTGCAAGGTTGTGTATCCCGTGCTCCCGGGGGTTTTAGGAAATCTGTGACTGTCGAAAATATAAAAGTTGTGTATATAAACAGCATAAGCGCTTAGTAAATGTTATGGAAGGAGGCTACCACCTCGTGACGCGCGGCACAAAGTATTCTTACCGTAGAGTTTCAATTCCCACACACTTTGAGTTTAAAAAAAAAAGCAAAAAAAAAAAGCAGAAAGTCCGGTATCAGGCGACAGTTTCAACTATCAATTTTTCTTAGTGCAAATTGTTATACCCAGAAACTGTGACAAACACCAAGTGCAAAAAGCGCTAAAACAAGTGAAAAAAAAAAGTCTTAAAGACAATAAACCGTTGTCTAAAGTTGTCTGAAGCCGACGCTCCTCTTACCGATAACGTCCCGGGAGAGAAGGAGGTTGGAGCCATTTTCCGTCATTCAGAGAAGCCGCTACCGGACAAGTCTGGCAACGGATTCCTCCACTCCCCCCATTGAGAACACAATGCTTAATGTTCACCAATTTGGGGGGGGAGGGGGGTGTCAGGAGCGATCACTAAATTTTAGGCTTCGTTCACAGCGTGTAAAAAAGGTTTATTGGGGGGTCAAGTTGACCTGCTCCAAAACACTTGGAAAAACGTATCCTATTTATTTCGATGAGAAATCTACTTTGCTGCTCCTATAATTAGTATTTTTGGTTTGGAATTACTTAATTCTTAGGGTAAAAAAAACAAAACAAAAAAAAAAAAACACATCACTTTGAAACTGATCCTGTAGGAATCTACTCCAAACTAAGCAACGTCCAAAAAAAAAACCTGCAGAAAAATAAAGGAATAAATATTCCAGACACTCAAACAAAGCAGTTTCTGCTTGAAACAAATATTCATTTTTGGAGTTCTTAAGGAAAAAAACAAAAAAAAAACACTACATGAGAGATAGGAAGGATGGAAACGAGCAGCCTCTGCAGACATCCGTCCTCTAGTAACTGTGGTACAGGTGGAAGAGATCGCTGAATGTGGTTCATATGTTACACGAGCCGGGGCTCGTTTTTTTTATTTTTGTTTTTTAGGAAGAAACCTACTGAAAAAAAAAAAAAATGATATACAAGAGCTGGACTTCATATTATAAGGGAATAATGCCCATAACTGGTGAATTTCCATAAATATAGGTTTTTGATAATTTCCCTTGGTGTAAACGCCGCTGTACTCCTGAATCCGGCGATGTTTTTCTTTTGTTCCTGCTCCTCTCCGTTCCCGAGATATGGCCCCATCTTCCCTGTATATAAATCATCTTTTTATCCAAGTGGGTGTGATCCGCAAGTCCGCTGGCATCTTGGAGTCCACGCCCAGTTGAAAAAAAAAGAAAAGAAAAGAAAAATAAGCAAGCAGAGACAATATCTCAGGAACGGAGAGGCGCTGGAACAAAAGACAGACATCGCCGGATTCAGGAGAACAGCGGCGTTTACACCGGGTAAAAAATAAATTACTTATTTATGCTGAGTTTGCGTCGAACACTTTACACCGTAAGCACCGATTAACTTTTTCTATCATCAATAGGTAGAAGTTTGCTTGTGTAAACCGGCCTTTAAAACAAGTCCAAGCAGTGTCAATACCCTGGCAGCCTGGGAATGAAAAGCCAGGTAAGACGTTATAGGATAGGAAAATGATAACATGGGTCTTCCCATGTATCCAGGCGGATGGGACCAACCAAAGCCAACAGGAGATGCTTTCCAGGATGAGAAAGTGGCAGCTCAGAGATGTATGCGGGGCCGGCGGTGGCGGATGAGCAGCTCCACTCCTTCCTCCCACTCGTGCCGAGCTGTAATAACCATTCTCAAGAGACTGGAGACCACGGCCTCCAGTGTGTGGAGTAAGATCATGGATGGTCCACCTTTGGCAGCGCTTTAGAAAATTCCTTTAAAACCTAAAAATCTAAGGTTGGAGGGTTCCCCAGCAGGAGACCCCCACGCGGTGTTCATACGTTTGATTTTTTTTTTTTTTTTTAACGAGGGTTTGGGCAAGTCTACCAGATACATTTTTTTTTACTTGAGTGCAATATCGTCTGGTTACACTGTAGGTCCTACAATGCGCTTAGCTGACCAGCTTACACTCTGGGCACAATGACAATAATCCAGACATACTGGGGGTCCTCTCCCGTTTCTTGACCAGAGTGGAGTCGGCAATAGTTAGGCCGATGCTTCAAAAATGAACTTTATTGGAAACCAATTCTTAGTACTCGAAAGAAGGGTGAAGCATTGAGTCCTTATAATCCGCTTCCATTATACAGTGACCAACGCGATTCAATCCCTCATTGTGGGGTCTCTTGCGTTTCAACATAAACACCATAATAAAGGCTTCCAGGAACCACCTCTAAAAATGGATTTTAATCAACAAGCTAAGTTCTTGCAAACCTTTACTATGGTACATAGGAGAAGACAAAGAGATACATTCTGCCGTCAGTTAACCAAAGCCTAATGTTTGGGTCTCCAACAGAGGATCTCTGAGGAACCATTAACATCCATCGTCTGTATCTACTTGTTGGCATGGAGAGGACCTAAAACCGTCAAATCCACTAATTAGAAGGACTGTCCATATAGTTTTGGCTACAGTTTTGACTAAAACCAAAGCTTAGGAAAGTTAAGTTACCCAAACTATCTGGGCACCAATACAAAATGTCCAACAGGGTCTCCTCCCACTATCACTTCTCAAAATGAACCCTTCTGCCCTACCCAGGGCAGGTAATACTACAACCCCTCTGGCTTTGAGCTGAAAGGGTACAGTAAGCCAGTTGCCCGATGGTGCAGATTAGTGATGAGTGACCGTGCTGGGATAAGCCGTTATCTGAACATGCTTGGGTGCTAACCAAGTGTCTTCGGCGTGCTCGAATACCATGTTCCAGTTCCTGCTGGTGCATGTCCCGAGACTGAGACGCAACACATGCAAGGATTGCCTATCGAACAGCAACAAGACATGCAGCCGCGGGGACTGGAACATAGTGTTTGTGCACGCCAAAGACACTCGGTTAGCACCTGAGCATGGAGGATATCACCTTCTCTGAACACGCTCGCTCAACACTAGTGATTGATGTTAGCAAAAGGAGGGTCCGCACAGTGCCCAACCCCAAAATCTGCAGAACGGCATAGCCGAGAGCCAGCATATAAAACAAGGCCGCACTGAAAAACCTGATGCTACCACAGAAGTATTACAAGTGCTCGTTCTGGAACGGATCATACAGGGTTGGGCAATGTTCACATGTCCAGTAATGATCCATTAGAACGGATCCAGTAGGAATCAGGAAAAGAGTTGTGCCGACAACTTCTAGTGGGTTATTCACGAACTGATCTCTGCCGGATCCATTTTTATTTTTTTTATTTTTAAACATTGGAGTAAATGGATCTGTTAACGCGGCATCCGTATTCGTCAATTTATAAAAGGCCTTTAATTAAGCCATAGTAGTATTGTTAGTTGGGACCCCTATAGGTATCAGCACCACCTGACAAAACGGTCACATCAGTGACTTAGAGGGGAAACCCTGTTAGGGTTACTAAAGACATAAAGGTTCTCATCTGTGAGCTAAAGATAAGACGGACACCAGGAAGGAAGACATTGTTCCACGCACATTGCACTTCCTGTCACCCGTGTATCATTAGAGCACAGGAGTCCTTGAAATGTCTAAAAATTGCTGACAGAACACCGCAAATAACTGCTGCACAACAGATCCAGACTCACCAGTAACATAGGAAACCGGCTCTCGACACTTACTGCTCATTTCCATCTTTTTTTTTTTTTCATACATCTCTACTAATCAAACAGGGATTGTAAAAACTACATTCTAAAAGTTACTCCCAAAATAACAAGTTATCCTATATTCATAAGATAGGAAATATCTTTCATCACTTGTGGTCCCATAGCTCCGACGCGCGTGCACAACCTAAACTCCCGTCAGGACCGAGCTGCAGCGCCTCAATCTCAGGATTCCAGGGGTCCCAGAAGTGGGATCCACAGCAATCAGCAGCTTATTCCCTGTCACATGGATAATTTTTTTTTTTTAAATTTGAGAATAATTCTTGAAATAGTGATCATCTCAACAAGTTTTGAATAAATAGTAAAAGCAAATATAAGAACCTTTGTAACATATCTGATCTCAGCGAAATGCTGCTTTGCTTCCGAGTCACTTCTGCTAGCGCTTCATGAACTCATCATTCACTCGTTAATTCTGTTAAAGGGGTTGTCTGACATTTTTCTAGACATGGATGGCATTAAAACAAACAGTGGCATACTTAACTTAGATTGCCCCTGTAGATGAAGCACCGGCTGTGCCCACCAAGAGGCACCTGCGCAAGAACCACAATGCTGGAAGTCATGTATAACTCTGCTTATTGTTTTAAAACTATACAAAGCTAGAGAAAGAAAAAAAGAAGTCACAATCAGTGATGGACGACTCGTTTATCATGCGTTTTGATCACGGCAAGATGGACTAGCAGCTAACTGAGCGATCAGATTACCGCTGCCTCTTAAAACCTAATGAAAAAGGGAAGGGGGAAGTGTAGAGTGAGACAAGCAAAGAGAATGCAGCAGAACTCACTAGAGCTGGATTCTCAGCTACACTGCTCAGTATAACTAACATCCTCCTTGCTGCTGCTTCTAAACATGGCCTACAAGGAGACAGGTTTTCTCATGTCCATCTCTAGTGTAATAGCCTGCAGAGAGGAAAAAAAAAGTGAAAAACAATCATAAAATGGGCAGAAGAGGTAGTTATTCTGTAGGTGCATGCACAACACTTTAAAATCCAAAGAGTCACCGGAAATTCTTTTATTGTCTCCGGTACCCTAAGAGAGAGTGAACCGAGGTCTGTACTAGTGAAGGCTATCAGCCAGTCATACCAATAAGATAAAGTGCAGCCAGGATCAATTTTTGGAATATACTTGACCAGCTTGAACCACAAGTGTAAGAAATGTACCAGTCGTTATACTAGTGCCCGTTGTTTAGAACCTAGAAGAAGATCTTCCTTCTAAAAAGGAACCATCTGAAATAAAAATCACATACAATAAGACCACTCAGACCGAAGAGTCCTTTAAGAACAACTGCTGGAAGAGCACTAAGCGCCCCGGCCAGACGCAGAGCGTTTCCTTCGAGCCGTTCTGCAGCCAAGACCAGTTTAGCTCTGCAATTAGATTTCCAAGTTGCAGCGCGGCTGCCAGATATTTACCCTGGCATGAGCCAACACACTTCCAACTATCCAAAGAATATTCAGCCCCGGACAGACAGGGATTCTGCACTCACTGCTGCAGATTTAACCAACTTTGCAGACCCAAAAAAAAAAAAAAAAAAAACACAAGAAGCCTTTACGCCACAGCTATTCACTAGTAACCCTCAAAAGTTATGTAAAGAAAAATATAAAATAATGGTGGCTCAGTGGTTAACATTGTACGGTGGCTCAGTGGCTAACACTACAGCGCTGGAGTCCTGGGTTCAAATCCCAAAAGGACGAGTTTGTATATTCTCCGTGTTTGCGTGGGTTTCCTCCCAGTTTTTTGGTTTGTTCTCACACTCCAAAGACAGTGATAGGGAATGGGGACAGTGAGATGTCTAAACCGCTGTGGAATTAATGGTGCTATATAAGTGAGTAAATTAAAATCAATACTTTTTTGGGTGGGGTGGGGGGGGGGCGCTTGTGGTTGGTACAAGTTAGCAACTTAATTGTAACGTAGAAAGTTTTCTAAGACAAAAAAAAGAAAAAAAAAAGTCTCATGTTGGTCCTAAGCCAAGTCAAAAAACACATACTTTGCCCCCAGCCGGTCTCTGCTTCCTCTTCAAGGAGCATCAAATGACCGCTGCAGCCAATCTCCTACTTAGGACTGCTTCTTTCTGCTCAACAGTCAATGCTGCAGTCAGTCTGGCTGCAGCTGCTCCATCCCTACTGGAGGAGGAAGAAAGGACACCGAGTGGCACCAGCAGCAGTGGTATGGAATATTGGAGGCGGTCCAGTAAACAAGTATAATTTTTTTTTTTTATTATTTTAGTACCACCAGAGGCGCTTTTTTTTTTTTTTTTTTAAATAGACGGGACGTAAAAGCAGGTTACTATTTTGCACAGTAGTTAGTTCTGTTAGGCTACGTTCAGATTAGCGTTGCGCGCCGCTGCGTCGGCGACGCAACGCACGAAAAAACGTGTGCAAACGCACGCAAAAACGCTGCGTTTTGCGACGCGTGCGTCGTTTTTGGACGAAAATCGGACGCAAGAAAAATGCAACTTGTTGCATTTTCTTGCGTCCGACGCTAGCGTCAAAAACGACGCACGTGTCGGAAAACGCAACAAGAAAAACGCATGCGTCCCCCATGTTAAACATAGGGGCGCATGACGCGTGCGTCACCGCTGCGTTTCCCGACGCAGCGTCGGGAAACGCTAATCTGAACGTAGCCTTAGGTATACGTACACCAGCATAAATCACTTCCTTATTATTTGCTACAATGTTGCAGGGCATTTATGATCCATCAGCTCAGTCTCGGTTTGGAGGATTCGAATATAAAGTTCTAATTCTCAGACAAGAAGAGATCTTTAAAATGGTGAAAAATTTAAGTATTTTGCACAATCCATCATTGCTTATGCACGTTTTTTCCCCCCCAGAGAAAAAAAAAAAAAAAAAAAAAAAAATGTTCCAGTAGGCTACTTCTTATTTATACTTTATTCAATATTTAATTTGTGCCTTGTGATTATCTTTAGTTTGTTTGCTCCCGAAGAAGCGCAGCGAAACGCGCGTCGGGGCAGAGGGACGCCACTATCAGTTAGAATTATAGCAATGCAGGTACAATATACTCCAACATTGTCATGGATATGTTGACACTTCCAGTTCTTGTTCAATGTTGTCAGCTAGCTGTACAATACTATGTTGCAGTAATGTGTCTAAAGTATATTTTCCAGGCTTTGTATCTAACCTACCTAACTTGGCATATTAATACAGCAGCAATACCCTGTATATTCACCTGTTCTATTTTTATTAACCATTTATGTGCCTGTATTTTTGCACAACAATTCCCACCACCTTCCGGTATTTGCATTTATATTTGTCCTGGGTATAGGAAGCGGCATTTTTTTTTTTAAATTGATTTCTCCGGCAGCATTTACAGTTGATATCTAGCACTTCCATAGCCTCTCTACCTTGGACTATTTGCAAATATATATTTTTTTTATTTGAATTTTGAAGGTGTCAATTCATCTCGTGCGGTTTACCATATAATTACGTCCCTTTTGTAATACTTTTCCTAACACCTTACTTTGTTCTTACTTTTAATATTTTTAATATTGGAAATAGTTTTTTTTTTATTTCAATTTGTACTTTTTTTTAACCTCGATATTAATTTATTATAGGTAAATTGGGTGATTAATTTTTTTGCTCATAGCTCTGGTACTTCCAACTTTCAGCCCAGAGGTGGGACTCCATCTTTCCGCGATTAAAGTCCCCGTCCTACGGTGACCGGAGAGGTAAGTGCACATGTGCAGCTCCCTCCATTTTTATTATAGAATTCCTAAAACGAGCTTATCCTGTAGATACAAAATCTCAAGGTGTCCATGTTACCCAGAATGAACAAAATGGAGTTTGAGGTCCCTGGAGAAGAAGAAAAATAAAAAAAGTGAAGATCTGGACCCCGGTGGCCACGTGCAGAGTTTTACCGGTGATGGATCTACGTGTAGCGCACAGCCCGGAAGGTAACGTCCTCTATACCGACAGTGCGGTTCTCTCTTCTATACATTCTTTCCATGTGAGAACAACGGTTTTAGAATGTTCCTACAATAATTTGGCGCAGGGGGTTCGTTATTCTACATCTTCTATACAAAAACGGTGCATAAATGTCGAAAAACTAACATGTTCTCTCGAGTCCCAAGACAAGAGGAGCCATAAAAAAACAAAAAAAAAAAAAATAAACTAAAACCTTCCGATATGCATGGGGGCATCCAGAATTTTTAAATTTTGCTCTCCCAGAAAATAAAGCAGCTGGCAAAGGCGCCTGGCAGTGGCTTACTCATTTTCTACCATTTAACACATGTAAACCCAGAGAAAACAGCGGGTCTATATGTATGGGGTGGGGACATAGAGATAGTTCATTTCCCCCATACATTCTAGGGTTTCGTGGGTTATATTTTTTGTATCGACATTATTTTGGGAACTTGAATAATCAGTTTAATACCCCATGGTAAGGGGACCCCCTTAAGGCAGTATAAGGGGCTCACTGGCAGATGACAGACTGGCTCCAGTGTCCATGCTGTACCCCCCCCTAAAGATGAAGCCAGTAGTCCCCATATTGGTTCACGACCTCTGTATAGTCAGTATTACCGGGTCTACAGATCCTAGGAGATGGAGACAAATCTGTTGACGATTTGCCAATTTCAGTGTCCAGATTCCAACATCATTAAAAAGCTAAGCGGTATTTCCCATAAACCTATGACAAAAATAATTAATGAGCGGAGAGACTGCAGGGAGAGCTGAAGACAAAAAGTTCCCTTGTGTTTCCCATAAATAAATAAAAATAATAAAAAACAAAACAAACAAACCACATTGTTCCAGCTGCTGTTTTTTTGAGGGGGGGAAAAAAAAAAAGTCTACACAACTTTTCATCCATAAAATAAGTAAAACAAAAAGAGCAACTGGATCTGCAATAATCAACATAAAAGTCCATTAGAAACAGATACAAGGTAACCGCTCCAAAATGGACACTTTGCTATGGGTTTGTATCAATCTTTTCACGGGTTCGTCTCCAACACACACATTGGATCCGATACAAACAGATCCCGTATACCTGATCTGAAGCCAATAAGTGATCCGCTCTGCCCCGTCCAATACCCGGTATATTAATATTTCCCTCACCCAGATACGACCACGCTGCCCACACGGCCGACCCCCGCCACGGATTGTGCCAGCGTCACATTTACAAATGAATGAAGGGGAACGGTGAAAACGCGACTATTAGTGATGTAGCGGGAGATTTGGGATCAACGACTGTGGCCACGAGCGCCGAACGGTCACCGACTACGGGCCGGCGCAATACGGAGGAAGGAATAATAGCGCTAAAACAGTAGGTGCAAGAAATAAATGGGTGAAATAAGTAACAAAGGGAGGACTGACTATGCTTGTTACATGTGTGTGTATACAATGTGTATGCTTGTTACATGCATAAACACACACGAAACAAGCATACACATTGTATACACACACCACAAGCATACACACTGTATATATACACATACTATATAGATATATACACATACATTTAACGTACGCATACACATTGTATATACACACACATACATGTAACATAAGTATACACATTGTATATACACACGGACACCACAAGCATACACACTGTAAATAAAATATATATACACACACACATCCTATATAGATATATACACACACACGGACATGAAACAAGCATACACATTGTATACGCACAAATACATGTAACAAGCAAACACACATACACATTGTATATATACGCACACATCCTATATAGATATATACACACACACATACATGAAACAAGCATACACATTGTATACACACTATATATACACACATACTATATAGATAAATACACACGTAACAAGCGTACACACACAAATGTAATATACATATATATATACACACACATATACCATAAGCATACACATTGTATATACATGCACACGTACGTAGACATGTAACATAAGCATACACATTTTGTATACACACACGTGTGCATGTATATACAATGTGTCTGCGTGTGCAGATACGCAACATAAGCATACACATTGTATATACATACACACCTACCATAATTATACACATTTTATATACATACAGACATAACAAGCATACACTATATACACACACATACATGTAACATAAGCATACACATTGTATATACACACACACACACGTAACATAAGCATACACATTGTATATACACACGTACATGTAACATAAGTATACACATTGTATATACACATACATGTAACAAGTATACACATTGTATATACACACATGTAACATAAGTATACACATTGTATATACACACATACATGTAACATAATTATACACATTGTATATACACACACACGTACATTGTATATACACATACATGTAACATAAGCATACACATTGTATATACACACACATACATACAACAAGTATACACATTGTATATACACATACATGTAATATAAGTATACACAGTGTATATACACACACACACGTAACATAAGTATACACATTGTATACACACACACGTAACATAAGTATACACATTGTATACACACACACACGTAATATAAGCATACACATTGTATATACACACATGTAATATAAGTATACACATTGTATACACACACACACACATGTAACAAGTATACACAGTGTATATACACACACACATGTAACATAAGTATACACAGTGTATACACACACACATACATGTAACATAAGTATACACATTGTATACACACACACATACATGTAACATAAGTATACACATTGTATACACACACATACATGTAATATAAGTATACACATTGTATACACACACACACGTAATATAAGCATACACATTGTATATACACACATGTAATATAAGTATACACATTGTATACACACACACACATGTAACATAAGTATACACAGTGTATATACACACACATACATGTAATATAAGCATACACATTGTATATACACACACATGTAATATAAGCATACACATTGTATATACACACACACATGTAATATAAGTATACACATTGTATATACACACATACATGTAATATAAGTATACACATTGTATATACACACATACATGTAATATAAGTATACACATTGTATATACACACCTACATATAAGTATACACAGTGTATACACACACATAGACATGTAATATAAGCACACACCTTTTCCATACACACAGTGATCCGGCGGTGCTCACCTGCGGGACGTCATGTCAGCAGCCTGCCCGGCCTGTGCAGGAGGCGGCGGTCTCCGTGCTCCGCTCCCCGGCCGCCGGCGCGCACTGCTCCGCTCCCTCCTGCAACCTCGTCAGTCTCATACAGATCCGGTCACCCCCAACCTGCTGCTCCTGTAACTCCGTGCGTCCATGGCTCCTCCCACCGTCACACCCACCGTGACCACGGAGTGCGCCGCAACCCCGCCCAGACACCAGAAATGCACACGCCCATTAAACATTTGTGACCAATGGCGCGCTGCGGTAGGCGGGCCTCGTGAAGTTCTGCCGGCCTGATTGGCTGCCTGAATGTAGTACGCGATTCAGGAGGTGGGTCCCCCATAGAGGCGGGGCTGTGACCCGGCATCCTCCTCCAGTCCGGCGTTCGCCCGCGGCTGCAGAAGACGTCTCTTGATTTGCTCCTGTGTGTGGGAACGCTGTGCTGCGGTAACGTTGGCTTCAGTCACCTTTCCTCACGGTGCAGCCGGCAGGACACTCCTTCCAACATGTCTTGTTATCTGTTGCGGTACCGCACCAGCACTGTCTGCTCTGAATTGCGTCCTATTGCACTGTGCAGAGCTTGTGTCGGTGAATCCTCCTGGAAATGTGGGCAGACCTCCTGGTGCCAGTAATAAACCCTCTGTTGCCCAGGGTGATATTCTCCCTCACAGCCGTGCGGAATACTGACACACTGCAGAGGTCGCGCCGCAGAGGTCGCGCCGCAGGCCTTGTGCGTTTGCGCTGACGATGTATTTTGCACCGTGCACACGGCGGTTCTTAATAACGCCGTAAATCGGAGCAGATTTTTCACAAGCGAATACACCGAAGAAAACCCCAATAATAATAATGAAAATCGGCCCGGAAATGGGGACCGTGATGGACCTGTGTCTGATTCTGGGGGCCGGCCCAGGTGCTGAGCCCGCATTCTACAGGACAATTTGGCAAAATTTATTACAAAAGGGCAAAATTTGTCATTTTCACACTGGCCACTGAGAATTTTTTTATACATATAATTCTTGTCCTTTGAGGAAGACTTTTCCGGGGTTTCCTTATCATGAGGTAGGGCTGCAACGATTGATAGCACTTCTATAAACAGCCGATAACAGAGGATTCGCTAGTCGATGTCACGGCTGACCCTGCTCCCCCTACTTTTAGTTACATCGATACAAAAAATGTTGTCAGTGATGCTTGTTTCAGGGTCTGTGTGAAGCGCACAATGACAGTTCACTCTCTCGCTGGCTCAGATCAGCAGTAACGAGCCGTGCACTGTCAGTGTGCATTGTAAGACGAATACCTGGTTTATAGAAACCTACACTGCCCCCCGATAGGGGTGTCACTTGCAGGGAAATGCTGGTCTCAGCAAGCCGGGTATTAATTTTACAATGACTCTCTCACTACTAATCTGAGCTGACAAGAGAGTGCACTGTCATTGTGCATTGTAAGACGAATACCTGGTTTATAGAAACCTACGCCGCCCCCCCCCCCCGGAAGGGGTGTCACTTGCAGGGAAATGCTGGTCTCAGCAAGCCGGGTATTAATTTTACAATGACTCTCTCACTACTAATCTGAGCTGACAAGAGAGTGCACTGTCATTGTGCATTGTAAGACGAATACCTGGTTTATAGAAACCTACGCCGCCCCCCCCCGGAAGGGGTGTCACTTGCAGGGAAATGCTGGTCTCAGCAAGCCGGGTATTAATTTTACAATGACTCCTCACTACGAATCTGAGCTGACAAGAGAGTGCACTGTCATTGTGCAGGGAGTAACCTAGCCCCTGACAGAGTGTCATTGATGACGTTTCAAGGAGGGGCAGAGGCTGCAGCAGCGACACCAGCCTCTGGCCCCTGATGATGCTTCATTTAAAAGGAACCTGCCAGCAGGATTGTGCTCGGCAAACTACAGACAGCGTCAGGTCGGCGCCGTTATACTGATTAATGATACCTTGTTTGAAGAAATCCATCTTGTGGCTGTTATATAATGTTGGCTTTAAAAAAAAAAAATTACAGGATGTCGAAATTTTATTTTTAATACAGAAGATGAAATGGAAAAAAAAAAAAGCATAATTGGCAAAAGCTTAAAAACAAGTTGATTTATACAATATCATTTTCTGATGACGCATTTCCTTTAAGATGTAATTTGTCGTAATGTTTATCTACGTGTAGATTTTTTCCATAGTGATATTACAATAGTCACTCTCTTCATTTTCCACTTTGCAGACCTTACAAGTTTTCAGATCTGGATCCCCGGAAGGACGCGTAAGTCTGATTATTTGTACTTATATATATTATTGTTAATTATTATCAATATATTAATATTATCAGTTACTATATTCTAATTATTATATATTTCTTGTGCATTTTACTTCTCTCCCAATCAATCATTGCTTGAGCACGGAACACTGTCCAAAGTTGGAAAAGTCTCCTAACGGGAGCGCTTTCATTATAAATATTACTAAATTAAAATTTTATCCCTTAAGTCAAAAATATAAACAAAAAATAAGAAACCTTATACTATACATCTTATTAGTAAAAAATGCCTTTTTTGTTCACAACCTGCCTGCTGCCCCTGATCATTCTCTCTGTATTCGGTGATTAAATCCGTATAAAGAAATCCGTACACTGAGAGATTAGGTTACATCTGCTGCCCATGGAAGTCTATGGATCAGAAGGGGGCAGTTGCAGAGGGAATAATGCAAAGACATCTAGTACTTGTTCTATCTTCCCACACTGCTGGATTAACAGCTACATTGCTCAGTACTGTTGTATAATGTTTTTCATGACTCTGCTGTTTTATGTGTGTTATGTATGTTAGCAATGAGGGACCGGGATCAGGTCTTCTCTACAGTACAGACCAAAAGTTTGGACACACCTCATTTAAAGATTTTCTGTATTTTCATGACTATGAAAATTGTACATTCACACTGAAGACATCAAAACTATGAATTAACACATGTGGAATTATATACTTAACAAAAAAGTGTGAAACAACTGAAAATATGTCTTATATTCTAGGTTCGTCAAAGTAGCCACATTTTGCTTTGATGACTGCTTTGCACACTCTTGGCATTCTCTTGATGAGCTTCAAGAGGTAGTCACCGGGAATGGTCTTCACTTCACAGGTGTGCCCTCTCAGGTTTAATAAGTGGGATTTTTTGCCTTATAAATGGTGTTGGGACCATCAGTTGTGTTGTGCAGAAGTCTGGTGGATACACAGCTGGTAGTCCTACTGAATAGACTAGACTGTTAGAATTTGTATTATGGCAAGAAAAAAGCAGCTAAGCAAAGAAAAACGAGTGGCCATCATTACTTTAAGAAATGAAGGTCAGTCGGTCTGAAAAATTGGGAAAACTCTGAAAGTGTGCCCAAGTGCAGTGGCAAAAACCATCAAGCGCTACAAAGAAACTGGCTCACATGAGGACCGCCCCAGGAAAAGAAGACCAAGAGTCACCTCTGCTTCTGAGGATAAGTTTATCCGAGTCGCCAGCCTCAATAATCGCAGGTTAACAGCAGCTCAGATTAGAGACCAAGTCAATGCCACACAGAGTTCTAGAAGCAGACACATCTCTACAACAGCTGTTAAGAGGAGACTTTGTGCAGCAGCCTTCATGGTAAAATAGCTGCTAGGAAACCACTGCTGAGGACAGGCAACAAGCAGAAGAGACTTGTTTGGGCTAAAGAACACAAGGAATGGACAATAGACCAGTGGAAATCTGTGCTTTGGTCTGATGAGTCCAAATTTGAGATCTTTGGTTCCAACCACCGTGTCTTTGTGCGATGCAGAAAAGGTGAACGGATGGACTCTACATGCCTGGTTCCCACCGTGAAGCATGGAGGAGGAGGTGTGATGGTGTGGGGGAGCTTTGCTCGTGACACTGTTGGGAATTTATTCAAAATTGAAGGCATACTGAACCAGCATGGCTACCACAGCATCTTGCAGCGGCATGCTATTCCATCCGGTTTGCGTTTAGCTGGACCATCACTTATTTTTCAACAGGACAATGACCCCAAACACACCTCCAGACTGTGTAAGGGCTATTTGACCAAGAAGGAGAGTGATGGGCTACGCCAGATGACCTGGCCTCCAGTCACCAGACCTGAACCCAATCGAGATGGTTTGGGGTGAGCTGGACCACAGAGTGAAGGCAAAAGGGCCAACAAGTGCTAAGCATCTCTGGGAACTCCTTCAAGATTGTTGGAAGACCATTCCCGGTGACTACCTCTTGAAGCTCATCAAGAGAATGCCAAGAGTGCGCAAAGCAGTCATCAAAGCAAAAGGTGGCTACTTTGAAGACCGTAGAGTATAAGACATATTTTCAGTTGTTTCACACTGTTTTAAGTATATAATTCCACATGTGTTAATTCATAGTTTTGATGCCTTCAGTGTGAATGTACAATTTTCATAGTAATGAAAATACAGAAAAATCTTTAAATGAGAAGATGTGTCCAAAAAATCATCTGTACTGTATGTGTACAGTGTACAACCCACATTCCCCCAAAAATGGGACAAGTTGTGTTAAAATGTGAAGAAAACAAGGATGCAATGATCTGGAAATCTCTTCTGGCCATAATGTATTGTACAGATCAGAAGGTGAACATTGGACACTTTCCAGTTCAGTTGAAAAAAATTAACTAATTTAGAAACTGATGAGAGAAACACATCTAAAAAAAATGGACCCCTCCATGTCTGCCATTGTGTAGCGTCTCCTCTTCCAATTGTCTGGGATGTGAGGAGAACAATTTCTGGAGGAGCGTTGTCCTATTCTTCTCTGATGTAGGATTCTCGCTGCTCAATAGTCCAGGGTCTTTGGTGGATTTTTTGTTTCATAATGTGTCAAATGTTTTCTGTTGGTGAAAGGTCTGGACTGCAGGCGGCCGGTTCATCACCCGAACTCTTCTTCCGCACAGCCATGTTGTTGTGATGGATGCTTTATGTGGTTTAGCATTGTCTTGCTGAAATATACAAGGCCTTCCCTGAAATAGACGTTGTCAGGATGGAGCAGATGTTATTCTAACACCTCTGTATAATGTTCAGCATCGATAGCACATTTAATGATGTGTAAGTTGCCCCTGCCATAGTCAGAGATACAGGAACTGTGCACTGATAACAAGCTGGATGGTCCCTCTTGAGTCCGAAGAAGATGACGTCCCTGGTTTCCATAAAGAATTTCACATTTTTATCCATCTGACCACAGAACAGTTTTCCACTTTGCCTCAGTCTCCATTTCAAAGGAGTTTTGGCCGAGAGAAGACGGCAGTATTTCTGGATTATGTTGATGTATGGATACTAATTTACACTGGTAGATGACTATACTCACTGACAATGATTTCTGGAAATATTCCTGAACCCATGCAGTGATTAGCCTGACTGAATCACGTGTTTCTAATGCAGTGCCCATCAGACCGGGGTGATTGACATACGAGAACGGAGAGATTACTAAGGTATTTTGGCAGCAAAGGTCGTGAATCGGGAAAGGTGCCGATGTAAAAGCTGAGCTCAGGCCCTATTGAACCATATTTTTATCTCATATCGAAAAAACGGGGTGACAGGTTCCCTTTAAGGGGCCAACCAGAAGCTTCATTATTCTTTGTGGGGTGGAATGGGTAAAAAAAATCACTTCAGCCATTGTTACTCGTGTTTATTGAATTCACTATCTGGTGCAAGTGACCCGGTAACTTTATTCTGAAGGTCTGTTCAGTTATGGCAATACCCTATTTAGATTTTGTTTAGGTATTTTAGTTGTTGTTTTTTAATTACATATACTTTTGGGTCTTTTTTTCTACAAAAATTGAAGCAAAAAAAAGCTGTTAAAAAATGTGTCTTGTATCACCAATTTTTTTTTATGGGGTGGAGCTTCATGATTTTGGGTTTTTTTTTATGGGGTGGAGCTTTATGATTTTTGGGGTTTTTTTTTGTACCAGTTTGAGCCGCATTTGACATTTTGAACACCTTTCTGTGTCAGATCTTCATAGGAGGACATGATGTCCAATATTGGGGCATTCAGTAGGCCCGTAGCTGCCAACATCCTCCGATCCCCATGATGTGATTGACAGCTTCACCGTATCACACCACTGAGATGCCGGCGTTGTAAGTGACCGCGGCATTTAAGGGGTTGAACGTGTTATGTCGGGAAGGGGTCTATGATGCAATTTCTTAGGCCTCCTACGTGATATTTTTTTAAAATGTTTACTTTATATTGTATTTTGCTTTTTTTATTTTTAATATTCTTTTGTGATTTATTTTACCTTTTTTTTATATACGATAAGTAGAATAGAGAGACCATATGCCGTCCCTTAACCCCTTCCCGACCCATGACGCCACGTAGGCGTCATGAAAGTCGGTGCCATTCCGACCCATGACGCCTATGCGGCGTCATGGAAAGATCGCGTCCCTGCAGATCGGGTGAAAGGGTTAACTCCCATTTCACCCGATCTGCAGGGACAGGGGGAGTGGTAGTTTAGCCCAGGGGGGGTGGCTTCACCCCCTCGTGGCTACGATCGCTCTGATTGGCTGTTGAAAGTGAAACTGCCAATCAGAGCGATTTGTAATATTTCACCCATTATAACGGGTGAAATATTACAATCCAGCCATGGCCGATGCTGCAATATCATCGGCCATGGCTGGAAATACTAGTGTGCCCCCACCCCACCCCTCCGATCGCCCCCCCAGCCCTCCGATCTGGCCGGTACACTGCTCCGGCTCCCCTCCGTCCAGTGCTCCGCTCCCCCCCGTGCTCTTGTCCGCTCCCCCCGTGCTCCAATCACCCCCCCGTGCTCCAATCACCCCCCCTGCACTCCGATCCACCCCCCCCCCGGTGCTCCGTTCCACCCCCCCGTGCTCCATTCCAGCCCCCCCGTGCTCCGTTCCATGCCCCCCGTGCTCCGTTCCACCCCTCCCGCACTCCGATTCCCCCCCCCCGTGCTCCGATCCCCCCCCCCGTGGTCCCCCCCACCCCATCATACTTACCGATCCAGCCGGGGTCCCGTCCGTCTTCTCCCTGGGCGCCGCCATCTTCCAAAATGGCGGGCGCATGCGCAGATTCGTTCCAAAGTGCATTTTGATCACTGAGATAGATTATATCTCAGTGATCAAAATAAAAAAAATAATAAATGACCCCCCCCCCCCCCTTTGTCACCCCCATAGGTAGGGACAATAAAAAAATAAAGAAATTTTTTTTTTTCCACTAATGTTAGAATAGGGTTAGGGTTAGGGTTAGGGCTAGGGGTAGGGTTAGGGTTAGGGGTAGGGTTAGGGTTAGGGCTAGGGTTAGGGTTTCGGTATGTGCACACGTATTCTGGTCCTCTGCGGATTTTTCCGCTGCGGATTTGATAAATCCGCAGTGCTAAACCGCTGCGGATTTATGGCGGATTTACCGCGGTTTTTCTGCGCATTTCACTGCGGTTTTACAACTGCGATTTTCTATTTGAGCAGTTGTAAAACCGCTGCGGAATCCGCACAAAGAAGTGACATGCTGCGGAATGTAAACCGCTGCGTTTCCGTGCAGTTTTTCCGCAGCATGGGCACAGCGATTTTTGTTTCCCGTAGGTTTACATTGAACTGTAAACTCATGGGAAACTGCTGCGGATCCACAGCGTTTTCCGCAGCGTGTGCACATACCTTTAGAATTAGGCTATGTGCACACGGTGCGGATTTGGCTGCGGATCCGCAGCAGTGTTCAATCAGGTTTACAGTACCATGTAAACATATGAAAAACCAAATCCGCTGTGCCCATGGTGCGGAAAATACCGCGCGGAAACGCTGCGTTGTATTTTCCGCAGCATGTCAATTCTTTGTGCGGATTCCGCAGCGTTTTACACCTGTTCCTCAATAGGAATCCGCAGGTGAAATCCGCACAAAAAACACTGGAAATCCGCGGAAAATCCGCAGGTAAAACGCAGTGCCTTTTACCCGCGGATTTTTCAAAAATGGTGCGAAAATATCTCACACGAATCCGCAACGTGGGCACATAGCCTTAGGGTTAGGGTTGGAATTAGGGTTGTGGTTATGGTTAGGGGTGTGTTGGGGTTAGGGTTGTGGTTAGGGGTGTGTTGCGGTTAGGGTTGTGTTTAGGGTTATGGCTACAGTTGGGATTAGGGTTAGGGGTGTGTTGGGGTTAGTGTTGGAGGTAGAATTGAGGGGTTACCACTGTTTAGGCACATCAGGGGTCTCCAAACGCAACATGGCGCCACCATTGATTCCAGCCAATCTCGTATTCAAAAAGTCAAATGGTGCTCCCTCACTTCCGAGCCCTGACGTGTGCCCAAACAGTGGTTTACCCCCACATATGGAGTACCAGCATACTCAGGACAAACTGCGCAACAATTACTGGGGTCCAATTTCTCCTGTTACCCTTGTGAATCAAAAAAAATGCTTGCTAAAACATAATTTTTGAGGAAAGAAAAATAATTTTTTATTTTCACGGCTCTGCGTTGTAAACGTCTGTGAAGCACTTGGGGGTTCAAAGTGCTCACCACATATCTAGATAAGTTCCTTGGGGGGTCTAATTTCTAAAATGGGGTCACTTGTGGGGGTTTCTACTGTTTAGGCACACCAGGGGCTCTGCAAACGCAACGTGACACCCGCAGACCATTCCATCAAAGTCTGCATTTCAAAAGTCACTACTTCCCTTCTGAGCCCCGACGTGTGCCCAAACAGTGGTTTACCCCCACTCATGGGGTATCAGCGTACTCAGGAGAAACTGGACAACAACTTTTGGGGTCCAATTTCTCCTGTAACCCTTGGGAAAATAAAAAATTCTGGGCTAAATAATTATTTTTGAGGAAAGAAAACGTATTTATTATTTTCACGGCTCTGCATTATAAACTTCTATGAAGCACTTGGGGGTTCAAAGTGCTCACCACACATCTAGATAAGTTCCTTTCGGGGTCTAGTTTCCAAAATGGGGTCACTTGTGGGGGGTTTCTACTGTTTAGGCACATCAGGGGCTCTGCAAACGCAACGTGACGCCCACAGAGCATTCCATCAAAGTCTGCATTTCAAAACGTCACTACTTCAATTCCAAGCCCCGGCATGTGCCCAAACAGTAGTTTACCCCCACATATGGGGTATCACCGTACTCAGGAGAAACTGGACAACAAATATTGGGGTCAAATTTCTCCTGTTACCCTTGGGAAAATTAAAAAATTCTGGGCTAAATAATTATTTTTGAGGAAAGAAAACGTATTTATTATTTTCACGGCTCTGCATTATAAACTTCTATGAAGCACTTGGGGGTTCAAAGTGCTCACCACACATCTAGATAAGTTCCTTTGGGGGTCTAGTTTCCAAAATGGGGTCACTTGTGGGGGGTTTCTACTGTTAAGCCACATCAGGGGCTCTGCAAACGCAACGTGACGCCCACAGAGCATTCCATCAAAGTCTGCATTTCAAAACGTCACTACTTCACTTCCGAGCCCCGGCATGTGCCCAAACAGTGATTAACCCCCACATATGGGGTATCGTCGTACTCAGGAGAAACTGGACAACAACTTTTGGGGTCAAATTTCTCCTGTTACCCTTGGGAAAATAAAAAATTGCAGGCTAAAAGATCATTTTTGAGAAAATATATATTTTTTTTTTCATGGCTCTGCGTTATAAACTTCTGTGAAGCACTTGGGGGTTCAAAGTCCTCACCACACATCTAGATTAGTTCCTTTGGGGGTCTAGTTTCCAAAATGGTGTCATTTCTGGGGGATCTCCAATGTTTAGGCACACAGGGGCTCTCCAAACGTGACATGGTGTCCGCTAATGATTGGAGCTAATTTTCCATTTAAAAAGCCAAATGGCGTGCCATCCCTTCCGAGCCCTGCCGTGCGCCCAAACAGTGGTTTACCCCCACATATTGGGTATCTGCGTACTCAGGACAAACAGGACAACAATATTTGGGGTCCAATTTCTCGTATTATCCTTGGCAAAATAGGAAATTCCAGGCTAAAAAATCATTTTTGAGGAAAGAAAAATTATTTTTTATTTTCATGGCTCTGCGTTATAAACTTCTGTGAAGCACCTGGGGGTTTAAAGTGCTCAATATGCATCTAGATAAGTTCCTTGGGGGGTCTAGTTTCCAAAATGGGGTCACTTGTGGGGGAGCTCCAATGTTTAGGCACACAGGGGCTCTCCAAACGCGACATGGTGTCCGCTAACGATGGAAATAATTTTTCATTCAAAAAGTCAAATGGCGCTCCTTCCCTTCCGAGCCTTACCATGTGCCCAAACAGTGGTTTACCCCCACATGTGAGGTATTGGTGTACTCAGGAGAAATTGCCCAACACATTTTAGGATCCATTTTATCCTGTTGCCCATGTGAAAATGAAAAAATTGAGGTAAAAGAATTTTTTTGTGAAAAAAAAGTACTTTTTCATTTTTACGGATTAATTTGTGAAGCACCTGGGGGTTCAAAGTGCTCACTATGCATCTAGATAAGTTCCTTGGGGCGTCTAGTTTCCAAAATGGGGTCATTTGTGGGGGAGCTCCAATTTTTAGGCACACGGGGGCTCTCCAAACGTGACATGGTGTCCGCTAAAGAGTGGAGCCAATTTTTGATTCAAAAAGTCAAATGGCGCTCCTTCCCTTCCAAGCCCTGCCGTGCGCCCAAACAGTGGTTTACCCCCACATATGAGGTATCAGCGTACTCAGGACAAATTGGACAACAACTTTCGTGGTTCAGTTTCTCCTTTTACCATTGGGAAAATAAAAAAATTGTTGCTAAAAGATAATTTTTGTGACTAAAAAGTTAAATGTTCATTTTTTCCTTCCATGTTGCTTCTGCTGCTGTGAAGCACCTGAAGGGTTAATAAACTTCTTGAATGTGGTTTTGAGTACCTTGAGGGGTGCAGTTTTTAGAATGGTGTCACTTTTGGGTATTTTCAGCCATATAGACCCCTCAAACTGACTTCAAATGTGAGGTGGTCCCTAAAAAAATGGTTTTGTAAATTTCGTTGTAAAAATGACAAATCGCTGGTCAAATTTTAACCCTTATAACTTCCTAACAAAAAAAAATTTTGTTTCCAAAATTGTGCTGATGTAAAGAAAACATGTGGGAAATGTTATTTATTAACTATTTTGTGTCACATATCTCTCTGGTTTAACAGAATAAAAATTCAAAATGTGATTTATTGACCTAAATTTACCACTAACATGAAGCCCAATATGTCACGAAAAAACAATCTCAGAACCGCTAGGATCCGTTGAAGCGTTCCTGAGTTATTACCTCATAAAGGGACACTGGTCAGAATTGCAAAAAACGGCAATGTCTTTAAGGTCAAAATAGGCTGGGTCATGAAGGGGTTAAAGTTGCGGATGCCCAATTTTCTACATATAAGAAAGCTGGAGCTGCCAGTGATTTTAGGTTTTAGCGCTGGATTGCTCTATGACTTGGCGAATGATGATAAATGACGAGAGATCCCTTTTTAATAGAAGCGATGCTGCATTATCTCCTTCTGTTTGGCCCATTAGGGCGCAACCTGTCAGCTTCCTGCAGAACAGCAATTTATGACAGAAAATCATTGGACTCTATAGAGTTCTCCCGGCGTTTTGACAGACACAAATCTGCTTGCACAACAGCGGGGCTCCGACCTCTGCTTTTAACAATTTCTGAATGTGTTACAGGGGAGTTCATTAGGACGTAGAAAATGCCTGGCAGGCAGAAAGGCCGTAACGATTATCTCCCGAGGTCAGAAAAATACAACGTGTGCAGCACGCCCGTCCTGACACCGCGCGCGCTCTGCTCGATGCGCGGAGAATGCGGGATCTCCCGCTGCGACGCTCTGCTTACTTACCCTTTCAAAACCGTGTATTTTTTTTTCTTTCCTTTTTTGCGCTTTAGTTAAATCCTCCTCTTATTCTAAAAGCCATATTTTATTATTTTTTTTTCCCGTCAACATACCCCTGTTTTTTGCGATATTAATTTTAGATGCGAATGGCGCCATTCAATTTACCACTTAATGCGCGAAAAGATTGTGATGAAAAAAATGCAATTCTACCATTTTTTTTTTTTTTTTTTTTATAGTTTAGTTTTTACAGCTTTCATTGTATAGTAAAACTTTCCCGGTAATGTCATTTACCAGACAACATGTAGATTTTTTTTTTGTGGGAGGTTCAGCGAATTAAAAAAATGTCAATTCTCTTGTTTTTTTTTCCTCCTTTACATTATTTATTATTCAAGTTAATTGCTTTATATTTCGATAGATGGTTCATCTATGGATGTGGCGATGCCAAATTATATTTATTCTTCATAATGCTTTATTTTAAATTTTGGAAAAGGGGAGTGATTCAAATTTTTATTTTTTATTTTTTTTTTAGTCCCCGTTGGGGAATTGAACCTGCAGGCGCTTGATTGTTTATCCCACTTCCGGCAACACTACAGTCTTTTTATATGTACCGAAATGTATGTTCTTCTATGAAGTCCAGCCTTTCTTCACAGGAGTACCAAGATGGCAGCCATGGGGGAACCTTCAGCAGGCACCCAGCTGCCATGGCAACCAATTGGCATCCCACCTCAGGGGGAAGACCGATAGGTCCCCGAAATGGCACGATACCAGAATTGTGCGCCTTAAATGCTGCTGTCTGAGATTGACTGCGGCGTTTAAAGGGTTAAAACAGGAAAGTCGGCCGCGAGCAGTATAACACAGACGGCATCTCTTGTGTTTGGCCCACGCCGTACAACGACACACCACTTGTGACATTTGTGTACATCAGAATGGTCTGCAAAGGCAGGGGTGTCAAACTGCATTCCTCGAAGGCTGCAAACAGGTCATGTTTTCAGGATTTCCTTGTACTGCACAGGTGATAATTTAATCACCAACTCATTATTTGTGTAGGTGATTAAATTATCACCTGTGCAATGCAAGGAAATCCTGAAAACATGACCTGTTTGCAGCCCTCGAGGAATGCAGTTTGACACCCCTGTGCAAAGGGATCTTTTAGTGATTTGAAGGCAAAACATTTGAGTGATAAAACTGCTATGTTTTCAGAGAAAATCCATCGTCCAATATGTGTTTTTAAGCGTTTTTGGTACAAGCCTTGAGCACCTCAGACATCATTATAGGAAATAGCTGGGTCCTTCCCTGCCAGGACCTTCTTTCTTAATGAAATCATTGTAGGACTACATCTCTACTTGAATGGGACTGATGTAGTCGTTCTAGGTCAGCCTAATGTCCTACAGTTTTGATCCTGAGGAATACAAGATGCCATATTCTTCATCTTTCTTTTGGTCCAGAAAAGTAGGACGAGTGTCATGCAAGTGTCTCGCGAGTACAATCCGATTTTTAATACCTAGTGTCCGATTTAAATGCAAATGCGATCCAAATGCAATGCGATTTTAACATGAGCGTCTACATAGGGCAATTCTGTCTTTTACACAGTTTTCAAAGGAAATATAACCAGCAGAGGGAAAGCTGACAGCGAGGAGCTGATGTTTATAGCCTGGGAAGAGAGTACTACCCATGTAGCTTCCCAGGCTATCAATATCCTCTCACAGCTGTGTACTTTCCTGGTTATTAAAATGGAGGTAGCCCCCTAAAAAAAATCACGTAGGGTCCCCCTATAATTAATAATCAGCAAAGGCTAGGCAGAAAGCTGCGGGCTGATATTAATAGACTAGGAAGAGGCCATGGTTATTTGCCCCCTCTCAGACTAAGAACATCAGCTCTGCGCCAGTTTTGGCACTTAACCTTGCTCTTCCCACTTGCCCTGAAGTGGTGGGGTGATATTTGGGAGGATTGATGTAATCTTTGTATTATCAGATGACATCATGCCCAGAGGTTAGTAATGGAGAGACGACTGTAAGACGCCCCCATTACTATTCCCATAGTCATTTTGTATAAAAAAAAAAAACACCCAGAAAAAAGTCATTTAATTGAAATAATGTCACAGACTCCTTTAATGAATGTAAATTAAGCCAAACCAAGATGGTGTAAAAAAAAAAAAAATTATGCGTCAAATACAGGTTTTTGGCACAAGTTAAATGGGTTAACAAATATTTTGATATTAATTCCCTGTTTTTAGGATAGGTCATTGTCAGATACAATCATTTGTGATGATTCATTAAGACTGGAGTAAGACATGGCAAACAAATTCTTGTTTTGATGTACATTGTCTATTTTCATGGCGCATTACTTCAACCAGTTCAAGATCATTTTTCCTCATTTCTAAAAATATTATCACAATGTATTCAAAGCAGCCAACTACTTTTTTTCTTAATTTATTCCCATTTTTTTTTTAGGAAGTGTATGGATATGATCACAAATTACAAATTCCCAGCAAATTTTCAACAGTGTAGGTACCTTTAATGAAATCCGCAGGGTTAAATACTGCAGTGTAAAAGGTGACATCCATAGGATAACGTGACATGCTGCATATTTCAAAGCAGAATTTTTCCCATGGGTGGAAGATCCATCTATATAGTCATTTTTTTTTTTCAATCTATTGGATGAAAAAGCAATGGGGGGAAAAATGTTTTATTTCTCACATTTTATTTTATTGCTCAAAGTGCCACTAAAGTATGTTTTTAGTTGCATTACCTGTCACGGGAATATTGCAACAGAGAGGGGTCAGAAAATTGCGGTTTGGTGATGGAGCAGAAAGTTCAGTGTTTGGAGTTGGCGGTTGGAGAGTCTTTCTGGAGATTGCTTCATGGAACTGGATTGTGTGTTTTGTTATGAACTGGTGGTTTAGGAGCAACATGGGACGAGCTCTGAAGGAGGTGGTACCTGTACTGACCGCAGTCCCTAAGCTCAACACAACACTAGAAGTAGCCGTGGGATGCTCCTGTCACTCCCTAGGCACCTCGTCACAGCCTGAGAACTAATTACCCCTAAAGATAGAAACAGGAAAACTATCTTGCCTCAGAGAAAATCCCCAAAGGATAGATAGCCCCCCACAAGTAATGACTGTGAGTGGAGAGGGAAAAGACATACACAGAATGAAACCAGGATGCAGCACAGGAGGCCAGTCTAGCTAGACAGATAGGACAGGATAGAATACTGTGCGGTCAGTATTAAAAACTACAAAAATCCACACAGAGATTACAAAAGTCTCCACACCTGACTAAAGGTGTGGAGGGAAAATCTGCTTCCCAGAGCTTCCAGCTTAACTGAATTAATCCATACTGACAAGCTGGACAAAACATAGCACAGAACGAATAAGTCCACAACCCGTGGACAGAAAAGAGCAAGCAAGGACTTAACTTTGCTGAACTGGTCAGGATATCAGGGAAATCCAAGAGAGATGTGAATTCAACCAGGAACCATTGACAAGTGGCACTGGCTGAAGGGAAGAGCCAGGCATAAATAGCCGAGCAGAAAGACAATCAGTGGAAGCAGCTGCAGACTGCTAAATCCAAGGAGCAGCCATACCACTTAAAAAACCCTCTATTTTTGGGGGGTCAGGGGTCAATGGAGCCTATGGCTGAGTCTACTGAGGAACCCATGCAGTTGGAGGGATGACTCGTGTTACCAGTCCTCCTGTAGTTCGGTGCAGCAAATATGTTTTTTCTGTGGTAAGCAGGCTCATTTTGTTGGCACTTGTCCATCTACACATAACCGCAAACAGCTGCCGGAAACCTAAGGAGCCCGGGTTGCGGGTAGGCTAACAACCCAGTTGTCAATATTTCTTCTATGGGTAGGTCACAATTCTTTTTACTGGCTGAGATCCATTTTGGCAAAAGTAAGGTGGTTATTTCAGCCTTTTTGGACAGTGGGGTAGGGTTTAATCTAATTGACGCCGGTTCGTCCAGGATTAGGGGCTCAAACTTTACACATTGTCTAGACTTATACCTATTATCATTATTGATTGTGCACCCTTGAGCCAGGGGTATTTTCCTTGGAATCAATCAATTGTTATGTGCTTTTGGGCTTGCCCTCTCCTGTGGTTCTGGGACTTTCTTGGCTGACGTTGCGCTATCCCATGGTGGACAGGCTGACTCGGGAGGTAGTAAGGTGGAGCGAGTACTGTCAAAGACACTGCTTGAGCACCCGTTTAGCCAGGGTTGATGCCCGGTCCTTGACGGAACACCTGTCTGATTTTGAAGATGTGTTCTCAGAAAAGGGGTGTCTGGAACTTCCTCCTCATCATCATCCTTATGATTGCTCCATTAATTTAATTTCTGGGACCAAATTGCCGAAGAGCAGGTTGCATATTATTTCAAGTCCAGAGAGGTAAGCCATGAAGGACTATATCTGAGAAAGTCTGGCTGAGTTATATCAGGCCTTCCTTGTCTCCCGTTGCAGCAGGGTTTTTCTTTAAGAAGAAAGACTGGGGGTTACGCCCTTGCCTGGATTTTCGTGAAAAAATTTTGATCACATTTCGGGAATCTTATCCTCTCCCTCTCATTCCTGACCTCTTTAACCAGATCGTTGGAGCTGAGTGGTTTTCTAAACCGGACCTCAGGGGGTCATATAATCTCATCTGTATAAAGGAAGGAGAGGAGTAGAAGACTGCTTTTAATACACCAGAGGGACACTGCAAAAACCTTTTAATGCTATTTGGGTTGACTAATGTTTTCGCCATTTTTCAGTACTTTGTAAATTACATTTTTTGTCATCTGGCAGCTAGATTTGTGGTATTCTATCTGGACGACATACTGATTTCACCAGACCTCGAGTCACATCTGGTACATATCATGCAGGTCTTACAAATATTCAGAGACAATAAATAAATGTCAAATTATATATATATATATATATATATATATATATATATATATATATATATATATATATATATATATATATATATATATATATATGTATGTTTTAGGTACAGGAGATTCTTTTTCTGGGATATTTCTTATCGTCCACCGGTTTTCGCATGGATCCAGCGAAAGTCTGGGTGGTACTGGATTGGGATCGTCCTTAAGACTTAAAAGTTTTTCAGAGGTTTTTGGTGTTTGCCAGTTATTACCATAAGTTCATTAAGAACTTATCGCTTGTGGCCAAACCACTGACTGATATGACCAGGAAAGAGATGGACTTTTTTTAAATGGCCCTTTCCAGCCAGTGAGGCATTTTCTGCTTTAAAGAGATGTTTTGTTCTGCGACGATTCTTATACAGCCTGACATCACTCAGCCATTCATTGTAGAAGTGGCTAATACGTCAGAGGTGAGGGTTGGGGCTGAATTCTCTAGGGTTTTTCTCCAAGTAAATGGTATTCGTGTACATACTGTCATCCGCTGAGTGAAACTATGACATTGGTAATACGAAACTCTTGGCAATAAAGTGAGCCTTTGAGGAGTGGCATCGCTTTTTGGAAGGGGCAGTTCATCCGGTCATGGATTATAAAAAATCTTTTGTATTTGGAATCTGTCAAACGTCTTAACACCTAAACAGTCAAGATTGTCTTTGTTTTTTATCAGATTCAACATTTTTATGACTTATAGGCCAGGGGATAAGAACATTAAGACCGATGATTTATCTCGTTGTTTAGTTATTGCTACTATATGTTCTGATCTGGAGAAGTAGGTTATAGAGGCTCAAGGGGATACCCCTGCTGCCTGTTCTACAGGTAAATGTTCGTCCCGGTGACCCCCCTTCTTAAAATTTTGAGTGAACATCATGAAAATGGCCGCGCGTGTGCAGATGGAGATCGCGGTGGCCATTTTCCTGAAGCCAAGATCTAAATCTGCGAACTCGGCTTCAGGAAAATGGCCGCTGCGATCTCCATCTGCGCACGCGCGGCCTCCCGCGGCCATTTTCCTGAAGCCCCGGGAAGCAGAGCAGTCCATCTGCGCACGCGCGGCCTCAGGAAGATGGCCACTACCACCGATAACGCCATGATTCGCCCGGCTCTGCTGCTTATCGGGCTGCTGCATCACCTCACCTGTGGAAGGGACCCCGCTCACGCCATACCGCCTCCTCATCCCCACACCTGTGCCGCCGCCGCACCTCTGCCGCCGTCACACCACTGCCAGTAAGCCTGTATTCCAACTATAAGACGCACCCCACATTTTCCCCTCTTTTTGGAGGGGAAAAAGTGCGTCTTATAGTCGGGAAAATAAGGTAAGTTTCCATGTGATATTGTTTCCGACCAGGAGGTTCAAATTTTTTCAAAATTTTGGAAAGTATTTTGTGCTCGCTTAGGGATTCATCTTTCATTTTCATCTGCCTTTCATCCATAGTCTAATGGGCAAACTGAACGAGTAAACCAGAATCTTGAGACATATGTTAGATGCTTTGTGTCCTAGAATCAGGAGGATTGGGTTTTTTGTATAGCTCTAGCTGAGTTTGCTGTGAATAACCATTGTCATTAATCTATTGGTAAGTCCCCGTTATTGAGGGCATATGGTTTTCATCCACAATTCTGCTCATTCAATAGGAATCGTCCTTAAGGAGTACCTGAGGAGAAACTGTTGTATTTGTCTATTACATCAATGTGGAAAGGTTTTCCTAATAATTTGAGAAAGATGGGACCCAAATATAAGAGTATGGCTGATCGGAGACGCTTGGTGGGTTCGGACCTGTGTGTTGGTGATTTGGTGTGGTTGTCCTCAAAGATCATTAAGCTGAAGGTTCCTTTGTGTAAACTGGGACCCAGATTCATCGGCCCCTATAAATTAGTTGCTGTTGTTAATCCTGTAGCTTTTCGCCTTGCTTTGCCACCCACTTTTAGGCTAAGTGCACACGTTGCAGAATTGCCGCCGAAATTGCCGTGGGAATTCCGCAACTCCTGCCGTGGGTATATCTCATGCGGAATTGGCATGCGTATTACCACTAAACACTAGTGTTTTGCAAGTGTAATTAGCTTGCAGAATGCTAGCATTTTCCAAGCGATCTGTAGCATCGCTTGGAAAACTGATTGACAGGTTGGTCACACTTGTCAAACATAGTGCTTGACAAGTGTGACCAACTTTTTACTATTGATGCTGCCTATGCAGCATCAATAGTAAAAAGATAGAACGTTAAAAATAATTAAAAAAATTAAAAATCGTGATATTCTCATCTTCCGGCGTCCCCGGCAATCTTCCCGCTCCTTGCGATGCTGTGGTCCCAATAATGCATTGCGGCAATGACCTCAGATGACGAAGCAGTCTCGCGAGACCGCTACGTCATCACAGGTCATTTTTGCAATGCATTATTGGGAACGGAAGCATCTCGAGGAACGGGAACGCTGCCGGGGAAGCCGGAAGGTGAGAATATCATGATTTTTTATTTTAATTCTTTTTTTTTTTTTTTTAAAACAATTACATGGCTCCCAGGGCCTGGAGGAGAGTCTCCTCTCCTCCACCCTGGGTACCAACCGCACATGATCCGCTTACTTCCCGTATGGTGGGCATGGCCACATGCGGAAAGTAAGCGGATCAATGCATTCCTGTGTGCAGAATCCCCGCGATTCCGCACAAAGAATGAACATGCTGCATTTTTTTCTGGAATGCGATTCCGCCGCTGAAAAAATGCAACATGTACACAAAAAATGCGGGTTGCATTTTAAGACTAGGATGCTTAATGTATGCTTTTTTTCTCAGTTTTATTGCGTTTTTATAGTGAAAAACTGCGAAAAATCCTGAACACAGCCTAAAGATTCATAATGTGTTTCACCAATCACTTCTCTACCACCTTCCCCAGTCATTGTTGATTGGAATTTGCAATTCCAGTTAGTGAAGTTTATTGATTCTCGCATGGTACGCTGGTCTCTTCAATACTTGGAATAGATAACGGTCCTGAGATGAGAATGTGGGTACCAGGGTCTGACGTTCATGCGATCAGATTGGTCCAATCTTTTCACGCTTCACATCCAGATAACCCTGATTCTGAGCTTCCTTTGGTTCCTCTTAGGAGGGGGGGTACTGTCACGGGGAGACTGCAACAGAGAGGGGACAGAAGACTGTGGCGTCTGGTTGCACAAACTCCTGCAGTTATTTGAACTGCTTCACTATCTTATTAAACAGTGCAGGTTTACCTAGCTCTGTCATGACAAGGGTTAATAAGTACAGTTGATCTCCTGGAGCTCTCCAACCTGAATTGCCACAGCTGTTCTGTGTTTGCCACTCCCATCTGGTATATGCTTGTCACTTGAGAGTTGGCAGTGATAATTCTACTTCCTGGTTTGGTGGTGAAGGAGAAAATTCAGTGTTTGGAGTTGGCAGTTGGAGAGTTTTTCTGGAGATTGCTGCGTGGAGTTGATTTGCTTATTTATCCTTATTCCCTCACATTTGGTTTCCCCTTCCTATACCTCCCCTGTTTCCCACTCCGTTGTTTTGTGAGTGTATTTGTATGATTGTAGTTTTCTTTTATCTGTATGGTTAATGTTTTCTTGTACAATTCAGCCTCTCACCTCCCTGGGTAGGGAAGGAATCAAATAAGGGTTAAGTTAAGAGCTTAGCTAGGTTCTAGACCCCAGCGTCTACAACATGCGGGGTAACCGGGGGACAGGGATAGACTTGGGTGCCCCTAGTTCAAGGGATCAGGTAGGTGCCCAGAGTCCCTTGCCCCTACGTGACATTACCTTTTTTTTCTTACTCCCATTTATATGTTTATATTATATTTTTATATATTTTTTACTATAAAGAACCATTAATTCCATGATGCTGTACATTTGAAGGTTTGCACTCATAATACATATATGTAAAATATAAGTACAATAAACATAAGCTCACAGTGACAGACTGGTACAGAGGGGGAGAGGACCCTTCCATCTTTGGCTTACAATGTGCAGGGTAAGTGAGACAGAGACAGTAAGTCATGGAGGCTGTAGCAGCTCCAGTGTTAGTGAGGTTGCTCATCGGAGGGCGGCTCGTTGGGTTACTCATTGGAGGGCGGCTCGTTGGGTGCTCATCGGAGAACAGCTTGTTGGGTTCTCATTGGCGGGTGGGCTCGTTGGAGTGCTCATCGGAGGGTGACTTGTTGGGCTGCTCATCGGAGGGGGGGCTTGTTGGGTTGCTCATTGGAGTGTCGCTCGCTGGGTTGCCCATCATCATCATTGTTTTACATTTTCTCTGAAAATCGTAGGCATTTATATTTCCTTTTAGAGAAATACTAAGTGAGTCCGTTGACCAGTGAGCATGCTAATAGAGTGTTCAGAGAATTGCCTCTGTATGCAGATCAATAAGACTTGGTTACTGTAAGAAATCAAAATCTGCTTGCAACCTTTGCATTTACTCCTTAGTTTTTAAAGGTCAAATGAACTAATGTGTCACGCTCCATATATAATCCTGTACGTGGCAAGCTTGTAAAGCAAAAAGCACGTCAAGATTCATCATATTAGAAACCGGCATATTGTCAAGTGGTCAAATTGATGAGAACAAAACAGAAATATCTTCTTCGCGCTTGTGTCATGTATCAGATCATTGTCCGGCGTTGGCGTAAACTGAATTGAAAGGTCACAATGACTTTATTATATTTTATTCGGCTTTCAGGAAAAAGTAAATGCCTGCACTCTTAGCCTTAATGCTCATTAACTATATTAACTTTCTAGACTAACCGCGATGCTGACTTTATCAATGATTAATTACTGCATCTAGTACCAGTAAAATCCCGAGAACGCTAATAAGTATAGTAATGAGTTTTGTTCGCACAGCCATCATAGCTTTGATTCCTAAAAAAGGCAAAAAACCTCAGCACCAAAATGATAGAGAACAAAGATTTTGTTGAAAGAAGTAATTATTTTATCAAGTAAATAAAATAATTTGTGCTGGTTAGATACAGTCATGGCCAAAAGTATTGACACCCCTGCAATTCTGTCAGATAATACTCAGTTTCTTCCTGAAAATGATTGCAATCACAAATTCTTTGGTATTATTATCTTCATTTAATTTGTCTTAAATGAAAAAAACACAAAAGAAAATGAAGCAAACTCCAAAAAAGGGCCAGACAAAAGTATTGGCACCCTCAGCCTAATACTTGGTTGCACAACCTTTGGCCAAAATAACTGCGACCAACCGCTTCCGGTAACCATTAATGAGTTTCCTACAATGCTCTGCTGGAATTTTAGACCATTCTTCTTTGGCAAACTGCTCCAGGTCCCTGATATTTGAAGGGTGCCTTCTCCAAACTGCCATTTTTAGATCTCTCCACAGGTGTTCTATGGGATTCAGGTCTGGACTCATTGCTGGCCACCTTAGAAGTCTCCAGTGCTTTCTCTCAAACCATTTTCTAGTGCTTTTTGCAGTGTGTTTTGGGTCATTGTCCTGCTGGAAGACCCATGACCTCTGAGGGAGACCCAGCTTTCTCACACTGGGCCCTATATTATGCTGCAAAATTTTTTGGTAGTCTTCAGACTTCATAATGCCATGCACGCGGTCAAGCAGTCCAGTGCTAGAGGCAGCAAAGCAACCCCAAAACATCAGGGAACCTCCGCCATGTTTGACTGTAGTGACCGTGTTGTTTTCTTTGAATGCCTCTTTTTTTCTCTCCTGTAAACTCTATGTTGATGCCTTTGCCCAAAAAGCTCTACTTTTGTCTCATCTGACCAGAGAACATTCTTCCAAAATGTTTTAGGCTTTTCAGGTAAGTTTTGGCAAACTCCAGCCTGGCTTTTTATGTCTCTGGGTAAGAAGTGGGGTCTTCCTGGGTCTCCTACCATACAGTCCCTTTTCATTCAGACGCCGACGGATAGTACGGGTTGACACTGTTGTACCCTCGGACTGCAGGGCAGCTTGATCTTGTTTGGATGTTAGTCGAAGTTCTTTATCCAACATCCGCACAATCTTGCGTTGAAATCTCTTGTCAATTTTTCTTTTCCGTCCACATCTAGGGAGGTTAGCCACAGTGCCATGGGCTTTAAACTTCTTGATGACACTGCACACGGTAGACACAGGAACATTCAGGTCTTTGGAGATGGACTTGTAGCCTTGAAATTGCTCATGCTTCCTCACAATTTTGTTTCTCAAGTCCTCAGACAGTTCTTCGGTCTTCTTTCTTTTCTCCATGCTCCATGTGGTACACACAAGGACACAGGACAGAGGTTGAGTCAACTTTAATCCATGTCAACTGGCTGCAAGTGTGATTTAGTTATTGCCAACACCTGTTAGGTGCCACAGGTAAGTTACAGGTGCTGTTAATTACACAAATTAGAGAAGCATCACATGATTTTTCCAACAGTGCCAATACTTTTGTCAACCCCCTTTTTTATGTTTGGCGTGGAATTACATCCAATTTGGCTTTAGGACAATTCTTTGTGTTTTTTCATTTAAGACAAATTAAATGAAGATAATAATATCAAATAATTTGTGTTTGCAATCATTTTCAGGAAGAAACTGAGTACTATCTGACAGAATTGCAGGGGTGTCAATACTTTTGGCCATGACTGTATGCAATGTAATGGATACAGGGGCAAGAAGAGATAGTGACAAAGTGCGAGCAAGATGTAACAGTGATTGCAACAATGGTATTACTAGCTACCAGAAATTTACAGACCCCTCTGGAAAAAAATGTGAGCAGACAGGGAGTTACCTGAGGATGCTGTGTGAGGGTCCGTTCTGCTTAAGATGTTGTAGTGCATAAATTCTTGTTGGCTTGTTCCTGCAGGGTTAGCCAGATGCAGTGGGTTGTTGCTGCCGACAGCCGTGTCTTAGGCTGTAAAGCTTAGGGAAGTTGAAGCGCTGTCCCGGCCTGTGACCGGCGCTAGTGTACAGAGTCCGGCGGTGCTCGTACAAGCGTATGCATGCTTGCAGGACCTTCATGACTTGCGTGACGTTCGTGGTCACATGGTATGATGCGGTTGAGTACGTTGAGCAAGTGGGACCAGATCCTATGAAATCTATCGGTTTCCTTCTTCAGGGATGGTCCTTGTTGCATAGCGGTCAGTTTTATATCCAAGATGGCATCAATCATTCAAATGCAAAGAGTTCAATTTCATTATTTAGTCCTCTTGGTATCAATGTGTCAAAACTGAAATATCCACCGGCTTTCCGCTCTTGACATTTGCTTTATGAAGTCACCTTTGCGCCAATGTTGCTTTATAGTTTGAATGCCTGTTACATCAATGCCCTTTAATGAACCCCCGTGTGTTGTTGCACAATGTCTTGAAAGGGGGTTATCATCAAACTTTTTTCTAATGTTACACAAGTGTTCATTGATTCTTTTGTTCATGGGTCATTTTGTTCTTCCTACGTACAACTTATTGCAGGGGCATCGAATGGCATAAATAACCCCTTGGGAAGTGCAAGTGATAAAATCAGTGATTTAGATATTTTTTTATTGCCTTTAGGCTATGTGCACACTGTAGCGTTTCACCAACTACGTGTCTTGGGGGACACTCGCTTGGCGTGGGATTAACGCACTCAGGCACGGATTTCTTATAAAACACAGTCTCTTAGGTTTATTTCAGATCAGCATAAACCACATCCTCACGAACTTGGTAACAGCTTGAACACCGTCGGTACATATTCAACTTCACCACAATCCATCACTGACCCCGATCAGCATAACACACGGACCTCGTCCATTACCTGTTGGCGACCTTCGCAGGTTCCTGGACACCTCTTGGCCTCAGAGGTGCCCCATACACAATGTCTTTCTCCTCTGACCCCGGTCAGCGTAACACGGATCCCTTTCCTTTACCTGTTGGTGCCGCACAGGTTCTCTGATACCTCTCCTCTACAGAGCTATCCTTCAGATGTTCTCACTGACCCCGGTCAGTATTACCCACGGTTATCAGACTGTTCCAGACGCTGGCATGTGCCAGGTCCAGAGCCCCGCCATGTGCTCTTCAGGGAGACGACACTCCCAACACATGAGCTCTTCAGGACCTTCCAGCACACACCGTTCAGGTCCACACTCAAAGACCATGTGACCAAACCTCAGTCACATTATATAGTTGTAACCACTCCCCTAGATGGGAGTGTGTGTGGCTAGTTTGACCCTCCCATCTCTCAGAACTAGCCCTACCATCCTCCCTAGTTAAACTACACAATTTACGTGTAGGACTACCGGTCCCAGACCACAACATAACTTCAGACTGACAGCGCAGAGTGTACCCCTCTGCGACACACATACCGACAATTCACACTAATGCCGGACTTTGACTCATCACCACACTTATATCTGCGATTGCCATGCATTCCTATGGCCTCCATACGCCTCCATGCGCACTCTGGGAAGCCCATACAGCGCCCCCTAGCTGTACCAGAGGTCACTATACTACAACACGTTGCGGATTTTGGTGTGGTTCCTCTGTGTTTTTGGCCACATGGATTCGCATCAAATCCGCAGTGTAGTGCACAGCCAATGTTAGTCTATGTGAAATTGACATTTGTTGTGCACATGCTGCGGGAAAAAAACGTGTGGAATCGCGGCTTTTTTTCCTGTAGCATGTCAATTCTTTTGGGCGGATCTGCAGCGTTTCTGCACCCATTGACTTCCATTGTGTCAGGCACATCAACAGCAAACCTGCAGATGTAAAAAAGATCTGCGGTTTTGCTGCGGACGAAACGCTGCAGATCGGGAGGAGGGAAGTGTGTGGGCAGAGTCTGGGCGTATGTGCGTGTATGTATGTGTTCCGGTGTCTGCGTGAATGTGGGTCTATGTGTGTGTGTATGCATCCATTGTCTGATAGGACTACTGCTCCCATCCGGCAATGAATGCTCACAGTGACAGCATTGCGGATGATGGGAAAGTAGTCCCATCAGACAATGGCTGTTTTCAGTAGTAAAAAAAAAACAACATACAACATACAGTACATACACATAACATATAACATAGAGTACATATTTACCAATCACCTAGTCTCCGAAGCCCTCGATTCTCCTGTAATAGAAATAACATAATACATCAACCTATACTTACCTGTCCGCCGTAGTCCAGTTAATAACGAGTGTCCCACGACGATCTCCCGTGTAGAACAGTGACATCGGGCGATGTCCGCGCTCTACAGGGGCCCCACAATGAACTGACAGCCGGGGTAATCCTCCGCGAGTTATCCCTCCGCCGCTGCTGGGAGAGAGGTCACTTATGTTCATTCTCTCGCCGGCAACGCTGATTGTAGATACGGTTTTATATAACTTTTTGCACTCCAATATGCACTATATATATATATATATATATATATATATATATATATATATATATATATATATATATAAAACGGTTTTTGTAGTTACTGCAATTTAATTTTTTATACGCTTTGATTATGACTTGTATTTAATGTATGCTAATTTTTGTATATTGGTAAATTGAAGAGATATGTATAAAAAGTGCATTATTCTATTGTAACACTGTGCGTGACAGAGACCGTGATGTGAGGACAAAACGTTGCACCACTTGGTGCTGGATTACAGCCCACAATTTTTCCTTGAACTGGAATGCTGCCTGATTTTTTTTCCATTTATATTTTGCGTTGGACAACTGCGTTATTCAGGAAGTATGGCACCTAAAATCTGCTCAAGTTTGTGCTGCTATCTGTCTTTTCTATATATCTATAGATAGCTAGATAGATAGATCTATAGATAGATAGATCGATCTATCTATCTGTCTGTGTAAACATTATTCTTCAATGGAGTATGTAAATGAAGAGGTTGGACAAGAAGTGACATCACAATTCTATGTTTTTGTTCAATAATAGATCTTTATTTAGCTTTCAAAAACCATCCAAATCTGCATGACAAAAACGCATCAAAAAGGCATCAAATCTGCACCTGCGTTTTCTGGCAAGAGAGGAAGAATCTGCACAGAAGGTTCCACAAGCAAATCTGCAACGTGTGCACACACCCTAACTAATCACAGACTTTTTCTTTATATTTAAAGTTTTGCACATCTTGCATTTTTTGCAAGGAAAAAACCTTTCGGATCTTGTTTGTAATATCCCTGTTGTTTCTGTATACAAGCTTCTCGTATTGATGGGGCGATTATACTGTATTCCCTAAATTACTGACCTTTTTAAAAATAAATCAAGGGTGGTTTGGTAACTTTTCCCCAATGGTTTTATCATCTTTTAGGATATCCCAATGCTTTTTAACAATATTCTTTACTATGTGAACATTAGCATTGTACTGGGTAATAATGGGGACATTGATATCCTTGTCATCTATTGTTTGGTCTATTTTTCTATTGTTAGAAAGAAGCTCGGATCGAGGGATCAGTTTTACATTACTTTTAGCTTCCAAAGGGAGATCATAGTTATAACCTTTATCTAAAAATTTAGTTGCGAGGGCATTGGCTTCCTTGTCAAAGATTTTTGGGCTAGAACAATTTCTGTGAGCCCTCAATAACTGGCTACGGGCAACATTAATTAGCCAGCTAGGTAAATAGCAACTGTTCATGGATATGTAGCTGTTGAAATCCATTGGTTTGATATAAGTGCATGTTTTTATTTTTCTGTCTTCAATATATGGGCTGGTCCAAAAGTAGGTGGACAGTATGTGTAATAGGGTTATAAAGGGTGAGATTTATCAAACATGTTTTTTGGGGTTCAAAGTTCTCACCACACATCTAGATAAACTCTTGGGGGGTCTAGTTTCCAAATTGGGGTCACTTGTGGGGGGTTTCTACTGTTTAGGTACATCAGGGGCTCTGCAAACGCAACATGATGCCCGCAGACCATTCCATCAAAATCTGCATTCCAAAACGTCACTACTTCTCTTCCGAGCTCTGCCATGCGCCCAAACAGTGGTTTACCCCCATATATGGGGTATTGGAGAACTCAGGACAAATTGGACAGCTTTTGGGGTCCACTTTCTCCTTTTACCCTTGGGAAAATAAAAAAATTGTTGCGCTAAGATCATTTTTGTGACTAAAAAGTTAAAACGTTCATTTTTTTCTTTAATGTTACTTCTGCTGCTGTGAAACACCTGAAGGGTTAATAAACTTCTTGAATGCGGTTTTGAGCACCTTGAGGGGTGCAGTTTTTAGAATGGTGTCACTTTTGGGTATTTTCAGCCATAAAGAACTCTTAAATTGACTTCAAATATGAGGTGTCCTTTAAAAATGGTTTTGTAAATGTTGTTGTAAAAATGAGAAATTGCTGGTCAACTTTTAACCCTTATAACTCCCTAACAAAAAAAATTGTTTCCAAAATTGTGCTGATGTAAAGTAGACATGTGGGAAATGTTACTTATTAAGTATTTTGTGTCACATAACTCTCTGGTTTAACAGAATAAAAATTCTAAATAAATAATAATAAATCAAAATAAACATTATCATTTTCTGTTCACCTACTTTTGGACCACCCTATATATGTTCAGATCAAGGAAATTTATTTTCTCCAAACTAGTCGTAGAAGTAAAATGTAAATAAAAATACATTTTTATTAATATCAACTAGAAATTCTGATAGTGAGTTTTGACTGCTAGACCAAATAAAAGCAATATCATTAATAAATGCTGCCAGAGGACCAGATTCAGGTGCAGCTCGCCATCGGGCTAGATGTGAATGTCTTCCCATCTACCCATATTTAGATTGGCGTAGCTGGGCACAAATTTGGTCCCCATGGCAGTCCCCTATTTTTGGGTGAAGTAGTCTGCTACGTATTTATAAGAGTTATGTGTTAGTATAAGCAACATATACTCTTTAATAAAATCCACTTGCGTGGTGGAGAATTTTTTTAGCTTTGTTTAAGAAGTATCCTGCATCAGTAGTGTATAGGGATGTGATATCCAGAGTTTCTAGGATGTAGTGACCTTGCCAATGTATGTTGTTCAAAAGTTGAAGAACATGCTCACGGTCTTTTAAGTAGGCTGAAAGTTCTGGTACTAAATCTTGTAGATGGCAGTCTACGTACCAAGATAGATTGGAAGTAAGGCATTTTATAGCAGAAATTATAGGTCGGCCTGTTTTTTTTTTTTAAGGTCTTTGTGGATTTTAGGCAAATAATAAAACATTTCTGTTCTAGGGTGTGGGGTAACATAGTTAGTAAGGCCGAAAAAATACATTTGTCCATCCAGTTCAGCCTATATTCCATCATAATAAATCCCCAGATTTACGTCCTTCTACAGAACCTAATAATTGTATGATACAATATTGTTCTGCTCCAGGAAGACATCCAGGCCTCTCTTGAACCCCTCGACTGAGTTCGCCATCACCACCTCCTCAGGCAAGCAATTCCAGATTCTCACTGCCCTAACAGTAAAGAATCCTCTTCTATGTTGGTGGAAAAACCTTCTCTCCTCCAGACGCAAAGAATGCCCCCTTGTGCCCGTCACCTTCCTTGGTATAAACAGATCCTCAGCTAGATATTTGTATTGTCCCCTTATATACTTATATATGGTTATTAGATCGCCCCTCAGTCGTCTTTTTTCTAGACTAAATAATCCTAATTTCGCTAATCTATCTGGGTATTGTAGTTCTCCATTCACCTTTATTAATTTTGTTGCCCTCCTTTGTACTCTCTCTAGTTCCATTATATCCTTCCTGAGCACCGGTGTTGATAAAATCATTTTCTCGTTTATTTAAAACCATCTTTTAGTCCTTTAGTAACTCAATTTCTTATTTACTTTATAAATGTTGCTGAGGGATCACCATTTAATTTTTTATATGTTTTGGTATCCCCCATTAACCATAATGCCTCTTGATTATATTGAGCATTTATCACAATGCCACCACCTTTATCAGCGGGGGGCGTATTATGATACTATGATTGTCTTATAATTGTTGTATAGCTTTTCTTTCCTGGTTAGTGAGATTGTATCTAATATTAGCGCCTTTTTATCACTAACTTTTTTTCAAGTCGTCAATTACGTTTTTCTGGAAGGAATCAAACGCTTCTGAATACTCTTTTAATGGGTGAAAAGTAGATTTACTACGTAGATTGATGTGGTTGAATTGTTCTTGATGGTGGTCTTGAATGAGTGTTGGTAGTTGTCGGTCTTCAATAGAACTTTTTTTGATATAATACTTTTTAATCGAAAGTTTTCTCATAAATTGTTTTATGCCAATGAAGGCTTGAAATGTGTTAAATTTTGTATCAGGGGCATATTTTAGACCTTTACTTAGTAGCATTCCTTCATTGTGTTTTAGTGTATATTTGTGTAAATTAAAGATGGTTTGTCCTTCAGTATTTACTTTTTGAAGATTTTTTTGTGTGATTTTCCCGCCCCTGGAGCGTTTCTTCTTGGGCCTAACTGAAAAAAAAACGATTAATTGACGTTCTTCTTTTTTGAGAATGATTAGGAGAGAGATTTAATGATGGTTTTTCTCTCGTTGTTTCTGAGTTGTTTGTGACTAATCTTTCATGGGTAGTTGTTTGAGATTCAGTTAACACCTCTAGTGCTTCAAATCTAGTTTGTGTAAAAGTAGGCGTAGGAGCACTATCTGTTGTTTTAAAATTTAAATTAGTATTAATTGAGCTGATGGTGGACCGTCACTATTAGATAAAGTATGTGGTGTCTCTTTTTGTCTACAGGAGAGTAAATGTTGTAGAGATGTCTCTCTAGATCTAAAAGAGGGTAGATTTTGTAAAGATGTCTCTTTTGGTCTACATGGGGTAAAGGTGACACTTCATTGTCCGATGTGGGGTGTATAGAGAATTCGTCTCCCGATATTTCTACAGGTTCGGGGCTGTCTTCAATCTCATCTATTACCTCAAAAATAGGTTCTTCTTTTTTTTATGACTGCTATGCAACAAGGACCTTCCCTGAAGAAGGAAACCGACAGGTTTCCGAAATGCGTTGGATTTGGTCTGAACATATATATTGAAGAAAGAAAAATAAAAACATGCACTCATATCAAACCAACGAATGGGGTGCTACGCCAGATGACCTGTCCTCCACAGTCACCAGACCTGAACCCAATCGAGATGCTTTGGGGTGAGCTGGACCGCAGAGTGAAGGCAAAAGGGCCAACAAGTGCTAAGCATCTCTGGAAATTCCTTCAAGATTGTTGGAAGACCATTTCCGGTGACTACTTCTTGAAGCTCATCAAGAGAATGCCAAGAGTGTGCAAAGCAGTCATCAAAGCAAAAGGTGGCTACTTTGAAGAACCTAGAATATAAGACATATTTTCAGTTGTTTCGCACTTTTTTAAGTATATAATTCCACATGTGTTAATTCATAGTTTGGTGCCTTCAGAGTGAATTTACAATTTTCATAGTCATGAAAATTCAGAAAAATCTTTAAATGAAGGTGTGTCTAAACTTTTGCTCTGTACTGTACTTACAAATACCGCGGCTGTGGTGGTGTGGCGGGGCTCTGTGGTGTGGTTGTGGTGGTGTGCTCCGGGGCAGTGGCAGCGTCTCTCTGTGCTCCGTGGGGGGCTCGGCCGGCATTTCGTCAAAGCCCAGAACATGGCCTCCGGGAACATGGCTGCTGGGCCGACGGCGGCGCATGCTCAGATTCAGATCTCATCCCGAGATCTCGGGAGATGAGATCTCGGGATGACATCTCGTTGCCGAGATTTGAATCTGAGCAAGCGCCGCGCCCGGCCTGGCGGCCATCTTCCCAGAGCCCATGTTCCCGGAGGCCACCGCAACATGTCAGCAACGGATGTGCGGGGGCCTCCGGGCTTTGACGAAATGCAGGTGGAGACCCCACGGAGCACAGAGAGCCGCTGCCACTGCCCCGGAGCACAGCCCGACACCACAGAGCCCGGCCCGGTGGCCATGTTCTTGGAGGCCTTGTTCCCGGAGGCCACCCCAACATGACAGCAATGGATGCGCGGGGACCTCCAGGCTTTGACAAAATGCTGGTAAAGCCCCCCATGGAGCACAGAGAGCCGCTGCCACTGCACTGGAGCACAGCCCCTGCCCTGGAGCACAGCCCCCCTGCCCCAGCACAGAGCCCCTGCCCCTGCACAGAGCCACCACCACACCAGCTTGGGATAGGACCACCGAACGACCCTTGTGACCACTCCTCCACCTGTGCCGATTCCTTCCCTGCTAAGCCAAATTCGAACTGTAAGACGGACCCCCATTTGACACTTTTTTTCCCCCTATTTTCCTTCTGAAAATTTGGGGTGCTTATGGTTCGGTGCGTTTTATAGTCCGAAAAATACGGTAACTACGATCTCCTTTTGGAAGCTAAAAATAATGTAAAACTGATCCCTAGATCCGAGCTTCTTTCTAACAATAGAAAAACAGACCAAACAATAGAGGACAAGTATATCAAGGTCCCCATTATTACCCAGTACAATGCTAATGTTCTCATATTAAAGAAAATTGTTAAAAAAAACATTGGCATATCCTAAAAGACAATAAAACCATTGGGGAAAAGTTACCAAACCACCCTAGATTTATTTTTAAAAAGGCCAGTAATTTGGGGAATACAGTATAATCGCCTCATCAATACGAGAACCTTATATACAAAAACAATAAGGATATTCCAAACAAGATCTGAAAGATTTTTTTCCTTGCAAAAAATTCAAGATGTGCAAAACTTAAAATATTTAAATATAAAGAAATAGTCTGTGAATAATAAAAGGGATAAAAAGTATCAAATCATTGATTTTATCACTTGCACTTCCCAAGTGGTTATTTATGCCATTCGATGCCCCTGCAGTAAGTTGAACGTAAGAAGAACGACACGACCCATGAACAAAATAATCAATGAAAACTTGTGTAACATTAGAAAAAAAGTTTGAACGCCCCCTTTCAAGACATTCTGCAACAACACACGGGGGTTCATTAAAGAGCATTGATGTAATAGGCATTCAAGCCATAACGCTACATTGGCGCAAGGGTGACTTCATAAAGCAAATGTCAAGAGCTGAAAACCGGTGGATGTTTCATCTTGACACATTGAGACCAAGAGGACTTCATGAAATTGAACTCTTTGCATTTGAATTATTGATGTCTCTGTGGGTATAAAACTTCACCTTTATTGTAAGTCTTCTTTTAAAAAAAGACATGCATAGCACTGATCCTAAAGAATAATCTGATGCATTTAGACTAAAATGTCTTATTCATGGTCTTAGGAGGTTTTAGTTGAAACCGACGCGTTTCGATTAAAATGTCTTATTCATGGTCCATAGACCATAAATGAGATATTTTAATCAAAATAAGTTTGATTATTCTTTGTTATCGGTGGTATAACTGTTTTTAAAAGAAGACTTACAATCAATAAAGGTAAAGTTTTATCTTCTATCAACACTGGAGATGACTTTTTCTTATGCTTGGCTTCATTTGGACACGTCCCAGACTAGGGCGGTTCCATCCGGTGATTCCTCTCCAAAGAGTGCCTGGAAACAACACTGAGCTGACTTTTCCAATTTCCCCTCCCTTGCCTGCATAATTTTACTGTTGGTATGATGTTCCTTTTCTGAAACACTGCTACTTTAGTCTCGTCAGTCCACAGAGTATTCTCCCAAAAAGTCTTGGGGATCATTAAGATGTTTTTTGGCAAAACTCAGATGAGCCTTTATTGTCTTATTGCTCAGCAGTGGTTTTCGTCTTGGAACTCTGCCATGCAGGGCATTTTTGCCCAGTCTCTTTCTTATGATGGACTCATGAACACTAACCTTAAAGCAAACCTGTGTGCAGTTTTGGCTGATATAAGATGCAGCCACTGCCTTTCAGAGCTTATCTACAGCATTCTATAATGCTGTAGTTAAGCCCCTGGTCCAACCTGAAAGATAAGAAAAATACGTTTTATTATACTCTCCCGGGGTGGCGGTCCCATCCGCTGGGTGTCGCTGGTCCGAGTCCAGCGCCTCCCATCTTCTTGTGATGCCGCCCTCTTGTTGCTTCACAGGCTCCCTGGCATCACACTCCTGCGCAGGCGCACTTATCTGCCCTGTTGAGGGCAGAGCAAAGTACTGCAGTGCCCAGGAGCTGGGCCTCTCTGACCTTTCCCAGTGCCTGCGCGCTGCAGTACTTTGCTCTGCCCTCAACAGGCCAGATAAGTACGCCTGCGCAGGAGCGTGATGCTGGGGAGCCTGTGAAGCAACAGGAGGGTGGCATCGCGAGAAGATGGGAGGTGCCGGACCCAGACCAGCACACCCATCGGACCGCAGAATGCTGTAGATAAGCTCTGAAAGGCAGTGGCCGTATCTTATATCGGCCAAAACTGCTGACAGGTTCCCTTTAACTGATGCAAGTAAAACCTGTAGTTCTTTGGATGTTATTTTGGGGTCTTTTGTGGCCTCTTGGATGAGTCATCGCTGCGCTCTTGGGGTAATTCTGGTTAGCTGGCCTCTCCTGGGAAGGTTCACCACTGTTCCATGTTTTTGCCATTTGTGGATAATGGCTCTCACTGTGGTTCACTGGAGTCCCAAAGCTTGAGAAATGGCTTTATGACCTTTTTTTGACTGATAGATCTCAATTACATTGTTTCTCATTTGTTGCAGAATTTATTTAATTGCGGCATGATGTCTAGATTTTGAGGAGCTTTTGGCCTACTTCACTCTGTTAGGCAGGTCCTATTTAAGTGATTTCTTGATCGAGAACACTTGTGGCAGTAATCAGGCTTGGCTGTGGCTGCTGAATTTGAACTCCGCTTTCCAAACCTGTACAGTTAATTTGTTTAAAAAGGGGATCTGTTTTATTTAAATACTTCATTTTGTGTTTAATTGTGTTATCTTTTTCTAATATTTATATTGGTTTGGTGATCTGAAACATGTAAGTTTGACAAACATGCAAAAGAATAGGAAACCAGGAAGGGGGTAAACACTTTTTCACACAACTGTGTATGTGCATGTAGATGTAGCTCTTTCAAAGACAACTCCAGCAATACCTTTACATGGCCAATCCGTTCCTGCTTTACTGAGAAATCAGTGTTGGAATTTAAATGCAAATGAAGCTGAAGGGCTATTGTAGATCTTATACATCTGCCACTCCAGCTCTATTCCCCACCCTGAGCCGCCGCCTCCTACTTGACTGATGGTTCCTTTGACTGAAGTTATATATTCCGTGTAATTTCAGACAAAGGAGCCATCAGTTACACTGCATAGATGCCCGCAGCTTTTGGTACTGATCGCTGCAGCACATGCAGTGAAGCATTACGTCCTGATTCTGGCCAGCGCCAGCATCAGGACTTTCCTTGTGGGTGGAGTTAATGATCTTTGTACTCCCATCTGTCTGATGAAATTGGCAGACTTATTATCTCCTGTGTGCTGTGTATTTATATCAGTGCGAGTGTCTTCTATGTGAGCCCTAGTGTTTCCTATGTAATCTATATCCTCCAACCTCAGTGTCTCTTATGCAATGTATATTCTCCAGTCCCAGTGTTTCCTATGTAATGTATATTCTCCTGCCTCTATGTCTCCTATGTGATGTATATGCACTAGCCACAGTGTCTCCTATGTAATGTATATGCCCAATCCAAGTGTCTATGCACCAGCTCCAATGTCTCTTATGTGATCTGTGTACAACAGACCCAGAGATAAGAAACCATTGCATACCTCGCTTTGCTTTACACATTTTTTGTTACACTGCCCTGTTCAATTTTTTTATTTATGTAACAAATAGTGATATTATCTAATCTATTTTCGATCCTTCTGTGACGGATCCTATAGGGGGAGGGGTGTGTCGCCTTCACTCAAATCTGAGGAGGGGAGAGAATGCTCCAGCAGGGATCGGCTCTCTTGCGCCACCACTTACCGCAGGTCAGTCAGGGAACTGTATCAAGGGCAAATAGTCACCAGAGAGGCTTCCCTTATAGGTACGAGTTATTGAGGAGCTCACAGTGAGGGGGGGATATATATCACCAGTCCAGGCTGGGGATATATATGTAAACCTCCTGGCCGTCACCTGTTCCTTGTTAGATATAATCTCCGTCCAACAACAGGCTTATATCGGGTGAGAAACCAACCCCGGGTAGCGTATAATAACCAACTGAGCGTGGGGATTCGTTAATCGAGCTAAAAGAGCCGCCCAGGATTACGTTTCTATTTAACCCCTTCATGATCGGAGCTTTTTTCGTTTTTCGCTCCCCTCCTTCCCAGAGCCATAACTTTTTTTATGGCCATGTGAAGGCTTATTTTTTGCATGACGAGTTGTACTTTTCAAAGACACCATTGTTTTTACGATTTCTTGTACTAGAAAACGGGAACAAAATTCCAAGTGTGGTGAAATGGCAAAAAAAGTGCAATCCCACACTTGTTTTTTGTTTGGCTTTTTTTGCTAGGTTCACTAAATGTTAAAACTGACCGCCATTATGATTCTCCAGGTCATTACGAGTTCATAGAAGCCAAACATGTCTAGGTTCTTTTTCACCTAGTGGTGAAAAAAAATTCCAAACATTTCTAAAAAAAAAAAATTGCACCATTTTCCGATACCCGTAGCATCTCCATTTTTTGTGATTCTCGGGTTGGGTGAGGGCTTATTTTTTGTGTGCCGCACTGACTTTTTAATGATACTATTTTAGCACAGATACGTTCTTTTGATCGCCCGTTATTGCATTTTAATGCAATGCCGCGCCGACCGAAAAAACATAATTCTGCCTTTTTGACTTTTTTTATCGCTACGCTGTTTAGCGATCTAGTTAATCCTGTTTTTATTGATAGAGCGGGCGATTCTGGATGCGGCAATACCAAATATGTGTTTGATTTTATTTTATTGTTTTATTTTGAATGGGGCAAAAGGGGGGTACAGTCAGGAGTATAGTACAAGATAGACAGGCAGATTACAATTACAGTGTCATGTAGCATGTGACCACAGGGAGATATGTTGTGAATTCTGTTGTCGGGCTCCCTCCTGTGGTCATGAATCGTACTTCGGCTGGTTCTGTCCATGGACTTTCTCTGGTGGCTGTGGGTGTTTCTGAGTTTCCTTCGACAGGTGACGAGGTTAATTCGTTAGCTCGCTGCTCTATTTAACTCCACTTAGATCATTGCTCCATGCCACCTGTCAATGTTCCAGTATTGGTCTAGTTCTCTCCTGGATCGTTCTTGTGACCTGTCTTCCCAGCAGAAGCTAAGTTCCTGCTTGTTTTTCTCTGGTTTGCTATTTTTCTGTCCAGCTTGCTATTTTGATTTTTGTCTTGCTTGCTGGAAGCTCTGGGACGCAGAGGGAGCGCCTCCGCACCGTGAGTCGGTGCGGAGGGTCTTTTTGCGCCCTCTGCGTGGTCTTTTTGTATTTATTTGTGCTGACCGCAAAGTTACCTTCCCTATCCTCTGTCTGTTCAGTAAGTCGGGCCTCACTTTGCTAAATCTATTTCATCTCTGTGTTTGTAAGTTTCATCTTTACTCACAGTCATTATATGTGGGGGGCTGCCTTTTCCTTTGGGGAATTTCTCTGAGGCAAGGTAGGCTTTATTTTTCTATCTCTAGGGCTGGCTAGTTTCTTAGGCTGTGTCGAGTTGCATAGGGAGCGTTAGGAGCAATCCACGGCTATTTCTAGTGTGTGTGATAGGATTAGGGATTGCGGTCAGCAGATTTCCCACGTCTCAGAGCTCGTCCTATATTATTAGTAACTATCAGGTCATTCCGTGTGCTCTTAACCACCAGGTCCATTATTGTCCTTACCACCAGGTCATAACAGTACAGGTGGCCCAAAGTATTAATGCATCTCAATAGAGGGATAAGCGAAGTTCTGAGACCATTTTTTTTTCTTTGCAGTGTGTTTTGTCTCTCTTTTCCCCTTTACCTCTGGGTGGTTCAGGATACAGGTGTAGATATGGACATTCAAGGTCTGTCCTCTTGTATGGATAATCTCACTGCAAGGGTACAAAACATTCAAGATTTTGTGGTTCAGAATCCGATGTTAGAGCCTAGGATTCCAATTCCTGATTTGTTTTTTGGGGATAGATCTAAGTTTCTGAATTTCAAAAATAATTGTAAATTGTTTCTTGCTTTGAAACCTCTCGCTCCTCAGGTGACCCTGTTCAACAAGTGAAAATCATTATTTCTTTGTTACGTGGCGACCCTCAAGACTGGGCATTTTCCCTTGCGCCAGGAGATCCGGCATTGCGTGATGTTGATGCGTTTTTTCTGGCGCGCGGATTGCTTTATGATGAACCTAATTCAGTGGATCAGGCAGAGAAAATCTTGCTTGCTCTGTGTCAGGGTCAGGATGAGGTAGATATATATTGTCAGAAGTTTAGGAAGTGGTCTGTACTCACTCAGTGGAATGAATGTGCCCTGGCAGCAATTTTCAGAAAGGGTCTCTCTGAAGCCCTTAAGGATGTCATGGTGGGATTTCCCATGCCTGCTGGTCTGAATGAGTCTATGTCTTTGGCCATTCAGATCGATCGACGCTTGCGTGAGCGTAAAGCTGTATTTGGCGGTATTATCTGAGCATAGACCTGAGCCTATGCAATGTGATAGGACTTTGACCAGAGCTGAACGGCAAGAACACAGACGTCGGAATGGGCTGTGTTTTTACTGTGGTGATTCCACTCATGCTTTCTCCGATTGTCCTAAGCGCACTAAGCATTTCGCTAGGTCTGCTACCATTGGTACGGTACAGTCGAAATTTCTTTTGTCCGTTACTCTGATTTGCTCTTTGTCATCTTATTCTGTTATAGCATTTGTGGATTCAGGCGCTGCCCTGAATTTGATGGACTTGGAGTATGCTAGGCGCTGTGTTTTTTTCTTGGAGCCCTTGCAGTATCCTATTCCATTGAGAGGAATTGATGCTACGCCTTTGGCCAAGAATAAGCCTCAGTACTGGACCCAATTGACCATGTGCATGGCTCCTGCACATCAGGAGGATATTCGCTTTTTGGTGTTGCATAATCTGCATGATGTGGTCGTTTTGAGGTTGCCATGGCTACAGGTCCATAATCCAGTATTGGATTGGAAATCTATGTCTGTGTTCAGCTGGGGTTGTCGGGGTACATGGTGATGTTCCATTTTTATCTATTTCGTCATCCACCCCTTCTGAAGTCCCGGAGTTTTTGTCGGATTACCGGGATGTATTTGATGAGCCCAAATCCAGTGCCCTACCTCCTCATAGGGATTGCGATTGTGCTATCAATTTGATTCCTGGTAGTAAGTTTCCTAAGGGCCGACTGTTCAATTTATCTGTGCCAGAGCATGCCGCTATGCGGAGTTATGTAAAGGAATCCTTGGAGAAGGGTCATATTCGCCCGTCGTCGTCACCATTGGGAGCAGGGTTCTTTTTTGTGGCCAAGAAGGATGGTTCTTTGAGACCTTGTATTGATTACCACCTTCTTAATAAGATCACAGTCAAATTTCAGTATCCTTTGTGTTGTGAATTCTGTTGTCGGGCTCCCTCCTGTGGTCATGAATGGTACTTCGGCTGGTTCTGTCCATGGACTTTCTCTGGTGGCTGTGGGTGTTTCTGAGTTTCCTTCCACAGGTGACGAGGTTAATTCGTTAGCTGGCTCCTCTATTTAACTCCACTTAGATCTTTGCTCCATGCCACCTTTCAATGTTCCAGTATTGGTCTAGTTCACTCCTGGATCGTTCTTGTGACCTGTCTTCCTAGCAGAAGCTAAGTGACTGCTTGTTTTTCTCTGGTTTGCTATTTTTCTGTCCAGCTTGCTATTTGGATTATTTTCTTGCTTGCTGGAAGCTCTGGGACGCAGAGGGAGCGCCTCCGCACCGTGAGTCGGTGCGGAGGGTCTTTTTGCGCCCTCTGCGTGGTCTTTTTGTAGGTTTTTGTGCTGACCGCAAAGCTACCTTTCCTATCCTCAGTCTGTTCAGTAAGTCGGGCCTCACTTTGCTTAATCTATTTCATCTCTGTGTTTGTATTTTCATCTTTACTCACAGTCATTATATGTGGGGGGCTGCCTTTTCCTTTGGGGAATTTCTCTGAGGCAAGGTAGGCTTTATTTTTCTATCTTTAGGGCTAGCTATTTCCTTAGGCTGTGCCGAGTTGCATAGGGAGCGTTAGGAGCAATCCACGGCTATTTCTAGTGTGGTTGATAGGATTAGGGATTGCGGTCAGCAGAGTTCCCACGTCCCAGAGCTCGTCCTATATTATCAGTAACTATCAGGTCATTCCGTGTGCTCTTAACCTCCAGGTCCATTATTGTCCTGACCACCAGGTCATAACACCTTTGCCGCTGCTGTCAGATTTATTTGCTCGGATTAAGGGGGCTAGTTGGTTCACCAAGATAGATCTTCGTGGTGCGTATAATCTTGTGCGTATTAAACAGGGCGATGAATGGAAAACAGCGTTTAATACGCCCGAGGGCTATTTTGAGTACCTGGTTATGCCATTCGGGCTTTCCAATGCTCCATCAGTATTTCAGTCCTTTATGCATGACATCTTCCGAGAGTACCTGGATAAATTCCTGATTGTATATTTGGATGATATTTTGGTCTTCTCGGATGATTGGGAGTCTCACGTGAAGCAGGTCAGAATGGTGTTCCAGGTCCTTCGTGTGAATTCTTTGTTTGTGAAAGGGGTCAAAGTGTCTCTTTGGAGTTCAGAAGGTTTCATTTTTGGGTTTCATTTTTTCCCCTTCTACTATCGAGATGGACCCTGTTAAAGTCCAGGCCATTTATGATTGGACTCAGCCGACATCTTTGAAGAGTCTGCAAAAGTTCCTGGGCTTTGCTAATTTTTATCGTCGCTTCATCAGTAATTTTTCTAGTGTTGCTAAACCGTTGACTGATTTGACCAAGAAGGGTGCTGATGTGGTCAATTGGTCTTCTGCGGCTGTGGAAGCTTTTCAGGAGTTGAAGCGTCGTTTTTCTTCTGCCCCTGTGTTGTGCCAGCCAGATGTTTCGCTTCCGTTTCAGGTCGAGGTTGATGCTTCTGAGATTGGAGCAGGGGCTGTTTTGTCGCAAAGAAGTTCTGATGGCTCGGTGATGAAACCATGTGCCTTCTTTTCTAGAAAGTTTTCGCCTGCTGAGCGCAATTATGATGTTGGCAATCGAGAGTTGTTGGCCATGAAGTGGGCATTCGAGGAGTGGCGTCATTGGCTTGAAGGAGCCAAACATCGCGTGTTGGTCTTGACGGATCACAAGAATTTGACTTATCTCGAGTCTGCCAAACGGTTGAATCCTAGACAGGCTCGTTGGTCGCTATTTTTCTCCCGTTTTGATTTTGTGGTTTCGTACCTTCCAGGCTCTAAGAATGTGAAGGCTGATGCCCTGTCAAGGAGTTTTGTGCCCGACTCTCCGGGTGTTCCTGAGCCGGCGGGTATTCTCAAAGAGGGGGTAATTTTGTCTGCCATCTCCCCTGATTTGCGGCGGGTGCTGCAAAAATTTCAGGCTGATAGACCTGACCGTTGTCCTACGGAGAAACTGTTTGTCCCTGATAGATGGACTAGTAGAGTTATCTCTGAGGTTCATTGTTTGGTGTTGGCTGGTCATCCTGGAATCTTTGGTACCAGAGATTTGGTGGCTAGATCCTTTTGGTGGCCTTCTCTGTCGCGGGATGTGCGTTCTTTTGTGCAGTCCTGTGGGACTTGTGCTCGGGCTAAGCCCTGCTGTTTTCGTGCCAGTGGGTTGCTTTTGCCCTTGCCGGTCCCGAAGAGGCCCTGGACACATATCTCTATGGATTTTATTTCGGATCTCCCTGTCTCTCAAAGGATGTCGGTCATTTGGGTGGTTTGTGATCGCTTCTCTAAGATGGTCCATTTGGTACCCTTGTCTAAATTGCCTTCCTCCTCTGATTTGGTGCCATTGTTTTTCCAGCATGTGGTTCGTTTACATGGCATTCCGGAGAACATCGTTTCGGACAGGGGTTCCCAGTTTGTTTTGAGGTTTTGGCGAGCCTTTTGTGCTAGGATGGGCATTGATTTGTCTTTTTCCTCGGCTTTCCATCCTCAGAAAAATGGCCAAACCGAACGAACTAATCAGACTTTGGAAACATATCTGAGATGCTTAGTTTCTGCTGATCAGGATGATTGGGTGTCCTTTTTGCCTTTGGCTGAGTTCGCCCTTAATAATCGGGCCAGCTCGGCTACTTTGGTTTCGCCGTTTTTCTGCAATTCTGGTTTCCATCCTCGTTTCTCTTCAGGGCAGGTTGAGTCTTCGGACTGTCCTGGTGTAGATACTGTGGTGGATAGGTTGCAGCAGATTTGGACTCATGTGGTGGACAATTTGACATTGTCCCAGGAGAAGGCTCAACGTTTCGCTAAATGCTGGCGCTATGTGGGTCCCCGACTTCGTGTTGGGGATTTGGTTTGGTTGTCGTCTCGTTATGTTCCTATGAAGGTTTCCTCTCCTAAGTTTAAGCCTCGTTTCATTGGTCCGTATAAGATTTCTGAGGTTCTCAATCCTATGTCGTTTTGTTTGACCCTTCCAGCTTCTTTTGCCATCCATAATGTATTCCATAGGTCATTGTTGCGGAGATACGTGGCGCCTGTGGTTCCATCCGTTGATCCTCCTGCCCCGGTGTTGGTTGAGGGGGAGTTGGAGTATGTGGTGGAGAAGATTTTGGATTCTCATATTTCGAGACGGAAACTCCAGTACCTGGTCAAGTGGAAGGGTTATGGTCAGGAAGATAATTCCTGGGTCTTTGCCTCCGATGTTCATGCTGCCGATCTGGTTCGTGCCTTTCATTTGGCTCGTCCTGGTCGGCCTGGGGGCTCTGGTGAGGGTTCGGTGACCCCTCCTCAAGGGGGGGGTACTGTTGTGAATTCTGTTGTCAAGCTCCCTCCTGTGGTCATGAATGGTACTTCGGCTGGTTCTGTCCATGGGCTTCCTCTGGTGGTTATGAGTGGAGCTGCGGCTTCTGAGTTTCCTTCCACAGGTGACGAGGTTAATTCGTTAGCTGGCTGCTCTATTTAACTCCACTTAGATCATTGCTCCATGCCACCTGTCAATGTTCCAGTATTGGTCTAGTTCTCTCCTGGATCGTTCTTTGTGACCTGTCTTCCCAGCAGAAGCTAAGTTCCTGCTTGTTTTTCTCTGGTTTGCTATTTTTCTGTCCAGCTTGCTATTTTGATTTTTGTCTTGCTTGCTGGAAGCTCTGGGACGCAGAGGGAGCGCCTCCGCACCGTGAGTCGGTGCGGAGGGTCTTTTTGCGCCCTCTGCGTGGTCTTTTTGTAGTTTTTTGTGCTGACCGCAAAGTTACCTTTCCTATCCTCTGTCTGTTCAGTAAATCGGGCCTCACTTTGCTAAATCTATTTCATCTCTGTGTTTGTAATTTTCATCTTTACTCACAGTCATTATATGTGGGGGGCTGCCTTTTCCTTTGGGGAATTTCTCTGAGGCAAGGTAGGCTTTATTTTTCTATCTCTAGGGCTAGCTAGTTTCTTAGGCTGTGACGAGTTGCATAGGGAGCGTTAGGAGCAATCCACGGCTATTTCTAGTGTGTGTGATAGGATTAGGGATTGCGGTCAGCAGAGTTCCCACGTCTCAGAGCTCGTCCTATATTATTAGTAACTATCAGGTCATTCCGTGTGCTCTTAACCACCAGGTCCATTATTGTCCTTACCACCAGGTCATAACACAGATCTGTGTCTTGCCACAATTCTGTCTCTGAGCTCCTTGGCCAGTTTTTTTTTTGACCTCATGATTCTCTTTTGGTCTGACATGCACTGTGAGCTGTGAGGTCTTATATAGACAGTTGTGCGCCTTTCCAAATCAAGTCCTATTAAACACAGCTGGACTCCAATGAAGGAGTAGAACCATCTCAAGGAGGATCACAAGGAAATGTGACTTACTGTAAATATGAGTGTCTGAGCAAAGTGTCTGAACACTTATAACCATGTGATATTTCAGTTTTTCTTTTCTATTAAATTTGCAAAAATTTCTACATTTCTGCTTTTTTCAGTCAATTTTTATCGTAAGTACATTTCAACTGCGAGAGACAGAATCTAAAAATAAAAAAGAGAAAATCACATTGTATGATTTTTAAATAATGAAATTGCATGAAATAAGTATTTGATCACCTACCAACCAGCAAGAATTCTAGCTCTCACAGACCTGTTAGTTTTTCTGTAAGAAGCCTCCTACTCTGTACTCATTACCTTTGTATTAATTGCACCTGTTTAAACTGATTATCTGTAAAAAAAAAAAAAAAAGACACTTGTCCACACACTCAATCACACTTCAACCTCTCCATCCTGGCCAAGACCAAAGAGCTTTCTAAGGACAAAAGGGACAAAATTGTAGACCTGCACAAGGCTGGGATGGGCTACAGGACAATAGACAAACAAGCAGCTTGGTGAGAAGGCAACAACTGTTGAATTGTTACTATTAGTCACACACTATGCCGTCATGGATTACAATCCTGGAGGGCATGCAATCACATGTCCATTCCCATTTGAAATTCGCCAATGACCATCTAGGTGATCCAGAGGAGGCATGGGAGAAGGTCATGTGGTCAGATGAGACCAAAATAGAACTTTTTGGTATCAACTCCACTCGCCGTGTTTGGAGGAAGAAGGATGAGGACAACCCCAAGAAAACCTTCCCAACTGTGAAGCATGGTTGGGAAACATCATACTTTGAGGGTGCTTTTCTGCAAATGGGACATTAAAACTGAACCGTATTGAAGGGAGGATGGTAGAGGTCATGTATCGTCAAATTTTGGCCAATAACCTCCTTCTCTCAGTAAGAGCATTGAAGATGGATCGTGGCTGGGGACCCAAAACACACAGCCAGGGCTACTAAGGAATGGCTCTGTAAGAAGCATTTCAAAGTCCTGGAGTGGCCTAGCCAGTCTCCAGACCAGAACCAAATAGAAAATCTTTGCAGGAACCTGAAACTCAATATTGACCAACAAAAGCCCCAAAACTTGAAAGATCTGGAGACGATCTGTATGGAGGAGTGGGCCAAAATCCCTGCTGCAGTGTGTGCAAACTTATTCAAGAACTACAGGAAACGTTTGACCTCTGTAATTGCAAACAAAGGTTTGTGTACAAAATATTAAGTTCTGTTTTACTATTGTATTAACTACTTATTTCATGCAATAAAATGAAAATTAATTATATAAAAATCATCAATGTGTTTTTTTTTTTTTAGATTCTGTCTCACAGTTGAACTGTACTTACGATAAAAATTATGGACCTCTCATTCTTTGTAGGTTGGAAAACTTGCAAAATGGGCAGTGTATCAAATACTTATTTTCCCCACTGCATGTATGTATGTGTATATATCTATCTATATACCGTAATCGTCTAAGGGGTACGTCCGTCTGTCTGTAACAGAAATCCTGTGTCGCTAATTGGTCGCGGCCGGCAGGCCGTGGCCAATCAGCGACAGGCTTAGTCCGGCCGCGAATTGGCCTCTCCCTACTCTCTTCCAGTCAGTGTCCCCTCCCTACTCCCCTCCAGTCAGTTGCCAGTATGTCGCCTGTTGTGAATTCTGTTGTCGGGCTCCCTCCTGTGGGCATGAATGGTACTTCGGCTGGTTCTGTCCATGGACTTCCTCTGGGGGGTGTTTCTGAGTTTCACAGGTGACGAGGTTAATTCGTTAGCTGCTGCTCTATTTAACTCCACTTAGATCTTTGCTCCATGCCACCTGTCAATGTTCCAGTATTGGTCTGTTCACTCCTGGATCGTTCTTGTGACCTGTCTTCCCATCAGAAGCTAAGTTCCAGCTTGTATTTCTTTGGGTTGCTATTTTTCTGTCCAGCTTGCTATTTAATTTGTTGTCTTGCTTGCTGGAAGCTCTAGGACGCAGAGGGAGCGCCTCCGCACCGTGAGTCGGTGCGGAGGGTTTTTTTGCGCCCTCTGCGTGGTCTTTTTGTAGGTTTTTGTGCTGACCGCAAAGTACCTTTCCTATCCTCTGTCTGTTCAGTAAGTCAGGCCTCACTTTGCTAAATCTATTTCATCTCTGTGTTTGTATTTTCATCTTTACTCACAGTCATTATATGTGGGGGGCTGCCTTTTCCTTTGGGGAATTTCTCTGAGGCAAGGTAGGCTTTATTTTTCTATCTTCAGGGCTAGCTAGTTTCTTAGGCTGTGCCGAGTTGCATAGGGAGCGTTAGGCGCAATCCACGGCTATTTCTAGTGTGTTTGATAGGTTTAGGGATTGCGGTCAGCAGAGTTCCCACGTCCCAGAGCTCGTCCTTATTATCAGTAACTATCAGGTCATTCCGTGTGCTCTTAACCACCAGGTCCATTATTGTCCTGACCACCAGGTCATAACAGTACAGGTGGCCCAAAGTACTAATGCATCTCAATGGAGGGACAAGAGAAGTTCTGAGACCATTTTTTTTTTCTTTGCAGTGTGTTTTGTCTCTATTTTCCCCTTTACCTCTGGGTGGTTCAGGACACTGGTGTAAACATGGACATTCAAGGTCTGTCCTCTTGGATGAATAATCTCACTACAAGGATACAAAACATTCAAGATTTTGTGGTTCAGAATCCGATGTCAGAGCTTAGGATTCCAATTCCTGATTTGTTTTTTGGTGATAGATCTAAGTTCTTGAATTTCAAAAATAATTGTAAATTGTTTCTTGCCTTGAAACCTCGCTCCTCAGGTGACCCTGTTCAACAAGTAAAGATCATTATTTCTTTGTTACGTGGTGGCCCTCAAGACTGGGCATTTTCCCTTGCGCCAGGAGATCCGGCATTGCGTGATGTTGATGCGTTTTTCCTGGCGCTTGGATTGCTTTATGACGAACCTAATTCAGTGGATCAGGCAGAGAAAATCTTGCTGGCTCTGTGTCAGGGTCAGGATGAAGCGGAGATATATTGTCAGAAGTTTAGAAAGTGGTCTGTGCTCACTCAGTGGAATGAATGTGCCCTGGCAGCAATCTTCAGAAAGGGTCTCTCTGAAGCCCTTAAGGATGTCATGGTGGGGTTTCCCATGCCTGCTGGTCTGAATGAGTCTATGTCCTTGGCCATTCAGATCGATCGACGCTTGCGTGAGCGTAAAGCTGTGCACCATTTGGCGGTACTATCTGAGCATGGGCCTGAGCCTATGCAATGTGATAGGACTTTGACCAGAGCTGAACGGCAAGAACACAGACGTCGGAATGGGCTATGTTTGTACTGTGGTGATTCCACTCATGCTATCTCCGATTGTCCTAAGCGCACTAAGCGGTTCGCTAGGTCTGCCACCATTGGTACGGTACAGTCTAAATTTCTATTGTCTGTTACTCTGATTTGCTCTTTGTCATCCTATTCTGTTATGGCATTTGTGGATTCAGGCGCTGCCCTGAATTTGATGGACTTGGAGTATGCTAGGCGCTGTGGTTTTTTCTTGGAGCCCTTGCTGTATCCTATTCCATTGAGAGGAATTGATGCTACGCCTTTGGCCAAGAATAAGCCTCAATATTGGACCCAATTGACCATGTGCATGGCTCCTGCACATCAGGAGGATATCCGCTTTCTGGTGTTGCATAATCTGCATGATGTGGTCGTTTTGGGGTTGCCATGGCTACAGGTTCATAATCCAGTATTGGACTGGAAATCTATGTCTGTGTCCAGCTGGGGTTGCCAGGGGGTACATGGTGATGTTCCATTTTTGTCTATTTCGTCTTCCACTCCTTCTGAAATTCCAGAGTTTTTGTCGGATTATCGGGATGTATTTGATGAGCCCAAAGCCAGTGCCCTACCTCCTCATAGGGATTGCGATTGTGCAATTAATTTGATTCCTGGTAGTAAGTTTCCCAAGGGTCGATTGTTCAATTTATCTGTGCCAGAACACGCCGCTATGCGGAGTTATATAAAGGAATCCTTGGAGAAAGGCCATATTCGCCCGTCGTCATCACCGTTAGGAGCAGGGTTCTTTTTTGTGGCCAAGAAGGATGGTTCTTTGAGACCTTGTATTGATTACCGCCTTCTTAATAAAATTACAGTCAAATTTCAGTATCCTTTGCCGTTGCTGTCTGATTTGTTTGCTCGTATTAAAGGGGCTAGTTGGTTCACCAAGATAGATCTTCGAGGGGCGTATAATCTTGTGCGTATTAAACAAGGCGATGAATGGAAAACAGCATTTAATACGCCCGAGGGCCATTTTGAGTACCTGGTTATGCCATTCGGGCTTTCCAATGCTCCATCAGTATTTCAGTCCTTTATGCATGACATCTTCCGAGAGTACCTGGATAAATTCCTGATTGTGTATTTGGATGATATTTTGGTCTTTTCGGATGATTGGGAGTCTCATGTGAAGCAGGTCAGAATGGTGTTCCAGGTCCTTCGTGCGAATTCCTTGTTTGTGAAGGGGTCATCGTTTGGAGTTCAGAAGGTTTCATTTTTGGGGTTCATTTTTTCCCCTTCTACTATCGAGATGGACCCTGTTAAAGTCCAGGCCATTTACGATTGGACTCAGCCGACATCTGTGAAGAGCCTGCAAAAGTTCCTGGGCTTTGCTAATTTTTATCGGCGCTTCATCGCTAATTTTTCTACTGTTGCTAAACCGTTGCCTGATTTGACCAAGAAGGGTGCTGATGTGGTCAATTTGTCTTCTGCGGCTGTAGAGGCTTTTCAGGAGTTGAAGCGTCGTTTTTCTTCTGCCCCTGTGTTGTGCCAGCCAGATGTTTCGCTTCCGTTTCAGGTTGAGGTTGATGCTTCTGAGATTGGAGCAGGGGCTGTTTTGTCGCAAAGAAGTTCTGAGGGCTTGGTGATGAAGCCATGTGCTTTCTTTTCTAGAAAGTTTTCGCCTGCTGAGCGTAACTATGATGTTGGTAATCGTGAATTGTTGGCCATGAAGTGGGCATTCGAGGAGTGGCGTCATTGGCTGGAAGGAGCCAAGCATCGCGTGGTGGTCTTGACAGATCACAAGAATTTGACTTATCTTGAGTCTGCCAAACGGTTGAATCCGAGACAGGCTCGATGGTCATTATTTTTCTCCCGTTTTCATTTTGTGGTTTCGTACCTTCCGGGCTCTAAGAATGTGAAGGCTGATTCCCTGTCAAGGAGTTTTGTGCCTGACTCTCCGGGTGTTCCTGAGCCGGTGGGTATTCTCAAAGAGGAGGTAATTTTGTCTGCCATCTCCCCTGATTTGCGGTGGGTACTGCAAAAATTTCAGGCTGATAGACCTGACCGTTGCCCAGCGGAGAAACTGTTTGTCCCTGATAGATGGACTAGTAAATTTATCTCTGAGATTCATTGTTCAGTGTTGGCTGGGCATCCTGGAATCTTTGGTACCAGAGATTTGGTGGCTAGATCCTTCTGGTGGCCGTCTTTGTCGCGGGATGTGCGTTCTTTTGTGCAGTCCTGTGGGACTTGTGCTCGGGCTAAGCCCTGCTGTTCTCGTGCCAGTGGGTTGCTTTTGCCCTTGCCGGTCCCGAAGAGGCCCTGGACGCAAATTTGTATGGATTTTATTTCGGATCTCCCCGTCTCTCAAAAGATGTCGGTCATTTGGGTGGTTTGTGATCGCTTTTCTAAGATGGTCCATTTGGTACCTTTGTCTTAATTGCCTTCCTCCTCTGATTTGGTGCCATTATTTTTCCAGCATGTGGTTCGTTTACCTGGTATCCCGGAGAACATCGTTTCTGACAGAGGTTCCCAGTTTGTTTCGAGGTTTTGGCGATCCTTTTGTGCTAGGATGGGCATTGATTTGTGTTTTTCCTCGGCTTTCCATCCTCAGACAAATGGCCAAACCGAACGAACTAATCAAACTTTGGAAACATATCTGAGATGCTTTGTTTCTGCTGATCAGGATCATTGGGTGTCCTTTTTGCCGTTGGCTGAGTTCGCCCTTAATAATCGGGCCAGCTCGGCTACTTTGGTTTCGCCGTTTTTCTGCAATTCTGGTTTCCATCCTTGTTTCTCTTCAGGGCAGGTTGAGTCTTCAGACTGTCCTGGTGTAGATACTGTGGTGGATAGGTTGCAGCAGATTTGGACTCATGTGGTGGACAATTTGACATTGTCCCAGGAGAAGGCTCAACGCTTCGCTAACCGCCGGCGCTGTGTGGGTCCCCGACTTCGTGTTGGGGATTTGGTTTGGTTGTCGTCTCGTTATGTTCCTATGAAGGTTTCCTCTCCTAAGTTTAAGCCTCGTTTCATTGGTCCGTATAAGATTTCTGAGGTTATCAATCCTGTGTAATTTCGTTTGGCCCTTCCTGCTTCTTTTGCCATCCGTAATGTATTCCATAGGTCGTTATTGCGGAGATACGTGGCGCCTGTGGTTCCATCCGTTGATCCTCCTGCCCCGGTGTTAGTTGAGGGGGAGTTGGAGTATGTGGTGGAGAAGATTTTGGATTCTCGTGTTTCGAGACGGAAACTCCAGTACCTGGTCAAGTGGAAGGGTTATGGTCAGGAAGATAATTCCTGGGTTTTTGCCTCTGATGTTCATGCTGCCGATCTGGTTCGTGCCTTTCATTTGGCTCATCCTGGTCGGCCTGGGGGCTCTGGTGAGGGTTCGGTGACCCCTCCTCAAGGGGGGGTACTGTTGTGAATTCTGTTGTCGGGCTTCCTCCTGTGGTCATGAATGGTACTTCGGCTGGTTCTGTCCATGGACTTCCTCTGGGGGGTGTTTCTGAGTTTCACAGGTGACGAGGTTAATTCGTTAGCTGCTGCTCTATTTAACTCCACTTAGATCTTTGCTCCATGCCACCTGTCAATGTTCCAGTATTGGTCTGTTCACTCCTGGATCGTTCTTGTGACCTGTCTTCCCATCAGAAGCTAAGTTCCAGCTTGTATTTCTTTGGTTTGTTATTTTTCTGTCCAGCTTGCTATTTAATTTGTTGTCTTGCTTGCTGGAAGCTCTGGGATGCAGAGGGAGCGCCTCCGCACCGTGTGTCGGTGCAGAGGGTCTTTTTGCGCCCTCTGCATGGTCTTTTTGTAGGTTTTTGTGCTGACCACAAAGTACCTTTCCTATCCTCGGTCTGTTCAGTAAGTCGAGCCTCACTTTGCTAAATCTATTTCATCTCTGTGTTTGTATTTTCATCTTTACTCACAGTCATATGTGGGGGGCTGGCTTTTCCTTTGGGGAATTTCTCTGAGGCAAGGTAGGCTTTATTTTTCTATCTTCAGGGCTAGCTAGTTTCTTAGGCTGTGCCGAGTTGCATAGGGAGCGTTAGGCGCAATCCACTGCTATTTCTAGTGTGTTTGATAGGTTTAGGGATTGCGGTCAGCAGAGTTCCCACGTCCCAGAGCTCATCCTTATTATCAGTAACTATCAGGTCATTCCGTGTGCTCTTAACCACCAGGTCCATTATTGTCCTGACCACCAGGTCATAACAGTCGCCCCATCCCGGACCAACTTTTTACTATTCATGCTGCCTATACAGCATCAATAGTAAAAAGATATAATGTTAAAAATAATTAAAAAAATACAAGATTGTGCTATTCTCATCTTCCGCCGTCCACCGATGCGTGCGATGCTGCCGCCAGCTTCTGTTCCCAGTGATGCATTGCGAAATTACCCAGGTGACTTAGCGGTCTCGCTGGGTAATTTCGCAATGCATCACTGGGAATGGAAGCTGGCGGCAGCATCGCGAGCATCGGGACAGCTTCGATGGACGCAGGAGGGTTAGTATATAACAATTTTTTATTTTAAAATTTTTTTTTTAATAGGGATATGGTGCCCACACTGCTATATACTACGTGGGCTGTGTTATATACTGTGTGGGCTGTGTTATATACTACGTGCGCTGTGTTATATACTACGTGGGATGTGCTATATATTATGTGGGCTGTGCTATATACTGCCTGGCTGTTATATACTACGTGGCCTGTGTTATATACTACGTGGGCTGTGCTATATATTACGTGGGCTGTGTTATATACAACGTCGCTGCTGTATACTACGTGGCTGCTGTATACTGCCTGGCTGCTATATACTGCCTGGCTGCTATATACTGCGTGGTCTGTGTTATATACTGCGTGGTCTGTGTTATATACTACGTGGTCTGTGTTATATACTACGTGGGCTGTGTAATATACTATGTGGGCTGTGCTATATATTACGTGGCTGTGCTATATACTACGTGGCTGTGCTATATACTACGTGGCTGTGCTATATACTACTTGGCTGTGTTATATACTACATGGCTGTCTGTGTTACATGGGCTGTGCTATTTAATACGTGGCTGTGCTATATACTACATGGCTGGGCTATGTACTACGTGGCTGTGTTATATACTACGTTGCTGTGTTATATACTACGTGGCTGTGCTATACACTACGTGGCTGTCTGTGTTACATGGGCTGTGCTATTTACTACGTGGCTGTGCTATATACTACGTGGCTGTGTTATATACTACGTGGCTGTGTTATATACTACGTGGCTGTGCTATATACTACGTGGCTGTGCTATATACTACGTGGCTGTGCTGAGCACGACGTACATACATACATACATCCATATTCTAGAATACCCCATGCGTTAGAATCGGGCCACCATCTAGTATACACTGTGTTCCAAATTATTATGCAAATTGGATTTAGGTGTCATAAACATTTAATTGTTTTGTTTTTCAAATAAACTCGTGGATGTTATTGTGTCTCAGGGTTCAATGGATCACTGAAATCAATCTTAAACACATGTGCTAATTTGTTTTCCTGGTGAATCAAAATAAAGGAAAACTACTTAAAAATGATGTTCCACATTATTAAGCAGGCCACAGTTTTCAAGTAACATGGGAAAGAAAAAGGATCTCTGCTCCCTAAAAGCATCAAATAGTGCAATGCCTTGGTCAAGGGATGAAAACATTAGATATTTCCCTAAAACTTAAGCACTATCATTGTACTGTTAAGAGATTTGTGGCTGAGTATGAGCACAGACGTGTTCGTGCTGATAAAGGCATAATGAGGAAGGTTTCTGCCAGACAAATTCATGAGATTAAGAGAGCAGCTGCCAAAATACCATTACAAAGCAGCAAACGGTTATTTGAAGCTGCTGCTGCCTCTGGAGTCCCTCGAACCTCAAGGTGTAGTATCCTTCAAAGGCTTGCTGTGGTGCATAAACCTAATATTCAGCCACCCTTAAACAGTGTTCACAAGCAGAAATGGTTAAAGTGGGCCCAGACATACATGAAGACTAATTTCCAAATAGTGTTGTTTACTGATGAGTGTCAAGCAACCCTGGATGGTCCAGATGGATGGAGTAGTGGATGGTTGGTGGATGGCCACCATGTCCCAACAAGGCTGCGACGTCAGCAAGGAGGTGGAGGAGTCACATTTTGGGCCAGAATCACAAGGAAACAGCTGGTAGGATGCTTTAAGGTTCCTGAAGATGTGAAAATGACCTCTGCAAAGTATGTAGAGTTTCTGTCTGACAACTTTCTTCCATGGTCTAAAAAGCAGAAACGTGCCTTCAGGAGCAAAATCATCTTCATGCTGACAATGCCCCATCTCATGCTGCAAAGAAACCTCTGTGTCATTGGCTGCTATGGGCATAAAAGGAGATAAACTCATGGTGTGGCCACCATCTTCACCTGACCTCAACCCTATAGAGAACCTTTGGAGAATCATCATGCAAAAGATCTATGAGGGTGGGAGGCAGTTCACATCCAAGCAGCAGCTATGGGAGGGAAGAAATACAAGCAGAAACTCTCCAAAAACTCACAAGTTCAATGGATGCAAGAATAGTGAAGGTGATATCAAAGAAGGGTCCTATGTTACCATGTAACTTGGCCTGTTAGGATGTTTTGGAGTTAAATATGTGTTTTGTTCAGTGAATGTGACCTCCTAATGCTGCAATTTCCACAAATGAGCATTTTCTTTTCTTTAAAGGGAACCTGTCACCCCGTTTTTTGAGATTGAGCTATAAATACTGTTAAATAGGTCCTGCGCTGTGTGTTCCTATAGTGTATGTAGTGTACCCCGATTCCCCACCTATGCTGAGATATAACTTACCAAAGTCGCCGTTTTCGCCTGTCAATCAGGCTGGTCAGGTCGGGAGGGCGTGGTGACATCGCTGGTTCTTCCTCAGCTTTACGTTGGTGGCGTAGTGGTGAACAAGCAGCGCGCGATCTGCGCTGTAATCCCTTGCATCGTTGGGGGCGGCCATCTTCCTGGGGCCGCGCGTGCGCAGATCGAGTGCTCTGCTGCACGGGGCTTCAGGAAAATGGCCGCGGGATGCCGCGCGTGCGCATTAGAGATCGCGGCGGCCATTTTCCCAAAGCCGAGATGCTCGGCTTTGAGAAAATGGCCGCCGCGATCTCTAATGCGCACGCGCGGCATCCCGCGGCCATTTTCCTGAAGCCCCGTGCAGCAGAGCACTCGATCTGCGCACGCGCGGCCCCAGGAAGATGGCCGCCCCCACCGATGCAAGGGATTACAGCGCAGATCGTGCGCTGCTTGTTCGCCACTACGCCACCAACGTAAAGCTGAGGAAGAACCAGCGATGTCACCACGCCCTCCCGACCTGACCAGCCTGATTGACAGGCGAAAACGGCGACTTTGGTAAGTTATATCTCAGCATAGGTGGGGAATCGGGGTACACTACATACACTATAGGAACACATAGCGCAGGCCCTATTTAACAGTATTTATAGCTCAATCTCAAAAAACGGGGTGACAGGTTCCCTTTAACCCCTTTACCCCCAAGGGTGGTTTGCACGTTAATGACCGGGCCAATTTTTACAATTCTGACCACTGTCCCTTTATGAGGTTATAACTCTGGAACGCTTCAACGGATTCCAGTGATTCTGACATTGTTTTCTCGTGACATATTGTACTTCATGACAATGGTAAAAATTCTTTGATAGTACTTGCGTTTATTTGTGAAAAAAACGGAAATTTGGCGAAAATTATGAAAATTTCGCAATTTTTCCAACTTTGAATTTTTATGCAATTAAATCACAGATATATGTCCCACAAAATACTTAATAAGTAACATTTCCCACATGTTTACTTTACATCAGCACAATTTTGGAACCAAAATTTTTTTTTGTTAGGGAGTTATAAGGGTTAAAAGTTGACCAGCAATTTCTCATTTTTACAACACCATATTTTTTTAGGGACCACATCTCATTTGAAGTCATTTTGAGGGGTCTATATGATAGAAAATACCCAAGTGTGACACCATTCTAAAAACTGCACCCCTCATGGTGCTCAAAACCATATTCAAGAAGTTTATTAACCCTTCTGGTGCTTCACAGGAATTTTTGGAATGTTTAAATAAAAATGAACATTTAACTTTTTTTCACAAAAAATTTAATTCAGCTCCAATTTGTTTTATTTTACCAAGGGTAACAGGAGAAAATGGACCCCAAAAGTTGTTGTACAATTTGTCCTGAGTACGCTGATACCCCATATGTGGGGGTAAACCACTGTTTGGGCGCATGGGAGAGCTCGGAAGGGAAGGAGCGCCGTTTGACTTTTCAATGCAAAATTGACAGGAATTGAGATGGGACGCCATGTTGCGTTTGGAGAGCCACTGATGTGCCTAAACATTGAAACCCCCCACAAGTGACACCATTTTGGAAAGTAGACCCCCTAAGGAACTTATCTAGAGGTGTGGTGAGCACTTTGACCCACCAAGTGCTTCACAGAAGTTTATAATGGAGAACCGTAAAAATAAAAAATCATATTTTTTCACAAAAATTATCTTTTCGCCCCCAATTTTTTATTTTCCCAAGGGTAAGAGAAGAAATTGGACCCCATAAGTTGTTGTACAATTTGTCCTGAGTACGCTGATACCCCATATGTGGGGGTAAACCACTGTTTGGGCGCATGGGAGAGCTCGGAAGGGAAGGAGCGCCGTTTGACTTTTCAATGCAAAATTGACAGGAATTGAGATGGGACGCCATGTTGCGTTTGGAGAGCCACTGATGTGCCTAAACATTGAAACCCCCCACAAGTGACACCATTTTGGAAAGTAGACCCCCTAAGGAACTTATCTAGATGTGTGGTGAGCGCTTTGACCCACCAAGGGCTTCACAGAAGTTTATAATGCAGAGCCGTAAAAATAAAACAAAAATTTTTTCCCACAACAATTATTTTTTTAGCCCCCAGTTTTGTATTTTCCCGAGGGTAAGAGGAGAAATTCGACCCCAAAAGTTGTTGTCCAATTTGTCCTGAGTACGCTGATACCCCATATGTGGAGGGAACCACCGTTTGGGCGCATGGGAGGGCTCGGAAGGGAAGGAGTGCCATTTGGAATGCAGACTTAGATGGAATAGTCTGCAGGCGTCACATTGCATTTGCAGAGCCCCTAATGTACCTAAACAGTAGAAACCCCCCACAAGTGACCCCATATTGGAAACTAGACCCCCCAGGGAACTCATCTAGATGTGTTGGGAGAACTTTGAACCCCCAAGTATTTCACTACAGTTTATAACGCAGAGCCGTGAAAATAAAAAATCTTTTTTTTTTCCCACAAAATTTATTTTTTAGCCCCTAGTTTGTTTTTTCCCAAGGGTAACAGGAGAAATTGGACCCCAAAAGTTGTTGTCCTATTTGTCCTGAGTACGCTGATACCCCATATGTTGGGGCAAACCCCTGTTTGGGCACACGGGAGAGCTCGGAAGGGAAGGAGCACTGTTTTACTTTTTCAACGCAGAATTGGCTGGAATTGAGATCGGACGCCATGTCGTGTTTGGAGAGCCCCTGATGTGCCTAAACAGTGGAAACCCCCCAATTATAACTGAAGCCCTAATCCAAACACACCCCTAACCCTAATTCCAACGGTAACCCTAACCACACCCCTAACCCTGACACACCCCTTATCCCAACCCTATTCCCAACTGTAAATGTAATCTAAACCCTAACCCTAACTTTAGCCCCAACCCTAACTGTAGCCCCAACCCTAACTGTAGCCCTAACCCTAACCCTAGCCCTAGCCCTAGCCCTAACCCTAGCCCTAACCCTAACCCTAGCCCTAACCCTAGCCCTAACCCTAGCCCTAACGGGAAAATGGATATAAATACATTTTTTTAATTTTTCCCTAACTAAGGGGGTGATGAAGGGGGGTTTGATTTACTTTTATAGCGGGTTTTTTAGCGGATTTTTATGATTGGCAGCCGTCACACACTGAAAGACGCTTTTTATTGCAAAAAATATTTTTTGCGTTACCACATTTTGAGAGCTATAATTTTTCCATATTTTGGTCCACAGAGTCATGTGAGGTCTTGTTTTTTGCCGGACGAGTTGACGATTTTATTGGTAACATTTTCAGGCACGTGACATTTTTTGATCGCTTTTTATTCCGATTTTTGTGAGGAAGAATGACCAAAAAAACAGCTATTCATGAATTTCTTTTGGGGGAGGCGTTTATACCGTTCCGCGTTTGGTAAAATTGATAAAGCAGTTTTATTCTTCGGGTCAGTACGATTACAGCGACACCTCATTTATATCATTTTTTTATGTTTTGGCGCTTTTATACGATAAAAACTATTTTACGGAAAAAATAATTATTTTTGCATCGCTTTATTCTGAGGACTATAACTTTTTTATTTTTTTGCTGATGTTGCTGTATGGCGGCTCGTTGTTTGCGGGACAAGATGACGCTTTCAGCAGTACCATGGTTATTTATATCCATCTTTTTGATCGCGTGTTATTCCACTTTTTGTTCGGCGGTATGATAATAAAGCGTTGTTTTTTGCCTCGTTTTTTTTTTTTTTTTCTGACGGTGTTTACTGAAGGGGTTAACTAGTGGGCCAGTTTTATAGGTCGGGCCGTTACGGACGCGGCGATACTAAATATGTGTACTTTTATTGTTTTTTTTTTTATTTAGATAAAGAAATGTATTTATGGGAATAAAATTATTTTTTTTTCATTATTTTGGAATATTTTTTTAAAATTTTTTTTATACATTTGAAAAATTTTTTTTTTACTTTTTTACTTTGTCCCAGGGGGGGACATCACAGATCGGTGATCTGACAGTTTGCACAGCACTCTGTCAGATCACTGATCTGACATGCAGCGCTGCAGCCTTCACAGTGCCTGCTCTGAGCAGGCTCTGTGAAGCCACCTCCCTCCCTGCAGGACCCGGATCCGCGGCCATCTTGGATCCGGGCCTGGAGCAGGGAGGGAGGGAGGTGAGACCCTCGCAGCAACGCGATCACATCGCGTTGCTGCGGGGGGCTCAGGGAAGCCCGCAGGGAGCCCCCTCCCTGCGCGGTGCTTCCCTGCACCGCCGGCACATCGCGATCATCTTTGATCGCGGTGTGCCGGGGGTTAATGTGCCGGGGGCGGTCTTTGACCGCTCCTGGCACATAGTGCCGGATGTCAGCTGCGATAGGCAGCTGACACCCGGCCGCGATCGGCGGCGCTCCCCCCGTGAGCGCTGCCGATCACATATGACGTACTATTGCGTCCTTGGGAAGTAAAGCCCACCCCACATGGACGCAATAGTACGTCTAATGGCAGAAAGGGGTTAAAACATATGAAATGTTTATAAATTCTACTGTGCCTAATAATTTGGAGCAGTGCATTTTGAGTTTTTATTCATTTTGGAGATTATACTGTTATCATTGGGAGGCTTCTTCAATAAAATTCTTATGTATAATCTAACGGGTGATGACTTTTATTAGACTGACTGTGGTTTGCACCGACCATTTAGGAAAATCCGAGAAAAATATCATTTGCATAATAATTTGGAGCACAGTGTATACATATACACTGCTAAGTAGACCTCCGTGGGGACTTGAACATGCAATCCCTTGCTCTGTTGTGTGGGACCTGATGAACTGAGGTATACGGCAGACACTCTGGTCATTGTTGGCCTACAGACACTGCAATGGTGCCGATATAGTTACATCCATTTGCAGGAAAGGATGAATATTCCCAGTTTTCTTCATACCTCCTTGTACCCTGCTAGATATGTTTCGCCTATTATTAGTAGCACATGATCGGTGGAGACCCTGCTAAGTATGATGCATTAGGACCCTTCACATTATACCTCTGTACTGGTTTTAGGACCTCTGTAAATTATTGGATTGTTTGTTCCCGTCTTAACATAAGCTAAAATTGAATTTGATCTGATACTGAACGCAGTGAAATTGATCTTTCATACTTAGGATCCTATATACTGGGATTTCCGCAGTTCGTCCATGAGTCTTGTCAAGGCTTTCTTGATTTGGAAGAAGAGAACATTATAAATTGTTTTCTTGTGATATTCTAGGAAATACATTAATATTCTGTAACGGATCATATTTCAATAAATGTTCTAGTAAGTGATAAATTATTTTGTACAGTGGAAGAAGTCCAGAGGTATCGTTACAGGGAAAGTGCCATCTTAAAATTACCTGTTACTCAAATTAGGATTTTGTTAAATATACATTTTCAGATATTTTTCATTTTTTTTATCGCTGTTTGCATCCGAGGTATAAAACTAGTTTGGGTATAGGGTCCGAACATAGAAAAAAAAAAAAAGTAATTTGATGACCCACATTCTTTGCAGGATGAGATGACATTTTTTAGCGCTACCTTTTTTTTTAAAAAAAAGATTTTTTATGTGTTATTTGTTTAAAGGGAATCTCTCACCTCCTGGCCCTGGGACGTTTTTTCTCAGTATTATGGGCATACAGGTGATAGAATGGATAAATAGTCCTACCTGTATGCCCATATTTGCAGTCTTGATATGCCGAAGAAGAACAATGAAGCCCATGCCCATAGCAGGGTAGAAAAGGTAAGTATAATGGTGCGATTGCAGGGTGCAGGTGCGGGATTCCGGGGCCACCACTACACATCACAGGGTAGTGCGACGCTGATGGGAGGGGGGTGCTATGATAATGAACGCCGGAGGCTGAGTTTTCTTCCTGGCATCGCAGGCCCGGAGCCTGCAAACACTCATTAACATAAACCAATAAAAGATGACTTATGCACATCAAGAATGCAGGTATGGACATACAGGTAGAATGGATAAAATGGTCCTGTCACCTGTATGCCCATATTAATAGGTAAAAACGTCCCATGGGTGACAGATTCCCTTTAATTATTTTAAATGGCATTCATTGTATGGGTTATGGTATAGTTTTATACTATAGCCTGGATCAATACAGATGTGGCGATCACAAATGTGCACTTGTCTTGTTTACTTTAGTTTGTGCATAAAACACCATTTTTAGTGGCAAAATATTTTTTCCCAAATTTTAATTTTACAATTTTTTTGTCATGTCCTCCAATTGGACTAATATAATAATATTTTCTTACAGTTAGCACCTTATTGTAGTTCTGGCCAACATGTTGCAGTAATGTCTCCCATCCTGGTCCCCATCTTGTAATTATATCCCTATCTTGTAGTAATATCCTCCATCCTGGTCTCCATATCTACTATATAATTGTCTAAGGGTCACTTCCATCTGTCTGTCTGTCCTTCTGTCTTTCTGTCACGGATATTCATTCACGGATATTCATTGGTCGCGGCCTCTGTCTGTCATGGAATCCAAGTCGCTGATTGGTCGTGGCAAAACGCCCACGACCATTGCCACGACCAATCAGCGACGGGCGCAGTCCAACGGCAACATGGCCGCTCCTTCCTCCCCGCAGTCAGTGCCCGCTCCGTACTCCCCTCCAGTCAGCGCTCACACAGGGTTAATGGCAGCGCTAACGGACCGCGGTGTAACGCACTCCATTACCGCCGCTATTAACCCTGTGTGACCAACTTTTTACTATTGATGCGGCCTATGCAGCATCAGTAGTAAAAAGATCTAATGTTAAAAAATAATAAAAAAAAAAAAATCATCATATACTCCCCTTCCGGTGCCTTTCCCGCTCCTCGCGACGCTCTGGTGACCGCGCCATGCATTGCGATCTCGCGAGATGATGACGTAGTGGTCTCGTGAGACAGCTACGTCATCATCTCGCGAGACCGCTCTGAGTTGTCGGATGCAGCCCGTGCTCTGTGTGCAGCAGCTCTGCCTCCTCCGGGCACCTCGCAGCTTTATATATCTGCAGCACAAGGAAACAAGTGCTACAGAGGCATCAGGTATGGGGCAGAGCAGGAGGTGCCAGCAGGTCACCTCACCTCCAGAGCGGCAGTTCCTAAATAAAGAGCCCATGACTCATTCTCCTAATCTGTCACAAAATACAAAAGGAAAACTTAAGAAATCCAACATTGATCACTTCATAAGAAATTTCACATGAGCTATCAGGAGGACTGTGTACATAGAAGGGTCAGAGAGAGCAGCCCTGCATCAGCTAGAGAGAAGCCTGCAGTGTCCCTGTGTGTAGTGGAGAGGAGCCTGACATGTGCAGTGTATACACCATATATACCATATGCACCATATATACCATATAGTGTTATATACTACGTGGCTGTGTTCTATACTGCATGCTATATACTACGTGGCCACTGTTAGATACTATGTGGGCTGTGCTATATATTATGTGGGCTGTGCTATATATTATGTGGGCTGTGCTATATATTACGTGGGTTGTGTTATATATTATGTGGCCAGTGTTACATACTACATGGCCTGTGTTATATACTGCGTGGCTGCTATATATTGTGTGGGCTGTGTTATATACTACATGGGCTGTATTATTTACTGCGTGGCCTATATTAACGCATCGGGTATTTTACAATATGTATGTATGCATATAGCAGCCACATGGAATATACCACAGGCCACATAGTACTCCTATATACTACGTGGCCTGTTCTATATACTATGTGGCTGCTATATACATACATACATATTCTAGAATACCTGATGCGTTAGAATCGGGCCACCATCTAGTCTACTATATAATTGTCTAAGGGTCACTTCCATCTGTCTGTCTTTCTGTCACGGATATTCATTGGTCGCGGCCTCTGTCTGTCATGGAAATTCAAGTCGCTGATTGGTCATGGCTGTTTTGCTGCGACCAATCAGCGACCAGCACAGTCCGGCAGAAAAATGGCCGCTCCTTCCTCCCCGCAGTCAGTGCCCGCTCCGTACTCCCCTCCAGTCAGCCCTCACACAGGGATAATGCCAGCGCTAACGGACCACGGTGTAACACACTCCATTAACGCAGCTATTAACCCTGTGTGACCAACTTTTTACTATTTATGATGCGTATGCAACATCAATAGTAAAAAGATCTAATGTTACAAAAAAAATGTTATTCTCACCCTCCGCCGTCGCGTCCTCTCCTCAGCAGTGCAAGCGGCAGGTTCCGGGGCCAAGGATGGTATGCGAGAAGGACCATCCATGATGTCACGGTCATGTAACCGCGACGTCATCACAGGTCCTGCGCTCATACCAACCCTGGGACCGGAAGCTGCCGCGTGCGCCGCACACAAGCGCCAGAACTACAAGGGGCCCTCGGAACGCGAGTATATGTTTATTTTTTATTTTAAGTCTTTTTTAACCTGTTACATACGTGGCTGGGTAATATACTACGTGACTGGGCAATATACTACATGATTGGGCAATATACTACGTGGCTGGGCAATATACTACATGACTGGGCAATATACTACGTGGCTGGACAATATACTACGTGACTGGGCAATATACTACGTGACTGGGCAATATACTACGTGACTGGGCAATATACTACGTGACTGGGCAATATACTACGTGACTGGGCAATATACTACGTGACTGGGCAATATGTTACGTGGCTGGGCAATATACTACGTGGCTGGGCAATATACTACGTGGCTGGGCAATATACTACGTGACTGGGCAATATACTACGTGGCTGGGCAATATACTACGTCACTGGGCAATATACTACATGGTTGGGCAATATATTACATGACTGGGCAATATACTACATGGCTGGGCAATATACTACGTGGCTGGGCAATATACTACATGACTGGGCAATATACTACGTGGCTGGGCAATATACTACGTGGCTGGGCAATATACTACGTGGCTGGGCAATATACTACGTGACTGGGCAATATACTACGTGGCTGGGCAATATACTACGTGGTTGGGCAATATATTACGTGACTGGGCAATATACTACGTGACTGGGCAATATACTACGTGACTGGGCAATATACTACGTGACTGGGCAATATACTACGTGACTGGGCAATATACTACGTGGTTGGGCAATATATTACGTGACTGGGCAATATACTACGTGACTGGGCAATATACTACGTGACTGGGCAATATACTACGTGACTGGGCAATATACTACGTGACTGGGCAATATACTACGTGACTGGGCAATATACTACGTGGCTGGGCAATATACTACGTGACTGGGCAATATACTACGTGACTGGGCAATATGTTACGTGGCTGGGCAATATACTACGTGACTGGGCAATATACTACGTGGCTGGGCAATATACTACGTGACTGGGCAATATACTACGTGGCTGGGCAATATACTACGTCACTGGGCAATATACTACATGGTTGGGCAATATATTACATGACTGGGCAATATACTACGTGGCTGGGCAATATACTACGTGGCTGGGCAATATACTACATGACTGGGCAATATACTACGTGGCTGGGCAATATACTACGTGGCTGGGCAATATACTACGTGGCTGGGCAATATACTACGTGGCTGGGCAATATACTACGTGACTGGGCAATATACTACGTGGCTGGGCAATATACTACGTGACTGGGCAATATACTACGTGACTGGGCAATATACTACGTGACTGGGCAATATACTACGTGGCTGGGCAATATACTACGTGGTTGGGCAATATATTACATGACTGGGCAATATACTACGTAGCTGGGCAATATACTATGTCACTGGGCAATATACTATGTCACTGGGCAATATACTACGTGGTTGGGCAATATATTACGTGGCTGAGCAGTATACTACGTGGACATGCATATTCTTTAATACCCGATGCGTTAGAATTGGGCCACCATCTAGTTGTAGTAATATCCTCCATGCTAATCCCATTATACCAGCCGTGTCCCCCTTCCTTGTCCCCATATAGGAGCCATGATCCACTTTGTGCCGCTCTTCACATTATACATTTTAAAAAATCCTTCTCGCTTTCCTCCGCTCCCTTGGCGAACAGCGTCCTCTTCTTCCACAGTCGGGACAGCGAATGACAGTGACATCATACGCTGTCAGCAGACCAACATCCACTGCTGGCCTCTGATTGGCTGGTGGCTGCTATTGGTTTTGCAGCACAGAGAGCTGGCCTCTGCACATTGCGTTGGCGGCCTCCTGTACCGGGCTACATCATTACAGGAGCTCATGTGCCTGCGGGCCACATCAAACAGCCTGAGGGACCACATGCTGGTCGTATGTTTGAAACCCCTGATATGTACAGAAATTAAAAACAAATTGATGGTATAGAAGCGTTTTCTGAGCATGCTCTAATCTGAGCAAAAGTCTTTGTGCAGAGAAGTGGATAGTTAAGCTATGATATGACCTATTGTGAATGGTGGATCCTGTGTTATCTACTGTATATAGAGGAGTTATCAGTCATTGTACAGGAGGAGGTGAGCTGTGACATCACCTATTGTGAATGGTGGATCCTGCGTTATCTTCTGTATATAGAGGTGTTATCAGTCATTGTACAGGAGGAGGAGGTGAGCTGTGATATCACCTATTGTGAATGGTGGATCCTGCGTTATCTACTGTATATAGAGGTGTTATCAGTCATTGTGCGGGGAGTGAGAGGAGGACGACGGCCGTTTCGTGCTCGTGCGCTTCCACGGGTCCAGGTGCACAATTAAAAACGTCATTTCCTTTATAGGGGATTAGACAGCTAGACATAAACATGTGAACAAGTAATAAAAACCTTAACGGTTATGTGCATCGTATAATGCTTAATGAGCACAGTTAGAAACAAACATTAGGCTTCAAATATTATGAATACTATGACTCTATAGATTTACAAAAATATAGCCATGTCCAATTTATCGTTAAGTCCGATGGGCCCTTGCGCATTAGTCTCCATAATCCATCTTGCCTCCCGTTGGAGTAGGATTTTATTGCGATCACCACCTTGGATCGGGCATTTTACTACTTCCAAACCGTAATACATTCGGGTTCGCATTATGTTTGTCTCGCATATGTTTAATAAATCGGGGGCAGCCTTTTCCAGTTGCTATCGAATTATAGTGTTCTCTGAATCTTGTGGCCATTGGACGAATAGTTTTACCGATATAAAAAAATGAACATGGACAGAGAATTAAATAGACTACATATTTAGTTTTACACGTGATTAACTGCCGGACTGTGTGATTGATGGAACCTATACGAATGGGATTTTCCAGAAGTCTGAGATGGCAAAAATTACAGTTACCGCATCTATGATTTCCCATAGGTAGAAGACGATTTTTAACCAGAAGGTCACCCAAATTTTTTGTACGTTTGTACGCAAATCTTGGTGATTTATTGTTAGTGCCAATAATTCCATATCGTTTTGTAACACATGCCAGTTCTTATTTATAGCCACATAAATTTCTTTATCTATTAGACTATGCGTGAAGGTGAATACAAATTTTTTATGATCCTTCTCATGTGGGAGGGGCCGTACAGTTTTCTTACCTTTTTTTTAGCAGATCTTTTTGTGTGAGCTTCCCCACTCTGTTCGGCTGCTAACAATATATTAGATGGATAGTTTCTGTTCCAAAAATTCGTTTTCAGCTCAGCAATTTGTTCTTGAAATGTCACTTCATTATTATTAATTTTTCTATACCGCACCATTTGGCTGTAGGGTCTGCTATTTCTTGTGTGAAACGGGTGGGCGCTATTGAAATGCAACAAGTTATTTGTTGCTGTAGGTTTTTTATGTACTTTCGTGTTAAACTAACCATCCACTATCTCAATTTTCACGTCTAGAAAATCCACCATGTTTCCTCCGAAACAGGCTGTGAATTGCATATTGTCCTCGTTCACTACATTAAGATGGGCCACAAAAGCATCACTCTTTCTTAGACCCGTCCCAGACGATGAAAACATCGTCCGCGAATCTTAAATACGTTCGCGTATATTTTAAGAAGGGATTTGCATCTGATGTTATATATTTTTCCTCGAAAACTGCAAGAAAAAGGTTAGCAAAAACACATGCGACGGGCGTACCCATCGCAGTTCCCATGCATTGTAGAAACCATTTATCAATAAATTTAAACGCATTGTGTGAAAGAACAAATTCTAGGCTTTCTGCAATAAATGCAATAAAATTTTGATCTTTATCGGTATTTGCCAAAAATTGTTCGTATTGCCTCAATGCCCTTTGCTTGGGGTATCCTTGTATATAAGTTGACTACATCTATTGATACTAGGGCAAAAGTTGGTTGCCAATCTATTGATTGTAAGGATGTTAGAAAGTCCCCAGAGTCTTTCACAAACGATGGGATTTTCTGCAGTAGCGGTTTCAGTAGCTGATTGAGAAATTTAGACAAAGGTTCTGTTAATGATCCGATTCCGAATATTATAGGACGCCCGGGTGGGTGTGTGGCGTTTTTATGTATCTTTGGCAAACTATACCAATGTGGTATATTAGCGTGTTCTGGTAATAGTTTTTCAGCTTTATTTTTCATCAAGGTACCCTTTGCTACATATTTGTTTAATAACGTTCTCAGTTTCTCTTTAAATTTAACAGTAGGATTGTAGTCAAGAGCGATATAGGTAGTTTTATCGTTTAGTTGAGACATCGCTTCCTTGATGTAATAGTTTTTATCTAAAATGACTAAATTGCCGCCCTTGTCCGCCTTTCTTATGACTACGTCATCCCACTGCTGCATTTCTCGTATTGCCCGTTCTTCACTGGTAGATAAATTCTTCTTGGGTTTACGATGTAAGATAGCCTCCACATCTTTTACTACCAGATCTTGGAATAAATCAATATAATTGCCTGGAGAATTTTGGAGATTTTATTCTTATCGTCTATTAGTTTTGGCTGTAAGTAGGTCGTTAGTTGGCATTTTAAGGATAAGCGTGATTTTGTGGCATGTTTGAAAGCAGAAGGGAAAGTTCCAGAAGTTAGTGATTGGTTGAATAGATGGGTTAGTGATGGGTTTAGTGTGGTGGTGAGGTTGGCGAGGAGGTGGGATGGGGTCTAGTGCACAAGTGGTGAGGTGTGATTTGGAGAGGAGACAATTAAGCTCCCCTTCAGTGATGTTGGAGAGGGAGGTTATGGTGGAAGGCCATTGGTCTGGTATACAAAGGGGTTGTGATGGTTGAACAATAAAGACTTGCCTTGTTTGGTCGATCTTATTTTTCAGAGATGAGGGAGGTTGGAGGGGGCAGTGGGGGGCGGAGCAGGGAGTCAAACGTTTTGAATAACTGTTTGGGGTTGTAGGATAAGGAAGATATAAGGGTTGTGAAGTAGGCCTCTTTAGCAGAGGTGAGGGCAGATTTGAAAGCGAGTGTTGCTTTTTTGAGTGCAGTGAAATCATCTTGCAAATTTGTTTTCTTTCAATGCCGGTCTCCAACCCTGGACCCTTGCCGAAGCTTTTTAGTGATGTTATTGTGCCAGGGTTGTCTATTGATACTTTGGACTCTGCCATGAACTAGAGGGGCGACCGTGTCAATAGCTGATGCGAGAGAAAAGCAGTGCACTGTCTGTGTCATGGAGTGAGGATATGGATGTCAGTGGTAGGATAGTCATAGAGCATGTGGGTGTCTAGGTGTGCGAGGTGCACATGTTGCTGGACATGGGTGACATGAGAGGAGGACAGGAACGAGAAAGTGAGTAGATGGTGGTCTGCTAGAGGGAGAAGGGAGGTTGTGAAGTTAGATAGACAGCAGACGGGTGAAGATCAGGGCTAATGTATGTCCATCTGTGTGGGATGCTGAGGAGGACCACTGAGTAAGTCCAAAAGATTAAGTAAGAGACAGGCGTTTGGAGGCTGTAGACTGAAGGGTATCAGTAGGGATGTTGAAGTCAACCATGATGAAAGTGGGAATGTCAGTGGAAAAAGTGAGAGACAGGTAGAGAATTGGTCAATAAAGGCAATGGCCAGGTCCCGGAGGTCGGTATATGACTGCCACTTGGAGGTTGGAGGAAGAGTAGATTTCTGATAGAGTGGTCTTTAAAAGAGGGGAGGATAAGGGAGGGTAGAGGTGGGATTGGGTTAAAGGTGCAGTTAGAAGAAAGGAGAAGACCCACTCCTCCACCATGTTTGTTACTGGGGCGAAGAGTGTGAGTGAAGTGGAGGCTACCATAACACAGCGCAGCAGGGGAGGCGGTGTCAGAGGCACACAGCCATGTTTCTGTGAGGCCGAGGAAGGCAAGATTGCGAGAGAAAAAGGTCATGAATCACGTGATGCTTATTGCAGATGGAACGGGCATTCTAGAGTCCTCCAGAGACAGAGAGCAGGTGGGTGGGCGTCAAGGGCATGGGCTTTACATTTGGAGGATTGTAGTAGTTAATATTAAATAGGGAGCAGTAGTAGGGGGTAGTAATGGGAGGTATTAGCTGTGGGGGTCCAGGATTGAGAGATATGTCGCTAGCCGTGAGGAGAAGCAGAGAGAGGGAGAGCAGGTGGAAGAAGGAGAGTGGCTGGCTTGTATTTATTAGGAGAGATCTCAGGTTGAGGAGCAGGTCAGGTGGGGAGGAAAGAGGGAATGGGAGATGATTATTTGGTTAGAGGGTGCTGGGGTTTGGGGATAGCAAAGGAGAGTGAGGATTAGTGGAGCAAACACTGTAAGGGCATATGTAAACATGGTGAAGGAGTAAGGGTACTGTCACACAGTGCAATTTTGATCGCTACGACGGCACGATTCGTGACGTTCGAGCGATATAGTTACGATATCGCAGTGTCTGACACGCTCCTGCGATCAGGGACCCCGCTGAGAATCGTACGTCGTAGCAGATCGTTTGAAACTTTCTTTCGTCGTCTAGTGTCCCGCTGTGGCGGCATGATTGCATGGTGTAACATATATCGTATACGATGTGCGCATAGTAACCAACGGCTTCTACATCGCACATACGTCATGAAATTATCGCTCCAGCGTCGTAGATTGCAAAGTGTGACAGCAGTCTACGACGCTGGAGCGATATTGTTACGACGCTGAAGCGTCACGAATCGTGCCGTCGTAGCGATGAAAATTGCACTGTGTGACGGTACCCTTAGATGGGTTAATAGAAAAGCTAGGTCTAAGTAATAAGAAGTGCATATTCAGCAGACATACCCAAAGGAGACAGAAGCCTAGTGTGGGGTCCTGACTCCTGCCATGACTAACTGCAGTTGAGTTGACTGCAGCTTCTGTATACTTCGCTGTAGGTGTACTTTGCAGCAGGGACGCGTGCTTGCACCCCATACACGTGCACCCCTTAGAATGCTACTAATTTTATAGGACTGAGTAGAGGATCAGGTGAGAGGGATTGTGGGAGCTGGTTTGGAATAAATTACCAGCTGGCCAGCATACCTGGGGTGGATAGATGATCAAAGACTCTAGACCTGGCAACATCTATGTGCTATAACACCTTTCACCAGATAACATCTATAGTGACGTCAACCATGAATTTACAACAGTGAGTATTGAGTACAACGCAACAAATGAATTATAGCAAAGATTCAGCACGCAGTGTTACACCATTAACAATTTTTGCAGGATTATAACACTGCTTGCTATCATCTGCTGCTTTATCTACTGTATATAGAGGTGTTAACAGTCATTGTTTTGGAGGAGGAGGAGGTGAGCTGTGACATCTATTGTGACTGGTGGATATTGTGTTATCAGTCATTGCAATCTTGCATGATATTGAGAGTGCTGGAAAGCTTTCAGAACCGAAAAAGAAGCAAGAATTTAGTGTAAGGCCAAGCGGTGAGTATAAGAGTAGTAAGATTTCAGATTTTCTTTTTTATATAATGATATTTAGATTGTGAGCCCCATCGTGGACAGCGATGACAAAGTGTGCAAAACTGTAAAGCGCTGCGGAATGTGTTGGTGCTTTATAAAAATAAAGATTTTTATTATAATATGGATATAATTGAAAACAAACACTTTTTTAATAATACACTGAACATAAAAGCCTGACTTAAGCAGCAGGTCATTTTTAGATGAATCGTTCTGTTTAAGAGTGAATAATATGAAAGTTTCGGTTCTTAGGGTACGATCTCACGGTCAGTAAAGCAGCGGGTTGGACACTGTACTTCCGCATCATCCAGATGTGACAGCATAGTGGATGGGATTTCAACAAATCCCATGTCCACTATGCGTTCACAGACACCCGCGGCTTATCTGCGGAAACGGACGTGTGGAGCGACTTTCCAGACCGCAACATGTCTATTCATCCTGTGGAGACGCTTAGTCTCCGCAAGAGAAATGTCACCCATACAATGTACTGGGACGCGGTGAATCCGCACGGTTCAATGAACACATGCGGATCACCTGCGTTCAATAACCGGCAGCGCTTTGGACGGAGCGGACATGTGCTACATCCATAGCACTGCCGGTTACTGACTGTGGGAGTGTAGCCTTATAATTAAGGAGGTTTTTTCCCACAATTGATGCAGATCTTGCACACTACAGATCCCTTGACGTACGATGTCTCTGTCAACCTTCGATTGCTGTGTCTGTTTCTCTGACGACATTGACATCTCGCTTTCATATGTGACAATACTGTCGTCAGCGGCCGCTAGTAGAGCCCCATCTGTAGTGTGAACAGAGCTTTATTTAAACTCCTAAATATACTTGTAAGTCTTGCCAGTATTTAACCACCAACCTGCTGGAGTAAGATGTAGCAAATGTATTAAGAAGAGCATGCCTCCTAACGAATACGGTGAATATTTGGGCCGTCTGTGCCATAAAATGAAATGAATGAGGAACATTTCTGCAACTTTCTAGTGGATTAATGATGAGCGAGTATACTCGTTGCTCGGGTGGTCTCCGAGTATTCGTGAGTGCTCGGAGATTTAGTTTTCATCGCAGCAGCTGCATGATTTACGGCTGCTAGGCAGCTTGAATACAAATGGGGGAATTCCCTAGCAACCAGGCAACCCCCTAATACCTAATAAGAATATACTCACTCTCGGACGCGCCCTGCTTCTTTCCGGCAGCCTTCCTTCCTAAGAATCAGCGCTTAAAGGACCTTCGGTGACGTCCCGGCTTGTGATTGGTCGCGTGAGCGGTCACATGGGCCGTCGCGCGACCAATCACAAGCCGCGACATCACCGAAGGTCTTTCAAGCGCTGATTCTAAGGAAGGAAGACTGCCGGTTAGTACCAGGGCGCGTCAGAGGGTGAGTATAGCAATATTTTTTATTTTAATTCTTTCTTTTACACTTAAATATGGATTCCGATACAGACTTCCGATATTGCAAACATATCAGAACTCGGTATCGGAATTCCGATACCAGATTCAGAAGATCGCCGACCTCATGGCCGACCCCACACGGGGTCGGGTCGGGTTTCATGAAACCCGACCTTGCCAAAAGTCGGCGACTTCTGAAAATGGCCGACCCTTTTCGCTCAACCCTATTTGTTAGTGCTCAGAGATCTAGTTTTTGTCTATGCAGCTGCATGATTTATGGCTGCTAGACAGGCTGAATACATGTGACGATTGCCTGTTTGTTAGGGAATCTCCACATGTATTCAGCCTGTCTAGCAACCGTAAATCATGCAGCTGCTACGACAAAAACTAAATCTCCGAGCACGCACAAATTCTCGGAGACCACCCGAGTGCTCGAGGAGACTCGAGCAGCAATGCTATTCGCTCATCACTAGATATGATAGCAAATTTGCAGCACAGTTATTGGTTGCGCTTGACCACTTTTTTTTTTTTTTTTTAAATAGTGCTGGAATTGGTGTGGATAGCCAGAAAGTTGCAAAATACTTTAGACACACACCTCTCGCACCAATTTTTGTGACTTTTTCAATCTGGAAAACCATCATAGAGTTAGTATAAATTCCATTTAAAGGGAATCTTTTGGCTTTTGTTTTCTATGTAATTTGAAAGCAACATATATGGGCAGAGACTCCGATTCCAGGGATTTGTCACTTGCTCAGCAGTTTGCAGTAGTTTCAGCACAAATCAGATTATCATTAGAGGACTAGGTGTCGTGTGCCAAGCAGTCAGCCTAATCTTTGTAACCCCCGCCTCCATCACTGATTGGCAGCTTGCTGTTGTGTGGGCGGAGTTATATACACATCAGCATTCTGAGCACCGCTACATTTACACCATAGGAAAAAGGATCATATGAAAACTGCGCAAAGTGGCCCAGAAAGGGACCCATTGCTAGAATCAGGCTCTCTGACCCTGGATCATGCTTCTATCAGATTCCATATCAGAAACCTGCTGACAGATTCCCTTTAATTAATCAGACTGAATGTTGCAGTAAGTATCAGTCATGCAACTAAATTCTATGTAATTGTTGAACATGCCAGGTCCATCAGAGCCGGCGCCATTCCTACTGGTGGCTTTCCTTTGTAGGCCACAGGTGGGTTTTCCAGGCTAAGGACCCTCCTTTTAGAGTCGGAAACACTTTTAACCAACTTACTTGCTTCGTATTTGACGTTAATAACCAGAATTCATCCGTCTTCTCCGAATCAGTAATTACTACAAGTTTCATAAGCCCAATAGTAGTAAAAGGATTATTCTGGTTAGACAGGACTTGATAAATCTGCGGACATGTGGTGTAGGCTGTGTAATGGTCTTTTTCTGCACCCCTATTGGACGGGTAGTGGACAAGCCTCATTGATGCGACAGCCTTGATGTGAGCCTTGCATGCTTATTTTGTGAAAGCAACCTCAGTTTAAAAAAAACAACTGAAAAAATAGGGCATAAATAAATGCAATACCCCATAAAATATAGGGCTCTATTTTCCTGTACCACCTGAAATCCAACCTCAAATTTTTGCCATACCTTCACAAAAAAATTCAAAATTTTAGTTTTTTGTATTTCTAATTTTTTAAACTTTGCCTTAGAAAATTTCCAGTGTGCCCACAGTTTAAGTTCACTTTGCAGATAAAGTTGTGTGTCCCTAAGGAATAACTTACGAATTATATCCTGCATTTTTACCAATTTTCAACCGCTAATTTTCAGTTGTCTCTGAGCTAGTGGGTGGATACGAACTGATACGACGATGTGTTCTGTACACAGTGCACTCAGAGACACCAGGGATTTCTGCGAGGCTATACCTGTGCTGGTTATTATCAGGGCATTTCAAATTTAACAAACTTCATCAGGACAAACCTGATGAAAAAGTTTAACTTTGAAAAGCATTTACAGTAAACCGCACAGAAATAACCCGTGTCTCCTGGTATCTTTGGCCGTGCAGTGAACCCCATTTCTCCATTGTTTCTTTTTGTCTTTATGTAGCACAGGGCCATAAGCAGCATGGAGAACATTATACAGCCATACTGTCCAGTGTAGCTATAAATCCGGCTCTGGGATGAGAGAAACACAAAAGGGGCTGTAACCCGATCCATAAGTGAGCTCCTTTGTCTTGAGCGAGATGATTTGGAGATGTTTTTCCGAATGAATGATTAGCTCAAGAGTAAAAAATGGTGCAAATCGATTTGCAGGACCTGGTCCAACAGCCGCTTAAAGTAATCTATGGTTGTTGGATGGAACCCTTTGAATTGCCACTTACGTGGCACCATGTGCGGCTCCTCTTTTGATTAGCTAGCCTGACACAATGTCATGTGTCATGGTGTGACGCACATGTGATGTCATTGCAGGCCGGCTAATCGATAGATGAGCCGCTACCAGCCAGTAAAAGGTGGTTCAATAGGCTGCCACAGATAACGGACAATTCTCAAGAGTCCTGCAAATAAATTTGCACCAACTCTATTTAGGAGGCAGTAGCAGGGAAAAAGAAGTGGCTCATAAGTGAAGAAAGAATAATAATTATATGATGAGATATATGGCAAAGTTTTCTTTTCATTATCGACTTATGAAAAGTTTGAAAAATTTGAAGCGACAGTAACCCATTTGAGATCATGGATGGAATGGTCATTTGTGGGCAACTTCATGAGACCGTAGAGTCCTAGTCAAAAAACTGCTAAGATTTATTTTATGTATTGCTTACAGCAAACCTGCTTTTTAAACGCCACCAGTTAAATTTGCTGAAATTAAAATTTTTGATTTACTCTTAATCTTCCACATAATACAGACAGTCAAAAAAATAAAGAGAATTTTTTTTTTTTTAAATAGTTTGACTTTATTTTGTGGTGATTGGACAAAAGACAAGTAATAAAGTTAGTAATGGTTATAACATGCTGTACTGTATACTGTGCACAGTCTTCCGAGACTCCTACAGCAGATCACAGCGGATTCACTACCCTAGAATTGTGATGTATTGACAGACATAAATTAAAAAAAAAAAAAAAATCAATTTTGTACATTATGGATATAAATGCTAGTAAGCAAAAAAAAAAAAAAAAAGTAACTGAAATGTAAGTGCACACAAAAGTCAATTTTGTAAGATGGTGAATGGTCATATATATGGCTGTAGAGAACACAGGACGGGCTTGTCTAATAATCTTCTACAGCTCCAGTGGTCAACGTCAAAGCTCGTGGCTCTTCTTCTACAAGTCACATGTCCCTCATTTGATGACCACTGGCTGTCCTTGAAGTTGTCCACCATACTTGTATGGAGTCTATTTTTTTTTTATCCATGGTGGTGGCATAAGTCCATTTTACACAATCTTCTTCACCAGTCTTGATTTTAAAATTGTATTTTGACCGAGGAAAGGAATTTGTAAACCCACAAATAGTTCTTTATTGGAATGAAATGCAAAAAAAAATGACATGTAACCTATTGACTAAGGTCACTGCAAACAAAATGGGTAAACTAAAGCATAAAAATGATTTGTAGAATATGTTAACATCTGAAAGCATGGTCTCTTATTCCCAAAATCTCTGGCGTGACTATCAAATGACCATCTGAAAGACTAAAAGCTATGTCTAACTAGTATCATCAAAGGGCATATTCTGTGGTTTCTAAGCAGGGGCACCATTGTGCTGTGCCCCGTTCTTTGTTCTCTGGCACATTTTGAGTAGCGTACGTACGACAAGCCCTCGGTAATACATAGCTTACCCCACCATTCTCTTCCTAAGGTAAAGTGAACTGTCCTTATCCTGACGCAAGAAACAAGTCCCGTACAGAGTCAATTCCACTTGTATGCACGTTGGCAGTCCGCAAAGGTTGGCTTCTGGTTCTTACTATAATGCCCTTTATACCTCCAGTGGGGAAAAAAAGTTTGTAAATACTTTTGGTCTCTTTTGGAATAGCACCAATGAAAAAGAAAAAAGGTTTCAGCATAGTTTGTTTTAATGCAATAAGTGTCAAAGTGTCTCTCTGCTTCCACGTCAGCTGGACATGGCCACCTGCTGCAATCTAGAACAAAAATCTGGATTTTTGGTCTGTCTTAGGAATCTTTCTCTTTTGAGAGGCCAAACTGTGGAAAAACATGTGTAGCTTTTCCAATATTCTACAAGTATTATTTCACAGTCCTAAAAATGTATTCAAAGAATTAAAAAAAAGCCTAAGATGTCTCAATGCCGAGGAAGAGGCACATGGCTTCTGTACTCCAAAAAATAAAGAAAGCTCAAGCGTTGTGCATACAAGAGGAATTTACTGCATTTTAATAGGTATATATTTCAGACTAGAACGCGGGGTAGATTTGCAGACAAGCCAGGGAGAAGGATCAGGCGCACAGAACAGACAAGCACAAGATTAAGATCTCATCAACCTAACCCTCATGGAAAATGGAGTAAAAAAAAAAAAAAATGAATCTACAGAAGTAAATCTATGTTACCAGATACAATGTCATATATGACAGTAGGGACTGAAGGAGACTGCACCCATGTCTACGTCAAGAGGGAAGAACCTATGTCACCACCTAAAAGGCTTCGAAAATTGGTATACACCAATAACTGTCCAGACCCGATAGTCTACATAGGAGAACACCACTCCTGGAACTAAAATTAAGTTTTACATTTGTTTAACCCTACTTTTATGGGTTGCGTAATTTAGTCAATGTACAGTGTTAACATAATATATAACCTAGTGGTCACTACCGTTATTTGGAAGCCATTCTTCTACGCCACATTTATGGCATCACAGATGGGTTTAGGTGCCATCATTGTCATGGTCTCTAAAATAATCATTAATTCCTAGATCATTATTGCTATCATTCAAGAAGGAAACAAAGGCATTCCCAACATTAGGGAGAGCAGCAGTAAGAAGACCGGGACTGTATGTGTTACCTGGTAGGCAAGGAGTTATCTACGTAGTGAAATGGATGACAGTGAAGCTCTACTGGTGAAATGTATATTTGTCTGTACGCGAGTAAAAATGAAATCAACGATCCTAAAAAAAGAAAAGTACATATTGACATAATGTACATATGATAAAGAACCTCCATCCAGATATGTTACTTTATATTCAGCTTGAGTCACGTGAAATGTGCAATTTATATCGAATACGTATCCGAGGAGTTGAATGATGGAAAATCTGTCAGCAGTCCCAGCTTAAGAAGACAAATTATATCCCGGATCAAAAATGGGATGTCAAAACGTTTGGTTGTTATTTTATTGCCCTAAATAAAACCCTTCTGAACATTACCAAAGGATGCTGGATGTAAATTGGTTATGAATAAGAATTAAACAAATGTTAGCAGAGTGAAAGAAAAAAAAAGGTCATTGTAAATTCATCTAAAAAATAAAAAAATGAATAAAAGTAATAATAATAAAAAAAAAAAGTCCTCCAGCATTTTTATAAACACCCTGTCCTAGAAGGGATTACGTTTTTTCCTTAGCATTAAAATTCTGGATAAGCCAAGGAAATTACTAAACGACTTTACTGGACCAAATAAACAAACAACCACCTTCCAGGTCGAATGTACAAATGGAATTGGAGGACATGAAATTACTCTCCTCCACCTTCCTCCCCTCTACTTCTGCTGTGAGAAAAAGAACATGGACAACTCACGGTCACAACCACAAAGAAAACAAAAAAGCAAGGAATGTGAGGCCAAAAGGTTTTATAATGGAAATCCATGGGGGGGGGAAATAATATTGATGAGATATGGGGAGTTGACAGGTAGGGGGTTTAGGAATCATTCAGACCTTTCAAAACAGAGGAACAATGTAGAAGAAGGCCACATTTTTACACCAGAGACTCCAAACCTCCTTCTCTTTCTTTAAGATCATGTCTCAGGCATGCAAGGCAGTCAGCAGCAGGGACATCCATCGAAACCTCATAACACAGGTATCTCTCACAATGAGAGTGTATGGCCCAAGCACCACAAATGACAAGAAGAGGTCAAAAAGCATGCACTCATACACACCAAGGCAACAACACTGCAACCGTCAGGATGGGTCAGTGGAAAGATGAATGCAACCAACCGCTTATGAATGTGGGTCAGCACTTCAATACAAAATTCTGCTTCATCTCCCCCCAGTAATCCCTGATTTGTCTTGAATAAGGCCCTTATGAGGTGCATGGTCCTCACGTATTACCTGCAAATAACAAACTCTGTTACATAAAATTGTGCCCACCCATGGGGATTTTGGTCTGGTTGCGTCATCGGAAGTCAGACACGTCCACACATCTACAGACATTGCCTTCTCCTTCCTCCCCCCACACACAAAATATAAAAAGCAATAAGTTTACAAAAATAGAAAATAATTACAGCAGTGGATGGCGGGGAGAGGAGGGAAAGGGAGCCGGCCAGAAAGGAGGAAGATAAGTTGGTCTTGGATTATTTGGCTGAGCAGTATAATATTGGGGGATTATTCAGTGCATCTTCCACCAGGTGAAGCTCTTGCTGGTCAATAAGAACATCCTTCACGCATCCTATGAAGCCAGTGTTGTATGCCTTGGGTAGTTTGTATGAGACGCTCAGTTTTTCTATTCCACCTGTAGGCAGAGAAAAATACAACAAAGTTAGACAATATTAAAGGAGTTGTCTGAAATGCCTCATCAGAATGTAATCCCGGAAGCGCATGAGCACCATTGCTCCATCCAATGTCCGAGACAGCCGAGTACACTGCTCGGTTATCTCCATCAGTCTCGGAGACAACAAATGGAGCTACGTGATAGCTTGCCAAAATAGGACAACCCATGTAGAAAAACCACCATAAAATGTATTCATCGCTACATCTAAAGAGGGAGCAGCCATAAAAATAGGATCTGAACCAATGGTTTTTGTCAGCACAGATGGCCTAAGGCTACTCTATACAAGTTTTTTGAGGCGTTCAAACACTACAAGTGGTTCAAGTGGAGACCACTTTTTGGAAGCAGTTTTTATTTTCCTGAAGCGTTTTGGAAGAATTTTTCTTCCCTTCAGTGTTTTTTTGTTTTATTTTTTGCAGCCATTTTCTTTGGCAGTGCCTAGATTGGACCATATTCCATCAGGAAGTAACATGCACTCCTTTTTGTCCCCCCACCAATTGTTTTGAAAAAAAAAAACCCTCAATAGCTCCTTGTATGTAAAGTGGATGGATTTTGGAATGAGGCAAATTTTCTGAAATAACTCAAAGTGAATACAGCCTAAGACCAGGCATGTCCAGTAATCATCCGTGAGAACAGATCCAGCAGCAATCCGTTGACAAGGATTTGTTTTTTGCTAACTGGATTGATTGGAAGAGAACTACAGGTCCTTCTCAAAAAATTAGCATATAGTGTTAAATTTCATTATTTACCATAATGTAATGATTACAATTAAACTTTCATATATTATAGATTCATTATCCACCAACTGAAATTTGTCAGGTCTTTTATTGTTTTAATACTGATGATTTTGGCATACAACTCCTGATAACCCAAAAAACCTGTCTCAATAAATTAGCATATTTCACCCATCCAATCAAATAAAAGTGTTTTTTAATAACAAACAAAAAAACCATCAAATAATAATGTTCAGTTATGCACTCAATACTTGGTCGGGAATCCTTTGGCAGAAATGACTGCTTCAATGCGGCGTGGCATGGAGGTAATCAGCCTGTGACACTGCTGAGATGTTATGGAGGCCCAGGATGCTTCAATAGCGGCCTTAAGCTCATCCAGAGTGTTGGGTCTTGCGTCTCTCAACTTTCTCTTCACAATATCCCACAGATTCTCTATGGGGTTCAGGTCAGGAGAGTTGGCAGGCCAATTGAGCACAGTAATACCATGGTCAGTAAACCATTTACCAGTGGTTTTGGCACTGTGAGCAGGTGCCAGGTCGTGCTGAAAAATGAAATCTTTATCTCCATAAAGCATTTCAGCCGATGGAAGCATGAAGTGCTCCAAAATCTCCTGATAGCTAGCTGCATTGACCCTGCCCTTGATGAAACACAGTGGACCAACACCAGCAGCTGACATGGCACCCCACACCATCACTGACTGTGGGTACTTGACACTGGACTTCAGGCATTTTGGCATTTCCTTCTCCCCAGTCTTCCTCCAGACTCTGGCACCTTGATTTCCGAATGACATGCAAAATTTGCCTTCATCAGAAAAAAGTACTTGGGACCACTTAGCAACAGTCCAGTGCTGCTTCTCTGTAGCTCAAAAGTGGCTTTACCTGGGGAATGCGGCACCTGTAGCCCATTTCCTGCACACGTCTGTGCACGGTGGCTCTGGATGTTTCCACACCAGACTCAGTCCACTGCTTCCTCAGGTTCCCCAAGGTCTGGAATCGGTCCTTCTCCACAATCTTCCTCAGGGTCCGGTCTCCTCTTCTCATTGTACAGCGTTTTCTGCCACATTGTTTCCTTCCAACAGACTTACCATTGAGGTGCCTTGATACAGCACTCTGGGAACAGCCTATTTGTTGAGAAATTTCTTTCTGGGTCTTACCCTCTTGCTTGAGGGTGTCAATGATGGCCTTCTTGACATCTGTCAGGTCGCTAGTCTTACCCATGATGGGGGTTTTGAGTAATGAACCAGGCAGGGAGTTTATAAAAGCCTCAGGTATCTTTTGCATGTGTTTAGAGTTAATTAGTTGATTCAGAAGATTAGGGTAATAGGTCGCTTAGAGAACCTTTTCTTGATATGCTAATTTATTGAGACAGGTTTTTTGGGTTATCAGGAGTTGTATGCCAAAATCATCAGTATTAAAACAATAAAAGACCTGACAAATTTCAGTTGGTGGATAATTAATCTATAATATATGAAAGTTTAATTGTAATCATTACATTATGGTAAATAATGAAATTTAACACTATATGCTAATTTTTTGAGAAGGACCTGTATTTAAAGGATCTGTTGGCCATAGGCTTCAATGTTAACAAAACCGGATCCAGTTGAAATCGAAATATGTTTAAACGGACGAAAAAGTTGCGTGTGCACAACCATGTTTGTCAAATGGATTGCGGCTGTATCCGTTCTGACGGATGATTACTGGACATGTGAACATAGCCTAAGCCAAGGTAGCACAACCTCAAGCTAAGTGAGCCGAGAATAGTGCTGTATAATTGTGGCACTGCTTTTCTGAAGTCTCGTTAGCCAATTAGGAGTATATGCCGAACGTGTCCTGTGGCCACCAAAATCCCAGTGTTGGCTAAAAAAAAAAAAAGTCTACTTTGGGCCGGTATGAGTAGATCGCCGTTGGAAGCATAAAATGGAGATATGTTGGAGTCTAATTCCGCTACATAGTCTGTATGTTATTAACTAGTTCACGTTGCCTCAGTTATCTCAATGTCTACGCAGACCTGGTCGGAAAGCCCCTCTTTTTATATGAAGATCATGAAATGGCGTGGATCATTCAGGCTTGCCCTGACTTGATGGAACATGAGTAGAAGAACACTGGACAGGATTAGCTATCCTCTCATCTCAATTACCACTTGGCCGTTCCACTCGAATCATTGCAGTCTACTGAGCCGCGCACAACATTAAATATAGAGATACAAAAGCTTTTAGCACAACATCAATTATCTACTCTGCTTTCTTCCATATGAAGCGCATGGCATACAGGATCTGTTCCTGCCATTTTTTTTTTGCATTTTCAAATTTTTGTGTCGAGGCATCTGTGCTTTTATTTATCAGGGCGTGTGAGAATGGAGTAATCTTGGCCGTCCAGCTGTTGCTAAGCGGCAGCTTCTAAGACGCTCAGACTCATTTTCCTTTTATTCGGGGACACAAATGGTGCTGATCTGTCAGATTTTCACTGCAAACATAATTTGTGTCTCCTGTGCATGTACTGTGTGATGGTGAAAAAAAAACACATCACTCAACCAATGTGGGTGAACGTAAAAACAGTCAAAATTAGCTTAAGAAAAATCTGCACCTTTCACGGTCTGTTAGAACGTCTAAAACTCTGTAACAATTGATTTATTAAAGGGGTATTCCCATCTTATAAAGTGAAGACCTATTGCTAGGATAGGGCATGGCTATATGATCAGTGAGGTACTAATTCTTGGACCACATTAATCTTGAAAATAAAAGGACATCAGCCATCCTCCTTTCTAAAGATGCACATACACCTTAGATGACTGTTGGCCGAATGAACGCTTTCTTGACTACTACGAACTAAGCGTTCAAGTATTGTCAATGAAATAGGGGAGAAAGCCACTGTCAGACACTTTTGGCGATAAACTTATCTATTGTAGAAACAAATGTCTTCAGCATTTCAGTTTACATACGCCAATCCTTCTTTCCCTCCGTTATAGTCTGTTGGAGGAGACTCTCATGAGGCTCCCTTTAGATGGATGTCAGATCTCGCTGACATTGATGCGTAACCTTTAGTTTTCCCTCAAGAGGTACACCAGGCCTCCTGGCTGTGCAGGGACCGCTAGCTGGTCGTATTCAGTAGAAAGGGTGTCTAGGGTACCATGGTGCATGGCAAGGGTACATCTGTGCATGGCAAGGGTATATTGGTGCACGGCAAGGGTTCATCTGTGCATGGCAAGGGTATATTGGTGCATGGCAAGGGTTCATCTGTGCATGGCAAGGGTATATTGGTGCACGGCAAGGGTTCATCTGTGCATGGCAAGGGTATATTGGTGCATGGCAAGGGTTCATCTGTGCATGGCAAGGGTATATTGGTGCACGGCAAGGGTTCATCTGTGCATGGCAAGGGTATATTGGTGCATGGAAAGGGTATATTGGTGCATGTAAAAGGTACATCTGTGCATGGCAAGGGTTCATCTGTGCATGGCAAGGGTACATCTGTGCATGGCAAAGATACCATGGTGTATGATGAGGATGCTGCAGTGCAGATAATAAAATGAGCATGCAGGGATAAATTGATGGCAGGTAACAGAGTTTGGATGACCATTGATCACAATGTGCTTCGATATCTTAGCAATATACATACAATGGATATATCCATTTCAAGAGAACCTGACTGTCCTCATTACGCTACAGCAGCAGTTGGGGACAGATTTTTTTTTCAAATAACATGTTTTATATGCATTACTAATGCTGCATCTTTGAAGAATGAATTTGTATTCTGTAGCGTCCCACATGCAGTTGCAGCAGGACGAATGCAGAGGGAAATCTCTTCCCACCACACTAGTCATAGGCTGGATCTTCTATTGACACCCTGGATGAGTGATTAGGATCTGGTATCAAACATCTCAGGTCCAAGGCTTCCACAATCAAGATCTGTAAGATTGTGGCAGCCCCTTTTTAAAGAACAGTCAGTCAACCGCTTCAATAATTTTGCGACGTTTTACAATTGTACATGTGAATGAACCAATACGTACCCAACCAGAGGGCACCATCTGTATCCAGTTGTTTTGCACCAAGTGGAGATGATCCAAAGACTGGAGCCTCATTGCCAACTTGTAGAATGCCATCCCTGTTATTTCTGCAAAATATGACATACACAACATGGAGACATGAAGTAACCTTATAAGACATTTTATGAAGTGTAGCAATGACCAGAATGCCGGGACCACAATTAAAGGACAATGTCAATGATGTTGTTAAATTTATACTACACTAGGGTTAACTTACACCCCAATGCTGCATCTCAAATTCCTCTTGTATCCGCCAATCTCTTGGCGCATTCACACAGCCGCCACCTGACCCCAATGTTTTTACAATTTCTGCAATGGCACAGTACATTGTGTCCCTCATACTCCAGCCTTGGCATGTGAAGCATCCAGAGAGATCAGAGCCCCAGTGATTTCCTCCCCCCATGGGCGGCAGCCATCCAAAACCATGGCTTACCAGTCCCCATAGAGAGTCCTGTCCTCCATGGAATGTAATGTGAGTACAAATCCTACATCACCTATCCCCTTACATGCCAAATAGAAGAAACCCTTATATGTACCCAAGCATAAAGATTACCCTAGGCTTTTGATTGTTTGGATCATCTTTACAGTAATCATCTCAAATTAGTTGACCAGTCTTATCCACTCCTTTTGAGATAGTCCTGGATATCCTTAGTTTATACAATCTGGAAAACCCTTGATTAAGATTGGCAAACTATTTTTTCCCATTGTTCATCATTGAACTTTATTAAATGATTTCCCATAGGTCTGTAGGTTATCAGGTGAGACAACATTGTACACACAGGAACAAATTCATGTCTTCTTCACCTCAATGATGGGTTGCATGGTGTTAGTAGCAATAGAGAGAACAGTCCAAAGGAATGCCCTGGAATCCGGAGCAGGCAAGCCCTTGCACGCCTATGTTAGCTTCTCCACCCGTTTGCCATTCTGCAGATGCCTCACTCTATTCTTATCCCAGGGGGCAGTGAAGGGCATAATGTTCAGAGATAATTCCAGGCATATGCTTACTTGACCCAGTGCACCCATTTCCACGTCGACTAACCAATACCAGAAGTCTACTATGATCTTCCGAGGTTAAATTTCGATGAACTTTAAACAGCCTTATTCCATTGACCATTTTGAGTCCTTCCCACTCATTTTTTTTGTTCACATGAATGCTTTTAACATTTTGTTTTACCACATCTTACCTCAGTGCTTTAATGCGAATCCACTGATTGGTGTTAACTGGTACTGTAGAACGGAGGACAACCGGCTTAGATCCTAGATCATAGGTCATCTGAACATATCCTCCTACCACAGCAAGAGCGATGTAGTCGGAGCGTTCTGTTCCTTTTCCACTCCATAGGATGAGACCCTGAGTGGCTTCAGTCTTGATACTCAACTCAAACTGGTTGGTTAGGAGGGCCTTCTCACTGTAGGAAGAAACCACAATCAGTATTCACGTATCCTATGTGTATAGAGCAAGTTGAGGCCTCCACTTGCCTTGAGTACAACAAGATCATTAGGCCTAAAACTGTGAATCCTTTACAGTATATCTATAGAGGACTTACCCATGTATCCATGTTTGGAGGCCTCGTATGGCCCATGTAGCATGTTTGTAAGTTATCCCTCGCCTCGAGCATTATCATTGTGAAATAGATTTACAATCTTTGGTTTGTCAAATACTAAGAGCCCGGATTCATTTGGACGATATGAGAGGATCAATCATTTCATATGAATAATTGATTTTGAAAATGGTTAATTCATCATGTTACAGAATGTCATTTTTTTTTTACTGCCGATGAATGATTGGGTGTGATGGCACCCACTAAACAATTTAGGGGCTAACATTACAGAATTCCCTATAGTTCTGCCTCAAGTAAAGACGATTAGACGTCAAAGATTGGGGGGTGGCTTCTTCTAATCACCTAAATGACATTTGGGATAAGGGATGTATTTTTTGTTTATTTCTTAGGTGTGCCCATTACCTTAGCTTTGGTAAAATACTATAGAAAACTTCTGCCCGGTGAAACAATGAATATACGTACAATATCGATACTGAATCACATCACAAGCACAAACCACCGAGAGCACATTGACAAGACAACGACACAATATCACAAAACGCCTCCACTTTCCATATTTAGGGCTGGCTGGTATATGTATAGTTAGGGGATACTTCTTATGACGGAATTAGCAAAACTTCTGGATTCTTTCACCCACACAGCAACAGCTGAGAAGACAGGGGAAGTTCCCCAAGGGAAAAACCAGGTTGGGTGATATGGACAGTGGGTTCATATACTATTACAGTTCCTGTTATGAGAACTTACATTTTTTTCTTTAAGTTTCACTGTCACCATTGTGTCTTAGAGTGAGAAGGGAACATATACAAGTTAGGCTCAAAGTGACAAGATAAAATCTCTCGGAGTGAATTTGCACCAAGAAGGAGATCACACAGATTTGTGCAATGAATGGAGCTTTCGGTCTTCTCTGCTTATATACCGACGCCTGATGTATTAAATAATGGTGATTATTTCGCCGACAGCTTTTTTTTTTCCAGTCTCTGCCATACATGTGCACATTCAGCTTGGCCGAGCACGCCTTCACTTTTGTAAGAGAGAGTAGAACAAGCCGATGTCTAGAGGCAGTTTATCTCCTATGAGGACAATAGTGGTTTTTCACTTTTAGCAAAGTGGACCCCAAACGTTTGCAGGCATGTAAAGGAAAACTGGATGCTTCAGAGATGACGTCCATCAACGATGCAGCCAATCACTGAACTCAATGATAGTCATGGTGATGCACGCTGTCAACATGACGGCACCACCTCAGTCAACACATAGAAAAGGGAGGAAGGGAGCAGTGTTGGACTGGGCAGGCAACGGCCCACCAGTAACCAACTCCAAGGGCCCCACATGCAAACGTGACATTATCCTCAATCATAAATGTTTATAACAATGAACTGGGTAGATTGGTAAATGAAAAAGATGTTGTCTTTGTTTGAAAAAGTGGCCCACCATCCTCTTATATGAGCAGTTCTTGGCACAATATACGTGAATCACTAAGTATAAAGGGGCCCACCGGAGGATTCTACTGTGGGTCAGTCCAAGCCTGAAAGGGAGTGAGGAACTGTAAGTATTTCAGGTTCACTTTGATAAAAGTGAAAAACCCATTAAGCAGTGGAATCATTTATCATTGCACACAAAATTTTCAGCCGGTCCTACGATGACTTTTTTTTCATAAAGTCTATGGAGGGCTTAAAAGTTTTTTACAAATTGAAGAGTGAACCATAAAAGATAGGGGTTAATATACATTATGTAATTAAGTCAATTCTTAAAGTGTTTTAATTGCCCATGGCCATGGGAAGCTTGTCCATCATCGAAGACATGGATGTAAACTTGCTGATAATGATAAAACTTGAACAAAATCGGTGTTTCCTTTAAGAAACTTGGGGTTTCCATTCAGTTTAAACAGCAAGAGTTGCTAATGGCTTGATTTGTGGGCATTCACAAAGGTTCACAAAATGCCTTACACCAGCACAACTGACCTAATATGCCAAGTTAGCAGAATTGGGTGATATATAGCAAAAGGTCAACAGATATCTCCTGACGTCTGTAGGTAAAACACAGTTTAATACCAGTTGTGCACTCTGGATATGATTTATAATATTTTTTATATATATATACTGAATGCGAAAACGGGACTCTGAAATGTCCCAGTAGAATAGAGCGGTACCTTTGCCTGCACCCTACAGCTTCATTCATTGTCCATTGGACTGCAGGAGATAGCCAGGCACTGTACTCTAACAGAGAAGTTCAGAGAACCATTCTCATTCTCAGTTTATGGGTCCAAATAGTTGTAGTCCTCCCCATCAATAAACACAATCGTCACACTATTGGATAGTGGATCCACTACGCAACGGGCTGGGCTTACCCTTGAGGGATGAGACTAAGCGGAAGCGGCTACCTGGTTCTTTACTAGAGTCTATGATGGTGAAGTCACGCTTGTGTTGCACATAGCCACAAGGTACCACTCCAGAGCAGTCCACGGTGCTGCAACAGCTGACAACAAGGGTCAAGGACACAGGTATGAACTTGGAGTGTCAAGCAGGACAGAATCAGGATCTCTGGCAGAATGTATACTGGGGCTGATACTAACTAAATGGTTTCAGGTTCGCGTGCAAATTCAGACTGGTTGGGTCCAGGTAGAGGATTAGGTTCTAGTAGGGCGGGTTCAGGATTACAGGACAGATTCTAATATTGGGTAGCAGAACAGGAACCTGACAACGAACTAGTAAGTACACAACGAACTAGATACTGGAGTTGCCCAGGCACCTCCCTACAGGGGTGGGTGCCTTAAATACCTGATGCCTCCCAGCTTTAAGCTGGAGACACCTCCAGAGGTTGCACATTGCCCCTTTAAGAAGTGGGGAGCACACACCAGAGCAGGTAGCACAGCTGAGCAAGCGTGGTGGTAAGCTTGTCGGCATCTCTGTTGAGGGGAGAGAGAGGAACCAACCATGCAGGGATGCCAGCATTGCAGTTACCACCTAAGCTGCAGATAGCCAATTTCCTGAGTTTGGAATAAGCCCTTAAATGGTTTGGGCCATTTAGTTTTATCGCTTTTAACAATTGTACATCTCAATTGTCCCCCATCACTAGTGGTCTCATTCTGTTTAATTTAATCTACAGTGTGCACAACTAGGAAAAAACATGGTACATCTTACAGCAAATACAAAAAGCAGTGACATACAAAGCAGGCAGCGGAGGTACTTACCTGGGGTCATCGGGATTGTCCACTGGACCAAGACTTTAGAAGCAGAAAGAAAGTGGGAGGCATGCAGTAAGCAGCAGCAGGAAAAGTGCAGAAAATTCATTTATAGCATCAAACACAATACAGCAAGATCCTTCCCCTTCCCATAGCAGCCGGAATTTAATCTTAAATTCCAAAAATGCATTAATTAGAGCTGTTAATTCCTGGCTGATTAGAAAGGTCAGCATGCCAAGCGAAAACCAACGTGAAGACCCTTTCAAATGTATTGACAATTGGCCAAACCAGCGTTAATAATAACGCTTGTTCCCGATCATTGCCATGTGTAAATGTGCCACCGTCCAGCTGATGAGCGAACATAACCTTTGATCATTGGCTGATTGGATCGTTTATGCGGAAAATATCCGTCGGCGGCACATCACCCGTGTAAACGGAGGATGTGCTGCCGGCACTATGCAGTGCATGGAGACAGAACAAATGTAATAATCCCCATACAGTCTCCTTACAGTTTATGTCCATCAGTGTAAAAGGTGCACGTTGTGGATAGCTTTAGAATCCACCACCTGAATAATTGCATTAATATAATTTATGAATAATATAAATGCTTTACACACGTTATCAAGTTTTGCCAGTTTTTAATCGTAGATTTCCAAGAAACTCTGAAACTTTTTTTTTTTTCCCTTACAGCAGACTTTGATTCATGACCGAGCTCTGAGCTACCCCCGGCCGCTGTCTATCGTTCTGCATTCAGAACTATTACAGTCATTTTTAAAAACATTATTGTATTACTTTGTAGAAAAAAGGAGCACTATAGGGGATATGTGTCAAAATGACTCCATTGGGCAGAAGAAAAATGGATTTTGCCTTTATTTTGTGCCGGAGGCACTAGAAGACTCACTAATCTTGTTTGTGACATTTGACTTGCCTCTCAGGGATGGAGGTTAATGGCTGGACTCATCAGTCCATCATCTCCTGCATTACGTGATCGCTGAAGTTGATAAATCTCTAAAGGCATTACAAAAATTAAACTGATAAGGTCTATAGACGTGTCGTCATAATCCTAATTCATTGTAGAAGCACGGGCAAAGCATCACACCTCCGAAAATCCGTCTGTGTGTATCGGTGCTAAGTATTTTCTTGTCTGCTCTGAGGTCTGATTAAAGGGAACCTGTCACCCCAAAAATCGTGGGTGAGGTAAGCATTATCTGTAATGCTGTAGATAAGCCCCCGATGTTACCTGAAAGAGGAGAAAAAGACGTTAGATTATATTCACCCAGGGGCGGTCCCGCTGCTGGTCCGGACGGATGGGCGTCTCTGGTCCGCTGCGGCGCCTCCTATCTTCATTCCAAGACGTCCTCTTCTGATCTTCAGCCACGGCTCCGGAAAGGTCAGAGAGGCCCGGCGCCTGCGCACTGCAGTACTTTGCTCTGCCCTCAACAGGGCAGACAAAGTACGCCTGCGCCGGAGCCGCGGCGTGAAGACCAGAAGAGGACGTCATGGAATGAAGATGGGAGGCGCCGGACCCGGACCAACAGCGGGACCGCCCCTGGGTGAGTATAATCTAACGTCTTTTTCTCCTCTTTCAGGTAACATCGGGGGCTTATCTACAGCATTACAGAATGCTGTAGCTAAGCCCCTGATGCCGGTGGGCTTACCTCACCCGCGATTTTCGGGGTGACAGGTTCCTTTTAACTTTAGGGACTTGTCAGGCATCTGGTTATGTTTTTTTGGTGGCTGGTATTGAATACATTTTGGCTGATTTGGGGATCTTAATTAAGGGGGATTTCCCACAAAGTTAATTTTAAAGTTGATTTCCATACTTCTTGGAATAATAATAAGTTCCATAATTGGATGTGTTTAAAAAAAAAATGTTCTTGTGCCGAGATAATCTTATAAATGTGCATCTGCTGTGTAATGTGTAAAAGCTGTGTCTGACCGTGCAGGAACATGGTCTGATCATACCACATCTCCTGGGCAGGGGAGGAAGCAAAAGAGTATACAGTCTTTGCAGCAGGGGATCGCAGCGGATTATTTTTTATGAGATAAAGCACTTTCACTTCTTGGTTTAAAAAAAAAAAAATGTTTTAGCTGAAAGAATTATTTGCGAACCCCTGCTGTAATGTCTGTTTAGTTTTTGCTTTTTCCCCTTCCCACGAGCTGTGGTATATGCCGACTGTTAATTGGAGCAGCTCTGCATGGTCAGACACAGCATTACACAATACACAGCAGGGGCACATTTTTAAGATTATCTTAGCATAGGAACATTTTTTTTTCAATACATCCAATTGTGGAACTTATTATTTATTCAAAGATCTATTGATTAAAATGTATTTTGCTCGTGGGACAACTCCTTTAAACTATATAGACACCTTATTTTAAACGATATAGGCACCAAAGCGTGACAGCTGCATAGAAATCTATGAAGCGTCAGGCTTTGGTCGGCAGAGCCACTGGCCAGTCCGCGCACTGCATTCTGATTTTTATGGCCATCTGACCATGCCCTCACGTGGATCAATATGGAAAATCAGTTTAGTACAACTACTTTATATTATACAACCTTTTCCATCAAATTATGATAGTAAAATGTGCGCAGCTCTAGAATACACTCATGCACCCGGCGATATCCTTGTTGTAAGGATCAGCTCCACCACGTGGCTTGTTCTTCCCAAGAAGCACCACATGTAGAGGAGATTATAGAGCTTTATGGAGACACCATAGGTGGCATACGGAGTGCTCACCCATCTATACTATAAAATTAAAGGGGCTCCAAGTGCCAATTTTACAGGAGGTGCACATGCGACTTTGCCATGTGAATGTCACGGACCCTATTTTTAAAATTGTGCTAGAAAACTAGGATGTTTCCAGGGTTTAGACTTAACGTAGTCGAGAGGTTGGCCAAAACTAACCAAGAGCACAGAGGGCATTTAGTGCATATTCTCAACGATGGCCACGGGTGCAGACCCTAACAAACCATCAGTACTACAGTAGGTTGTTAGTTTGCCGCTCTCTACTATAAACCTTCTGCCAAGGCATTTTGTGACTCCTACTCAACAATCTGCTGTGATTGCAGCACCCGTCATCCGGTGATAGATTCATATCGTATTGTCCTAATAGAAGCCATATTCTCCTTTAAACATTGAGGACCCCTTTTACAGCTATTCAAAAGGTTTACAAAGACCAGATACACAGACTTCCCTATAGAAAGACAAGGACACGAGATAATCTCCATTATTACGCCGCTGGACTGCTTGTCCGTGATAACGGGTTGTATTGTCCCATTCACTAGGTGACGCATTACACTTAAGATGATGACAGTGATTCACACGAGCGGAAGAATCGATGGATGCGCTGAATGTAACAGGGAGATGACAAAGATTTGGGGATACGGGGGGGGGCGGTCTATGTATCGGCTTCATTTTCATGAACATTGATAACAATAGTGGCCAACAATGGATTTGATAACAGCGATGGGGAATGAATGAGAGACGTATTCTCACATCTGCAGACCGACATGTGCAGGCAATGATCAAGCTCACAGAGATGGAACAGGCAAAATGTCGAAAAACACCCGAAGTGAAGCGTGGATTGGGCATGTGTGGACATTTTACTTACTCAGGTATCTCATTAGTCAGGTGGCTTGAAAACAAGGAAACAACATGGACACATATAAGACAGAAGACAGACGTGTGAAACAGACTGACATCTACTTGCACATTAAAGGGAATACCATCACTTACTGATCGTGTAAAGTTCTAGCACCGCTTCACTTATATTACTACCTGTAGCTTCTGAAAAGTATCCAACACAAAAAAGTCTCCCAATTATCTCCAGATGCAAAGAGAAAATGCATTTCCATGATTTATTTTATATATAAATATATTATTTATTTTTGGGTTGTTTTTTTTTTTTTTTTGCACATGCCATTAGTATCTGATCAAAGAGCAAAAATGCCCCTTTAATAAAATATCTATGAACATGTATTACCCCCTTTTCTACATCCATAACCACCAGCATTTCTATGTTGGCTGACCATGCATACATGTTAAAGGGGTTGTCCAGGTTTGGGGCTCAAATTCTGCAGTCACTCTGTGACTGCAGACTTGTGGATCCTCACATTGCGCGCTGTCAGGATTTTTCACGCCGGGAGAAGCGGGTGGACATGTGACTGCAAGTATGCGATTTGCATAGTTGCTGCCACATTCCAACTAGACGTTTCCGGCCTTACTCAACTCACTTGTATTGAGCAAAGCTGCGCATGTCTAGTTGGCATGTGATTGCATGTATGCAATTTGCATTCTTACAGTCACGCGCTCGCCAGATCCCAGTGCCGGAGAATCCTGACAATGACCACTGTGAGGGATCACAAGTCTGCAGTCACATGGAATGACTGCAGACTTGAGTTCCAAGCCTGGACAATTCCTTTACTGCTTGATACAACTCTACTGGAGATACAGAAACTACACATTTTGCACAGGTAAAATCCACCATAATATCTACAGCATAAATCTGCAGCGCCGGCAATTTGCGCTGCTTTTTTTTTTTTTTCTGTAACATCTGCATGAGATTATTTAAAAAATCTTCATTCTTGATGCTGGCACTGTAAAATACATTGGATTATCTGTCTTGGTGCCTTTATGGACGTGCCATTAAAGTGCTGCAGTTAGTGGACACCATGACTTGGATATTTAGAGCATAAAAGTTACTTAATGGTCATTTAAAAGAAAAATTCACAAAAACAAAACGCAAAAAAATAAAAGTAATGTATAGATATATTCCCTTTAATGGTTCAGTCCGGGAGGCAGCACATACTGTGTGGCATATGTTGCAGTGCGCAGCAAATGATCACAACGTGGTTCTAGACAAGTACGGGATGTAAAAATAAAACAAAAAGATTTCCACAGCGTCCATGTCTATATGACATCGTATTCTCAATTCTCTCCTTACCACCATGTAAGACTTATTACTGGAACAGATCCAAAGTCTTAATATGCAGCTATGAATTCTGCTGTTTGGCATCATGTATGAACCTTCCTAAAGTTATGTACAAAACGCTTATATTCATGAAGGGTATAAAATATAGGAACACTCCAGCAATTCCCTGGAGATTGTTGGGAATCACATACCTTTGTATTTTTTCTGTTCTCACAGTCAGAAAACTAAATCTGAGAAACTTCAAAGTTGGAATGGTTTGTAGTCTTAACACCACCTATCCTACGTAATATCCGATATGTTCCTCTAGGCCAGGGGCTGAGTTATTTGTGACTAGTGAGATCTAAAATGCTTATTTCATTTGCGTTTTGCTTGTTTGGCTTTATATTAACTGATCTAAAATATGAGGCAAGTCTACAAGAGCTGCGGACCCTTTTATAAAACGCTGATACCCAGAATTATCAGAATTTCGTGGGCCGAATCTATGGCTATGGGGCCTGGTAGTTCCCAAAGTAAAGGCTGCCATTGAAGAAATCAAGAATCCAACAAGATGTAATGCCTTGTGTTTTTCTTAAAATAACATGCATGTTAATGGAACAGTTGAAGTATCGAACAATGGTTCTTCCATGTTTATGGCAACCCCAGGGAGAGATGTACCTTTTGGTCACTGCATTGTGATATTCCAGGTAAGTCTTGCCATCAAAGGACACAGCTTCAGAGTCTCCCGCTGCCTTTTCAATGATAACTGTGGAAAAAATGACACCCAATAATTTATAGCAGATAAATGTAACCGTGGAATAAAAGTACAATGTATAAAGGGGTTTCCGGGATTGTAATATTGATTGTCTATCCTTAGGCCCTCAATAACTGGTAGGTGACTCAAGACATCCCCGACGATCGTGCTCCGGCACCGCGCTATACATTTCACTGTTGCTTTTGCCTGGTATTGAATGTGCAGATCAGAATTTAAGAGTTACATATGTGTGAATGTTTTATCTAAGCAATACATTTTACTAAATAACCATTTAGTGTATGGAAATATTCTCATCTGCCCTTACTTTGGAGTTCATACTATTTAGGACAGACCAGCAAGCTTTAGTTCTCATTGCCCCTTTTGTGTGACATACAGCTCTACAGACCCCAGTCCATAACATCCGACCATACTGCCCCTCAGTGCACAACATCATCCGACCCCATTACCACCCCAGAGCATAACATCTGACCCCATTGCCACTCCAGTGCATAACATACGACCCCATCGCCACCCCCAGTGCATAACATCTGACCCCATTACCACCCCGAGTGCATAACATCCGACCCCATTGCCACCCCCAGTGTATAATATCTGACCCCATTACCACCCCCAGTGCATAACATCTGACCCCATTACCACCCCCAGTGCATAACATCTGACCCCATTACCACCCCCAGTGCATAACATCTGACCCCATTACCACCCCCAGTGCATAACATCCGACCCCATTGCCACCCCCAGTGCATAATATCTGACCCCATTACCACCCCCAGTGCATATCATCCGACCCCATTACCACCCCCAGTGCATAACATCATCTGACCCCATTACCACACCCAGTGCATAATATCTGATCCTATTACCACCCCAGTGCATAACATCCATCCTCATTACCACCCCAGTGCATAACTTCCGACCCCATTGCCACCCCAGTGCATATCTGACCCCATTACCACCCCCAGTGCATAACATCCGACCCCATTGCCACCCCCAGTGCATATCTGACCCCATTACCACCCCCAGTGCATAGCATCCAACCCCATTGCTACCCCCAGTGCATAATATCTGACCCCATTACCACCCCCAGTGCATAACATCATCCGACCCCATTACCACCCCCAGTGCATAATATCTGATCCTATTACCACCCCCAGTGCATAGCATCCATCCTCATTCCGACCCCATTGCCACCCCCAGTGCATATCTGACCCCATTACCACCCCCAGTGCATAACATCCGACCCCATTGCAACCCCCAGTGCATATCTGACCCCATTACCACCCCCAGTGCATAACATCCGACCCCATTGCCACCCCCAGTGCATAATATCTGACCCCATTACCACCCCCAGTGCATAACATCATCTGACCCCATTACCACACCCAGTGCATAATATCTGATCTTATTACCACCCCCAGTGCATAACATCCATCCTCATTACCACCCCAGTGCATAACTTCCGACCCCATTGTCCCACGGTGTATTAAATCCCGCCCTTTTTACTCACATTCTATAACAACCGTCCGTTGTGAAGGAATGACTGGTATTAATGACCTCCCTGATAGCAGCCACCGGGGTAAGTCCGTTCATGACATTTCTTCCCCTGAATCTTCCCCATCATCTAGGAGTGATGTTATTGAGAAGGAGAAGTGGAAGGAACCACAGTAACTCAGCCACAAAATAACACCCCCCCCGTAATATTACAGAGAGGGGGGCCGAGTGCTAGTAAGGAGCAGAGGGCAGAAAAGTCACCACTGTTCTGCTGACTCCATAACTGCAGGGTCCAGACCTCCTCTGTTATAACATCAGCACAAACACTGTACCCCCGCTGGAAGCTTCATGGCCGAGCAGCTGTATGTAGCCGTACATCACCAAACACAATGCTAAGCCTCGGATGGAGTGTTGTAAAGGCACCACCACTAGACTCTGGAGCAGTGAAAACATATTCCATGGAGCGACGGATCACAAGTCTGGGTTTGGCAAATTCCAAGAGAACGTTACCTGCCTGTCTGCATTGATCAGCTGTAAAGTTTGATGGAGGAGGGATGACACTATGGGGATGTGTTTCAGGGGCTAGTACTTGTAGTGCAGGAAGATATTAATAGTTCAGCATAAGACATTATGAACAGCTTTGTGAGAACAGTTTGGGGAAGGCCATTGTTCCGAGTCACAAGGTCCATACAAACATGGTTGGGGGAGTTTGGTGGGAAGAAAATGACCGATCGGACCTCAACCAAATACAACACATTTGGGATGAACTAGAATAGAGATTGTGAGCCGAGCTTCTGACATCAGGGTCTGACCTCACAAATGCTCTTCTGGATGAAAGGGCAAAAATTCCCGCAGAAGCCTCCAAAATTTTTACAAAACCTTCCGATAAGAGTGGAAGCCGTTCTATCTGAAACGGGGGACCAGCTCCATATTAATGTCTATGGGAGCAGAACGGGACATCATAAAAGCTCGAGTAGGAGTAATGTGTAGTATCCCAGGACTTCGGTCCATTTACTATAGGTCAGATTTTTCCAGCTATCTGCATTATGTTTCCTGCTCTGCTTAATCTTAATATATTTAAGTACTAGTTTATTTTCTAGGCAAATTCTCCATTTATAGTTTTTTTTTTCTTTCCCCACAATCCTTTCATAGAACATTTGACAATAACGAATCTGTTTATTCCACATTTTAAATGCTAACTCCAAACAGGAGCGGAGTCTAATAAAAGGCGTCCTGCTCCGCTATTCACGGACAGCAAATATAACAAGAAACATCATCATGTCAATCGCTCGCTGCTGCTCCGGCCCACACAAGCCATTCACCGCGTGATATCGGAGCCGAACACACATCTCATCTTTAGGAAAAGAAACGGCAAACCGACAGTGTTGTCCTCTATTACGAGAGCCAAGCAGTTTACTCATGGGCAATTAAGATCTGTGAGTGGTGATACAAATGACGGAGGGTAACCTACTTCGTGTGCCGAAATTGGTAAAGCTCTGGACTACCAAAACGCAAGGTATAACGTACCAGCAGAAAGAAAGCTAATATTAAGGGTAAATTAATCCCATCCATATGACCTATAAAGGCACATGGACGCCATGAAATTGGACCTCTGTGATCCAGAACATAGACCTGCTTCAGCCCTAGTGCACCACCTGGTATTACACAACCGGCCATACATGTGAGTGGTATATTATGTAACATTTTTCCCTGTAGAAAATGCTGGTTACCCCCATAATAATAGCTGATCACCAGTGTCAAAAATGTCAGACCCTCACCGGCTTTATTATCACATTGAAACGGCCTGACAGATGATTTGGAGGAGATGAGCATCACTCCAGTCATTGTATAGGAGGAGGTGAGCTGTAACATCACCTGTTGTGAATGGTGGATCCTATGTCATCTACTGTATATAGAAGTGTGATCAGTCATTGTACAGGAGAAGGAGGTGAGCTGTGACATCACCTATTATGAATGGTGGATGCTGTGTTATCTACTGTATATAGAGGTGTTATCAGTCATTGTACAGGAGGAGGAGGTGAGCTGTGACATCACCTATTGTGAATGGTGGATCTTGTTATCAGCTGTGTGTAGAGGTGTTATCGGTCATGCTAATTCTGCCTCTGATTATAAGAAAACAGATCCCCCTATTCCCCCATATACAGGAACGCTTTGCACGACTGAATGTTCTCTTGTTCTGTAGAAGAGAGACGCTACCAGAATTATCTTCCCACCAAACAAAAGGATTGGCCTATTGAACTCCAACCACCTAATCCTTATATCCCCTGACAGTCTGCCCGGGGACAGCTGGAAGGCCCCATGCATAAGTTTGGCCGACTTATCTAATGTATATGGGGCCTTTAGACATAGCGATATGTAAGGTGTAGTGATGAGCGAGTATACTCGTTACTCGAGATTTCCCGAGGACGCTCGGGTGTCCTCCGAGTATTTTTTAGTGCTCAAAGATTTAGTTTTCATTGCCGCAGGTGAATGATTTACATCTGTTAGCCAGCTTGATTACATGTGGGGATTCCCTAGCAACCAGGCAACCCCCATATGTACTCAGGCTGGCTAGTAGCTGTAAATCATGCAGCTGCGGCAACAAAATACTCGGAGACCCCCTGAGCATGCTCGGGAAATCTCAAGCAACGAGTATACTCGCTCTTCACTATTAAGGTATAATATGGTATGGCAGACATCTTTCAGGACATCTTCCTCAATAATCTCATAGAAGAAGAACATAACGTTTCTCTCCTTTACAACTACATATCCATTTTGGATCAGATAGACTCTAAGTTTAGTGCCCCATCAAGAGCGAGTACAGCATGATCGTGTCAGGATCATGTCAAGTTGGATTTCAAGCATACCTGCTCTTCTAAACGCCCTACACCCTTATTACTTGCTGAAATTCCTATCTGATATCCAAGTCAGAGCTGCTCACAGCTGCTGTGTCATGGACGGCTGAGTATTATTAATATGAGTTTATATTTATAAACCGGGAGCTGTGTGCCGCCGGGGTGCCGGAGGGGTCAGCAGCACAGCTGGGGAGGGAATGGGCTGCGGAAGTACTCAAAGACGTTGGAAATGTTATCCGCGTGGTTGTCATGGGGGAAAGGAAAGGTGAAGGGGTCGGACGGTGGAATTAGAAGAGTAGGACACCGAAGGTAGGAGCCAATCTGCACCGCTGAATCCTCTGGGACTGCGGGAGGTGAAAGTATTATGCGGAGGAAAGCTCAGATTTGATCTTTCTGACAGTCCTTTTTCGTTTATCGATTTTTTTTCCCCATCTCCTGTTCAGTGAGCTGCGAAGTGTAAGAATCCTGAGGATGAATCATTATCATCGCGTACAAATGTGAAACTATATATGTGGAAAAATAGAAGGTGACGGTAGACGGGAAGCACTTGGCCTGGCTGCTTTGCACATTCTTCTATCATTGTGCCTGTTTTAATATGGTCTATGGGTGAAATAATGATGGCTCACTGTATTATTTCATCAGAAACGCAGCGATGTAGCTTCAGTGTAGGCAATAAACCCATAAAGACCATATTGCATTGTATTTATAGTGCTTAGCTTATAATTTCTAAAAATTGGCATGTGCATATGTACTCGCCCCTTTTGTTATGAAGCCCCTAAACTGGTGCAAGGAAATCCATTCATAAGTCACAGGCTTAGTGACAGGACGTCCCCCTATGTGCAATCTAAGGGTCACATGTCTGTCAGTATATACACATTCTTACTGAAAGGTCACAGAGGCTGCAACATCATTATCAAGAGGCACCACTAGCCAAACAACACCAGGAAGACAAAGGAGATCTCCAAACACCATGAAGACCATGGAGATCTAACAACAGCATGAAGACCAAGGAGATCTCCAAATAAATCAGGCACAAAGTTGTTGAGAAGTACAAGACAGGGCTGAGTTATAAAAAAAAAAATCACAATCTCCGATGATCCACCAGATCACCATCAAATGGGAAGAGCATGATACCACAACAAACCTGCCAAGTGAGAACTGGGAACAAAACTCTCAGCCTCGACAAGGAGGATGTTAATCAGAGAGACAGCACAGACACCAAAAGGTAACCCTGAAGGAGCCGCAAAGTTCCCAAGCAGAGACTGGAATATCTGTCCATACAACCACAATAAGCTGTACACTCCTAGAGTGTTCTCACATTGGAAACGAAAAACGCTAATGTGACCCTGGCATTAGTCTGACTTACAGCTTGTGTTCTCATCAAGAGCTGCATTCATAATTGTGTTTGACTCAGAGCTGTAATCTCCCAACATTCCTTGGTTCTTAACCTGCACTCGTGTTTTACAAATGAATTTTATAAATGAAGAAGTCCAGTTTTTACACCAGGCACTGTACACTGATCTGTAGGAAGAACTAGGGTGCGAACTAGCAGCAAGAGCAATGGAGCCCATTTTGAACCCATTCTACATTTTTGTACAATATGATCACTAGAGTTGGCACAAATCCATTCGCAGGACCTGATGCAATGGCCACGTTAGTAATCTGTAGTCACTGGACAGACACCCTTAGAACTGCCTTTTATCTCCAGGCATTCGCGGCTCTTCTTTTGATTACCCGGCCTGACGTGACGTCACATGTGTGTCACACAAGGAGGCTGGCTAATCAAGAAAGGAGGCGCGGATGCGGTCAGGTCGGAAGCGGTTCTAAGGACTCCCAGCCACAAATTACTGATGCAGCCAATAGATCGGATCCTGCAATCTATTCGCACCAACTCTAGCGCTCATCTTAACACAACAAAGGCAGCCCTATCATCAGTCTTGGCCTTGTTCAGTGAAGTCAATACATTTCTATAAAACCATATTGCCTGTAAAACTGGTGAACTTGCCTTTTTCACAATGGCCTCCTGACAATCCCCTCTGGCAGATGCACTCGAAGCTCTCTTTCTGTGGTGAGCAGAGTCCACCATTTTGGCAAGGATTTGGTTTCTGGGTACATGGATGCCCATTATATGGAGAGATTTCAATGGCATTTTGAATGTTTTCTTCTCTCAGTACAGGAAGACCCTTAATGGAAATCTGCAAAAAGCAAATATGGTTGGAACAGACATAATTTGCTTGATTTATTATTTCCTTTGCTTTCTTGTTCTACAGAACCCATAATACTTTCAAAATCTGACACTGAACTCTTCCATCACAGATTAAAAATGGACATAAATTAAATGTTATAAAAAGCGATTGAGCAAGGTTTTGGAGTATGCGAGCACAAGCAGAACATACAAACCCATGCAGAATTAATTGGGTCTGATTCAAACTAGAGAATAAGTGTCCATGAAGACTGGGCTCCAGCATCAATGGGAAAATGTAAAAATATAACTTACTGTACAGTTAAAAACATGGTGAGAAAAAGCTAAAAAAGATTAAGGATCCATGACCTTACGCGTTTCAGGTTCATAGCTGTTGCTAAACTCGAAACGCGAAGCTCATAGATCCTTAATCTTTTGCTTTTTCTCACCATGTTTTTAATTGCACAGGTAAAGTTATGTTAACATTTTCTCATTGTGCTGGAGCCCAGTGCTCACGAGCCCTTCTTAAATTACTGACCTGGATACCAGCCTGGTGTGTTCCTATAGTCCCTGCACCACAAAGTAACCAAACAAGGTCTACAAGGGTACAGTACCTCCTGATGAAACCGCAGGTGGCAGTGAAACGCGCGTCGAGGTGTGCAGCAATTGGTCTTTTATGTCCATTTTAGTCACAGGTAACAATTCATTATAGGTTCCATAGTTTGCATATGCTACAACTATATAGCAACACACATATATCTATGTGGTCCTTTTGTGACATGTGTTTTTATGTAGATGTAGACTATTATTGCAACTACTATACTTATCTTGTATTGACCAGTTCATATGGTTCGGTAATATGTGTCTGTTATTACTGCCTTAGGATATATGTAATACATTTTTGGCATTACAGTACTTATATATCTTTTATACCTTGTACCCATATGATATATTGGGGCTATTGCTGCCTTTCATTGTTTCTGTATTGATGTCCACACTATGTCGTGATTTTATGATGACAGTTTTTACTGATATCTTCCCTGTGTTATATATATCTTAATAAAATTGATTTGATATATTTTATATATCTGGATCATAGTATTACTTCACTCTCAGCCTCCCACACATACACGCTCAGCCTGGGCGAGCATGCATGTCTTCTGAGTAGGTAGTCGATTGCAGACTGTTCGAGCGGCAGCTTCTTTCCCCAATGAACAGAGGGATTACAACTGCCCGATCTTTATCTCCCTCAACATTTGCCATCAAAGGAGTAGACTATGAAATGGTTGGCCAGTTACACTGGTTCAGTCAACAAATATCTAACGTACAAGTCCAGCTTAAGTTGCGAGGTGTTTCAAGTCGGCAGTGGTGGTCACTCAACCACCGACACAATGGCGTCATCGGTACAGCTTCTTACCTTCTGGATGGCTCCTTCAAAGCTGGTTGATATGGCTGCAGCTCGAGCCAGTTTGCTAAAGTCCGGTGATCCCCCTACGTAAAGGGACTCCTTTAGGTTTAGAGCAGTGTGCGGAGCCTAAAAGAAAGATTAAAAGGAGGCATCACAATGTGGGCACCGACTGTCTTTATTATTAACGATGACTAATGGGATGCTCTCAACCTTTGCAAATGCTTTCCTATCCGCTACCGCCATGGAAGGAAGGCAGATCTGGGATTCCAATAAACTATCCCCTAACTCTTTATACTGCCTATTTTTTGCTATAGTCCTTATATTCTCCTGGGTGATAATCTGCTTCTGAACATCAGCCATCAGCATGCTAGAGGGCACTCTGATCTTGCCGTATCACAGGAAATAATGGAAAGCGAGTTCAATGTATTTATAATGTATACCTGCTGAGCCTTACGATGCTATGACAGAGTTATATGCAATTTTACCCTGAGGACACCATCCCAAAAAAAATCCCGGCAGCAATCATCTGCACTTTTTATTGTATCTAGGGCGCCCTCTGCTGGCCATGTGTAGGCTGCGGGATTTCTCGAAAAATTCAGATAGTTTCGTCTACAAAAAAGTCAAAGATACACAAAAACTTTGTGTCCTTAACCCCAAATTAACCACATAAGCCATAATTCCTTCTAGATGTTCGTCCTTCACCTCCCGCTATTACGGAGAGTGCAGACGTGTACTTGTTAAGCTCTATCGTGCCACAATGTAAGCTGCTATTCCCTAAATAACAAAGACCCCCCTCCGCCCTCCCATCGATTTAAAAGTCTACATTAATTAGTACTTGATGCTCGCGGGAGTTATGAGATGGATGGCAGGAAATTATTGGAAAAATGCTCAGTACGATGAAAAGAAATTGAAAGAGGAAAAAAAAGAAATTAAAAGAAGGAGAGGAGAAAAAGACACCAAAAGCCGGGACATAATCTAGTCTAAGGGTGATTAACTGGAATGGAGGGTACACATGGGACGTGGGATGAAACACATGTGCTTATCTTTACCTTACGGGATTTCTGAAATCCAGAGCGTGCAACAATAGCAAAGACGAGAGAGAAGAGGAAAAGGGGGAGAAAAGAAGTCATCAGTGGGTTGTGAAAGCTTTGGCGTGCAGGGCGGCTGACGTCATCCATCCACAATACAAAGTTTTTTCAGCAAGCGTTAGAAAATAGTCTGCGTGTAGCGGCGGTCCCTACAGTGCACTGAGCGGCAATTAAAGCATCAGTCCATGTTAGAAGCCAGAGACAACTGCTTAACTCAAACAACACACTCGGCTTTTCTCTTAATTGTGTGGCCCGGTGCCAAGCGCTACTTGCCATTCTGTTGGGTGATTTTACGTCAATTACAATGCTCTTTTTTTTTTTTTATTTACTGGAAACGTCTTGCCTTCCCATAGATCACTGTCACTTCAATAAGACGGGAAGCTGACACGGAGAGGAACGGCTCTTTGTCAGCGGACGTCAATGGCAATAGATTTGTGAGCTCAAAATAACGCAATAGATCAACGTTTCAAAGAACGTTCCCAATGTAATGAAGCTCGAAAAACAGACAATGTTGTGCTGCTCAATACGTCTAGCCGTTTACTTAGGCTCTGACCATGGGTTGTTACTATAATTTTTACCATAAATAGAGTCCAAAATCTGTTAAAAAAAAAGTATTAGGAATGCCCAAGAAACCAAGTTAAACTCAATGGGATCCATCGGAATTTGGAAACAGATCCAATATGGCTGTTATGGACCTGGTGAGAGCAAAGCCTTACATGATAATTATAGAGGCATGGCTACTGGTCAGGGCAGGAGCGGACACAGACAGAAGAGGGCCCCTGCTCAAGAACAATATAAGGGGGGCTCTTTTCATTCCAATAAGTCATCATAATGCGCAACTCCACCTGCTTTGGAGTTAGAAGTGGCAGCCATAACTTCTTGGGCCCATGTGCCACCACACAGGTTACAGTAATGGTATGTCCGCCTCTAAACCAGTGGCCATTATATCTACATACTATACAGAGCGTAGATGGATCTACAGTGGTTTGCAAAAATCTTCACCCTCTATGGTTTTTTACCTATTTTGTAATATTACAACCTGTGTTTACATATTTTTGTAATCTGATTTGTGTTTGATGCATCAGCGCTAAGTAGTTTAAGTTGGTGAAGTGGGAAAAATAATGGCATAAATTTACTTAATGTTTTTCGGCAGCCGGAAACATTGAAGATGGATGGTGCGAAATACAGGGATATTCTTGAGCAAAACCCGTTTCAGTCTGTCAGTGATTTGAGACTGGGACGGAGGTTCACCTTCCAACAAGACAATGACCCACAGCATACTGCTAAAGCAACTCTCGAGTGGTTCAAGGGGAAATATGTAAATGTTTTGGAGTGGCTTAATCCAATGGAGAATCTGTGGGCTGACTGGAAGATTGCTGTTCACCAGAGGAAACCATCTAACATGAAGGAGCTGGAGCAGATTTGCCTTTAGAAATGTCCAAAAATCAGAGTGGCAAGATGTGGAAATCTCAGAGACTAAGGCTAGGTTCACATAGCGTTAGTGGGTGTCCGCTAACGGAATCCGTTACATAGCGCAATTGTCACAATTAACGCTATATAACGGATCTGTTAGCTCACCCATTGACTGCAATGTGCTAACGGATCGCTAACACATCGCTAACGTATGCCATTTTTGGCATGCGTCAGCGATGTGCCATTATTTTTGGACGGACCTCAAACGCTGCTTGCAGCGTTCAGGGTCCGTTCTTCGCTAGCGCAGATCGGGCATCTGCGCTAGCGGGATTGCCAAACGCAATCCCTTTTTGGACATTGCGTAAGCGCATTCCGTTAGCGTATCCGCTAAACGGATTGCACTAACGCAATGTGAACCTAGCCTTAGCCAAAGTGACTTGCAGCTGTAATTACTGCAAAAGGAGGCTCTACAAAGTACTGACTTTAGGGGGATGAATAGTTATGTACACTGAAATTTCTGTTATTTTGTCCTATTTGTTGTTTGCTTCACAATAAAAAGAAAATCAAATGTTCACTGTTGTAGGCACGTTCTTTACAGGAATCGATGCAAACCCTCAAAAAAAAAAACAGTGAAGGTTGCAAAACACGAAAAATGCCAAGAAGGTGAATACTTTAGCAAGCCACTGTATATTTTGTGTTACTTCATGGGCGCGACTCTTGCTTATAAGATGAGTCTGGTTATATAACCTAATGCCTCCTACATGTGGGCTGAGCCTACAAAAGTTCTAGTTTCCTGTGAGAACTTTCCAAAAGTTTTTGAAACTTTAAAAACTAAAATTTCTAAACGTTGTGTTTGTTTTCTATTGAGTTATTAAAGAATGGATCACAAAATATCTGAGATGGTCACAGAAGGAGGCAAATATGTGCTCCAAATGACTCAGAGGAATACACAATGCCAGCGCCACCTGAGGCTTGAGGGGCCCTCGTGGCATAGACACACTGATGCTGATGTTTAGCATAGAAATGTTTTCAGTAACAATAGATGCACAGATAATCGGCTTTCTGTTTATATCTAATACGACACTGACATGATAGATCGTCATCACCACGTACAGGGAAATCTCCCTAGAAAACGCCCTGCAAGAAGACTTATTCAGATGAGATTCCCTGTGATCGGACTTTCCATGCCACCATATATTCTCATAGTGTCAATTGCTTCTTTTAAGTATACAATTCAATAAAGCAGCGGCGTTTTAAAAAGTGTATTTGATATGTATCACAGGTATTGATGTATATTATGGGTATTTATGCTTTATTAGATGCTGTATTATCATATGTGTACAGTATCTATGCTATATTAGATGTATATTTCTATTACGTGTGTATATTATATGCTGTATTATATGTATCTATGCTGTATTAGAGGTATATTTCTATTACGTGTGTATATTATATGCTGTATTATATGTATCTATGTTGTATTAGATGTGTATTATCTCTATACATGCTGCATGCCACATTCCTGTGCACCACTACACTGGTTGGTCGTAAGACAATGTCTCAAGACAACGAGGCTCTGACGTTCTCCTCTGAAATCGAGCGGCGACTGCACCATTCACGATTTATGGAGCCTAGTCCCTATGATAACACTTCTTGATTTTATCCCCAGAGCATATGTATTATTTGCTTTGGATTCTGCAAAGACCATTACAGATTAGCCTCATCATGTGAACCTGCTGGCACATCCGCGGCATAAATCGGACATGTATGAAGAGAAGCCCATGGCTTCTGTGCTCAGTGATGGTTTCATGTGATTTCTATGTAGCATGATGTGATGATGGCAGCGCTCATACTCAGCCTGACGCATCCTCTGCCTGCAATGCTCAGCGAGGAGCCTCATCTCTTACCGGTGACTCCCCTGTGACCTGCTCCTTGTTATTGATGCGCATCAAGCCCTTCCTGCCGCTGCGCTCCAGGGTAACGCTAATCCACATGTTAAGAGGAAGTTTTTCTTTGCTCCTAGAATATAAAGTATGGATATTAGATCTTCGCAGATACATACAATGCAGCGTGTAGGAGCAAAATATGAATTTAACATGAAGCAAGATGGAAATGTAATTTATTTTGGTACAAAAATGTTGGCGATTTGTTTTTTTTAGTTAATCAAGACGACCACACACATTAGATCACCATCAGCCTTAGCGGTGCGTTTCGTCTCTATGGATGCTATGCATGGGGTGTCCTGACTCTTCCACAATGCCACATGGCATTAAAAGCAAAATTAGTTAATATTCGGTCAGTATTTACCTGTTATTTCGATACATACAGTCACTATACACATCCCAAAGCCCCCAAGACAGTCTAGCTAGCTTTTGCAATTGTTAGACTCCCATACACCATTACATAGTCTTGCAAGGCATGCAATGTTTCGCCCACGTAGGGCCTTCGTCAAACCATACACAGAGCAAATAACATGCGATGTTTCGGCCACACATGGCCTTTGCCAAGCCATAATTAAATAGAAGTGTACACTTGATAAAGGACCTATGTGGGTAAAAAAATTGCATGCTATTTACTCTGTGTATGCTGTAACCAATAAAGTGATAGGAGAACATCTGTTGCCTTGGATTTTAGACCTTTTACATTTTAGCTAGCTTTTAACCTAGCGATGGTTCTGCCGGCAGCTATCATGTCCAACTTTCCTATACACAGGAACGTATGATCTCTATAACATCTCATCTCTTAGGGTACCGTCACACTCCGCAACTTTGCAAAGAGAACGACAACAATCCGTGACGTTGCAGCGTCCTGGATAGCGATCTCGTTGTGTTTGACACGCAGCAGCGATCTGGATCCCGTTGTGCCATCACTGGTCGGAGCTAGAAGTCCAGAACTTTATTTCGTCGCCAGGTCGGCGTGTATCGTCATGTTTGACATCAAAAGCAACGACGCCAGCAACGATCATAGGGCCCCTAGATGTGTGTCGGATCGGTACACTCCGGCTGTTTGACATGGAGCTAACAACCAGCGAGAACGAGAAGTGAGTCGCCGTTACGTCACTGGATCGCTCCTGCATCGTTCTGGAGTTGCTGTGTTTGACGTCTCTACAGCGACCTAAACAGCGACGCTCCAGCGATCTAGTTTAGGTCGGCTCGTTGTCTATATCGCTGCAGCGTCGCTGAGTGTGATGGTACCTTTAGAGAACAAAAGGATTGTGAGTCTGAAATCGGATATGTCTGTCTCTTATCTCCCCAACATCCTCTATGAAAGTAAAATTGTGAGCCACCTATATGCATTAGGCTCTCAAACCAGTCAATCTCAGCGAGATTGGGCGACATCATTCGGATGTTAGTGGGTTTATATACGAGCCGAATGTAAATATTAGTCATGCTGCTGCCCATATTATGTCAGCAATCCCTTCAATAACTTCCTACTGATCTCCTGTAAACCTTCCAATGCTTCGCCTCCGTTTCTAGTCCTCAGAATGTCCAGAAAACGATTCCCACCCAGAGTCTCTGTGCCAGGAGGAGAATACTGTGTGTACACGGTGTAGTCATATTAAGTCATTTATGCTTTAGAATATACACATAAAAGCAGTCAGTCTGTCCCTCCCACGTCATTCTGGCTTCTCGGGGGGACTGAATTGTTCTGTTCGAGAGCTGTTTGCGTTTTGAATATAATGCGAGATTATTACGTGCAGGAAACTTTTTAGACATAATTCTGCAATTACTGTTACATATATTCTTTGGACTTTTTGTGCTAATGAGTACTTGATTATAATAATTTCAGTGATTACATGTGGCAAATGTTTTGCCTGTTCCTTTCTTTGCTTCCCTAATTACCTAAGGCAATTTCCAGTCAAGAGCATTAGCGCCGGGAACTTTGTGCCTTGGATTACTACCTCTCCCCAAAAATATTCACCATTATAATAAAAGAGATGTTATTAAAAATGAAGCTGAAAACTTTCCTAGTTAAGGACAGGTGATAAAAATAGTCTATAACCTACTTAATGACAGCTGCTCCTTTGCCAAGATCGTATCGATATTCCAGATGTCCGTCGTGTAAGGCCAAAGATACAAAGTCGCCTTTGCCATCTGTTTTTTGCCCATTGTAAAACAGAAGACCATTGGGGTTGCTGGCAAGGAAGACTACTTCCATAGCAAGTTTTTCCCTGAAGAAGGAAACATAGGTTATATTAACATTTACGGTTTCTTTAGCCTATCTACAATAAGTTTGCTAATATTAACTATTAGTAAAGGCCTTCAGCTCGATCTCTAGCCGTGATGACTTGATGGACGAATGATCTGGAGGAAGATCGATCTTATGCAACCTAGATAGGTCCAACAAGGTCTTTTCCGCAGTTAACTTGATACGAGCAAGCCATTGGGTTGCTGGTCTTCCTCTTCACCTTATTTCTTCTATACTTCTGACCGTGATGTCCTTCTCCAGTGATTACTCCCTTAATATATGTCCAAGGTAGGCAAGTGGCAGCTTGGTGATCCTTTCTTTGAGTGACATGTCTGGTTTCATTTGTTCCAAAATTGATTTGTTTGTTCTTCTTGCCATTCATGGTATTGATAACATCCTTCTCCAGCATCACATTTCGAAGGAGTTGATTCTTTTTTCTTTATCATCTAGGTTACGCATCCGTATTTTACCACAGAAAAGACCAAACTATGTACGAGTAGTGTCTTCATCGCCAGTAAAATGTTCCTCGATTATTTGAAGACCTTGTCCAGTGACTTAATTGTTGATTTGCCATTAGCTATTCTATTGACTTCCGATGTCGTTGCTGCATCTTGAGGGATCATCGATCCGAGTAGGTTGAAGTCCTTTACAATTTCCAGTTCGTCACCATTCATCTCAAATGTGTCCCGGTCGTACCTGGCTGTAGTCAATATCTTTGTTTTTATTTTGAGTAGCAGTCCCATATGCAAGCTTTCATCTTGACACTCCGTAATAAGTCCTTCATTCCATCTACGCTTGTTGCTTTCAGTGTTGTATCGACTGCATATTTAAGATTGTTGATGATTCATCCAGCAATTTTGATTCCTTCTTTTTCAGCAAGTCCAGCCTTCCTGAAAAACAGCTTCTGCATTGAAATTGAAGAGAAATAGTGACAGGATGCAGCCTTGTCTGATGCCTCGCTCTTCTTTGAACCATGAAGTGTTGGAATGTTTTGTTCGGTCTATTAGTTCTTGGTCGATGTAAATTTCCTTATGAGGCTGATCAGATGGTTCGGCACATCCATTTCCTTCATGGTATTCCAAAGTTTCTAGTAATCAACACAGTCGAAGGCTTTGCTGTAGTCGGTGAAGCAAAAATAGATCTCCCTGTTGCATTATCTGGCCTTTTCCATTATCCAACTAATGTTAGCAATCACATCTCTTATTCCTCTGTCTTTTCTGAAACCTTTGTATCCCCTTCAGCACTTTGTCAATGTAAGACTGTAACTGTCTTTGTTGAATCTTCATTATCTTGCTGAAATCTCAGTATTTCAATTTGCAAATATCCACATTTTTTCCACTATGATCTGTTGAGCTGATCAACTGTGATCGATGAGGAAATTGAGCAACAAGTGTTTGATTTTTCGACAGTGCCACCGCAGGCTAAATAAAGTATTACACAGCAGTCAATAAAGTCAGTGGACTGTTTCTGCAATCTATAAACCCTCCTGGGTTTCTCCAGAAGGAAAGTATCCACTCCAGAGACAAAAGCACTGACAGCAAAATAAAAACCAAAACAAAGTCTAAAGGCACTTACGTTATATCAGTGGCAAATGTCTGAAGTCCTTTCAGTTCTAAATAGGAGTAGCCATTAAAATGAGGTAGGAAAGGAAGGTTTAGATCCTGGTCACGGACTATAAAAAAAGAGAAAAAAAAACAAAATAAGCACAGCTGCCATTGACAAATGGTCCAAAACCTTCCGGTATAACCCGCTGCTGCACCATATGATGAGACTTCACGTGGTACATGCAGGAATGAGCATCTGCAGACACAAAGGTTGGCTGCCGTCCAAGCATTGCAGGGTGCTTGTGTGCAATGTCTTATATATGTTCAGTGTTTGTGCTGTCAAGAGGTGTGCTATCGAACTTGACAGTTTCGCTAATCCGGTGTGATTATGTTCCGGCTCATACTCCGTGTCATTATTTACCCATGCAAAGCCGAGCGAGATAACGTGACACTCAGTCTATTAAAATCAACATAAAGTTAAGCTCTATATCAATATGTTTCTCCAGCCCAGAAATAGATCCACAAATGATTTATACAGAGTCGTCCTCCCTTACCTTTTCCTCTTAGCTAAATTTATGAAAAGTTATTAATCTTCAATTTTTAGGAGTGCACCAATCCCCAGATTCCCAGCGTGCAGGGGATGGGGGGGGCAATAAAATCCTGAAGGTGGACAGTTTGGATCAATGCTGGTCCAATTTGTGCCATCTCCCATGTTGCAAGCGGAGGCAGTTTGTGTTTGTAGTATCAGAGGAGCACAGGGGGACTGGACCTGGCTGGATGCAGTGGTTATGTCAGCTTCAGAGCAGCGCCACCAAGCTCTATCACAGAGCTTGCCGCTCGCGCTCTTTGCATAGAAAGCTGGCCACCTCTGATAGACAGCAGAGGTGGTAGGTAACCTAGACTACAAGCAGTGAACTATAGAATAAAAAATCCCTCCAATCCTGACAACGGAGGGGATTTTTTAATAAGATGTAAATTGCAAATTTGCTTGTTTATACATAGAAGTACTTTGTAATTTTACCAATTTATACAAATGATAAAGCCCCTTTAAAAGGTGGAATGTACGCATCGGTCTATGAACCTAAGGCCGCGGTCACAATTGCGAGGTGTCACAATGCGAGAAATTCCCACAAGTCTCTCTCCTCAATACACAGCACTGCCGCTGGTGATTCAGAGTGGAGAGTGTAGCTGCATGTATTTCTATGGAGCTGAACACTCTGGTCGGAACCGCCAGCGGCAGTGCCGGGTATTGAGACGAATTTCTCGCATTGCAATTGCAAGTGTGACCCCAGCCTAAATGTAACTATCCTGTACTTAAGATCCTTAATAACTTACTCTTTTCACAGAATTCGCCTTCTCTGCCCATTGGGCATTCACACTTGGCTCCTCCTTCTGGCAGCACCAGACAAATTGCTGACACATGGCAGGGGTTGGGGTCGCATGGGTTTCGTTCGTCTGCACATGTAGGTCCTAAAACCACAGAAAAGCGTGAACGTTTACGTCAGATTAGAAAATCAATCAGTGGAGATGATGTTTATGCTAGTGATGTAGAATAAAGAATCATAAAGTAAAAGGTGTTTTCCAAGGTTACTATATTGATAGCCTATCCGTCAGATTATTGAGGGTCCAGGCGTTTCTGGAGTTGAAAACAGCTGATCGGTAAGGCTGCCGGTGTGGGACCCCCCATCCATCCCACAACTACATCCTCAATAGCTTAACCCTGGAAAACACCTTTAAGTGTATTCATTATGTATTGACTTGCTGTGAACATTTTATGAAGTCTTGTGTTTAATTGTTTTTTCGAATTTTCACACAAGAGAAAAGGGGTGTAGGACTCTCCAAAGACCTGTCCTGTGTTTAATACGGTGTAGTTCTTACTACTAGATGCCAAGTTTTCAGAAAAGGGCAAGAACACAAAATGCCCCAGTTACTTTTGGGAGGGGTCAGAGGGGTCATCCTGTCAACATTGAATGGTCATCCTAAAAGTGTGATCCAGATGCTTAATAAAATTATAAGACAGATATTCTGTATAGGGTCATCTTGCGAGGCCATAAACTGGCCTGATTGAGGTTTGCTAAACCCTTAATGGTCAATTCGAGACTGACCGTTCACATCCATTGAGGTTTGGCCATGTTAAAGAATGGGAGAATCGCAGACTAAAATATTGTAATGTTAACAAATGGCCAAACTGGACATTTTTATTTATGCTCGATTGCTGACCACTGTCAAGAATGGGAAGATGTCTTACAATAACACACTCAATACAGGTGAACTGAAATTTCCCAATGTACATCTCCAATGGATGCCATAGTGTAAGCCTTCAGTGCCATTTGTTGCACATAGGCGTGTATATTAAAAAAAGGTATACAGTTGACTATGATACTCTGTACAATTGAAAAAAAATTACAACAAAAGACGTTAAATTAATGGTACCCAGTGGATGCATTTGGGTTGTGCCGAGAGCTTTTTGAATAGAACCTTAATCCGGTTTCTTAACTCTACATTAAATACAGACCATGCTCATATCGGAAGCCCCAGCCGGATCACCATGTCTCCTGACCTGATCTAAGTGCTTTATACATGCCTATGAGGCAGTTGACTCGGGTCAGGAGACCGAGTGGTTTGGCCGGGTCTTCCAATGTTTCACAATGTAACACTGGCCGCTGTGTATAACCAGACATAACACCCACTCTTCTAATGTCTACGAGATGCCGTCAGTGGATTACCTGTGTAGCCGTGTAGGCACTGACAGTGGAACATTCCTGCTTCTTTTATTTGGCACAAAGCCTCATTATGACAAGGGTTGGGTTGGCATGGATTATTCCCACATTCACCCACACCACTTCCGTACAAGACATCTGCTCCATCCTCCTGTAAGGTGTAGATCTGATTGTTCACATCAAGAATTCGAATGCAACCTTTGAGACCGGTCGACACAGAAGTCCGTTCCGCCACCCTGCATGAAGAAGGCGTGTTATATAAATGACGTGTCAGCTTCTTTGCACTTTCCTGACAGGCCAGAGAGTCTCTTGGCAGTCAAGCGGTTATGACATAAATCTCAACAATTTCAAGAACAGCTAAAAAAAACAGCAGTAGAAGAAGAGTATTGGAAATTCAAATAGGCGTCTCAAATAGCCATGCAGCAGGGTGCATCATCTCATTCCTTGTGTGCCAAGTTTACTGCGGGCTAAAATACTTTATTATTCATATATCTGGAACAGTAATAACCTCACAGCCTCCAGTCATTTTTCTTGCAGGCATCAGGTAGGTGGTGTGCTATAGTGCAAGCTGCAGATCTCAGGAGCAGTAGATCGATTATCATATTCTATACATACAGGAGTATGATCACTGCTGTCATTGTGGCGGCATCATCAGATCTGACACCTAAAGCATCATTTACCGTACACTCATTTGTCCTAAGGACATGTTCTAGCTCCCGGCTCTTGAGCGTAGGTCGGCTGGTGATCACTTCTGTCACATTAGGAGTAGATCCAGTGTCAGACTAGTCTTGACATGTCAATGATCTCTCGCACATTCTGTGCAAAAAATTATGTAATTGTAGCATTTAACCGACAAGAAGGAAAAATGTAAGAGCTTGTATCAAGCTTTAAGGTTGTCACCAATCCACTGGACAGAACTAATGCATCACCCACAGATTCTGAAAACAGAGCCATGTCTGAAAGAAAGTCACTAGTCCAAGAGCTGAACTGTTCCATCCAATGTCTAAGGGACTGCCGTCAGATTTACTGGTATGTCTCATAGACAATGAGTATTGCATAATGGTGAGCATGCTTGAGCACCCCTCCATTCAGACAGGGATCAGATTCATGTTCTGGAGATCAGTGGGGGGCCCAGTGGTTGTACCTACAACTATGTGATATCTTTAAACCCCGGTAAAGCCTTTTTACATCTTCCCATCCCAGGACGTAATAGTGTGTCATAGGGAGTGTGATGGTGTATCCTGAGCTCCACTGGGGACAGATTCCAGCCGGTAACTGTTTCTAACAGCAGTGATTGGGGCTAGCTCAGATTGCTGTTATTTAGCCACTTAAATTCCGCTGAAAATCTCTGACATCAGCATTTGAGTGAAGCAATCCTGGTGGGGGAAATTTTATTTCCGGCACCCTTGTTTGATTCTGTTGAATTGCTGGTTGCCTTTCCTGTGTTGAAGTCCCCCATCATTGCCACCTCATTGCTCCTGTTCATAGGAAATTGTTATTTGTACTATGCAGTTAGCAAATATACACATATCAGTCCTTAGTAAGATAGAAAAGTACCAAAGATATATTAGCATAAAGGTGCTGCACAGATAAAGCCACAGAGACTCTCAATGCATGTTTCACTCCTGACTAAAGTTTTAACTGCCGAAACGCGCGTCAAGGCTCTCTGTAGCTTTTTTGTGATCGCAACTCTATTAATTCCGATTTTGCTTTCTTTTTTAGATTGAACCATGTGACCAATTTAATAAAATTTATATTTTATACTGTTCATAATGTTTTGTGTGGTATCCTTTTTTGAGTAGGTATTGGTTTGTTTATTTTGGTTATCCTGTGTTGTTTTTTGACAGAGGAGTATAGGTTTGCTAAAACTACAAATCAGGCTACATACATCTACGTTGACAAATATAAAAAAAGTTGTGGCTCTTGGAAGATGAGGAGTTAAAAACTAAGTTCAAAAACTTAAGTTTGGCTGCATCATTAGGGGTTAAACGTAGTTTGCAGAGCTCTGGCATGAGCAGTGAGGAAAACACATGTCGAATATGAAATAAATTATCTCATTCCAACAAATACGTACACATTCATCTGGTCTTCAGGAGCTCCACCAATGAACAGGTCAGTGTCTAGGTTAAGACCATCTGTACCCGATGGACTCTCTCCATTCACATGTGCTTCTCCGTCCACAGACAACATACCGCTACGCCGGTTACGGTTTACCACGAGCTGGTGCCACTTGCCTGGTTCAACAGGCACTTTACTAGTAATTATTCCAGTTCCAGACCCAGTATTAAACCTGACAGAAAACACAAAGACAAGGCTTAGACTTGGGATTCAGTTCGAGGACACAGTTGAATGGGAAGCATAGAAAATCCGAATGAGATATTGTAGCACGTGACGGGAGACTTTTACCGTACAGTGCACAGTACAGTGGTTAGTAGCGTCATTTTAACATGGGAGAATAAAATAAAAAGCTGAATCACAAGGACAGTTTATCCACCTACCTAAGCTCCACAAATCCATTCACCACCGCCAGAGAGATGAAATCCTTTCCTCGAACCTGACCATTGTACATAAGAAGACCATTCTGCTCCGAAGAGCGGAACTCCATGGCTATGCGTACAGTGTGATAAGCCTTCATCATCTTAAATGCCAGGTAAGACTTGCCTCCGAATCCAGGAATAAAGTAATGAATATCTACAAAAGGAATGTTCGCAGGTGAATATGTTGTTCTGTATGCATTAAAAACATAAAGGAGTATTTAGTAAAGTTGGGTCAGCTGGCTTCTGCTATTCCTTGGTGACCACCACTTGTACTGTTTTTAGGTCCTCTGTTTTTTTGCACATTTGTGTTATGTCTACTTTGTGGGGAAGTCACCTACAGATGTCAGTTTAAAGGGAACCTATCACCCCTCCAGGGCCTATTAAAGGGAATCTGTCACCTACTTTTTCATATATAAGCTTCAGCCACCGCCATTAGGGGCTTATCTACAGCATTCTGTAATGCTGTAGATAAGCCCCCGATGTAACCTGAAAGATAAAAAAAACAAGTTATATTATGTTCACCTGGGGGGGCGGTCCGGTCCGATGGGCGTTGCGGTTCGGGTCCGGTGCCTCCCATCTTCATGCGATGACGTCCTCTTCCTTGTTTCTGTCGCGGCCCCTGCGCAGGTGTACTTTATCTGCCCTGTTGAGGGCAGCGTAAAGTACTGCAGTGTGCAGGCGCCGGGCTTCTCAGACCTTTTTCGGTGCCTGCGCACTGCAGTACTTTGCCCTCAACAGGGCAGATGAAGTACACCTGCGCAGGAGCCGTGACAGAAGCAAGGAAGAGGACGTCATCGCATGAAGATGGGAGGCACCAGACCTGGACCGCGACGCCCTTTAAGGTACAAGAGCCACCTTCTGCAGCAATAAGGCTGCATTCTGTGAAGGTGGCTCTTATGTGTTTGATCCCTAATAACGCTGAAATATTCACTTTTATAAATTGTGTGCCATACCTGTATTGAGTCCGGGGGGTATGTTTTCTCTCCCTGACTCAGCCGCCTCGCAGCCGTCCATCATCCCCTCAGTGCACCGCCTCCTCTGTGTTTTCTCACATCGCCTGCGCGGTGCTCTGATTTTTCGGGCATGCGCCGTGTGCGCTGCCCTGGAACTCACATCAGCTGAAGTACTCATCTCGAGCCTGCGTGTAGCGGAGGCCCGAGATCCCGCCCTGCAGTGTGTTATGATTTATTCACACTGCGGGGCTGGGAATCTGGCGCTGTGTGCAGGCGAGATCTACTTACATCACTTGATTTAAATTCCAGGGCAGCGTGCACGGCGCATGCCCGAGAAATAATTGCAGAACGCCGGTGACGGCACAAGACCGAAAGAAGGTGGCGCCTGGTGGGATGATGGACGCCTGTGAGGCGGGGAGAAAACGTACGCCCCGGACTCAATACAGGTATGGCGCGCAATTTATAAAAGTGAATATTTCAGCATTCCTAGGGATACTAAGCATAAGAGCCACCTTCACAGAATGCAGCCTTAGTGCTGCAGAAGGTGGCTCTTTTACCTTAATAGGCCCTGGGGGGGTGACAGGTTCCCTTTAAAGGGGGTCTCTCATCCCCAAAAATCAATATTAAACAATCTAAAAAGTGATATAGAGGACTTAGCCTCTATAAAAATCAAGCTGTTGATACAGTGCTTGAGAAAAATACGCTTAATTTGCATGCAAATAAGGGGGCTTTGGTGCACCATTGGTGGGACAGAGTTTAGTGCACTGTTATGCTCCTTCATATTGCATATTGATTGCCTCTCCCCCCTTCTGGATGACATAGACTGAGCACTGTCTGAACTCAGCCAGGAAATACATGCATGCGCACTAACACTGCTTGAACCTAGCCGCTTGCGCACATTTCAGCGCCTGGCTCTTCTCTGCGAATGCTGCTCGCTACATGGCCGGGAGTCTTAAGTGTAGCAAGTGGCATTTGAAAAGAAGAGCTAATGAGGAGACTGTGCCAGCCCACACTATGTGTGATCGGGCACAAGCAGTGTCAGTGCGCATGCGCAAACATGCAGATTGAGTTCAGACAGAGCTCACTCTTGGATGCAAGCACTGTTAATCAGAACTCAGGGAAAGGATTTCAATGTGCAAAATGAGGGGGTGTAATTGTATGGTGAACATATGGCCACTCCAAGGGTGCACCGAAGCTCCCTCTTTTTCCACACAAATTAAAAGCATTTTTCTCAAGCACTGTACCACTAACACAGTGCTGGTGTGATTTTTATAAGGGCTAAGCCCCCTATATCACTATATAGATTGTGGGTGGGGGACAGACTCCCTTTAAACCATTGGTACATCTGATTTTTGTTATGGGGACATTCGCACCCCCAGCGATCAAAATATGACGTTCTATTCCTGCTATAGCACTGGCGAACACAGACAGAAAAGGGCCCCTGTACAAGAACAAAATATGGGCCCTTTGCAGACCAACAGCTCCTAAAATGCACCTGCATTGATGGTAATAATGGGCCCCCTACATCTTGGGCCCCTGTGCGTCTTATTATTTGGAATAATAAGTCACTGAATTAGTTTGGATTAACAATACTTTGTACATGTTTAAAGATTAATTCATAAACTATTACCGTACTTGATTTTTTTTTTTTTTTTTAATATTAATGTTTGACCGAGGCAAGGACGACAAGTCCCCGTACTGAATTATTACTGCATAGTTTTAGAAACAGAGATTTGTGAAAGCTTACGAAAACATTTGCCTCTTTTGCATTTTAATAAAGTCGCGCGTAACACATCTCTCATATCCTTTATGCAGGAAAAAAAAAAGCCGTAATCTTACTATGGAAATCTCATAATATTAACGCATTGTTTGTGTAGGGCTTCAAAAATACTGATAATAATATTACAAAACTCAAAGACATTAACGCCATTCATTGGTCTTTTGGTCTAATATTAGGTTGCTTTTATGGATTCAATGAAGATATTTGCACATAACTTGTCTGTTTTCTAGGGTAAAAACTAATTACAAGCTTATTATATTAGCGACCTGCATCTAATACTACTAGCTGACCATTTTTGCTGGATTGGTTTTAACCAGAAGTAATAGTAGCAGAATATATGGTGCCGTTTGACTATCTTCTGTTAATGGATTCCTTAATGGGATGTCAGATTTTAAAGGGAATCCTGTCACCTCTAAAAGCACTATTTACCTGCTGATATGGGGTAAATCTGCAGATTAATAGTGTCACAATGCTGTCCAACCGCCTTACTAATGGTGTGGCTACTGGGTAAAAATGAACTTATTTCCTCTTGGGAGCCGCCGGCTTTCAGTCGTGATATATACTGTAAGTGGCGGCTGAAAACACCCTGACACTTTGATTGACAGCCAGCTCTGCAGCACATCTGTGCACAGTAAGCTGTCACTCATAGTGTTGGGGCCTGTTTACAGCTGGCACTCACAGTATAGTCAATGATGACTGATGTTGCTCCATGTGATGACTGAAAGCTGGCAGCATCTGAAAGTAATAAGTCAATTTTCTGCCGCTAGTTGCATTTCTAGTATGGTTGGCCGCACTTCATTGAAATCCTATTTACCTGCAGATTAACCCTATACGGTATCTAAAAGGTAAATAGTGTTTTCCAAATTTACAGGTTCCCTTTAAAACAAGAACAAAAACACACTATTTCGCTCTCCAGTCCCCAACTTATTTTGGCACAGAAGATCCCATCAGCCTTTGTTTACTGGTGGCAGATACATTACTGCTGCAGCCAATTCGTGGTCTTGACTGTCATAGGTCGAAATACTGGCATCATGGCTCCCATCGCAAAATGTTTTTGCCACTAGTATGGTATAGGACTGCTGAGACCACTTGTTGGCTGCAATGGTCATGTGTCGGCCACTGCTGTAGCATCTGTACTGTATTGAGGTGGGGTATTAGAAAGTCGAGTATTGTTTTTTTTGGTACTATATTTGCTACGGGTTTTTTTTTTTTCAAATTTCATAGCAAATCACTAGGATAAACTACAGTATTATGATCAGTGGGTGTTCAACCTCATGGACCCTGCGGTTCACAGAACTACTGGATCATTGGCTATTCCCTGTACAGTGGGGCTCCAATACTTTCCAATTGATTGGTCAGTGGCAGATATTGTAATTATATATGTTAATTTACAACTACTCATCAGTAGTAAAAAGAAAATGGGAGACCAAAGAGCCATTGGCTGGATACCATCAAGAATGACATGGGAATAAATATCAACCAATTAAAAGAACCTGTGGATAACCAGGTAGCATGGAGAGATCTGGTCTACAAGTATCCAAGGGTCAGACACAGCTCTATGGATAGCATCAAATATTGACTACAGCAAGAAAACCCCTTTCAGCATCCCATTTACTAGACCTTTGTACTTACTTTTTTCACAGACCGCTCCGCCCTTTCCTGCTGGGCAGCTGCAAGTAAACTCCTTTCCATCATCCTCACAGGTTCCACCATGCATGCATGGATGGGAGTCGCAGGGTCGGGTTGGTTTCTTAGCAGGTAGAGGACCACGGGATGGTTTCCGTCTTGGTGTAGGTGGTGCAGTAGTCATTGGCCTCTTGGTGGTAGTAATTGGCCTTCTAGTAGTCATTCTCACTGTAGTGGCTGGGTGTTGTAGGAGCGGAACAGGAGTGGTCTTCACAGTTGTTGTTAATTTCGGTGTTGTAGTGGCCACGTTTGTGGTAGGCAGAACTGGCATTGTGGTTGCTGCTGCTGCGCTGGTCGTTGCCATGATGCTGGTAGTTGCTGCTGTTGTTGTAGTCGTTGTGACCATAGCGGGAACCCAGTCTAAGTAAAAAAAAAATCATAACTTATTAAGATTTATTAAGTCATTAAGGACAGATCTATACACATTTGATGATTGACCGGTCAATCTGAAATCGGTAGGTTCAACCAACTTGATTCCATGGGCATAGACACCATTAGTCTGTTCTACAGACTCAAAACTTGGAATGTTAACTTTGTAAGACACTTTTTCTCTATATATTTCCATAATCGATTGGGCCAATGGTCATGCTAAAGACGTCTCTTTCCCTACACAACATTCATTTTTGAAGGCCTCAGTTACCATTTCTACCTGCATATTTCTGTTTCTAATATTCAGTCTTTAAACTCATGTTTAGGAAAAATAAAGAGACTAAATCAAGAGATAAATTAGATAAAATTAGGAATACAAATAAAGAAGGGAATATTATATTAAATCTTGTTTGTATTTCATTTCATCTCTTTGATATCCCTTTTAAAAAGTTGTGTCCTATCCTGGCCCAGTACAACATAAGGCGGGAATACCACCAGTGGAGCATTTCCCAACCATTCCAAGATAGAGTTGTATCTGCATTGTCATTTCCATCACAAAAGGGGTTAAGGAGAATACAAGAGTAGCATGGCCAAACTCCTATCTCAGTGTGCCGCTTATTTCTCTGGACACCATAGCTTGACCTTTCCATTGGAATGTATTTCAGCCGACACCAGCCAACATCTCATCAATGAGATTAATGTCTCTATATGCATTCATTTGTTAAGAGCCAAGGGCCAAAATATCACGTCTACAATGAGAAAAGGAAAGTGCAAATATTGACATTTCAACATTACGAGGGTTCGAGAGTTAAGAAGAAAGCAGAACAATGTACCAGGGATCTCACCAAAGTCCAAAAACTTCACGTTGTCCTGAATTGGCTTCTTGACTGTGATTGCCTTCTTCTTGGTGCTCTTGAGTCTTGCCAGTAAAGCTTTCTGCACGTCCAAAGCAGTTAAGCTCGTTGCTATATTAGAGAAGAGGAATCAGTGTGGCCCAACTGTATTATACCAACATTAAACATCAGAAAGCGCTCCCAATTACCTCATATACATGCACCAGCTGCCCAACGCAAAGTGAGAACATACTGTAATGCTGCACTTGTGGTGGGAACAGCTCCCTGAGGACTATCCGCGCCGTGCCGGAGAGATTAGAGCTAGCCAACATTACGCCTCTCCTGTTCTAGAACATGCTTATTTTTTCGCAGTCAAAATAATTTCTCTCTACGAAAACCAAGATATCCTAAATATTTAGCCACACAATGAAATGTTACATCTTTTCACCCTACGATCAACACATACTATTTAGTTACGATAAAACGTCCTGATGTGGATGTCTCAGTCTAATCAGACCCCAACTGAGTGAGGTTTTCTCTTTGATAGGAAGATAAACAGTATAAGTGATCATCAAGTGTTGTTAGAACACGACCTTTTGTGCTACATGTACTTTCTAAACATTTTTGCAATTTTTTTATTTATTTTTTTCATATCACAATATTTCTTATAAATAAAAAATAAATTAGAAATCTTGCAATTTTCACACTGACCACTATGGTTTTTTAGACTCTGCTTCCTGTCCTTTCAGAAAGAGTTTACAACAGTTTCCTTATAATCAGAGGCAGGATTACAATGACAGGTAACACCTCTATACACAGCTGATAACACAGGGTCCACCAATTATGATAGACGATGTAACCGCTCCCCTTCCCTTCATCATGATCTATGCCCACACTCATTAGATGCCTCAATACAAAAGATAGGGTCATTGCTGCCCATGTACATGTATTGTTTCCTGAAACAACAGGAAGTTTGACGCTAAAAATTCCCCATTGGCCAGTTTGAAAATTACATGATTTCTAGTTTTTATTTGTAGCATAAAATTGTGACATGGAAAAAAAATAATTGCCAAAATTAAAAAAAAAAAAAAAAAAATATATATATATATATATATATATATATATATATATATACACAGTACAGAGCAAAAGATTGGACACACCTTCTCATTTAAAGATTTTTCTGTATTTTCATGACTATGAAAATTGTACATTCACACTGAAGGCATCAAAACTATGAATTAACACGTGGCATTATATACTTAACAAAAAAGTGTGAAACAACTAAAAATATGTCTTATATTTTGGGTTCTTCAAAGTAAACCCCTTTTGCTTTGATGACTGCTTTGCTCACCCTTGGCATTCTCTTGATGAGCTTCAAGAGGTAGTCACCGGGAATGGTTTTCACTTCACAGGTGTGCCCTGTCAGGTTTAATAAGTGGGATTTATTGCCTTATAAATGGGGTTGGGACCATCAGTTGTGTTGTGCAGAAGTGTGGTGGATACACAGCTGATAGTCCTACTGAATAGACTGTTAGAATTTGTATTATGGCAAGAAAAAAAAAGAAAAAAGTAGCTCAGTAAAGAAAAACGAGTGTCCATAATTACTTTAAGAAATGAAGGTCTGTCAGTCTGAAAAATTGGGAAAACTTTGAAAGTGTCCCCAAGTGCAGTTGCAAAAACCATCAAGCGCTACAAAGAAACTGGCTCACATGAGGACCGCCCCAGGAAAGGAAGACCAAGAGTCACCTCTGCTTCTGAGGATAAGTTTATCCGAGTCACCAGCCTCAGAAATCGCAGGTTAACAGAAGCTCAGATTAGAGACCAGGTCAATGCCACAGAGTTCTAGCAGCAGACACATCTCTACAACAACTGCTAAAAGGAGACTTTGTGTAGCAGGCCTTCATGGTAAAATAGCTGCTAGGAAACCACTGCTAAGGACAGGCAACAAGCAGAAGAGACTTGTTTGGGCTAAAGAACACAAGGAATGGACATTAGACCAGTGGAAATCTGTGCTTTGGTCTGATGAGTCCATATTTGAGATCTTTGGTTCCAACCACTGTGTCTTTGTTCAACGCAGAAAAGGTGAACGGATGGACTCTACATGCCTGGTTCCCACCGTGAAGCATGGAGGAGGAGGTGTGATGGTGTGGGGGAGCTTTGCTGGTGACACTGTTGGGGATTTATTCAAAATTGAAGGCATACTGAACCAGCATGGCTACCACAGCATCTTGCAGCGGCATGCTATTCCATCTGGTTTGCGTTTAGTTGGACCATCATTTATTTTTCAACAGGACAATGACCCCAAACACACCTCCAGGCTGTGTAAGGGCTATTTGACCAAGAAGGAGAGTGATGGGGTGCTACGCCAGATGACCTCGCCTCCACAGTCACCAGACCTGAACCCAATCGAGATGGTTTGGGGTGAGCTGGACCGCAAAGTGAAGGCAAAACGGCCAACAAGTGCTAAGCATCTCTGGGAACTCCTTCAAGATTGTTGGAAGACCATTTCTGGTGACTACCTCTTGAAGCTCATCAAGAGAATGCCAAGAGTGTGCAAAGCAGTCATCAAAGCAAAAGGTGGCTACTTTGAAGAACCTAGAATATAAGATATATTTTCAGTTGTTTCACACTTTTTTGTTAAGTATATAATTCCACATGTGTTAATTCATAGTTTTGATGCCTTCAGTGTGAATGTACAATTTTCATAGTCATGAAAATACAGAAAAATCTTTAAATGAGAAGGTGTGTCCAAACTTTTGGTCTGTATTTATTTAAAAGAAAAATCTGATTTAAACAATAGGTTATTTTTTTGATGACACATTCTTTTTAAAAAGGCCAATATCTACTACACCTACAGTACATCACACCATATGCTAATGTCAGACTCGCAGGAATTGAGCACCAAGAGAAATTGGTGAACCGCAGATTTCCTAACCCTCCCACAGTATATCATTGTGCAATATATATATATCTTCTATGCTTACTCTTCATATGCTTGTCAGCCATACCAGATGACATTCCTGCATTGGAGTTGGGCAGAGAGCAAATGTATATAAGAGATATACAATATGAATAATACAACAATATTATATTTAAAGGGGTTGTACACTTAATCTTTATTTTAGCAAATGTGTTGTGGACATGATTTTGTGACAATGATATATTACAGGTCCTCCATTTTTCAGACAGTGCAGTATTCCTGTTCTCGTAATAGGCTCCTGATGGGAAGATCATGTGACCAGACTTGTCCATCAGCCTCCTCCAATAGAAAAACAGCTTATAGCATATGTGCTATGATTGTCATTGGAGAACACTGATGGACAGGTCTGGTCACGAGAACCTCCATCAGCAGCAATTGGGAAAACAGGAGATGTTTGAAGGAGGTCACAATACTAAGTGCAGGAGGAGAACCAGCAAAACATACATAAGTAATGTGGTATGTACCGTGAGATGGAAAATAAAGTGGACAACCCCTCTAAATATGATAAAAACAATTATCCCGGTATAATATAGATATCAGTATCTAAAATAACAAACCTGGATCAAAGTGAGCCTCCACAATGGCTCTGATGGAGTTGCTTGGCCCCAGGTCCCGCACACGGATGCTTTGGAAGTCCCTCTTCACTTCTGAATTTCTGAGAAGATTATCCAACTAGAGGAATGAGAAGGAGACAGGATTGCCATTAATTGAGCAGGACATCTAATGTAATAGTCCACGTAAGAGACTGGCCATGAATTCCAAGTGCATGCATTAAGGATTATAGGAGTAGTAGATCTGTAAGGGATACCATATTAAGACTCTTTTTTTTAGCTTCTACAAAGGAGTATGTTCTTTCCTTGACCTGTTCTTGGAGAACAGAATTACAAGTAAGACAATTTGAGAAACTGGTATGATTTCCATAAAATTTTCACTGCCTCCCTGCTAAGGGAACAAGAAGCAAATTGAGAACAATTCAGTTCTTTCTCCTTTGGCACTGAGAAAATTGCAAAAATACCCCCAAAATAACTCAGGCATTAACTAATGTGTTTTTTCTCTCGCCATCATGTTCTGATGTTCACAACAGTACAGAAAAAGACACAGTTCAGATGGCGGACATTATGTTTGACGGAAAGACAAAAAATGCCGTCGACGCTAATTCATAATACTAATGTGTGTGTGTTTCTATCATAGATGACCAATAAAAGATTAGCAGGACCCTGGTGTAGTGCCCAGTGGACAACAGGACCTGGAAACCTCCTCTTATGATGGATATATCATTGGTGCAACCTGTGCAGATGTTCAGGGACCAAGAGGTAAAAGGGCCACTACCACGTCCTAAAAAGATGTAATTGTGCATTATGATGATCTGTGTGACAGCAAAGGTCCCATATACTATTCTTGCACATCCTCTGTGTCCACCACTGATTACGGCACCGCGTCTGTCATTGTTACAGCTGGACACATGAAATTTCTCTGAGCCTACTAATCAAAAGAGATACTGAAAAGTGCCTGGCCGCTGTACTGAAAGCATGGCTAATGGGAGAAAATTAACTTTATTTTTCCCAGGAGCCACCAGCTTTAAGTCATAAAAGGCGTGCCGATGTGGCTATGGTCACCACTCACAGCACTGTAAGCAGAGATTGTTGGCACACCTCTGTACTTGGACAAAAGCCAGCTTTGCACTTATTCAGCAGTGACTGTAGCCATGCTGACGCGCTTGTGTGACTGAAAGCCGGCAGCTCCTGGGAGGAATAAAGTAAATTTTCTCCCAGAAGCCGGGCATCTTTCTAACACTATTAACCTGCAGATAAACAGCATTGTCTGATGTGAGTGATTCCCTTTACTTATCAAGTTTGGGCAACCCGTTTAAAAGGGAACCTGTCACACCAGACAATGCTGTTTATCCAGGAGCTGCCGCAGGCTTTCAGTCACACAGGCATGCCAACACGGCTACAATCACTGCTGTATAAGTGAAAAGCTGGCTTTTGTTCAAGTACAGAGGCGTGAAAACAGTCGCTGCTTACAGTGCTGTGAAAAGGGACTATAGCCGCATCGGCACACCTCTTATGACTTAAAGCTGGCGGCTCCTGGGAGGAATAAAGTTTGGTTTCTCCCAGAAGCTGGGCATATTTCTAATGCCATTAACCTGCAGACAAACAGCATTGGCTGATGTGACAGGTTCCTTTTACAGGGTTGCCCAAACTTGATAAGTAATTGCCTATTGAAAAGACTGGTGATAAAATCGTTGGGGACCCCCACCAATCCAGAGAAAGGGGCTCCAAAGTGCTGCATCTGAGCAAGCAATGGCACAGCTCTACTCTATCTTTGAGACAGCTGATCACAGCCCTGGTCTATATCTGGTGGTCCCAAAGTCCATCAGTGGACCCTTGGGTCACTGGTTTACCTAGCGTGAGCGCGTTAAGCTCAGGCAAGTTAGCACTGTCAATCACCAGTGAGAGAGGTGGGGACATGCAAAGCCAGTGTGCTGAATGGTGCACTGAGCCTCCTGGTCACACCCAGGGTGCACCCAGCATATTCAACCTTTAGTTTCTACAGAACGTAGGCAGCGATTAGACCGCTAATGGTGCAATATTTATAAGTGCAGTATCCTCTATAAAACTGTTTAGTTTATACTATCAATTTGGGCTGAAACACTCCCTTTACGTGTGTGCACCCACTAGCTTTCAGATGCCCAAAGACGTAGCTTCTTAATGTAAAAAATATTAATTCCAAGGTAAGACATCTATCAATTTAGCTGCCTTTATCAATCAGGCAAAATTTATATGCATGATGCACTAGCATAGCTCGTCTTTCGGCAGTCAGTATTCTCATTAGCCCACAAAGAGGTTTTATAATTGACGGGCGCGCTTTATATTTCACGTCTCAAAAGAGATATTGAAATTAACTTTAGAAATACCAAAAGGGCATCGCATTTCTTTTGAGATTAGCAGAAAGCCCTATTATCACGATAGTTAGTCGCTCACCTCCTGTTCCTTTTCTTAGACCCGTTTAGAAATGCATGAGACATTTAATCCAGAAATGGAATCTGGCTGCTGACAGCTGCGGTGTACGAGAAGAGACACCGGTGTGACCCCGCCGAGGCTGTCGGCTCTATAGACTTGGCTGCCTCGCATGCCATCCATCCCAATAAATTTTATGTGCAATAAATTGATTTGGATATACATAAAAGAAAAATCTGATTAAAAAAAATAAAGCAAAAGCCAAACGAACAGACTTCCTCCGGAAAAATAAATGGCGCGGTCCTTGTGCTCCTGGAGATTTATGAATGTTAAGGTCATTTTCATGTGCAAGATAAAATCACATTACTTGACAAGTGCCGGATTCAAGAGGTTGCATGGGAACATGGCACTTTTGCTGTTCTGAGATTAAAAAATGGCTTTTAAGTCAATCACTCGGTAGATACAAGAGATATGTAAAAAAATAATAAATAAAATTATTGTTAGGGAGGTAAACTAGAGCAATAGCAGACTAATGAATGCATCTCGTATTCATTAGTTCTCTAGTTATGCTGGTTTCTGTGGAAACAAAATATTAATACACGTAGAGGAATAAAAGGACGGATCCTGATGTTCCTCTTATAAATTCCCTTCTGTCTTGCAATATGGAACATGGCTTATATAAGAGTTAAGAAAAAGAAAAAACTATATCAACCACTACAGGGTTAAATCGACAGGTTACTTCATTATATAACATCTCGTTACAATGCAATAACTCCCGCTGACTTTAATTCGAGGAGCATTCCTGTTTGGACCTGTTTTACTTTTATAGGTGGCCCAATAATTAATAATGCGGTTTCTGTGCCTGACAGATTAACATCAAGGCCAGATTCACACGTTCAGTTGTTGTTGGGCACGGCCTGGCCACGGGTGTTTTGACCTGAACTTGACAGTCTAAGAAATGCCTATAAGGAAGTAGTCAAACAGCTGTATAGATCGGACCAAGATCGGAACACAGTGCATGGACTGGCCGGCGGCTCCCCCGACCCAAGGTAGACATCTTCTTGTATTTCTATGCGGCTGCCATGCTCGGGTAGGTAGAGCCGCCGGTGCTCCCCCGACCCAAGGTAGACATCTTCTTGTATTTCTATGCGGCTGCCATGCTCGGGTAGGGAGAGCCGCCGGTGCTCCCCCGACCCAAGGTAGACATCTTCTTGTATTTCTATGCGGCTGCCACGCTCGGGTAGGGAGAGCCGCCGGTCAGTCTGAATGTTCTGTTCCAATCTCCGTCTGATTTATACACCCTAAAGCTATTGAGCTTTGGTTGGGAAATGTGTAGCCGATCTGCGTTACACGGATGTGTGAATACAACCTGACACTGCACATGGGTAAGGTTCTGGTCACATCTTTACCATGGCATCTATTCATAGCAAAAGTCACAATGCTGCATGGAATAGGTCATACAAGGATGCAAATGGTGCCCAGTTTAGTGGATTGGGGTTCCATTAAGATTTCCATAATGTTTTCAATTGTTACTGATATGACTTCAATCCTACCACTGTATTTTTTTTTTTGCACAGGAATTCTGGCAGGTACTGTCACTTTAAGGTAACACAATCAGATGGTTACAGTCTCTAGATGAGGCTCAAAGCTTGACAGATACGCTCACATTTGCTTGATCAAACAGGTCACTTGTGCCTTTCTTTACTTGCCGAAGAAGGATAACTACAGATACTGATGTCAAATGAGTGATCCAATGATGGGGGTCCCTTGTAGACAAGGTCCTTTCTTCCTAAAAATTATACGTTTCTTATGGCCTTCAACAAAACCAGTTGCTGAACTTGTTTTTCATCTCTATCACATGTCTCATTTTAAGGATATGTACACAAAGTTTTTCTAAGGCGTTTTTGGAGTGCAAACTCTCCAAAAGCCTCCCGAAAACTGCTTCAAAAACTCAAAAACTCTTGGAGAACTCTTCCCATTAATTTCTATGGCAAATCCACTCTGCTGTTCATATGATGAGTTTTGTACAGATTTTTTTTTCTCTGAAGAGGTTTTGAAAAACTCCTGGTGGAAAAAAAAGGTGCATGTCACTTGTTCGACGCACATCCTGAAGGAACTCTTTCCATACTAGCCACTACACACTGTCAAATCAAAAAGCTCTTCTCGAAAAAGAAATTGTCAAAAACGCTTTAAAACCCATTAAGCAAACTAATTGGGAAAAGAAAACTTTTCCAACACCTCCGTTAAAAAGGAGAGTTTCTTGAAACAGTTTCTACTTGAAAACTCATGCTTTTTGAAGTCCTGAAAAAAAAAATCTCAAGAGAGAAACTTGCCTAATTCTCGCTCTTTCAGAAGCCGGAAGGACTTGATCTTTTCCAGGCACCTGCAACCCACTAACATGCTCTTCAGGGGTGGTCCAAGTCTTGGTCCAGTCTTATTCCAGGTTTTACTTTCTCATGCGTTCACTGCACCAAATGCACAACTTTTAATGAGTACTCCTCAGCGTGATCTACGGATACGACGGGGCAACGCTTCCGCCATCTGACGCAGGGCAAAGATAACTGTCTCCTTTGATTGACACCAACTCTTTCTCCATGATGATAAATTTGTCATCTCCTACTCTATGTGCCAGTGGATGATCGGACATATAAGCTGGTAAGTGGGTAAGCGTGGATGTTTGCAATGTACAGTAATGTACACAGTGTTGGACTGGGGGTGCCAAGGGGACCACCAGTGACATTTTTTCTGGGGGCTTACTGTTCAGCTAGATGGATTATTTCATGACCATTTTTCACAAATTTGCCTATGCGTCTATATAAAAATAATGTGAGTAGTTTTATAAATGAATAATAAGGAGCTTTCTCTGTCTGTACAAGTTGCATTAAGTCTACTGTGTCAATTACTGCTTCACAAGGGCCCACCGGAGGATTCACCTTTCCTCCTGCAGGCCAGTCCAAGCCTGAATTTACATATATGATAGCGGGAACAGATTTCCAGGGAACAATGTGCTGGCAACTGGTCAAACATGACAAACAATTAATGGCTGGAGAAAGTTAACTGACCACCCGGTACATAAGTCGAGTCTCAGTGGGTTATATAACGAGAAAATCATGTCTGTCTCTTCCAAGAAAACCATTTATATGGCGGTAATTGACATCTATGCTGCGCACATTGGATTATCGGAGCATGACAGTAACAAGCATGGAGAAAAACTCTAAGAAATGATGAACTCTTTCACTCTCCGGTGGTCAATGGTCTACGGCAGCAGCAGCCCCCGCCCCAACATACAGGACAATGAATATTTGAGCATGTTCAGCTAGCGCATCTGTCGGCTTGGTTCCTCCATGCCGCGCTAAGTGCATTTTCCATCTCCGGTTATAATCTCCCTCTTTCTAGTATGGATAACTAGCACATTGGAAATCAATGCTGATGCTAATTTTCTCGTTCACATCCTCCAATATATCACAAGTTTAGTACGACCAAAGCTGGGGATTGTGTGAATGCAGAAAAAAAAAGATGTGGGAGTGGAGAGAAAGAGAAAAATGTGGAAAGAGCGAGATTAAGAACGGCTATAACAATGGCGCTGTGCGTTTTCTATTCGATACACAGATAACATAGAAATAGCAGAGGATGGCTTAACTCCTTGTGTGCCAGAAAAGTGATTTCAAGGATGAGTGATACCAGCAATGTACCAAGGGGGATGTGCAGAAAATGATGCGAGGTCTGAAAAACTTAGGACTAAAAAGTAAGACTGCAAATGGGGGCAAGCAAGAATATTCCGGAATGTAATAAAATAATTAATGGGATACTGTTGCCCCCTACTATAAATTATAGGAATATTCTGCTGCAGGGGAAGAGTATATTATAGAATATGGTATTTTGCCCCAGAGGCAGCAGAACATTTATGGTGGAATGAAAAGGCAAGACTGACTTTGAAAGAAAAATCCAGCATCCGCAGGAAATTAGGTAAGTATATTAAAACATTATTTTATTAGCAACTTTATTAAGAAAAAAAGGGAAAAATTAAAAATTAAAACATACAGAGAGAATAAAAGGACATGGGTCTACGCGTTTCGAATGGTTATGCTGGAAACGTGTACATCTGTGTCCTTTTATTCTCAATTTTAATGTTTCCCTTTTTTAACTATATTGCTAATAAAATAATGTTTTAATATACTTGCCTCATTTCCTGCGGATGCTGGATTTTTCCATTTTGCTGCTATACACCCAGAAGTGAGAGCCTCCTTGCACCGAACCTCCAGTCAAGGCATTTTTCAATAATGATGAGCAGATATACAACTCTTCTATTTTTTGTTACTGACTTTAAAGGGGTTGTCCTATAGACCAGGGGTGTCAAACTGCATTCCTCGAGGGCTGCAAACAGGTCATGTTTTCAGGATTTCCTTGCATTGCACAGGTGATAATTTAATCACATGCAGAGAATGATTCCAGCACCTTGTGCAATGCTAAGGAAATCTTGAAAACACGCATGGTTTGCGGCCCTCGAGGAATGCAGTTTGACACCCCTGCTATAGACATTACTAGGGGGTACAGCAGTGGGACCGCTGGGACAGGTACAGATTGGCAGTACTGGCACTAAACCCCTTCAGAATGGAGCAAAAGCACACATGCTCAACCCCCAAAGGGCTGCCGAGTGCTGTGCTCCCCTGCACACAGCAGGGACAACCCTTTTGGGGGAGCACTGGTTGCACATGCTCAGTAATGCTCCATTCACACAGGAGCCTTTGGGCCTCCATTCTAGGAATCAGTTAGCAGACCACCAATCTCATTTATCACTTCTCCTGTGTGGACATGTAGTAAATAAATCTTTATATGACCAGCCCTTTAAATATCTTCATTAACAAATATCAAAAAACATCAGCTCTTTCATGTTATCCTTTTTTTCAAAATGTTTCTGCCTTAACTGGTGTGTATATTCCAGGGGGTGTTAAAGGGGTTGTACTACAGTTTATTGATCTGATAGATCATCAATATATGACCGGTAGGGGTCCGAGACCCTTCACTCATCAGCTATTTTTAGTTCTCGATGTGTTCAGATGAAAAAAGAGCAGAACAGCACGGCTCTGTTCTTTGTGTTGGTTCCCAGCTCCTATTGAAAGGAGTAGGAGCGGAGCTGCAGTGCTGGGGAATGGCCACTACACGGAGCGCTGAGCTCTACCGTTCTGGCTCTGTATGCTGTATCATCCAACCACCGCCAGACCTAAAAGATGGGTCATCAATTTAGTAAGCCTAGACAATCCCATTAAGGATCCCAGATGAAGCTCCTTCAGACAAGGCAGTCTTAGGCTATGTTCATACATTGTGTTTTTGCTGCATTTTTTTTTTCTGCAGGCAAAAACCTGCTCTCTTGGCAGTAAAGAGCCTTCTTCTAACTAAAAAAAACAAGTTTTGCTGCGTTTTATTGTCTCTTGTGCATGCTGATAAAGTTTGGTGCGCGCCCCCCCCCCAAAAAAAAAAAAGAAACCATGATGCAACTTCCTAAGGTTTTTGCACCAAAAACGCACCAAACCTGACACCTGCATTTTTTGCTGCGTTTTTGCACTTATTCCTTGCTTTCTATGGGTGAAATTACGCTGCAAAAAGTAGAAGGAAGTGCAGTTTGCAAAAACGTTCAGTTGGAAAAAACAACCAAAGTGTGTGCATGAGATTTCTGAATTCTCAAACTCCGCTTAAAATTTAAAACGCAGCAAAAATGTAACGAGTCAACGCATCATTAGCTAGGAAAAGAGAAATTGGAGGAAGCTTAGGTAGGATGTGTTGAAGTATTGGGGTCTGCAGCGCCGTGCAACTTCTGCTCCAATGTCAGATCCGGAGCTTGTTTTATGGGTAATCAATACTCTCTGACATCAGTATCCACTAATATTGCAGATATCAATATTAATTAAATCGCTCCATTGATGTGGCTTATAATAAAGATAAATCGCACCAATCCATAATAATAAAGGAAATAATCCAAGTACAACTATTTTGGTAAAAAAAAATAATGATGACAGCCATCCGTGATTGAGGATTATTACTAGCAGAACATCAAATGCCACTCGTCAGCCAGCAGGGGGCGCTTCCATCCCATCGCATTAGTCGAGCTGTTGCAGGACATGTTCACATACAGAAATCAGCTCATTATTACATTATTTTACCATATGCATTTCTAGCTGGCGCACAGCGCACAGCTTCATTGATTTACCAAAAGATAAAAGTAAAAGAACAATCGGCACATAAAGCAAAACATCACAGGAGTAATGAAACAGATAGGGGATAAGCCCAGAGACAAGTTTTTCTTCTGCGCCTTTTGGCAAAGACTTCTTAGAAGGGATTCTAAAATATTATCTCTTATGACCGCGCAGCCTCAAATCCCTTATCTGCTCTTCAGTAGGCATTGGTGCTGCTTCCTCAGCTATCGGTAAAAAAGATGAGAAGAACAGAAATGTAACGGTGATGAGGAAGAGAAGGAGAAAAGCTAGGAAGCCATGCTTAGAGATCGGATCTAAAAGCCCATATAACTAGTATAAAAAGTTAGAGCTGCCGTGCAATGATGTGGGATTTTGTCGTTTGGTTCTTCGGAGCCCCAACAGCCACATCTTCCACATTTCCAAGAGTGAAAAGGGGTTCTCCGGTGGGTAGGTGATAACAGCTAGGACTTTTTTGATCCTCGATGGGCACTTTTATCCCCATTAGACTCGAGAGGCAAATCAGATGACCAACCATTGCTCCATTCATTCTCTAAGGGGTTGCTGGAAAAAGGCTAGGGCAGCTCCGTTGGATATTATTACAGTGGTGGTCGAACATGCGTACTGCTGTAAAAAAAAAAAAAAAGTTCACTGCTCTGCCAATCAGAGAGGGTCCCACAAGTTATCACCCCATCCAATGGATAGATGAGAGAGAGAGATTGAGAGAGAGAGAACACTTTTTCCCAGATTTGAAAATCCTTCCGGGCATGCTCAGAGGGTAAAAACGTGATACGTCGCTGGATTCCTGTATGTGACGGTCAGCGACGGATCCTGCGTCCATAGGCTTCCATTATAGCCGACGACGGGCAGTGCAGGATGCGTCGCTGACCGATTTTACGACGTGCAGAAAAAAACGTTCCTCTGAACGTTTTCTCCGCACGACGGACCGCTATTTTCCGACGGATCCAGCGCAGGATCCTGCATTCTCAAAAATCAACGGATTGTGACGGAAACTGAAAGACGGAAGTGTGAAAGAGGCCTTATCCTTAAGGTAGAGTCTGTATAACTCAGAAGGGAATCGCAACGCAACACTCGGACTGACTGGTGGCTCTCCCAACCCAAGCGTGACAGCAGCATCTTAGTACTTGTTGTCACACTCAGGTTGGGAGAGCCGACGGCAAGTCCAAGGATTGTGCAGAGATCCTCGTCCATGTTATACTGCCGTCTGACTCTTCCCTTAGAATAGGTCTTCAATATGAGATCGGTTTGACACTCGGCACGCGGGTCACCTACAGCTCAATCCCCTAGTGGTTAGAGACGAAAAACCCCACCTCAGCTCCTATTCGGCATGGGACCTGATGGTCATCTCAGCCACATGGCAGCTGCTACATGGGACTCGGCCCTTAAAGGCATGACTTCTAGGGGTTCCTTGAGGATAGGCCTATAGGAAACAGTGCTAAAACCGTTGCATTGCCTTTGCTTGAAAGCCACGTCTTAGCCAAATGGTGGACTCTACCCTCAAAACATGTACCTAACAACAAACACTATGCTGATCTATAGGAAAAGATCCTAAGAGAACATAATCATTGAGTTTACTGTAGTTTTCTGGACAGTTTATAAATTCTTCCGGCAGACCAGAAGTGCTCGTTTTCCTGGTGTAAAAGTTTCACTTTGGGCGCCTTCAACCACATGACACCTACCGTCGTCACAAAGACTCAATCCTCTACTTTACTGCCTAAAATTACACACATTTCCACAAATGGAAACATCTCTGACCTGCTAATCTATAGCTGCACCATACTTGGCAAATAAAAAAAAGTCATCCACCTCAGCCAATCTACCACTGATTTGATGGGACAGCCTCAATAGTTAATAGAATCTCAAACTAGTCTTGGATAACCCCTTTTAAACAAAAGGCTGAATACTGAATAGCAACAGCATTTGCCTTGCCCAGCTTATTCTCTAGTGCACTCCTAGCAGTGCAGACATGGAATTAATATAAAATAGTCCAGATAATGTGCTACGGCAAGAATATTTAGAAATAATGATGGGTGATCAAAAGTCCCAAATTTTTTAGATCAGAACTCTTATGCAAAAATAGAAAAATATAAAATCATTTTCATGACTTTTAACCACAAAATAATTTAGATCAATGTTATATTGACCTCTATCGACTTTTAAGCTTTTGTCCCAACTGAAAAACTGTTTATATTCCTGTTTAGGGCACAACTATGGAGGATTCTGGTATAACCATCCCCTGATCTCCATGGTGGCTCTCATAGTAAAGGGATTGACTTAGATGATTCAACCCCCATTAAGAGAAGTTCATTGCTTTGCTTATGCGCCATTTTTATCCCATGTAATAATAAAGTAATACCGCCATCTAATCCCATCTTCTATTCTTTTCTACCAATAATGATATACATATGGATGATATAGGCTAAATTACCATATTCTGACCCTTTACGCCGAGCTTTCGTACGCTTTTCACACACGTTTCTGAAATTTAATTACGGAAATTCCATGTTCAGACTTAAAAGTAAATATATGGATTCTATAAAAAAAAAAAAAAAATTGCTAATAAATTGGTCTCAAATTGGAGATGTAAAATAGTGAAGGAAAGAAAAAGGTGAACTTTACTTTCAAATGTCAAAAGCAGAATTATTTCACTTTTTTTCAGCTGCCACCGCGTCTCGGCTTAACAAGATGTTAATTAAATTATGCCCTTTGCGATCTGACAAGGTTGTGAGCGGAGAGACTGTTATTTTGGTTCTCATTGTATTCTAAGCTGTTGGCCTTTTCTTTGCAAACATGGCCCAAGTGGAGTTTAATCAACACATTACAACGTCTAGAATGTCACTGTCGGATGCGGTTCCTCTTCCAAGAGCAGAACTAAGTAAAGATCTGCAGTGAAGCCTTTATGACGTCTGTGAGCTCCTATAGGGTATTTGGACAGGTGGTGGCCAATGGGACGTCATCATCGGAAAGGGAAAAAACCCTTTAAGGGGAACTTGTCAGGTGGTTTTTACACCTCAAACTAATGTCATCTGTGTAAAGTCACTGAAATGTTGATTAATTCCATACCCTTGTTTTAGAAATCCTTGTCTTTGAGCAATTTTTTGTGTGCAAATAAGCCGCAAGTGCAGCCAACTGTGACACGGCACTTGCGGCTCTCCTGACCTCTCTCATCCTTTCCCCATCTACCGCCTGCCTCAGGTCACTCTTACTTTTCCCGCCAGAGATCTTTCGTCATTCTGTGGGGCGGTGCATGCACAGTAAGGTCCTGATGAGAACCAGATTATCGATCTGTGCATCCGCCTTCCCATGGAATGACCCGTGGAAGATCTCGGGTGGGAAAGGCAAGAGTCATCTGTCAGTCATTGTCATGTCCATTTTTTTTCTGGCCACATAAAACGAGACATGTCCTACTTTGGTCCGATTTGCTAACAAAACTCGCCCAAATCAACTCTGTGCACCATCAACTATTCACTAACCAGTTGTTAAAAGAGGCTTGGGAGATGACACATGGATGGACCAACCAAACACAGATGAAAAATGGACCAGCACACAAATGAAAAACAGTTAATTTTTGCTGACATATAACTACACAGATGTGTGACTAAGGACTAAAGATGTTCATCAAGGAGAACTTCCCATAAAAATGTAGCCCTTGCATCCTCATTTTTTGCCGGGTGTAAAATGGGTTCAAGGCTCTCATTGAAAATACCCAACTACGGAGACTTATTTAATGCTCCACGGGAACAATATGCAAAGTAACTCATACCGGTCACACCAGAGACCCATCTGTCGACAGCTTGGTTTTGGGCTTTTTGACCCTCATCGTTTGGTAGAATGTGACGCTTAGAGAAAACTCAGAAGGCGGGGTATTGGCTTTCATTAATGTAAAACTTGCTGTAATATCCACAAGTAAATTATATTTTTTATGAATGGATGCCAAAATTCGGGGTAAAAAATTCCATGCTTGATGGGCATCACTGCATCAAGACCATGACACACCAAGAAATTGTCCAAGTTAGGAAAAACACACAAGGCAAACTCTACTGAAGCGCAGTGGAATTACAATATCAACATGCCAAACACTATATGAGATTATACTGTCGAGTAATATTAGGGCATAATAACATTGTCAAACTATAAAAATGCACAGTAAAACACCCAGCAATATCAATATTCAGCAGTGAAGCCATTCTCAGTAAGGCTCAACAGCACCTTGTCGAGAGTCCCTGCCAGCAGCTGGTTAGAAGCTAATTGGATGTACCCATATAATATGCCTGAGCGAAAACTACTGTCTGCCTGACTACTAATCCAGCTTTGAAGTTTTCGATTTTGTAGCGTGGAATTTTCCATTTCTCTGAAAATTAAACCTGAAAGTTTATAGGAAGGCAATTGGTCCTACAGAAATCATCTCCTTGGTATCAAGGGCTTCAATACTCATCCATGCCGGTACACCTCCCCACACTATTTTACCTTTTAGATGTAAGATTAGTCTTTATTAGACCCATTTATATGAACAGCCTTGAATTTGATGATTGACTTCTCGATAGTAATTTTACATCAAGAGAAACTTACCGCATTTTCAATGCTTCTGGCCGTCTCGCCAAAAAGCTCGGACTTGTAGTCAGACATCTCAGGGGTGTAGAAGACCTCTTGACCTTCCAGCTCCTCAACAATGAGAACGCCTTCAAATGTTTTTGTTTCTGGAGGGAAATAAGAGAAGGATACATATACAAATTAATGGTGCAATGATAGATTAGCATCAAATTTCCAGCTATTGCCTACTGCTTTTCCCTAGGCCCATCTGACAGGTGAGACGTTTTATGACCAGTGTCTGGTGCAGGGTTAGTAGCATGACACAAGGCTGAACCATGGAAAGTTAGTAATTGATTTACAGTGGGGATGTATATGTAGCACCATCCTGTTATAATACATCACTTTACCAGCCAGGACAACTTCCCTTTAGAAGCGGCTTAATACGGACCCTGTACTAGGTGGGCAATAAAGAAAAAAAAAAGAACAAGAATAGGCAGTTATGAGGACGAAATAGTCAGAAAAATTAGACAATTACACCCAAAAGTTAAAAATTAAATATAGAATTTTTTTTTTAATTAATTCTACATTCAATATTTCCTGGTCAAATCCCCTTGTCGTCATCATCGTCTTGCACCATGCAAGGAGGTCCACACTAACCGTCTCCAACAAGAAAGGAGAAACAGGCACTAGACCCTACTAGCTGTTGCATATAGATGTTTACCAGTTTTGATTTTTGTTACTTTTTATGGGTTTTTTTAGAAATGAACAAAAAATATTTTACATATGTGGGTGATTACCTTTATTGAATAAAATTGCACTAAGCTGCAGTCTGCAATCTTCATTCCTACATTCATTTTTACACCTCTCGATAACCAATTTGTTGCCTGATCAAAGTATCAGACATTTTTCATCTGGGAGCGTTTTTCTCAGTAATATAGGCTGGACGTAAGCTGTTTGTTTATCAATCAGCACAGCTTCTATCCTGCACTTATTTCCTCTGCATGTGTCTTTTTCCTATTTTTCTACTCTCCATAAAAGTTTAGATACTTATTCCCCTCTCCGATCTATGCACAACCCATTCCCTCTCTCTGCTGCTATATCTAACACTGAGACAAGAGAGGGGAGAATCGGAAAGCTATGACAACCAAGAGCAATACTTTTGAAGGATTTGTAACATTTTTGCAAAGAAAAAGACTTGAAGATATTCGGCAGTAACAAAATGGTAGAATATTTTTAAAAATAGACTATTTAGCAAGTTGCATTTAGGAAGCAAAGGATTAATTAAAAAATAATTATGTGGTTTTAGAAATGTCAATACAACAAGGTATATTGGTATCCTGGTGTAACCTTACAATGCAGGGCTACATCTTATTTCCTATATAGAGAAAACTAAAATCCAAAAATTGCATTTGAATTCTTGACATTAACAAGATAAGCATTAATGCTTTTTTTTTTTTTTTTTTTTAAAGATGCATTTTTTTGGGAGGGAAGGAGGTTATATTTCAAGTGGTTTTCCCATAAGGACATTAGGTTGTCATAACGGGTCACATATGCTCTTTACACGACAGAGCCAAGAGCTGCTATCCGACTACAAATAGCCGCCTGGAGTGACGGAGGCTGGGATCAGTCAACCTCCAAAACGCCTCCATATATTAGGATTTGTCTTTAATGACAAAATCCTTTAAGCACAGTATAGAAAAAAGTGACTAAGGCTACGTTCACATTTGCATTGTTGGGCGCAGCGTCGTCGACGCATACTGACGCATGCGTCATGCGCCCCTATCTTTAACATGGGGCGTGCATGGACATGCGCCGGTATGCATTGTATTGCGTTTTACGACGCATGCGTCATATTGACGCACAGACAGGGCGCAGAGGACACTACTTGTAGCGTTTTCCCTGCGCCAAAATTCCTGCTCTGTACGATCTTATGACAACGCATGCGTCGCAAAACGCTGCGTTGTGTACATGCGTTGTTGGTTGCGTCGCCGACGCTGCGCCCAACAACGCAAATGTGAACGCTACCTAACTTATAACTTGATGCCAGGATAATCCAAAAACCACTCTGTTGGCAGCTACTAAAAGCTTTGAATATTAACAAGCAGTTCCCTGAGATATTTCTGTTTCTTAAGAAGTATAAACCCCCCAAAAATATGTCTAAATGTTCTCACATATATAACAAGCCAATATTATCATAAGGGGTCACTTACTTGGACAGTTTGTGCCGTCTGTATCAATGGCTGGTGTCTTCCCATCAGAGCAACACCCTAGAGGCGTATTATAGCAGCTCGCTCTTTCCATGACTGGGGTAGTGTCAAGGTCCTTGCTCTCCTCACCTTCTTCTTGCTGCTCATCTCCACCCTCAAATCCATCCTCTGCAACAACAAAAAAAGCATAGGAGAATAAATGAAATAACCTGTTGAAGTTTAACTTTGTACCTGGACACCCTCTCAATAATGAAAAAAAGACTTTAAAGACTTGTCTACATACTTGACGGCTCATTTCCGCTTAATTCCTGATCTCCGCTCACTTCCAGGTCTTCATCTCCGCTGCCGCTTCCGGATTCATCGTACATTTGAGTTGTAGTGGGGCGCCTAGTGGGTACGGTTACTCCTGGTCTTACTGTGGAGGTGCGGACAACGTGTGGTTGTGTCACCGGCCTGTGAGTGCTGGTGTAACGCTTTCGAGGACTTTCAGTCTCCAAAACTAATGGGTAAGGGTCAACTTTTTTGCTGGGATGCCGAGCTTTTGGGGTTGTCGGCGTAGGCAATGATCGGCCAATGGGTGGTGCTGGGGTTCCAGAGGGGGCTAGCGTTTGAAGATTGGCAACGGTGATGGTTTCTTAAGTATAAAAAAAAAATACAGGAGAAAAAATTAAGCTGCAATAAATACACATTTATTTTCTAATAATGCTCCATAATAAAAATGTGAATCATTATTTTGCAAAACTTACAAATATTTTTGCAAGAAAAATATTTAGAATTGAGTGTCCTCAGTGGTTGAAACCAGTGGTCAACCACTGAGGACTCTCAATTCTAAATATTTTTCTCTCTACTGGCTAACACGGTACCAAGATATATTTCTTTCCTGTATCAAATATTTTTGCACATTTTTATCAAGTGCCATAATGTCAAAAAAGATGGTGTAATAGGACAGCACTAACAGATTATTATCTGGCCGAGATAAAGAAAATCAGAATACATGATACCTTGACAGGGTCCAGTGTTCTTTACTGTAATGGCCCGACCTTGTCTGCAAGCAATTGTTTTCAGCTGACACCAGTCTCCATAGGTCACTCCATCCGAGCCGCAGACCTACAGCAAAGTAACACAGGCATCTGAGCAATATGCTGGATATTGTCAACTGGGACATAAATGATAAGTGAAAAGCATCATTAAAGATCACAGATATTGCAGCGCTGAAATCAGGGCTATATGTGCCTAATGACTAATCTCAAGCCACCGTGAGTGACGTCAAATGGCCCACCAGGGACTAATGTATTATTCAGGCAGGCTATAGTGGAAGAAGGAGACTTGTTTCCGGTAATACCTACAGTGTACAATTTGTTTCTGGTAACTTTTCTGAAAAGACTATTGTGTGTAGACATAAGTAATATTTCTGGTCATATATGACTTGTATCCTGCAATTTTCTCCTCTACAGCCTCTATTTCTAATCTTCAGTTGTCTCTTAGCTAGTGGGTGGAAAACAGCTGCTATGTTCCCCTGTCCCTACTCTGCATGTTTCTCTGAGCCAACCTTTCCTTCTGCCCTTTTCTTTCCTGATCATTCCCCTCTACCTTTGCTAATTTTCAATTTTCCTTCCACATCCTTTTCCTCTTACCCTAACCCTTTTTTCCCCTCTTGATTCTTCTTTGGATATAACTTCTTACTTACTTGTTCAATTGAACAAGTTTTAGGTCATTTTGTTTATTTTTTTTATCCCTCAGTTTATTGACTATAACTATAATCCCCTCCCCCAAAATTGTTGACAAATCCCCCAAATAAAAAGAAGATTGTTGAAAGTAGCTGCTATGATGTCTTTTAGTCATAGCACAAACTGACATGAGGGATTTCTGCTCTCCTGTTTCTATGTAGCATATGTTCAGAAGCAGCAGAAGCATGAAGGACATTATACAGCAGTACTGAGCAGTGTACATGTGAGTCCATCACTGAGGTCAAAATGAAACAAACACTTAAAATCAGAATTACAATCTATGTCTTTCTTCCTCTCCCTATCTCATTTCTGTATCCCAACACCTTGCTGTATCACTTAATAGGGAGCTCATTATTATCGTCATTATTTGTGACATTTAGCCTGTCTTGAGCAAGAAGGAATTTCCACTCTCCTGTCTCTGTTACACATGTTCAGAAGCAGCAGCACGGAGGACATCAAAGAGCCGTATTAAGCAGTATAGCTGTGAGTCCAGCACAGAGATTAAATTAAGCACTTAAAATCTGAAGGATAATCTGTGTCTTTCAGCCTCTCTCTCATCCTCTATCTCCCAACACTTTTCCATAGCACATAATAGGTCACAGTGTCCGTCATTATTTGGGCAATCTAGCTGCTCTTGACCAATATGGAATTCCTGCCTCTAAGTCACACATGTTGAGAAGTAGCAGCACGGAGTACATCAAGCAGCAGTATTAAGCAGTGTAACTGTGATTCCAGCAATGAGAAATTAAACACTTAAAATCAGGGCAATCTGTCTTTTTGTCTCTCTCATGCTCGGCATCACAATACCTTTTCATAGCCCTTAATAGGCAGCTGTGTAGATATCCCTCGTTGTTCGAACAATCTGTTTGGTCTTGAGCAAGATAGAATATAGCAGTTTTCATAGTGAATAATGAATGAAGGATGTGGGGGTAGATAAGAAGTGGCTCATAAGTGGAGAAAGACGCATATTACACAGATATGATACACTACAAAGTTTCTTATCCTTGCTTATATCATTGATCTATGAAAAGTCATGTATTGCGAGTTTACTGCACACAGCAATTAGCAATGTGAATATCTATTTCATCAACACAGGGGCTGTGAAACAGAGCATTCACTATACTAACTGCATCAGGAATTGGGTCTACCGAAGAATCCTGTAGTGGACAAGTCCTGACTATCTGGAAGAATACGGTTTAATAATTAAAAAAATAGAATTAAAATACAATTTTGCAATATCAAAGATTACATTTAAAATATTAATATTGCAAATTCAATATTAACACACACATATTTATTATGTATAATCAACATAATGATGCATAACTGTATGAATAACATTTCCTAAAAATGGCAATAAGAAAAAAATAAAAGTATATTTACTCAGTGATGTTCAAATCATTAAATCCATGCAATGTTAAGGTCAACCGGAGAAATCAAATATTCATGTAATGATATGTGCAGAGGGCCTTTTTGTGTCTCCACGTTGGATATGGCCTCACACTGTGTGGTTTTCTGAATAGGATGTGCTCTGAATGTAGGTCAAGTGTTTCCGAGTTGATATAATCAGCCTGTGAAATCGGTAGGTTTCCCCCGTGCGTCCATCTGGCGTTAGCAGTGCAGAGGATTTCTAAGCTTAGACATTTCAGCAATGAATAAAGAGAGGCCCTACGACCCTACACTTTTGGAGAAAGTCGAAAGCAAATCTAAAATTGACTGCTGTGGGTATTTCTCTGGGAATTTACTTTAGGGTCAAAGTATAACCCATAAAAAAACAAAAATAGATATTTTCCCTTACAATATAATTGGCTTCCTCTAATGTACCTTTATTCCATATCTACAGAGAAAAAGGCAACCGTGTCTTCAGAACATTCCAAACATTAACGATGAGTGAGATAGACATAAAAGTTCTCAGTGAATCAACATTCAGATTATCACCATAGAATGCTATTGATCAAGGGATTCTTGGAGGAGGACAGTACATAGATCTGCCACTTTTACAAGGGGTTGGACCATTTCCTTCATGCTCAACGATGCTGGTCAGAGAGGCCAACAGTAGAGGGTCACGATATAGGAAGCCCCTGGGAGATAAATTAGAACCTAAAGAAAATCTAAGGTCCCCCATACACATTACATGAAAGTCAGCTGAAGATGTCGATTTTGGCTGGACCGGTTGACCATAAGGGCCTTCAACTCTGGCCGACAGGAGATGTCAGAGCAGAACATTCCAAACATTAACGATGAGTGAGATAAACATAAAATTTCTCAGTGAATTAACATTCAGATTATCACCATAGAATGCTACTGATCAAGAATTCTTGGAGGAGGACAGAAGGTAGATCTGCCACTTTTACAAGGGGTTGGACCATTTCCTTCATGCTCAATGATGCTGGTCAGAGAGGCCAACAGTAGTGGGTCACGATATAAGAAGTCCCTGGGAGATAAATTAGAACCTAAAGAAAATCTAAAGGCCCCCATACACATTACATGAAAGTCAGCTGAAGATGTCGATTTTGGCTGGACCGGTTGACCATAAGAGCCTTCAACTCTGGCCGACAAGAGATGTCAGAGGAAAGAAGGACCAAGCAGTTGGAATTTTAGTTCTCAGAGGTTTGAGATATCTGGCCAAAACTTGCTCCTCTTTCCCAAGATGACCGTTCCTGTGTACGCGGGAGTTGGGAGAATAGCTGCAGGCCAAACTTACATTCGGCCAAGAATTATGTCATGTATATGGCCAGATTTACTTTAAGTAAATGGGGAACTTGCACTTATATTTTGTGAATACAATAAACCATGAGGCTTACCTTAGTTAGATTCGATTCTGGGCACAGAGGTGATGGACACTCACAATGGGCAGTACCTCCAACTACTACACAGGTTGCCCCGAATTGGCATTGAATATCCCTGCAAGATTTAGGAGCTGATGGATCTGGGCAAAAGAAAATTAGAAAATTATATTTTAGTTCCAATGATTTAGTGACAAGTTATTCAACTTTCGATCTGACAAAATATAAGCCATCTAGATTATAAAAACATTGTAGGATTTCTAAGGCATTAAAGGGAACAGGTCATCAGAAAATACTCTATTAACCTGCAGATACGGGGTTAATCTACAGGTTAATAGTGTTATTAACCTGTTCGGAGGCTGCACTTATCCGAAAGCTACGGGGAGAAAATTATTTTTATTCCCCATGGCAGTGTTCCAGTTTCAGTCATGGGGGTGGTGCCAGAACTGGATCAGTCACCGTTCTGAGTTTACAGAATACCGACTGTAACTGTGCCCCCTAACTGACAGCCGACCCCAATGATTTTCTCCTTGCAATGTTCAGCAGACTGGTCAGACCTTTAACCCCTTTACCCCCAAGGGTGGTTTGCACGTTAATGACCAGGCCAATTTTTACAATTCTGACCACTGTCCCTTTATGAGGTTATAACTCTGAAACGCTTCAACGGATCCTGGTGATTCTGACATTGTTTTCTCGTGACATATTGTACTTCATGATAGTGGTAAAATTTCTTTGATAGTACCTGCGTTTATTTGTGAAAAAAACGGAAATTTGGCGAAAATTTTGAAAATTTCGCAATTTTCAAACTTTGAATTTTTATGCAATTAAATCACAGAGATATGTCACACAAAATACTTAATAAGTAACATTTCCCACATGTCTCCTTTACATCAGCATAATTTTGGAACCAATTTTTTTTTTTGTTAGGGAGTTATAAGGGTTAAAAGTTGACCAGCAATTCCTCATTTTTACAACACCATTTTTTTTTAGGGACCACGTCTCATTTGAAGTCATTTTGAGGGGTCTATATGATAGAAAATGCCCAAGTGTGACACCATTCTAAAAACTGCACCCCTCAAGGTGCTCAAAACCACATTCAAGAAGTTTATTAACCCTTCAGGTGTTTAATAGGAATTTTTGGAATGTTTAAATAAAAATGAACATTTAACTTTTTTACACAAAAAATTTACTTCAGCTCCAATTTGTTTTATTTTACCAAGGGTAACAGGAGAAATTGGACCCAAAAAGTTGTTGTCCAATTTGTCCTGAGTACGCTGATACCCCATATGTGGCAGTAAACCACTGTTTAGGCGCATGGGAGAGCTCGGAAGGGAAGGAGCGCTATTTGACTTTTCAATGCAAAATTGACAGGAATTGAGATGGGACGCCATGTTGCGTTTGGAGAGCCACTGATGTGCCTAAACATTGAAACCCCCCACAAGTGACACCATTTTGGAAAGTAGACCCCCTAAGGAACTTATCTGGATGTGTGGTGAGCACTTTGACCCACCAAGTGCTTCACAGAAGTTTATAATGCAGAACCGTAAAAATAAAAAATCATATTTTTTCACAAAAATTATATTTTTGCCCCCAATTTTTTATTTTTCCAAGGGTAAGAGAAGAAATTGGACCTCAAAAGTTGTTGTCCAATTTGTCCTGAGTACGCTGATACCCCATATGTGGCAGTAAACCACTGTTTGGGCGCATGGGAGAGCTCGGAAGGGAAGGAGCACAGTTTGACTTTTCAATGCAAAATTGACAGAAATTGAGATGGGACGCCATGTTGCGTTTGGAGAGCCACTGATGTGCCTAAACATTGAAACCCCCCACAAGTGACACCATTTTGGAAAAAAGACCCCCTAAGGAACTTATCTAGAGGTGTGGTGAGCACTTTGACCCACCAAGTGCTTCACAGAAGTTTATAATGCAGAACCGTAAAAATAAAAAATCATATTTTTTCACAAAAATTATATTTTTGCCCCCAATTTTTTATTTTTCCAAGGGTAAGAGAAGAAATTGGACCTCAAAAGTTGTTGTCCAATTTGTCCCGAGTACGCTGATACCCCATATGTGGCAGTAAACCACTGTTTGGGCGCATGGGAGAGCTCGGAAGGGAAGGAGCGCCGTTTGACTTTTCAATGCAAAATTGACAGGAATTGAGATGGGACGCCATGTTGCGTTTGGAGAGCCACTGATGTGCCTAAACATTGAAACCCCCCACAAGTGACACCATTTTGGAAAGTAGACCCCCTAAGGAACTTATCTGGATGTGTGGTGAGCACTTTGACCCACCAAGGGCTTCACAGAAGTTTATAATGCAGAGCCATAAAAATAAAACAAATTTTTTTTCCCACAAAAATTATTTTTTAGCCCCCAGTTTTGTATTTTCCCAAGGGTAACAGGAGAAATTGGTCCACAAAAGTTGTTGTCCAATTTGTCCTGAGTACGCTGATACCCCATATGTTGGGGTAAACCCCTGTTTGGGCACACAGGAGAGCTCGGAAGGGAAGGAGCACTGTTTTACTTTTTCAACGCAGAATTGGCTGGAATTGAGATCGGACGCCATGTCGTGTTTGGAGAGCCCCTGATGTGCCGAAACAGTGGAAACCCCCCAATTATAACTGAAACCCTAATCTAAACACACCCCTAACCCTAATTCCAACGGTAACCCTAACCACACCTCTAACCCTGACACACCCCTAACCCTAATCCCAACCCTATTCCCAACTGTAAATGTAATCTAAACCCTAACCAGTGCAGTGAGAATCTGGAATTGCTTGCCTGAGGAGGTGGTGATGGCGAACTCAGTCGAGGGGTTCAAGAGAGGCCTGGATGTCTTCCTGGAGCAGAACAATATTGTATCATACAATTATTAGGTTCTGTAAAAGGACGTAGATCTGGGGATTTATTATGACGGAATATAGGCTGAACTGGATGGACAAATGTCTTTTTTCGGCCTTACTAACTATGTTACTATGTTACTATGTTACTATGTAACCCTAACTTTAGCCCCAACCCTAACTGTAGCCCCAACCCTAACCCTAACCCTAGCCCTAACCCTAACCCTAGCCCTAACCCTAGCCCTAACCCTAACCCTAGCCCTAACCCTAGCCCTAACCCTAGCCCTAGCCCTAACCCTAGCCCTAACCCTAGCCCTAACCCTAGCCCTAACCCTAGCCCTAACCCTAGCCCTAGCCCTAACCCTAGCCCTAACCCTAGCCCTAATGGGAAAATGGAAATAAATACATTTTTTTTTATTTTTCCCTAACTAAGGGGGTGAAGAAGGGGGGTTTGATTTACTTTTATAGCGAGTTTTTTAGCGGATTTTTATGATTGGCAGCCGTCACACACTGAAAGACCCTTTTTATTGCAAAAAATATTTTTTGCAATACCACATTTTGAGAGCTATAATTTTTCCATATTTTGGTCCACAGAGTCATGTGAGGTCTTGTTTTTTGCGGGACGAGTTGACGTTTTTATTGAAAACATTTTTGGGCACGTGACATTTTTTTATCGCTTTTTATTCCGATTTTTGTGAGGAAGAATGACCAAAAGCCAGCTATTCATGAATTTCTATTGGGGGAGGCGTTTATACCGTTCCGCGTTTGGTAAAATTGATAAATCAGTTTTATTCTTCGGGTCAGTACGATTACAGCGATACCTCATTTATATCATTTTTTTATGGTTTGGTGCTTTTATACGATAAAAACTATTTTACAGAAAAAATAATTATTTTTGCATCGCTTTATTCTCAGGACTATAACTTTTTTATTTTTTTGCTGATGATGCTGTATGGCGGCTCTTTTTTTGCGGGACAATATGACGCTTTCAGCGGTACCATGGTTATTTATATCTGTCCTTTTGATCGCGTGTTATTCCACTTTTTGTTCGGCGGTATGATAATAAAGCGTTGTTTTTTGCCTCGTTTTTTTTTTTTTTTTTCTTACGGTGTTTACTGAAGGGGTTAACTAGTGGGACAGTTTTATAGGTCGGGTCGTTACGGACGCGGCGATACTAAATATGTGTACTTTTATTGGTTTTTTTTTTTATTTAGATGAAGAAATGTATTTACGGGAATAATATATATTTTTTTTTTTCATTATTTTGGAATATTTTTTTTTATTTTTTTTACACATTTGGAAAAATTTTTTTTAACTTTTTTACTTTGTCCCAGGGGGGGACATCACAGATCAGTGATCTGACAGTTTGCACAGCACTCTGTCAGATCACTGATCTGACATGCAGCGCTGCAGGCTTCACAGTGCCTGCTCTGAGCAGGCTCTGTGAAGCCACCTCCCTCCCTGCAGGACCCGGATCCGCGGCCATCTTGGATCCGGGGCTCGAGCAGGGAGGGAGGTGAGGAGACCCTCGCAGCAACGCGATCACATCGCGTTGCTGCGGGGGGCTCAGGGAAGCCCGCAGGGAGCCCCCTCCCTGCGCGGTGCTTCCCTGCACCGCCGGCACATCGCGATCATCTTTGATCGCGGTGTGCCAGGGGTTAATGTGCCGGGGGCGGTCCGTGACCGCTCCTGGCACATAGTGCCGGATGTCAGCTGCGATAAGCAGCTGACACCCGGCCGCGATCGGCCGCGCTCCCCCCGTGAGCGCGGCCGATCGGCTATGACGTACTATCCCGTCCAGGGTCAGATAAGCCCAGGGCACCTCGACGGGATAGTACGTCTAAGGTCACAGAGGGGTTAAAGGGAATCTGTCAGCACATTTTTGCGATGCAATCTCACAAAAAATTATTTTTATTCCCCATGGCAGTGTTCCAGTTTCAGTCACGGGGTGGTGCCAGGATCAGTCACCGCTCTGAGTATACAGAGCACTGACTGTAATCGTGCCCCAATCCTAACTGACAGCTGGCCTCAATGCAGAGCCAGTTGATTTTCTCCCTGCAGTGTTCGGCAGACTGGTCAGACCTTTAAAGAGAATCTGTCAGCACGTTTTGCGATGTAATCTGAAAGCAGCATAATTAAGGGACAGAGACCCTGATTCCAGCGATGTATCACTAAGCTTACTTGGTGCAGTAGTTGTGATTAAATCACAGTCTTCTCTGCTGCAGGTCTAGCAGAGCTCAAAATACTGAGCTGTGTATAGCCCCGCCCACACCACTGATTGGCTGCTTTCTGTGTGCACTGAGAGAAAGTAGCGAATTAGTGGTGGGGGTGTAGTTACACAGAGCAGTTGACTAGTAGGCATGGGACACCTAGTCCTGCAGCGAATCTCCTGCTGATAAAACACTGATTTTATTGCAATAGCTAACACAAAGCCTAGTAGTGACATATCGCTGGAATCAGTGTCTCAGACCCTACATCATGCTGCTCACAGATTACATAACAAAAACCTGCTGACAGAGTACCGTTAAATGCAATTAACCCTAGGTAAAGGAGGACTGATTGTTTGACCACCTGGGCAGAGACTAAAAGGAGGACTGATTGTTTGACCACCTGGGCAGAGACTAAGAGACCATGGCTTGACAGTCAATACATGATAATCATCTGGGACATTTATCGGATATCAACAGGATAAACAATAAATGTCCAATGCATTTATCTTAAGAAATGGCCACAGAGGGGCGCTCATAAATGAAGAAAGAGAATGTGAGCTCCTATGGAAAAAGTGGTACACATGCAGCCATCGGGGCACCGTTTTGGAGATAGCAGAGGGTCCCTGGGTGAGAGGCGCATCCATTGAACATCTTTGACGTTTCTTCCATATCTATATATATACTTGTCTAAGGGGTACTTCTGTCTTTCTGTCCTCAATTTCCGTAACGGAAATCCCACGTCGCTGATTGGTCTCGGCCGCTGCCTGTCATGGCTGCGGCGACCAATCAGTGACGGGCACAGTCCGATTAGTCCCTCCCCTACTCCCCTGCAGTCAGTGCTCGGTGCCCGTTCCATAATCCCCTCTACTCACCGCTCACACAGGGTTAATGGCAGCAGTAACGGCCCGCGGTGTAACGCACTTTGTTACCGCTGCTATTAACCCTGTGTGTCCCCAACTATTTACTATTGATGCTGCCTATGCAGCATCAGTAGTCAAAATATGTCATGTTAAAAATAATAAAAAAAAAAAAAACTTGCTATACTCACCATCCGCCGCCTTTCCCGCTCCTCGCGACGCTTCGGTGACCACTCCATGCAAGCGGCAGGTTCTGGTGCCAAGGATCGTATGCGAGAAGGACCTGACATGATGTCACGGTCATGTAACTGTTACGTCATCAGGTCCTGTGCTCATACCAGCCCTGGGACCGGAAGCTGCCGTGTGCACCGCACACAGGGCCAGGACTTCAACGGACCTCCGGAAGGTGAGTATATGTTTATTTTTATTTTAAGTCTGTATACTACGTGGCTCTGTGCTGTATACTCCGTCGCTGTGTAATATACTACGTGGCTGGGCCATATACTACGTGGCTGGGCAATATACTACGTGGCTGGCCAATATACTATGTTGCTAGGCAATATACTACGTGGACATGCATATTCTAGAATACCCAATGCGTTAGAATCGGGCCACCATTTAGTTTGCTATAAATGCCTCAAATGGGAGAACCCTATAAATGTAGCTCAGGTGTATAACAACTATTGTGATGGCAAATATTGTACGAAAACACAGTCTGTCCCTAATCCTAAGTGTTTTATACTATAATTTTCTTAATCAATACTGAAGATTATTAGATCTCTATGATGATAAAAATCTATTACGATATTGACAAATCTGGCATTATTTTGCTTATGCAAAATGAGAAGTAAATCGCCCGCAATAAAACTCCTGTGGACTGTGTGCCTTTAAATATGACTACAGAGAGAATCAATATCGACAGAAGACAGATAGGGTAATGAGCTGCCCATGTGGACCGATCAATTGTAAAATGTTGTCAGCCTTCATTTTGTTGTGTTTCCACGCTCGCTCAAATCTGTTTTCATTCTCCTTTAGTCACTCAAGAAGGTAAATTATTATTGATTGTGCCGGGGCTCAATACAAAATCTGGAAAAAAGGTTTCTGCATGCACTTCACCTGCTGAAGCAAACTGTGACACAGAACATAAATATGGCCGGATCAAGACTTGGTAAGAAGAATTCGGTTATATAACGGCCATATCCATGCTGTGCTATGATAGCAGTAGATGTCTCAAACACATGATGGCTGTAGACGTTTCAAACACGTGGTGGCGTTAGACTTCTCAAACACGTGGCGGTAGAGGTCTCAAACATGTGGTGGTGGTAGACATCTCTCACATGTGGTGGTAGACGTCTTAAACACATGGCAGCGCTACACATCTCAAACACGTAGTGGCGTTCGACATCTCAAACACGTGACGGTAGAGATCTCAAACACGTGGCGGTAGAGGTCTTAAACACGTGGTGGCGGTAGACATCTTAAACACGTGGTGGCAGTAGACGTCTCAAACACGTGGTGGTGGTAGACGTCTCAAACACATGGTGGTGGTAGACATCTCAAACACATGGTGGCCATAGATATCTCAAACACATGATGGTGGTAGACGTCTCAAACACGTGGTGGTGGTAGACATTTCAAACACATGATGGTGGTAGACGTCTCAAACACATCTTCAAAAATAATAAAAACCGGTTTCATCCAAAAACCACCAACACAGATGTCCTTACCTTTCTCGCAGCCACTCAGGCCAGGTTTACTTCCGTCTGGGCACTGACTGCACTTCAAACCAGATATTCCCGTCTTACATGAGCACAGACCAGTCATCTGCTCGCAGTCATCACGCACAGCTCCAGCCTGATCACAGTGACATGCTGCAAAATAAAAGCAAACCATGTGGATAACTATCATCTAGGAATCTCCATATATGTTCTGTCTTATAGGGTATCATATAGGCGTTTAAAAAAGTCACATTTAATTCAGTGTGCAGCAAATTTTAAAAAAATTGGGGCAAATTTGCTCTTCTCAGGCGGCACAAAATGTACCAAATTTTGCCCCAACTTGGTGCATCTCGTTTCAGACCTATTCATCATATGCCTCAAACACTTTTTGCAGCACTCTTACAAGGAATGTGGCTTAATGAAGCGGTGTGTGGCATGGCCTTAATGGGGCGTAGCTAACAATTTGGAAACATTCTCCAAATTGTCCCGAAATTTTGCATAAAAAATAATTGATCCAAGATTTGGTTTGAAATTTGACAGATATGTCTAAAAATGTTCCAGTGGATTCAAGTTCACATTTTCCTAGTTCATTAATCTTGCATTTATTACCCCTTTAGTACAGGAGCACAGACACATGAGCACATATAGTCATAAAGGAGAAAAATTTCCAGAACTCGGTTTTCAGACTTAAAAACATGCAGATTTTATATGTAACAGATATTTCAAAGAGCATCTTAAAATGCTTCCACCAACTTGTTTTAACCATGTGGGTCCTGGCTTGGCTTTAGAAACAACATGCTGGATATTTTTCTCCTTCATAGATGCTCCAAGATTGGCATCTAGCATGAGCCACTATGATAATGTCATGGCGCTACCGTGACAGAGAGGTTCCAGTGAACCGCAGCGCTCTGGGCCTCGTTCACACACAGTGAACAGAAGCTCTTCTCCTGTATTCTGACCTGGCTGCTTTGTGCCAGCAGTGCAGGAGCTAACCTTGCTGCTGAGTTGCTGTGAGCTGGGTCTCTCAGCTGAAGTGGATTTTGTAATCTCTATATAGACCCAGCCTGGACTACAGCTATTGTCAGTGATCAGTTCTGCTGCCTGGCTTGGAGGTTGAAGGAGCATAGTATTTGGAGCTTGGAGGTTTATTTACAGAGATTGGTGTCTGCTGTTTTGGTTGCATGTTAAACCTGTTTTCCTTCCTAGTTTTTTCCTTCTCTTCCCTTCTATGCGTTACCTCTGTGGTTGTGTGAGCATTTGGTGAGTTTGAGACTTTTAGTTACCTTGTCTGTATACCGTTTATTGTTGTATTTATACATTGGTTCAGTCCTCCTCCCTGGGGGGAGAGAGGGGGCCACTGATAGGGCCTGCACAGGAGACAGGGTTACACTGGCGGCTCTGGACTCCTAACCATCCTAGGTACCCCTGAGATAAGGGAAAGTCAGGGCCCCATTATAGTGGCAGGGCAGGTGCGGGTCCCAGTATGCCGTCCTGCCCCTTTATTGCCATTAACGGCGTGGCAGATAACCTTTCCACCACCATATTATGCCCGTCTCTGCCCACATCTGTGTTGATTGACAGTGCTGTCTTGCCTGCAGGGAGGTCTGTCTGAAGATCATGGTTGGGCATGTGTTCACTGTAGAAGTGCCAGAGCCCATGCCCACGCAGCCCTCTCCTCCTCTCTCTGAGACCGCTTCACTTCATTTCTGGGTGTAGTGAGCGACAGGGTTGCCAACTTGATTTTGTACTTTTTCTGGGCACCTTCTTAAAACATCACGGACAGCCAACTTTTTTAAGGACACATTTGAGGAAAATAATATATTGTTAACACTACATGTGATCCATGTCTACAGACCATAAATCCTATATGACAACACGAGCTTCATTCACTGTGAACTGGAAAAGGGTGACAAATAAGTAAAAAAAAAAATCTGTACAAGTCTCTCCACCTTCAAAACGAATCACAGAGGCATCATGGACAGGGAAAAAACATGCCTTATTTGCATTGATTGTTCAAGAATTTCTGGACGGTTGGCAAACCTGGCGAGTGATGGCACCAGAGAAAACAAAGGGCTGTGAGTGCATGCGCTCCGTCAATCCCGCATTGAGCTCTCTCTTCAGAAAGAACTCACTTCGGGCAACGCAATGCTGAAAATCAACATAGAGGGAGGCAAAATCTGGGGTAGGAATGGTCCACTGAGCGGCTTGGCCGCACCAAGGACCTCGATTATTGTACTGGATTAAAGAGGATTTTCAGTAGAATTGACAGTTTATAGTACACTGTTTTTTATAGGCAAGTCCCCTACATAGCTACACATGTTTTGGGACTAACAAACACCCTATAAGGGGAATGTCAGTAATCCAAATGCTATGCGGAATATGTTGTCCATTCAGGATGCATAAGCTAATTTTTTCATATCCATAGTAACATAGTAACATAGTTAGTAAGGCCGAAAAAAGACATTTGTCCATCCAGTTCAGCCTATATTCCATCATAATAAATCCCCAGATCTACGTCCTTCTACAGAACCTAATAATTGTATGATACAATATTGTTCTGCTCCAGGAAGACATCCAGGCCTCTCTTGAACCCCTCGACTGAGTTCGCCATCACCACCTCCTCAGGCAAGCAATTCCAGATTCTCACTGCCCTAACAGTAAAGAATCCTCTTCTATGTTGGTGGAAAAACCTTCTCTCCTCCAGACGCAAAGAATGCCCCCTTGTGCCCGTCACCTTCCTTGGTATAAACAGATCCTCAGCGAGATATTTGTATTGTCCCCTTATATACTTATACATGGTTATTAGATCGCTCCTCAGTCGTCTTTTTTCTAGACTAAATAATCCTAATTTCGCTAATCTATCTGGGTATTGTAGTTCTCCCATCCCCTTTATTAATTTTGTTGCCCTCCTTTGTACTCTCTCTAGTTCCATTATATCATTATATTATATGAGCACCGGTGCCCAAAACTGGACACAGTACTCCATGTGCGGTCTAACTAGGGATTTGTACAGAGGCAGTATAATGCTCTCATCATGTGTATCCAGACCTCTTTTAATGCACCCCATGATCCTGTTTGCCTTGGCAGCTGCTGCCTGGCACTGGCTGCTCCAGGTAAGTTTATCATTAACTAGGATCCCCAAGTCCTTCTCCCTGTCAGATTTACCCAGTGGTTTCCCATTCAGTGTGTAATGGTGATATTGATTCCTTCTTCCCATGTGTATAACCTTACATTTATCATTGTTAAACCTCATCTGCCACCTTTCAGCCCAAGTTTCCAACTTATCCAGATCCATCTGTAGCAGAATACTATCTTCTCTTGTATTAACTGCTTTACATAGTTTTGTATCATCTGCAAATATCGATATTTTACTGTGTAAACCTTCTACCAGATCATTAATGAATATGTTGAAGAGAACAGGTCCCAATACTGACCCCTGCGGTACCCCACTGGTCACAGCGACCCAGTTAGAGACTATACCATTTATAACCACCCTCTGCTTTCTATCACTAAGCCAGTTACTAACCCATTTACACACATTTTCCCCCAGACCAAGCATTCTCATTTTGTGTACCAACCTCTTGTGCGGCATGGTATCAAACGCTTTGGAAAAATCAAGATATACCACGTCCAATGACTCACCGTGGTCCAGCCTATAGCTTACCTCTTCATAAAAACTGATTAGATTGGTTTGACAGGAGCGATTTCTCATAAACCCATGCTGATATGGAGTTAAACAGTTATTCTCATTGAGATAATCCAGAATAACATCCCTCAGAAACCCTTCAAATATTTTACCAACAATAGAGGTTAGACTTACTGGCCTATAATTTCCAGGTTCACTTTTAGAGCCCTTTTTGAATATTGGCACCACATTTGCTATGCGCCAGTCGTGCGGAACAGATCCTGTCGCTATAGAGTCCCTAAAAATAAGAAATAATGGTTTATCTATTACATTACTTAGTTCCCTTAGTACTCGTGGGTGTATGCCATCCGGACCCGGAGATTTATCTATTTTAATCTTATTTAGCCGGTTTCGCACCTCTTCTTGGGTTAGATTGGTGACCCTTAATATAGGGTTTTCATTGTTTCTTGGGATTTCACCTAGCATTTCATTTTCCACCGTGAATACCGTGGAGAAGAAGGTGTTTAATATGTTAGCTTTTTCCTCGTCATCTACAACCATTCTTTCCTCACTATTTTTTAAGGGGCCTACATTTTCAGTTTTTATTCTTTTACTATTGATATAGTTGAAGAACAGTTTGGGATTAGTTTTACTCTCCTTAGCAATGTGCTTCTCTGTTTCCTTTTTGGCAGCTTTAATTAGTTTTTTAGATAAAGTATTTTTCTCCCTATAGTTTTTTAGAGCTTCAATGGTGCCATCCTGCTTTAGTAGTGCAAATGCTTTCTTTTTACTGTTAATTGCCTGTCTTACTTCTTTGTTTAGCCACATTGGGTTTTTCCTATTTCTAGTCCTTTTATTCCCACAAGGTATAAACCGCTTACACTGCCTATTTAGGATGTTCTTAAACATTTCCCATTTATTATCTGTATTCTTATTTCTGAGGATATTGTCCCAGTCTACCAGATTAAGGGCATCTCTAAGCTGGTCAAACTTTGCCTTCCTAAAGTTCAGTGTTTTTGTGACTCCCTGACAAGTGCCCCTAGTGAAAGACAGGTGAAACTGTACAATATTGTGGTCGCTATTTCCTAGATGCCCAACCACCTGCAGATTTGTTATTCTGTCAGGTCTATTAGATAGTATTAGGTCTAAAAGTGCTGCTCCTCTGGTTGGATTCTGCACCAATTGTGAAAGATAATTTTTCTTGGTTATTAGCAGAAACCTGTTGCCTTTATGGGTTTCACAGGTTTCACTTTCCCAGTTAATATCCGGGTAGTTAAAGTCCCCCATAACCAGGACCTCATTATGGGTTGCAGCTTCATCTATCTGCTTTAGAAGTAGACTTTCCATGGTTTCTGTTATATTTGGGGGTTTGTAACAGACCCCAATGAGAATTTTGTTACCATTTTTCCCTCCATGAATTTCGACCCATATGGACTCGACATCCTCATTTCCTTCGCTAATATCCTCCCTTAAAGTGGACTTTAGACAAGACTTTACATAGAGACAAACCCCTCCTCCTCTCCGATTTTTACGATCCTTTCTAAACAGACTGTAACCCTGTAAGTTAACTGCCCAGTCATAGCTTTCATCTAACCATGTCTCGGTTATTCCCACTATGTCAAAGTTACCTGTAGATATTTCTGCTTCTAGTTCTTCCATCTTGTTTGTCAGGCTTCTGGCGTTTGCGAGCATGCAGTTTAGAGGATTTTGTTTTGTTCCAATCTCCTCGCTGTGGATTGCTTTAGAAATGTTCTTACCTCCCATCTGAGTATGTTTTCCTGGGTCTTCTTTGTTCAAGTCTAATGTTTTTCTTCCCGTCCCCTCTTCTTCTAGTTTAACGCCCTCCTGATGAGTGTAGCGAGTCTTCTGGCGAATGTGTGTTTCCCAGGTTTGTTGAGGTGTAGTCCATCTCTGGCGAGGAGTCCATCGTACCAGTAATTCACACCGTGGTCCAGGAATCCGAATCCTTGTTGTCTGCACCATCGTCTTAGCCAGTTGTTTGCATCCATCATCTCTACAAATCCTAGATTTCGGCAGCATATGTAGCACAGTACAATGACCCCTCAAACACTTGTCTACCTGCTCAGTTGTTTTTACAGTGATCTTCAGCATTTCAATTTTCATGATCCGTTGGAAGAAACCAATGGGGAAAATCACATTCCCAGTTGCCTATATTTCTTCAGCCTACATTAAACTCAGTTCTGATCGATTTGGTACTAACACCTAAACCCAATGAGATTTTCATTCTATGCTTAGCCCATAAAACCTTACAAAAAGTCATTTCTATTCCAATGTCTATGAAGACAATGCGAAAGGAACGTCAGCATTTTGGATACAATGTGCTATTTATGTAATGCCTGCGGTTTGCTTGATAAGTAATAATATCTTTGGTGGCCATTAGACTGGCGTTGGATTAAAAACCTGAAGGATGTAATGACATGTATGCTATTTAGATAAGCTGTACGGTGGTCAGCACTCAGCTATCTCCTCGCCTGCAGCTCTTGTGATTTCTTCTACCTGGCTCATTATGCCTGTCATGCTGCCAAACTGACAGACTCTTGGCTTCCATTACATAACTGACAAGTGGCTGCCCGTAGGGTGGATATGACCCACAAGGCTTTGCTGGACATCACAGCGGGACGCTTCTGCGTTTATATCACTCCCTTGTGTTCTCTTTAATGTTCAGACAAGGAGCAACAAAGAAGCCCTGTCTTGATACAACATAGTGCCGAAAATGATGGGGTCCCCTTATGCTATTGACGGGGCCTGAGTTCGTGAATGCCCCCATGCAGTCATCCATCACACCTAAGTCGACTCTTCATTTTGTAATTTAGTATCATGCCTTCAGCTTTGTGCTTGGATCAATCCTTGCCTCAGGCTCTCACAACCCAGCGGGAATCACAGGTTCTGCAAATCTAGTCCAAAATGGTTTGCTCTGTCCAACAATCGCTCTTTACCATGAAATTTAACCACTTCGTCTCCTGACTCTGTAATGGATAATTTACCGTATGAACATGTGACTGTTTTAATATCAGAAGATAAAGTACTACTACTCTACATTTGCATATGCTATAAACACTTGAACATGGAAAAAAAAACATGAATAAAAAAAATACAAAGGAAAAAAACATGAAAAATACCAACATCAGAAGCTGTGTAGTTGGAGGAATAATACAGAATCCTATATGCAATCTGAGTCATGAAGAGGTAGAGTAGGACCACATAGTTTTCTAATCTTCTATTATAGTTCCTCATAGCAATGAGGTTACATGGAGCCTTATAACAATAAGTCCAGACCTCATTCTCAGTCAACTGGCGAGAGGAGATGTCATCAGGGCCCTTCTCTATGAATTGACCTCCAAGGCTACACCAACATTAGATATGATGTATACAATGGGTGGACACAGACGGCTGAAGGCCCCCGAATAAGAACAGTACGTGGACCTGGACCCCCTGCTCTCCAATCTCATACTTATTGGTAGAGTTGGTGTGCATTGACTTGCCGCACCCAGTCCATCAGCCATGTCAGTAATTTATGGCCACTGGACAGAAGCCCTGAGAACTGCTGTTTCCTGAGGGCATCTGTTAAGATACAAACTTGGAGGGAAAGTGGATATGAATTCGCGCTGCCAGAGGTGCAACATAGGATGAGAGACCAAAATAGTATGGTTGTGGTTTTTATTTGTCAACGCATTTCGAGGTGTTCATACCTCTGCATCAGGTGCAGGCTGATGAATAGGTATGAACACCAGGAAACGCATTGACAAATAGAAACCACAACCATACTATTCTGGTCTCTCATCATATATTCCATCTCTGGCAGTGCAGATTCATATCCACTTTCCATCCAAGTTTGTATCTTATCGCATTGGTGGATGTGCAGAAGCCTATTGCAACAAGCTAACACACGGGTTGTGACTGTCATCAGGTGAGCAAATCCTGTTTTCACATTTTCCCTATAAACTGGATAAGACCCTGCACTCATTGTCATTCCAGCCTTTACTTTATTCCTGATGGCATCTGCGGCTTTTCTTTTGATTAGCTGGCAGCCTGGAATGATTCACATGTGATGTCATGTCAGGCTGGCTAATCAAAAGTAGAGCCACAGTTGCTGTCAGATAAGAGGCGGTTCTTCCGCGCCTATCCTGGCGGACATAGATTTCTGATGTGGCAAATATGAATTCTCGCCAACTCTGCTCATTAGCTCATCTGAGATACAGCGGGTATCGTAATCCTGTGGCTGTGTACCCACATTGCGCTTTATGCGTTTCTGCCGCGGTTTTTGCCGCAGCGGAAATGCTAAAAAACTCTTAAACACATTTCCATGCAATCTATGGGATTCCGCAGTTGTTGTGCCCATGCTGCGGATTTTCCCGCTGCGGAATCGCATAGCGGTAAAATCCAGAGCATATTCATTATTTCTGCGGAATCGCGGTGATTCCGTAGCCATAGGATTGCATTGAAATGCTCACTTTACGCATGAGACTCTCCTCCAGGCCCTAGGTACAAAATCCCTGTAAAAAAAAATTAAAATAAAAAATAGGGATATGCTTACCTTCTGATGGCCCCCGGAGTCCTCCCGCCTCTCAGCGGTGCACGCTACGGCTTCCATTCCCAGGGATGCATTGCGCAAATCACCTGGGATGACGTTGCGGTCAATCGACCGTGACGTCACAAAGGGCCTGGGAACGGGCATCCCTGGGAACGGAAGGTATCGGGAGCGCCGCTGAGAAGATCAGGGGCCGTCGGAAGGTGAGAATAACCATTTTTTTTTTAACAGTCTATCTTTTACTATTGATGCGGCATAGGCAGTAAAAAGTTTGTCACACTTGTCAAGCACTATGCTTGACAAGTGTGACCAACCTGTCAATCACTTGGAAAATGCAAGCATTCTGCAAGCTAAAAATGCTTGTAAAACACTTGTGAATTGTGCATGCATTTTACCCGCAGCAAGGAGTTGCGGAAATGCTGCGGACATTTCCGCAGCATTTCTGCAACGTGAGCACATAGCCTTAAAGCTACTAGGGTAGCATTGGACCCCCTTATCTTTGTGCAGATGCACAGGTTGTATATACAGTGGGGCAAAAAAGTATTTAGTCAGTCAGCAATAGTGCAAGTTCCACCACTTAAAAAGATGAGAGGCGTCTGTAATTTACATCATAGGTAGACCTCAACTATGGGAGACAAACTGAGAAAAAAAAAATCCAGAAAATTACATTGTCTGTTTTTTTAACATTTTATTTGCATATTATGGTGGAAAATAAGTATTTGGTCAGAAACAAAATTTCATCTCAATACTTTGTAATATATCCTTTGTTGGCAATGACAGAGGTCAAACGTTTTCTGTAAGCCTTCACAAGGTTGCCACACACTGTTGTTGGTATGTTGGCCCATTCCTCCATGCAGATCTCCTCTAGAGCAGTGATGTTTTTGGCTTTTCGCTTGGCAACACGGACTTTCAACTCCCTCCAAAGGTTTTCTATAGGGTTGAGATCTGGAGACTGGCTAGGCCACTCCAGGACCTTGAAATGCTTCTTACGAAGCCACTCCTTCGTTGCCCTGGCTGTGTGCTTTGGATCATTGTTATGTTGAAAGACCCAGCCACGTTTCATCTTCAATGCCCTTGCTGATGGAAGGAGGTTTGCACTCAAAATCTCACGATACATGGCCCCATTCATTCTTTCATGCACCCGGATCAGTCGTCCTGGCCCCTTTGCAGAGAAACAGCCCCAAAGCATGATGTTTCCACCACCATGCTTTACAGTAGGTATGGTGTTTGATGGATGCAACTCAGTATTCTTTTTCCTCCAAACACGACAAGTTGTGTTTCTACCAAACAGTTCCAGTTTGGTTTCATCAGACCATAGGACATTCTCCCAAAACTCCTCTGGATCATCCAAATGCTCTCTAGCAAACTTCAGATGGGCCCGGACATGTACTGGCTTAAGCAGTGGGACACGTCTGGCACTGCAGGATCTGAGTCCATGGTGGCGTAGTGTGTTACTTATGGTAGGCCTTGTTACATTTGTCCCAGCTCTCTGCAGTTCATTCACTAGGTCCCCCCGCGTGGTTCTGGGATTTTTGCTCACCGTTCTTGTGATCATTCTGACCCCACGGGGTGGGATTTTGCGTGGAGCCCCAGATCGAGGGAGATTATCAGTGGTCTTGTATGTCTTCCATTTTCTAATTATTGCTCCCACTGTTGATTTCTTCACTCCAAGCTGGTTGGCTACTGCAGATTCAGTCTTCCCAGCCTGGTGCAGGGCTACAATTTTGTTTCCTGTGTCCTTTGACAGCTCTTTGGTCTTCACCATAGTGGAGTTTGGAGTCAGACTGTTTGAGGGTGTGCACAGGTGTCTTTTTATACTGATAACAAGTTTAAACAGGTGCCATTACTACAGGTAATGAGTGGAGGAAAGAGGAGACTCTTAAAGAAGAAGTTACAGGTCTGTGAGAGCCAGAAATCTTGATTGTTTGTTTCTGACCAAATACTTATTTTCCACCATAATATGCAAAAAAAATGATAAAAAAACAGACAATGTGATTTTCTGGATTTTTTTTTCTCAGTTTGTCTCCCATAGTTGAGGTCTACCTATGATGTAAATTACAGACGCCTCTCATCTTTTTAAGTGGTGGAACTTGCACTATTGCTGACTGACTAAATACTTTTTTGCCCCACTGTATGTCATACAGACACAGTTATTAGTGATGGGGGAATGTGCTCAGTTAAGGTGCTCTAAAAATATGTTCATGTCCCCATGTCTGTATGTCTCACGGCTGTTCAACAGCAGTAACACATGCAGGGATTATCTAACAAATAGGAAATCTGCCCTCACCTCTGCTAAACAGGCCTACTTTACAACCCTCATATATTCCCTATCCTACAACCCCAAACACTTATTCAAAATCTTTAAGTCCCTCCTCCGCCCCCCACTGCCCCCTCCAACCTCCCTCATCTCTGCTGAGGACTTTGCCACATACTTTAAAAATAAGATTGACCAAACAAGGCAAGTCTTCATTGTTCAACCACCAAAACCACTTTGTATACCAGACCAATGCCCAAACCCCATAACCTCCCTCTCCAACATCACTGAAGGGGGGGCTTAATTGTCTCCTCTCCAAATCGCACCTCACCACCTGTGCGCTCGAAGCCATCCCACCTCCTCCCCTACCTTAGCACCACTCTTATTCCATCCCTAACCCACCTCTTCAACTTATCACTAACTTCTGGCACGTTCCCTTCTGCTTTCAAACATGCCACAATCATGCCTATCCTTAAAAAGCCAACCCTCGATCCAACAGCTATGTCCAGCTATTGCCCAATATCGTTGCTCCTATTCGCTTCCAAACTCCTGGAGCAGCACGTCCACGCTAAACTTTCCTCCCACCTTTCATCTAACTTGCTCTTTGACAATCTACAATCTGGTTTCCGCCCCCATCACTCAACTGAGACAGCCCTGACCAAAATCACTAACGACCTACTTACAGCCAAAGCTAAAGGACAATACTCTGTACGGCCTCCTTCTAGACCTGTCCTTTGCTTTCGACACAGTTGACCACTGCCTCCTATTACAGATCCTCTCCTCCTTTGGCATCAAAGACCTCGCCCTATCCTGGATCTCCTCATACCTTTCCAACCGCACATTCAGCGTCTCCCACTCCCACACTACTTCCTCATCCCACCCTCTCTCTGTTGGAGTCCCCCAAGGCCCTGTTCTAGGACCCCTACTCTTCTCAATCTATACACTTGGCCTGGGACAACTCAAAGTCCCATGGATTCCAGTACCACCTTTATGCTGATGACACTCAGATCTACCTTTCTGGCCCAGACATCTCTCTGCTGTCCAGAATCCCGGAGTGTCTATCAGCCATATCCTCCTTCATCTCCTCTCGCTTCCTCAAACTCAATGTGGACAAATCTGAACTCCTCATCTTTCCTCCATCTCATAGATCTTCCTTACCTGACCTATCTATCGCAACAACATCACGCTTTTCCCCGTATCGGAAGTCCGCTGCCTCGGAGTAACCTCTGACTCTGCCCTGTCATTCAAACTGCACATTCAAGCTCTTTCCACCTCTTGTCGCCTCCAGCTCAAAAATATCTCCACAATCCGTCCTTTCCTCAACCGTCAATCTACTAAAATGTTTGTGCATGCCCTCATCATCTCCCGCCTTGACTACTGCAACATCCTTTTCTGTGGCCTCCCTACTAACATCCTTGCACATCTCCAGTCCATCCTTCACTCTGCTGACTGAGTAATTCATCTCTCTCCTCGCTACTCCTCTGCTTTCCCCCTCTGCAAAATCACTGGCTCAGATTCCCTCAGCTTATCCAGTTCAAATTACTAATAATAACCTACAAAGCCAGCCATAACCTGTCTCCTCCATATATCTCTGAACTAATCTCCCGATATCTTCCCTCACGTAATCTCTGGTCCTCCCAAGACCTCTGAATATCTCCCATCCTCTGGAATTCTTTGCCCCAACACGTCCAACTATCAACCATATTTGTATCCTTCAGACGGAACCTGAAAACCCACCTCTTCAGGAAAGCCTGCAGTCTGCACTGACCCCGCTGCCTCCTCACCACTACTGAAGCTACTGCCTCACCAACACTGGAGCTCCTGCAACCCTCAACCTATTGTCTCCTTCCCCATAATCCTGTAGAATGTAAGCCCACGAGGGCAGGGTCCTCGTCCCTCTGTATTAGACTGTAATTGTTAGTTTGCTTACTGTTAGTGATATCTGTAATTTGTTTGTAACCCTTCCTCATGTACAGCACCATGGAATCAATGGTGCTATATAAATAAATAATAATAATGTGTTGCGGCTGTCCAACAGTCTTGAAACATGAGGTCACGGGGATTCAAACATATTTTTCAAGCATGCCGAAGTCACTCGGTTAGCACACGAGCATGCTCAGACAACGCTTCATCCGAGCATTTCGCTTAGCACTTTTGTACCGATGCCCTATGTTTTTGCTGCAGACTTATGTTAGCTATTGCATATGCCGTGTCCTGGAAGCGGAAGGGACACAAGTTGTAAATTTCTCCCCCAGCTAAAGAGAGTCAATCTAGTAAAAATCACAGTAATGCCCTGCAATTATCAGCTTTGATGCCGTAGCCGAAACCCTTTGTGCTGCTGCTAACATTAGTTTTTACCCTCTCCCTCAAATATCCATGATTTTATTAACATATTTCACGCTATTCTTATAGATTTAGCTTTTTACATTGTAATAAATTAATATTGAATCTAGAATTTTTCAGCCCAATTCCTTCCAATGTTGCAACGATATTATCGTTTCTGGATCGCACTCACGTGTACAGCCGCTTTTCTTATCCGTCACGATTCCTCGGAAATTCCAGAAGCCGGGCTCGCATCGGTCGCACTTCAGCCCACCTACGCCAGGTTTACACGAGCACTGGCCGGTGGTGGGATCACAAGTGCCCCCGTAGGAACCGTGCACGTTACACTGGCAGCTGCCTGCAGGAAAAAGCAGAATGAATCTGTGTCAATGACCTGTAAGGCGATCATGTCATTTTAATTATCCGTTTCACTGCCAAACTGGAACTCCAGCTGGCAGCCAAAGGTAAGAAGACACATAAAGTTATGCGCTATGTAGTGAGACATTAAATCTTTTAAGTAGTTCCATATGGCATACTCCACCGCCAGTGTGTCATTGTGTGCGGCCGTGCGAGGGACGGTAATAAAAAGGTTACGAGTCCCTGCATTGAAGAACGTCCTAGGACGCCATATCGGGGATATATTCGAGCGACATTATTTAACCTTGTCCGTTCATGGCGAGAGATTTATAGTTACAATCCAATCCTCTTATTATCGTTTGGAACGATCACTTATCATGACTGTTTGCGCTGCACCCCACGGTGTTAAATACCAGGCGAGTCGCACGAGGCAAAGACGTCAACTTGTGGCAATAACAGACCGTGATTCCGCCTCTTCTTTTTATTTAGTTATTCTGGTTATTTATCACAGTAAGTGATTAAATCAATGAGCAAATATTTCCCCAGGACCAGTCAAGCCCCCAGCGAAGACTCGAAATGTTATCACCTACGTGCAAAATGATGACTTATTTGCAGAAAATGCTGCCCGTGATTCATAGCAGGATCTAAGCCCTTGCCATGGACAATAAATGGTTAATCAGTTGGAGGCCACACTGACGATACAGTGAGCAATATGTCACCGTGTATTTTCCTGCATTTAGATCACTCTACTATTAATAACCCTCGCACGGTAACATAGCAGGTGACAACATGGGGCGAGAACAGTTGGCACGGGATGCAGCCATTTCCATCTGTAGAGGTGTGGAGAAAAAAAAAAGGGAATGAAAGAAATGGCAAGATGAATTCCTAGGATTCGCCGTGACTTTGGAACGAGTGAATTAATCTTCAGGCGACTGCTGGAAACATCTCGTGTGGAGCGGGTTTGGGTCTCCGTTCACAGCCGGCAAAAGTGCACCGACGCCAAGAAGACGGAGCGGTAGATGGATTAAGCTTGCCATATTGCCCTCTCTTTCCGAATGCAGGGACAACGGAGAAAGCAGCTGTCTGAAGCCCAAACTAACAGGTGCTGGGTGCACTGGCTGACATTTCCAGAAAGCTACTGGGGGTGAGGGTTGTGAGGGACGGAACATTTCTTGCATTATATAGTGGATTTTCTTCTCGCAGGAACATGGCCCCTAAAACAGAATGTGCACGGGCGCCTCCGTGTGTGATTTCAGCCGACGGGAACTTTGGTATATTTATAGAAATAATGAAGATCTCACACTTTGCAATATATCCAGGGAGCACAGATCTAGGGTGCTGCTTCATCCAGCCGAATTCTCACATCTAAGGGCTGCTCTATCGTCTCGCTTGTGATACAGAGGGCGCACAGTGGAAATTATTTCTGAGAGGTCGACGTTTTGGAGAGATTTGAAACGAAGACGTCAATGTTTTTGTTCGTCTTATTCACTTTGTCAGATATAGCAGGGCATACGCAATGAATGTGAGCCCCATAGTCACTGATCGCTCTGCCAAATGTCACCTTTTTTTTTATTATTAAAGGGTTATTCCCATCTTCATAAATGGGTATTGTTGGATAATGCTTGTAAATAAAAACATTTTTTTGCAATTTACTGCTTATTAACATTTTTATCTGTTAAAATATTAATATGTTTCTTTTGCTCATATTTTATTGCTTTGGAGATCGACCACCCAAGATAGACAGAAGAACATGTGTAGAACTTACAAGTAACGATGAGCGAACGTGCTTGGATAAGGTGTTATCCGAGCACACTTGTGCCCTAATCTTTTCGGTGTGTTCAAGTCCACTTGGCTGTTCAACAATCGCAACACATGCAAGGAATGCCTGCTTGTTAGGCTGTCGTACAGCCGCGAGACATGCAGCCGTTGCTACTCGAGCATTTTTTTTTTGAGCACGACAAAAATACTCATTTAGGACACGAGAAGGCTCGGAGAACACCTTATCTAAGCACACGCACTCATCACTACTTACAAGGTTTTTTCTTTCGAGCTTCTAAGTTTTGCAGCTAGCCAAGATGGCTGGCATGCACTGTTATCTCCTAATCCTGGCCTGCTGTAGTGTAGTGCGTACAGTGTTGGTCAGTCTCCTAGGCAAAAAGCTCTAAATAAAAGAAACGTGTTACTATCACAAGAACAACTACAAACTTTAATAAACAGTAAAAAAAAATTTAAAGCACAATCCGATAATATCCATCTTTGAAGGTGGGTGTAAACCTTTAATGCAAGCCATAAGTTCAATATCTTAATTTGGGTGAGAAATGCATTTTTTACAGTTGAGCTCAAAGTCCCCTTCTCTTCCTTAAAAAAGTCAAAGAGCTAAATGATAAAAATCTAGATGCATCCTGCCACCATTAGGGGGAGCTAATAGCATATATACTTTCAGAACTACACTGTGTGCAGAATTATTAGGCAAGTTGTATTTTCCAGGATTTTTTTTTTATTATCGATCAACAACTATGTTCTCAATCAACCTAAAAGAGTCATAAATATCAAAGCTTAATATTTTTGGAAGTTGGAGTGAGGTTTTTTTTTTTATTTGGCTATCTTAGGAGGATATCTGTTTGTGCAGGTAACTATTACAGTGCAGAATTATTAGGCAACTTAATAAAAGACAAATACGGTATATTCCCGTCTCACTTGTTTATTTTCACCAGGTAAACCAATATAACTGCACAAAATTTTGAAATAAACATTTCTGACATGCAAAAACAAAACACCCAAAAATGAGTGACCAATATAGCCCCCTTTCTTTATGCTGACACTCAGCAGCCTCCATCCATAGATTCTGTCAGTTGCTTGATCTGTTTACGGCCAACATTGTGTGCAGCAGCCACCACAGCCTCCACACACTGCTCCGAGAGGTGTATTTTTCCCTCCCTGTAGATCTCACATTTTATGAGGAACCACAGGTTCTCTATGGGGTTCAGATCAGGTGAACAAGGGGCCATGTCATTATTTTTTTCTTCTTTGAGACCTTTACTGACCAGCCACGCTGTGGAGTAGTTGGAGGCATGTGATGGAGCATTGTCCTGCATGAAAATCATGTTTTTCTTGAACGATACCAACTTCTTCCCGTACCACTGCTTATAGAAGTTGTCTTCCAGAAACTGGCAGTAGGTCTGGGAGTTGAGCTTCACTCCATCCTCAACCTGAAAAGTCCCACAAGTTCGTCTTTGATGATACTAGCCCATACCAGTACCCCACCTCCGCCTTGCTGGCATCTGAGTCGGAGTGGAGCTCTCTGCCCTTTACTGATCCAGCCTCTGGCCCATCCATCTGGCCCATCAAGAGTCACTCTCATTTCATCAGTCCATAAAACCTTTGAAAAGTCAGTCTTAAGATATTTCTTGGCCCAGTCTTGACGTTTTATCTTATGTTTCTTGTTCAAAGGTGGTCGTTTTTCACCCTTCCTTACCTTGGCCATGTCCCTGAGTATCACACACCTCGTGCTGTTTGTTACTCCAGTAACTTTGCAGCTCTGAAATATGGCAAAACTGGTGGCAACTGGCATCTCGGCAGCTTCATGCTTGATTTTCCTCAATTCATGGGCAGTTATTTTGCGCCTTTTTTGTCCAACACGCTTCTTGCGACCCTGTTGGCTATTTGCCATGAAACGCTTGATTGTTCGGTGATCACGCTTCAAAAGTTTGTCAATTTCAAGACGGCTGCATCCCTCTGCAAAACGTCTCACAATTTTGGACTTTTCAGAGCCCGTCAAATCTCTCTTCTGACCCATTTTGCCAAAGGAAAGGAAGTTGCCTAATAATTAAGCACACCTTATATAGGGTTTTGATGTCATTAGACAACACCCCTCCTCATTACAGAGATGCACATCACCTGATTTACTTAATTGGCAGTTGGCTCTCAAGCGTGAACAGCTTGGAGTAGGACAACATGTATTAAAAGTATCATGTGATCAAAATACAACTTGCCTAATAATTCTGCACACAGTGTAGTAAAGAACTCCACGTATTCTGGAAGAAGATTAAGTCCTCCTCTTCTCAAGTCGCCCATGGGAGTCACATGGTCTTTCTCTTTGATAGCCCTTATCTCAACTTTCTGAACACCATATTTATTTTTAATATTAAGGGAGGAGACATGCTTTAACGGGAATCTGTCAGCACAAAATGACTGTTCAAAGCAACCACAGGCTCTTGGTGCACCTATGGCTTGGCCAACAAGTTCGGTGAATCTTCCGACCTACTTGTTTCCCATCTATCTCCCCCAGTTTTTTGATTGACAGTTCTGGCTTTAAAAATGCCAGAGATATAGAAAGGTGCACTGAATTGTTTGGCCACACCAAGGGTGCAAAAAACACCAGAGCGTGGTCTGATCAGTCATTTTTTGCCCACAGACTCCTCTAAACACCAGTCCTTGTGTGAAAGTGAATGATGATCTGTAGGAAAGCAGTGATCCTGGACTGAAGAGATCTGGGATAGGGATGTAACTTCTGAGCTTGGGTTGAGGGCCTATTACAGGGAGCAGCTCCCTTGTTGGCGAGCATTAGAGTCAACTGTCTGCTTATTTTTGGGTCAGGAGCTGTTTAGATGGGCAATCTGAGCTGTCACTTCCACCACAACCTTCCAGCCCCTATCTTTTGCCCCCTTCCCTTTGTTCTTGAGCTACCGGTCGTCCTCAATGATCGGTTGGATGAAACTCACTCGGAAATTCACCAAAAGCCTCATGAAGCTGAAGGATCAGTGATCAGTCTGAGCGCCTACAAGGCGAGTGCTGGCAACTTGCAGCTTTTGTCTCCCTGGCTTTTGTAAAGAGACATTACATCTAAAGTTCAACCTCCATGTTCTGTGCTGTTCATAACTGCAAAATATTCTACAACGGGATATCTGGCAGTGAAGCTGGTCATAAGTGTTGGTATTGGGCAAAGTTCTCATGATTACACATTAAAATGGTTGATGGAAATGTGTTAACGTGTGGTTTCATAGTTCTACTGTCTTCAATACTATTTTTTCATGGCAACAACATATGCCATTGACGTTCTGCTTCCAATCTTTCCACTTCAACGTATTCCTGTATTTGCTTAACTTTAGAGTTCATATTTATAGGACACAAAGGTGACATAGTCCTTTTAGTGGCTGTATTAGAATCAGTTTATTCGGGCCCTTGGGTAACACAGTCCCATAGGGCCCCTCTTCACATTAGATTTTTTTCCTCCTAGCCTGCCAAAAACTATCATTTTATTTTTCAGGCAGTGGAGTCGTATGAAGACTTTATTGTTGAGCTGCAGTTCTTATCAGAAACATTTTCTTGATCTCGTTTTATTCCTTATTTTTGGCAAGTGACCAAAACCAGCAATTCTATCATCACTTTTTTTTCATGTTTATTTCGGTGCTCACAGCATATTATGATATTTTTCTTCGTTCAGTTAATTATACATGCAACCATTCCAAATATGTAAATTTTTCTTTTTTTATTTTATTTATGTTTGCTTGAAAACAGTGTGCAAAATGAACTTTTGAAGATTTAAAAAACATATTTTACAATTTTTATTGGCACGTGATCCAAATCCTGGGAAATTGAAGCCTACCCACAGATGTACAAACATGCAGACACAGGGGCATTTAGTAGTCTTAACGGCTGCTCTGACAATGCCATGGGCACCCTGCATTTGTGCTGCAGGGAGCTGATGGGATAAAAAAAGGACATCTTCCCCCATTTCCAACCTCTTAAACGCCACTGTCAAGATTGACCGAGGTATCTAAGAAGTTAAACTGGCTGCTGTGATGAGGACTAGTATTTTAACCCACATGCTGGCTGTATAAGGCTTGGTTCACATTGCGTTCAGGGGCAACGTTAAACGGAGTACGCTACACCGCAGCATAACGCGGTGTAACGTACTCCGTTAACACCGCCATTGAATGCAATGCCGGACGCATCACCTAGCGCACGCCCAGAATGGGCGTGCGCTAGTGATGCACCGTCATTGAGTGACGGACCCGAGACGCTGGCTGCAGCGTTTCCGGGTCCGTCACTGCTAGCACAGATGGAGCTAGCAGAAGCTCCATCTGCGCTAGCGTGATGTAGCGCCGGCACTTGCGTTAGCAGCAGCCCGTTAGCGTATGTGCTGAATGGGCTGCTGCTAACGCAGTGTGACCCTAGCCTAACGCACCAACGAAACTCACAAAATTTAAAAAAATGGTCTGCACTCAAAAAAAGAGAGTTACTGGGTGGGGAGTAGGCGGTTACCAATTAATGCATGTAAAAGATATCCACTACACTCTCAAAGGCATCAATTGTGAGGTGGTTATGTTCAATAATGCACATTCATAGATGTGAGATAAATCCAATCCATTAGAACAGAAGTGACACTTTAATATAAGATGTTTCGCCCCGTCCCAGGTCTTTGTCAGGAGTCGCTGAGACTGAACATAATAGCTCTTTGAATGTTATAGTGTGCGTTGTATGCAATGTTCTAGAACGCTGGTTCAAAGTCACGCATAAGTAAGAAGGTGCATCACGCGCCATTACAGGAAGTCTCAAAGACTCCTGACAAAGACCCACAATGGGTCGAAACGTCTTATCTTAAAGTGTCGCTTCTGTTCTACTGGATCTATCTCTGTACAATTGAATTTACTTTACATCTCAGTATATACATTACTGAATAAAGTCACCTTGCAATTGATGCCTTTGAGAGAGCGGTGGATATCTTCTGCTGTGCAAGTACTGCAAATTTCATCTTTGGAAACCTAGATTGAGTATGCCCCCGAAGCTGGATTTGCCAGGTGCTGTTTCTGGACTTGCTAGTACTCGAGTCCTTTTTGAAGAGTTATGAATCACTTTTTAAACATCACTTATTACTCGAGAAGACAAATAATAAGTGCATCTTACTTGGGCATCCGGCCAGACCAACTCCAAGGGCAGCGGTGACATTGTCGGGACAGCAGCCATACACCGTGTGAATGCAATGCGGGACCACAGGAGGAACGCTAGTGGAGGCAGCTGTCAAGAAAAAAAATATTTTAAAAAAATGAGATGAGGGCACCGAGGTTGAAAGCACCACAGGAGATACATTTCCTTGCAATAATCCGCTCTCAAGGCTCATTTCACTCTCGGTGGCAGATCTATGTGACAGAACTCAGAATGCCTGGGATAACACATGGCAATGTGAAAGCAAAATACACAAAGCGCATTTTCACATTAAAATGATGAAGCTGCCGCAATTTCACTAAATCAAAATGCCCTGCGAGAGATTGAGGTGATTGTGTGTTACAGGCGGAGAGAGGAGAATCTGGATGATTATAGGGAACTGATTAAGAAGACGTCCAAAGCGAACGTACGACGTAAGTGGAGAATTATAGATCAGTCCCTTCAGTAAACATAGATCTATTTAGGATTCGTTATAACGTGGGCTTTGATTTCTGTCAAATAAGAGGGTGGGCGTAATTATGTTAAAGTACTACCATCATATCGCCGTCCTGAAAGCCGCCATTCGGTGGCCTGAACGGATACACATGACTATCAATTATCTAGAAGCCCTCGTTTCATAAATATTCATGAACTTCTCAGTAATCATGGGAGGGATAGGATATTGACAGGCCTTAATCTTATAAATGCGGGACTGTAAAATGGCCACCATAACCCAATGCCGTCCTATGGGGGTATATCCTGAGATGTGTAGTGTAACAGAATGAGAACCAGGGTGATTAAGACATAAGTGATGGATTCGTTGGATTCTTTATGCATCGCCAGACGAGCGCTACCAGGAGGATGTAACAATAATGAGGCAGATCATTGTCTTTAATCATCCGTATTGTCGTTAGGTATTCAGGATGGGGAGATGGCGCTTTTCTCATTTGCATAGCAGCGGAAGACCGGTGAATGCTTCAAACCAAAGTAAAAGTGTGGAAGAATTACAATGCAATGTCTATGTAATAGGCATGTGTATAGCAGGGCACAAAAAATACATCTTAATTATATGGAGTTGACTTTTTTATATAGTGGAGTACCTGATGCGAATGGAGCTAGCACTCAATTTAACCTTATTAAAGCCATTGTCTAAAGTTATAGAATTATAGAACCTGCCATTAGGTCAGAAGTGTCCAGTGTCTATTTTTTTTAACATCCGTCATACGGTTCCAGAGATATGGGCCTTTTTATTTGCGGCTAATTGTTATGGACTTGTGGCATGCAGAGCAGCCTAAAGACATGCCCCTGAGGATCCAGTGAGCCACTTTGTAAAGATCACACAATTTAGCTTTAAACAAAGATGCAAATCTCAGGAACCAAAGGCAGATTTAAATGAAAAACAAAAATGAAATATTCAGGAGAGCAGCGGGAAAAAAATAAGCGCCGAGACTGTGCACTTTTGACCTGGTGACAAGTCCTGTTTATGTGTCCTCAGCCTGAATAGGAGGAAAACTCTTCAATATTATACTTGGACTCCATACTGTCATCCTGAGGCAGATGGCACCAGATGACCGGCTTTAAAAAAAAAAAAATAGAAGATTTTGCAGTACTATGTCGGGAGTGGTGGTTATGTGGATGACACCCCTTGGGAATAATGGCAGCTTTCTAGAAATAAGGTATTTCATTTGGAAAAATAAAGAGTCCTTAATAATAACTACCCCTCATCTGTGAGAAGCAGGACACAGTGAATCCAGTCTATGCAATCCTCTGTGAGTTAAATACTGTAATAGTGCAAATCTCTTTCCTGTCTTGATACAGAAAATATATATATCTTTGTACTGTGTTAGCCGGTAGATAGAAAAATATTTAGAATTGAGTTGAGGACTCTCAATTCTGAATATTTTTCCTGTCTTGACAATGTGTCTGTTAAGGTAGGAGGGAGAGTGCAGTCTGCTTAGCTGTCAGGGCATTACCTAGCGGGGATACATTGGCGGTTCTTCTCAATATTTTGTTATATATCCTTTGTTGGCAATGACAGAGGTCAAACATTTTCTATAAGTCTTCACAAGGTTGGCACACACTGTTGGTGGCATGTTGGCCCATTCCTCTAGAGCGCTGATGTTTTGGGCCTGTCACTGGGCAACACGGAATTTCAACTCGGGTCGGGAGTTATAACCTCATAAAGTGACAGTGGTCAGAATTGTTAAAGTTGGCCTGGTCATTAATGTACAAACCACGTTCGGGGTTAAAGGAGTTAAAAAGGAAATTAGTTATAGTTTTAATTCTTAATAATGGCTGACATAATTATTACAAATAGTTGTTGAGTCTTTTACTTTTACAAGTTTGTTTAATTATTACGTCTGGTTGATAGGATTAGAGTTGGTGGAAACGTTATGTTCTGCAGTGGATTAAACTATTATTCATGGTTAGTGAGAATTTAGTTTGTATTACATGGCTATTATAAAGGGATATGGTTTATGGTTGGGGAGATAAATGTTACTTGTAGTTGGAGGAACTATTGCGCATAATTACAATTTATATTTATTACATGTAGCTGGGATCACTTGTCACATGCTCATACAGTATAAGGCACGCGAGAAGAATTTTACATTTATCGGTAATGCGACTCTTTGTCCTGGTCGTTCTGCAATTTACAGCCAGGAAGGAGTCCATGATTATATGTTAGGACATGTAAAGTATGAAGTTGGAGTCTATGATTGCCTGTGTAAAGCTCTTTTAACCTTCTCTCGATTGCACCACATCCATGTAACATCCGGCTTTATTCGAAATGCACTGCGGCCCGAGAATATGTGAAGACTTCTCATTTGCACAATGTTAAAAACTAAATAAATCTGATTTTACTTTGATGAAATCCGTTCCCTGTGTTGTCGTAAAATGCTGCCATTAACAAAAGATTTTTTTTTTTTTTCAGTACCCGCCAGAGGTTACAGCTGACTGATGATTTTGACCCAGTAAATTATTGGCGCACTGTTGCCAATTGACTGAATGCACATCATAAATTTTAATGAATTAATCTCACCAAAACTGTATGCATCAAAGATCCATTAAAAGAAAAAGACATTTTCTAGCACAAATAGAGTTTAATCTAAATCACAATGCAAGCGCTTAATATAAAGGACCATGTGTACGGCCCTTTTCTGCAGTGTGATGAAGCACTGCATCGCAATGAAGGTTTTATGGTCCGTAGACCCCACACAGTGGCGTGCAAAGGAGAGAGATGGGTTCCCATTATGGTGTCCTTTCCATGACTCTTGGACCAATATTTTATCCTTTGCCAACAATGAAGTTCCTCTATAAGTTCTCACAACCCAAAAGTAAAGGGTGTGGAGCCCAACCATAGCTAGTACCCCATGAAGTCACATGCTCCGCCACTATAATTTGTGTGCCCTTGCTTGCAGAAACTATGAGGGAGTCAATGTGCCCCCCACTAAATGAACAAATAATTCCAACAATCTTTAGGTTACAATTAGTGATGAGGGAATGTGCTCTGATAAGGTGATGAGCGAGCCTGCTGGGATAAGGTGTTATCTGAGCATGCTGGTGTGCTAACGGAGTGACTTTGGCGTGCTCGAATACTATGCTCCAGTCCCCGCACCTGCATGCATGAATTGCCTGTTTGATAGCACACACACCAAGATGGGGCCAGAATGAGGGACATATATATATATATATATACTAGGATGGGATATACTAGGATGGGGGACATATATACCAGGAGGGTGCAGGGTTGGGTTTGTGGGGGGGCACATCAAAAATCTTTCACCAGGGCCCATCGGGCTCTAGTTACACCACTGAGACCACCAAATATTCCAATATGATTTTTTTTTAAAAGTGAAACGGTGCAAGGAAACTTTGTCAGCACTTTGCCACGAGACTTTCAGTAGTCGCTGTAGAACTTTAATACTGAGTTTCATGTTTAAAGACTTCTCGCGCAAATAAGCCTCTCATCTGCTTACTATCATTTGTCAGCTGTATGACAATAATCCAAATCCTGCAGTCAATTCTGTGCCAAGAGATTTGGCTCATGAATCTGCAAAGCTTGTAAATGGTCAGAGATCTTATCGCAGATCAGAAGAAATCAAGAGGGAAAAAAAAAAACCCAGTAGGGAAGGGATTAGTGGAAACGGAAAATTATAATAATCCTGTCTCTCACCTCTGCAGGGACCTTGTCCAGCCACGTATAGGTCTTGGCGCCTTTCACAGCGAGTTTTCTTTAATTCGCAGTCATTAGAATAAGTTAGACCATCCGAGCCACACACCTATGAAAGATACGGTAGAGGAGCGACCCATGACTATGTATGGCGGCATCGTGGTCCGGTCACTAACGCAATTCATTATACTGGATTATTCAGCATTAAACCACATACCTATAGCAATGATCTACTATAAAAGAAACATATCCAAGGGGAGATCATTCTGATTTAACGCTATCTAATGGGAAATTCCTAAGCAAGGGGTGGAATGAATTGGCAAATTCCCATTAAACCTCCATTCTCGTCTCTCCATGGTGGTGGTGGAACCATGCTACAAATTAGGACTGATTATTATTAATATGGAAATGTAGTGGTCTATAGGATCTTCTGCAATGCCTTTCGGTTGAATGCTTACCAGGTTTCTCAGCACAGCATGGCAGGTAAAATCACAGATGCAGCGATCATCCTCAGCATCTTCATCCCACGAGCCGCCGTATCTCCTACAACGATCTTGTTCACATTCGCTGTCCTCACCAGACCCTGATCCAGCAGCTCCAGATCCACATTCTAGAAGAGTGAATATAGTAGATTAATGCAAGTGAAGATTGACTTTCCATACAACTGGACAGCATTGACTCTTCCATGTGGAAAACATTTGCCACCAATTTCTTAATTCCGTTCCAAAAGAGTAAACCCCACGACACTGGTCAGATGAGTCAGATGATGAAAACACCAAATAATATAGTGTTCAGATACAAAAAAAAAGTGTCTCTTTAGTATTTGGAGGACCGTTGAGAAAAAGGTGAAAGGGACAGTGGTCGTGGTAAGCAATCTAAAAAAAATTTTTTTAACTGGTTGAGTAAAAATAACAAAAGTATTGTAGGACAGACCGTGGAAATTGTCACCTACAACTAAGCATGCTGCTACAGATTGCAAGAGCAGATTGGGTTTAAGCAGATCTCCGGCCCATGTAAGTCATTCTTCTATCTTACAGTTATTCTTAGGGCTAGATTATAGGAAGGGCAATGTGGGAAATTGCCCAGAACCTCTGCTGAATGGGGTCCTAAGAACCCCTCTACACTTTATTTCTTGTCCAGTTTTTCTGATCCCAACCGGATGTGGAGAAACAGTTATCCAGTGGGTACAGGGGAGCTTTTTATATGGATATGTCTATATTTTACCCATGAAAGAGTGAAGAGGAGGCCATTAAAGTCTAAGGGAATTGGTTTGTCTTCATTTCTACAATATTTTAGTGAAGACGGCCATGTGCATGCACCAATATCTCTCCTACAGTAAGTATGACTGTCATAAGGGGTCATATAAGATGGGACCCCCAATAACCTTAACGGGAATGTACACTACTGGGGACTTTTTTTTTTTCTTTTTTTTTTAACTTAAATGCATGTATTTGGGGCTCAAAATGATTTCGCAATTAGGTTCCACTAAAAATGTTGCACGGTTTGCCCGTGTGTTGTACTGTCTATTGCTGGATACAGAATGAGTTAACAGTCATTGTCATTGAGCATCTTCTGGGAGAATTTTTAGATCTTTTTTTTTTCTAAGCGCCTCTTAGCTGATTTATGACCACATACCACATCAAAGTTGAATGTTCAAGAAAGCAAATCTACTATATAATTGTCTAAGGGTCACTTCCATCTTTCTGTCTGTCTGTCCTTCTTTCTGTCACGGTTATTCATTCGCTGATTGGTCTCGCCAGCTGCCTGTCATGGCTGCCGCGACCAATCAGCGATGGGCACAGTCCGGAAGAAAATTGCCGCTCCTTACTCCCCGCAGTCAGTGCCTGTCGCCCACATACTCCCCTCTGGTCACCGCTAACACAGGGTTAATGCCGGCGGTAACGGACCGCGATATGCCGCGGGTAACGCACTCCATTACCGCTGCTATTAACCCTTTGCGTCCCCAACTTTTTACTATTGAAGCTGCCTATGCAGCATCAATAGTAAAAAATATAATGTTAAAAATAATAAAAAAATAAAAAAATAAACCTGCTATACTCACCCTCCGTAGTCCGCTGAGCCGCTCCCGCCGGCCGCCATCTTCCGCTGCAGTTTCCAGTGGCAAAGATGGTATGGCAGAAGGACCTGCCATGACGTCACTGTCATGTGACCGCGACGTCATCACAGGTCCTGCGCTCTGATACCAACCCTGGAACCGCAAGCTGCCGTGGACTACAAGGGGCCTTCGGAAAGGTGAGTATATGTTTATTTTTTATTTTTTCACCTGTGACAAACCTGGCTGGGCAATATACTACGTGACTTGCCGATATACTACGTGGCTCTATGCTGTATACTACTTCACTGTGCAATATACTACGTGGCTCTGTGCTGTATACTACGTCGCTGTGCGATGTACTACGCCACTGGGCAATATACTACGTAACTGGGCAATATACTACGTAACTGGGCAATATACTACGTAGCTGGGCAATATACTACGTAGCTGGGCAATATACTATGTGGCTGTATACTATGTGGCAATATACTATGTGGCTGCGCAATATACTATGCGACTGGGCAATATACTACGTGGCTCTGTGCTGTATACTACGTCGCTGTGCGATATACTACGTCACTGGGCAATATACTACATGGCTGCGCAATATACTACGTCACTAGGCAATATACTACGTGGCTGGGCAATATACTACGTGTCTGGGTAATATACTACATGACTGGGCAATATACTACGTGACTGGGCAATATACTACGTGACTGGGCAATATACTACGTGGCTGGGCAATATACTACGTGGCTGGGCAATATACTACGTGTCTGGGCAATATACTACGTGGCTGGGTAATATACTACGTGGCTGGGCAATATACTACGTGACTGGGCAATATACTACGTGACTGGGCAATATACTACGTGACTGGGCAATATACTACGTGACTGGGCAATATACTACGTGACTGGGCAATATACTACGTGTCTGGGCAATATACTACGTGTCTGGGTAATATACTACGTGACTGGGCAATATACTACGTGACTGGGCAATATACTACGTGACTGGGCAATATACTATGTGTCTGGGCAATATACTACGTCACTAGGCAATATACTACGTGGCTGGGCAATATACTACGTGGCTGGGCAATATACTACGTGGCTGGGCAATATACTACGTGGCTGGGCAATATACTACGTGACTGGGCAATATACTACGTGGCTGGGCAATATACTACGTGGCTGGGCAATATACTACGTGTCTGGGCAATATACTACGTGGCTGGGCAATATACTACGTGACTGGGCAATATACTATGTGGCTGGGCAATATACTACGTGACTGGGCAATATACTACGTGGCTGGGCAATATACTATGTGGCTGGGCAATATACTATGTGGGCTGTGCAATATACTACGTGGACATGCATATTCTAGAATACCCGATGCGTTAGAATCGGGCCACCATCTAGTAGCCTATAAAAGTCAATGGGTGCAAAATGTAATGACACCACATTTCATAAATACATGCATTTATTTATTTATTTTTTTAAAAAGTCCTTAAAAGATTGATGATAACCTCATTAATTCAATCCACGGTTTTCTGCTATGTCTTTTTTGTGTGTGCCTACTTGGATAAATTCACAAGGTGAAGGCATTCGTAAAACGAGGTGCACAATTAAAAAGTCTTGCTCTTAGCCTTTCCATTATTGCAATAGTGGCAGTTCTAAGATATGGCAAGACATGTAAGAGATGTAATAGTAGACCTTGAACAAATACATAGAAAATTGCACTAATCGAAGCTTTGAAATCATTGAGCTGATGTAGTGACCAATTGTCTCAATCGGAGCCATCCGCCGAGCACAACCCTCAATTATAAATAAATAGGCGCATTCATGCTCTTCGCCCCTCGCGACGAACGACTCGGACCCGTCACTACGGCTCTTTCAGTAAATGTAACGTGGTTATTGTTGGTCTCTTTTCAAAACCCTTCTTCATTTGCTATTAAAATAAGTAACTTTTAGTGGAAGTGGAACCTGCAGACAATACAAGAAAAAGTCATCTAAAGTCAATGGGTCTCTGTATAATGAGTTCCTAGCATGAGAAACGCTATTAAATAGACGTCAGGTCTGCAAGCATCTTCACGACCGGGAGAAAAATATCGCTTTTCTGCTGTCAGTCTACATGAATAGCACACAATAGGGTAAAATCCTTTTTTTTTTTTTCATTAACACAAAATTTTTATTCTCAAAGTGTACGACGGAGAGTCTTAACCTCCGACCCATTCATTGACCTCTTTCATTTATTGCCCCGACAATGAAAGTATAATTCACAAAGCAGAAGGGTTACGGGCGACATCAATGGACATCCGGACCTGTAGTGAGGGAACATGTATTTTTCTATGGCAGCTTGTAATATATATGCCTATTCAACATGTCTGAAAAGAAGCAACTGAACTCAAAGAAAATCACTAAATATCTGGCAGGAACAATATGGAGTCAAGTAGTCCTAGAAATCGTGAACATCACACTAAAGGTGGCCGTACATTAGGTTGATGTAGACCCAACACAGCATTTTCGTAAGGATCATCCAACCATCTAATGTTTATAGGACAGATAAAAATGGATCAGGCATTTTTCATTTCGATATGGCCAATCCTTTTGTTCTTGTGGGACATAGGTCGCACTCGCAGCAGTCTTCGGGGTAGAGAGGATTTGCTTTTGGCCAAATGAGCGTATAAAAAGTATGTCCAGAATAAGAACATGAAAACAGCTCCAGCCCATACACCCATTGGAGCATATTAATGAGCCGGAGAGGTCCTAGAAACACTCCTCCATAGGGCACAGTAAAAATCTTTGAAGGCAGAGCAGCTCCCATTTTGGCCACATGGTCGCCCATTTATTTAAAGAAGCACTCCTCCTATCAAAATTTTCTTGCTCTAAAGTCATCATATTTTATAGCACCGTGTACTTACAATTGCTCATTTTGCCTTTCTACCCAGCTAATTTTTCTCTTTTCCATTAGGCCTATGACATCAATTGATTAAAAACTGAACAACTGAATCCTTCTAAGCTCATATAAAAATAAAGATTATTATTATATAAAACAGGAGGTCTCTTTCCCCTGCATGAGTCATCACTGCAAAAGTCCCTGGCAGAGGGAGGCGGGAGCAGCTGGGTGGGAGGTGAAGAGGGGAATGATTCATGGAGGGAAAACTTCCTGTTTATACATAGAATAGAGAAAAGAAATAGCTGGGTAGAAAGGGAAAATGAGCAATTGTAAGTACACAATGCTATATAATATGATGACTGCAATATACTAAGAGGATACCAATTTAGATGGGAGTAGGAAGGCTTCTTTAACCTTAAAGGGAATCTGTCACAAGGTTTTTGCTATTTGATCTGAGAGCAGCATGATGTAGGGGAAGAGACCATGATTCCAGCAATGGGCGGCACGGTGGCGCAGTGGTTAGCACAGCAGCCTTGCAGCGCTGGTGTCCTGTGTTCAAACCCCACCAAGGACAACATCTGCAAAGAGTTTGTATGTTCTCTCCGTGTTTGCGTGGGTTTCCTCCGGGCACTCCGGTTTCCTCCCACATTCCAAAGACATACTGATAGGGAATTTAGATTGTGAGCCCCATCGGGGACAGTGATGATAATGTGTGCAAAATGTAAAGCGCTGCGGAATATGTTAGCGCTATATAAAAATAAAGATTATTATTATTATTATTCCAGCAATGTGTCACTTATTAATCTGCTTGGGGCAGCTTTGATAAAATTACTGTTTTCTCTGCTGCAAATCTACCAGTTCTCTAAATGCTGAGCTCTGTGCGACTCCGCCCACACCAGTGATTGACAGCTCCCTGTGTAGACTGTATGTTAAGGAAAAATCTGCCAATCAGTGGTGGGGGGTGTGGTTATACAGAGCAGAAGGACTAGGAGCACAAGACAATTAGTCCTGTAGTGATAATCTCCTGCTGATTAAACTCTGATATTAATGAAACATCATCACATAGCCTAGTAAGTGACCCGTCACTAGAATCAGGGTCTCAGACACTATATCATGGTACTCTCAGATTACATGGAAAAATCTTGCTGACAGATTCCCTTTAAAATAATAATGTATTTAATTACTGTTTTGGAAAAGGAACAAAAGAAAACTTCTGAGAATGAAGAAATTACAGACAAAATGAGCAAACTACATGGTCCATTTGGACCTCGCCTGTCATCAGCATTCACATTGACGCCAGGGGTTTACGGCATAAGCAGAAGCGCTCAGAACTCCTAATTAACAAAGCTACTTGAACGGATGTGCTGATTGTGTAGAAAAATCTCCACGACGCCATGGGTATTTTCAAAGCGTACTGTTACCTATAATAATAATTAGAGAAGTAGAGATCGTAAGATACAACCGGAGGAAATATTCTGGGACATGAGAATCCGATATTGCGAGGATGTGAAGTGTGAAATGAAAGCGTCACTGTTTCAATCCTCCCTGGTCTATTTACGCAAAGCGATCACCAGTTATCAGGAGATGAAAGCAAGGGATGCCGATAAAAGTCTGTCTTTCAAGTCTTCTCTAAGCCAGCAGCCTCGTCTTCTTTATACCCCCATACTCCGTTCCTGCACATCCCCAGCTTCATCCAAGTCATGCTGCGCTAATGAACTCATGGTAATTACACTTGCGCTGAATATGAGACGGGATATTAAAGGCTGCGCTCATAACCGATCACCCGAAAGCCGGAATCACCCTCCGAGCGTTGCTAGGAGACTAGTCAAATATACCCTTATTATCTGGCACTGTGCGGCTCTCCGGAGAAAGACGGAGCAGATCTGCAGGACCAAAATGTTCATCCTCGTCACTTTCCAACACGCCGCAGAATACAACAGAGACATTACACCAAAATCATCATCTCTCCGTCACCCAATGGCGGCTGTTACGATGAACGTATTGGGTCAATGTTTGCTTTCAGAAGTGTGCAGAGACCAAAAATACACAGTCGTTTACTTTCATCGAAAAGGCAGGATTTTCTATTTCCTAGGTCTACCAGATGTGCTGAAACGTACAGACTTAGTTATTTTGTCGCCTTCAAAAAGTACTAAAAATACAGATCTGTTCGAAGTGATTCCGATGAAGGAATTGAAGGATATCGTGTTAACACTATCCGTGTCTTCCTCTATGTCAGAAATAAAACTGGTATTTCAACTTTTCGATTTCTGTTCGTGGGCTAGCTATGATACGTATTATTCTGTACTGTCTGGATTAATTTTTCATGCTGTATACACAGAATAATTTTGACATGGTATGCCTACATTAAAGCCCAACTTACACATTAGGTACCCATGGACCAAACAATGGTTTGGTCAATTCTTCAGCTGGCAGCCGTCTTGGCAAAAACAGAAGAGCCCATTCTGTAGAGGACTCCTGCATTTTCTATATATATGGGATGACCAAAGGATCGGCAATCTGAAATCAGACATGCTGGATCCTTACCTACCCTGACCATCTGTCCAGGGTCTTTTGAATCTGTCAATATTGGGGGATTCAGGTGACATTAGTCTAAAGGTACCGTCACACTCAGCAACTTTACAACGAGAACGACAGCGATCCGTGACGTTGCAGCATCCTGGATAGCGATCTCGTTGTGTTTGACACGCAGCAGCGATCTGGATCCCGCTGTGCCATCGCTGGTCGGAGCTAGAAGTCCAGAACTTTATTTGGTTGTCAGGTCTGCGTGATTCGTCATGTTTGACATTAAAAGCAACGATGCCAGCAATGTATTACATGGAGCTAACAACCAACGAGAATGATAAGTACGTCACTGGTTCGCTCCTGCATCGTTCTGGAGTTACTGGGTTTGACGTCTCTACAGCGACCTAAACAGCGACACTCCAGCGATCGGCTTGTTGTCTATATCGCTGCAGCATCACTGAGTGTGATGGTACCTTAAGTCAGTACAGACAGTCAGATCCTGCAGGCTATTTGGGGCATGTAGGGTGGTCAACCTCGTCTACCTATTCCCCTTAGTACTGTGAACCTATGTAGGACACCCACCACCACAGACATTACAACCCTTGCAAGTAAGGAATGGGCCAAATATCTCTCAGGATGGAGACCCTTATATTAGTTGCTATGCTGACCCCTCTCTTCTAACAGCAGACTATGCTATTGTGCCCAGTATAAAAGAAAGATACCTCCAGAAAAAATAGGTCAAACGGAGTCCAAATTTGCAGTCTTTGAACTCACTATACTCAATGGCTCCCTCTGAACCCCTTTTTATGGCCTTCAGAAAGTAGCTCCCTTACAGACCACAAGAGAGACCTCAACATAGTGATCAACTGAGCCAAGCGTGCATGTGTAATGGCGCAGTCAGACGGCCGTGTAAATCAGACCGGGATGGAATACAGTGCACGGACTGTCCGGATGCTCTCCCAACCCAAGTGTTACTGCTGCATAGCAATCCATGAAGCTGTCACGCTAAGGTCGGAAGCGTTGCCGGCCAGTTCCTCCACTGCATTCTGATCTCAGTCCAATTTACATGGCCGTCTGACTGTGCCCTAAGGGTGAAGGTCCAGGTCAAAAGATGGCTGAATTTGTTGAACCCTACTTGAGCGAGAGACACTAGAGCATTTCCATAATGTACCACTATTAGGAAATTTTCTTCAGCGTTGGTCGTGCTTGTTAAAAAGCTAAAGTTCTCCATGCACAGTAGACTAAAGTCTCCGATAATAATGGGATTGGGCAATGTGCACGGGGGTCCGGATTCTCCTCTGACAGGTGATATTGGGGCACTATAAAATTCATTGACACTTTTGTTCTGTAGGAGATAAGCCCCTACCAGAGCTGTTTGGCAGCACCGTTCTCCCCTTAAAAGCAAGCTGAATGATTGTTATGCCGACAGCTAGCTAATGTGTATTGAGACCTTAAAATAAACCACAAAAATGGAAAATAAATATGGTTTTATGAAAGAAAAAAATGGTTAAAAGCTTTGTTTTCCATCATCAGCTCACTAGTTAACTAATCTTCAGGGTCTTCAGCTCCAGCATTGATCTTAAAAGCCATCAATCTGCTGTAATGTGCTGGTAATCGCCCCTAATAACCCTCAAGAAGTCAAAGACATGACTGTCGTTTATACCTCGGGCCTGGGAAGGACTGTAATCGCCACTTCATGAAGAGCACAAGCGGTAGACACAAAAAAGGATGTTTGCCAAGGTCTCTTTCTCTGGGGATGAGGTTCGGAGCTGGCGATGACAGCGTCATTCTCTTCAACAATATGAACAGGAATAGATGTCCTTCCAAGTGACTCATATTCAGGTGCTACCTCACCGGTGCCGCATAAACAACAGCTGCCCAAACCTCTCCTCGCCTGTGCCCACCTTCCCGTGCCAAACAAGTGCATTATAAATGGCTAGCTGAGCAGAAGAGAAAAGTGCACAGTCACTTTGAAAAACCAAATCTTGCGCATTTACAGAGCATCATGTAATTTTTGAAGAGAAAGAGGAAAAAATGTATGGTTTTAAGATGGAGTTAACTTGGCAATCTCAATAAATGGACTTGACTGCACCCTTACATCGCTTGGAATCATATGCAAAACGAAAATAATATATATCAGTTTTTCGAGTTGGTGCAAATATATTTGCAAATCCCATTCCATTGGCCATTAGAATTTTCTTTGGCCATTGGACCAGGATAATGAGGACCGCCTCTTATCTGGATGTATCTGTGGCTCTTCTGATTATCACACCTTAACGATTAAGTTGGGCCAGGGAAGGTAATCAATAGAAGAGGCAGGGATGCCGGAAGGTGAAAGTCAGTACTCCATCTTCCATGCAGCGATCACAGACCGCTGTCATGGCCGATGAAATGAGACGTGCAAATCAATTCACACCAGCTCGATCAGATATTGATTTCTATGACAGCAAACGTTAACGGGGTGATCCAGACTTCTATTCACTTTAATAGGTGTTGAGCTGAAGTTATTGTTAACATCCACTATGCAGTGTCCAGAATTGTCTAGTTCTGGCTCTATTTACGGTTTAAATCCCGCTGGTACAGAAAATAGCTGATCGATCGGGTTGCGGGTATCAAAGGACAATGTTATTGTTCTGTCACGTAGCCACTGATCGGCTGCAGCCTCCTCTATTCCATTAGAACAGACTTCTATTCTGCCGGAATGCTGAAAGGCTGCAGCCGATCAACAGCCATGTGACATAATGTCACATGACCACCTGGACAGATGGCGGGGAGATAGCAGGAGTGACACCGATCCAGTAGGTATGCACTTTTTTTATTTCCTGCAGACTGCAGCTATTAAGAAGGGATTATCAGTAGCGGACAACGCCTTTAACAAACCCCTATCACTCCTGTTCCAAAGACGTCAAGCTCTCACATCGGTCTCCATATTTCCTGCTTGGTCTGGATGAGCATTTGACTGCTGCAGTCAATCACTGCCCAGAGCGGTGAAATGCTTTGGTCACACGTTTGACCAGACTAAGGAAGTATGAAGTTTGGTAGAGACACGAGAGTCGGAGAAGAAGAATCATAGAGGGTGAGTAGGGCAAGTATTGCTTTATTTGCATTAGCATTGGGTTTTTTTTTAACTCACCCCTTAGTGACCACAATATGTATTTTTTTACTGACCTGAGATAAAAGAGAACATCACTATAGAAGATACCCTGCTGCATCAGCCACGATCGGCGTTAGCACTGACCATGGCTGTTTAACTCCTTAGATGCTGCTGCCGACAGTAACTGCAGTATCTAGATGGTTAACAGAGTGTGGGGTCTTCCTCTTTAACCCCATCGGCACCTTGAGATCATGATTGTGTGGTCATGATGGCTGTCATGTCATGGCCTTCGAGTATGCTGGATATAGTGACCTGGTCAGAAGTTAAGGTGGTCAAAATAACATTTTTCATTCCTGCCATTCCACTTTTCATTAATTCCTGAAGAGCATCTGTAAGGTTAATAAGCTACCTGACAGCAGTTTTCAATATGTTGAGGGGTATTGCTTTTACAAAAGTATCACTTTCACAGGTCTTCCAATATATAGGACCTCTAAAGTCACTTCAAAACTGAATAGGTCCCTAAAAAAATGTTTTGTAAATTTCCTAAAAAAAATAAATACTGCTACATTTTTAAACCTTCTAACAGCCTAACAAGGTAAAAGGACCTTTGACAAATGGTGCTGATGTAAAGCAGACTAAAGGTACCTTCACACCTAACGATTTCGTTAACGATATCGTTGCAACATCACGCTTTTTGGTGATGTAGCAACGATCCCGCTAACGATCTCGTTATGTGTGACACCGACCAACGATCAGTCCCCTGCTGGGAGATCGTTGGTCGTGGGGAATGATCAGGACCTTTTTTTGGTCGCTGATCACCCGCTGTCATCGCTGGATCGGCGTGTGTGACGCCGATCCAGCGATGTGTTCACTTGTAACCAGGGTAAATATCGGGTTACTAAGCGCAGGGCCGTGCTTAGTAACCCGATATTTACCCTGGTTACCATTGTAAAAGTAAAAAAAAACCAAAACAGTACATACTCACATTCCGATGTCTGTCACGTCCCCCGCCGTCAGCTTCCCTGCACTGACTGTCAGCGCCGGCCGTAAAGCAGAGCACAGCGGTGACGTCACCGCTGTGCTCTGGCTCTGCTTTCCGGCCGGCGCTGACACAGTCAGTGCGGGAAGCTGACAGCGGGGGACGTGACAGTTTTTTTTTTAACTTTTACAATGGTAACCAGAGTAAATATCGGGTTACTAAGCATGGCCCTGCACTTAGTAACCCAATGTTTACCCTGGTTACCCAGGGACTTCGGCATCGTTGAAGACAGTTTCAACGATGCCGAAGTCTTTCCCCTGATCGTTGGTCGCTGGAGAGAGCTGTCTGTGTGACAGCTCCCCAGTGACCACACAACGACTTACCAACGATCACAGCCAGGTCGTATCGCTGGTCATGATCGTTGGTAAGTCGTTTAGTGTAACGGTACTATTAAGGTTAATGTTATTTACTATCTACTGTAATTTGTGTGGCATGATGATCTAGATCAAAGGGATAATCATTCAAAATTTGAAAATTGCTAATTTGTTTTTAATTTTTGTCACTTTTGTGATCTTCAGACTTTTTTTTATAAATAAAAGCAAAACCTATCCACCTACCGTAAATTTACCGTTAACATAAAGTACAACGCGTCATGAAAAAACAGTCTCAGATTCACTAGGATATGTTGAAACAGTCCAGAGCTAAAGCCATATAGAGCGACACGTGAGATTTAAAAAAAATTAGCATTAGTCATTATGTTGTTAAATCGGAATTAGACGTCCCCTTTAATGAACAAGACGCTGCTATGGCCGTTACTTTTCCAATATCGCCCAGTGTCTTAATTTGAAATAGGACGCATAATGTCATGGGATGGGTAGATTTCAAGCCTGACACGTCTACAATAACCTTTTCAGCGGTTTCATTTGTGGTTATTAATACCTAATCTGTAAATATATATATATATATATATATATATATATATATATATATATATATACATAATTTCTCCAGAAATGATTACAATTCTACAGAGTGTCTGGTATGTGAACAGTTCTGCAAATTCCAGCAAGTTTCCTTTGCGTGCAGCTGAGCTCCATCGAGTAGTATTGATGTGTCAGCACACCAGAAACAGAAGCCAGCGGTGCTGTAATACTCCTATTATCCGCACACCTGCACCATCTTCCCAACTAAAACTCATTAGAAAATTAGAAAATTCAGAGATCACGAAGATGAGGCTTGTGATGCATCCGGGACGTGAAAAGAACATGGAACAAGAGGATTATGTAACCTAAAGACCAAGCGGAAGATTGAGGAGCGACAAGCAAGTAAACTTCTAATCTTTCCGGCCAAATAAATGACATTTGAAATCTGAATCAACTTTTTCTAGATCTCCAAAAACCAGAGAGGGTTGTACGCCAAAGATACCGATAGGAATTGTATAGTGTCAATGAGCAACTGAGCAAAATAAAAACAAAAAGCAAAGATGTTCCACCAGTTTAGTTCAATTCTCAGGGATTCAATGAATGGGTCTGTGATATGAATGGGTTTCAAACATCCATGTGCCGTACGTTTTGAAGATGAAAGTAACTCTATTGTTTATGTGTGTATATTTCTATGTTTGTTATTTCCTTTATCCCTGTTCGTATTACCTTGTTAGTCCGGTTGGTGTATTATGGTACTCTACTACTCCGCTCTTCCCTTGGTGGGGGAAGGGGTACAGACTGAGGGCGGATTCAGGAGCTAAGGCAAGGTATGTGGCTCCGGCATCTTCACCATCAGAAGTAATCCAGGGAACAGAGCGAGCTAGGGCGCAACTAGCGTTAGGGACAGGGAAGGAGCCCCTGGTCCTGGGACATCGACAACAGAGTCGTGACATGGAGCTTGGTTAAAATGTAGTATACAAGTCATATAATGACCAGAAATGGTATTATTCCTCATTTATTCCTACCAACTTAGTCTGAAAATGTACTTAAGTAAACTTTAAAAACTGCACCAAATTTGCCCTGGTGAAAATACACCCTAAAATCATGGGAGGTATTAATCACTGGTGCATGCATCATTTTTTCCCTTGCTTACTTCTACTTGATTCTAAAGCAGAGACAATCTTGTGGAGTGTGACTAAATCTGACCTCACTCCGAAACCCCATGATAGATTTTGTATTCCTCCCTTTCTAATAGAAAACTAACAACAGGAAATTCAGATGGGAAATTGAATTACCGTCTTCACAGGACCCGGCTCGAGAAACATCTATTTTCTTCTTCTGCTTGCAGGATGCAGCTTGTAGTGCACACCGGTTGTCATAAGTGACTCCATCGCTGCCGCACACTGGTAGGTACGGCTGGCGCTCACAAGGCTGGCAGACGCACTGGTTGTTTACACACTTCGCACCAAAGCCACAGATGGTGTTTCCACAAGTCTCTGAAATACAATGAGACAGAAAGCAAAAAAAATACATAAAATTGACTACTAGGAGGAGAAGATGCTGCTAAATTTTCAATCATTTGATAAAGCAAGATCAAGTTTCATCATGAATGGTGCAATACTGGTTTACAAAACAGATTTTTTTTCTATGGAATCTAAGAATAGCATCATGTAGGGGCAGAGACCCTGATTCCAGTGATGTGTCACTTACTGAACCCCTTGGTGCAGTTTTGATAAAATCCTCATGCTCTCTGTAGCAGATATAGCAGTGCTCAGAATGCTGAGCTGTGTATAACCCCGCCCACAACACTGATTGGGAACTATACTGCACATTGTCAACAAGCTGACAATCAGTGGTGGGGGCGGGGTTACACAGAGTAGCTGGACTGCCTGGCACATGACACCTAGTCCTGCAGTGACAATCTGCTGCTGATTAAACATTGATTGTACTGAAACTACACCAGGCAGCTGAGCAAGTGACATCACTGGAATCAGGATCTCTGCCCCTACATTATGCTGCTTTCAGATTACGTAGCAAAAACCTGATGACAGATTCCCTTTAAATACACAGAGTACCCGGTCACCCACTATGGGCCATTGAGAGAACAAAGTTATCGCTAAGGATTATTTTACATGGGGCAAAGATTCTATTTCATTCTCGATCATGTCATTTAAAGGTGACTTAATATGGGCCAATTTGTGATATAGCAAGTTGATTGGTGCTATCTTTTAATTAGGGCCCCTTAACATATGGAAATACAAATTTTTCTGTCCCTGTATTGCATGTTAATGCAACACATCCTCCATTTACATAAAGAGATTTAGAGTCCGCATAAACAATCCACTCAGCCAATGATCAAGAGTTTTAGTGATTGGTGACATATCTTTATAGACCAATGATCAGGAACAATTGCTCTAATTACCGGCCCCTCTGAAAAGGTTATTCCCATCATCATAAATATATACTGTTGGAGAGTACAACTTTAGCATTCATTACATTTACATCCGTTCTTGAGATATTAACTCCTTTTTTTTGTTTTGTTTATAGCCTGTTGTCTAGGAGACCGACCACCACTGCTGAGAAGCTTGTAAGGAATACGCTAAAGCTGTCAAGGATTAGGAGATGTCAGTGGAACACCCGCCAGGGCCGTAGGGTACTCGGTACCAGGTCTGGTACTTAAAGGGATGTGTCACGGTGGCGGCAACCCGGTCCGTGGCCCTGGGCGCCCATGCTAAAGGGAAGGTCTTTAAAGGGGTTAGTTGAATAATAAAAGTTTGTGACGCCACGTGTGGTATTTGGTCGGGAGTGACCGACGCTGCTTAAAGGGGTCCGCTGGGGTGATGTTATGGCAGCTGGGATGGTATGGCTTCCCACCGGTGAAGCTGGGTCCCCAGGGCTCCCGATGTAGTAGGGACAGCTGGTAGGTGGTGTAGAAAGAAACAGAGGACACAGGGTTGCTGTCTCTTTACCTCTTTACTGTATGATTCAGGCAGCCACAGTCCAGGGTACCGGATCACAGGTACTGGTATGTTCCGGCCGGCTTGAAAGCGTCTCAGGAATCCCCCTAACCAGGTGGAGTTGGAAACCTTCCTTCTAGTGCTGTTTTGTTGTAGTCTCTTGCTGCCTTAGGCCTCACATCAGGTCCTCACATTCTTTCTGTCCCCCCTTAGGTAGGACACTAACCCATACGATATGTAACTCGAGCCTTTTTACAGGATCTCTATCACAACCTGGGCTCTATTTGCTACTTTGTCCTCAGGTGTCAATGGTGGACAGGAAACCTGCAATCAGCTGTCCGCCGGTTTCTGCTGTGGGGCATGAAGTTATTACTCACAACCTCGGTCTTCTGGCTACCGGTATATGCACTCAGCGTGGAGGAAGTTCAGTCGCATCTTCTCTCTCCAGCTCTTCAAATCGCCTTTGCTCCTTCCTCCTTTCAATATATTTACAAGTTGCTCTGCTCTCTTTTTCCTTCTCAGGAGCTGCAGAATCACTCGTCTGCACGGCCCCAGCTTTCCTTCCTCACTCCTCGCTGTCTTCTCACCAACTGACTAACTCTCCCCAACTGCCTAGCAACTAACTCCTCTTCCCAACCAGAGAGAGCAGCTCCCTTGAAGTCGGGCGCAGAGCTCCCCCTTCTGGCCTGGAGTTAGAATGGTGTTGTATGTGCTGAATACCTGTTAAAGGGATCCTTCCTCGCTTCCAAGCGTGACATCACTCTCCCCGTGAGGAAAGCAATGCCACTGTAACAACCGGTTACCTGGAGTGTTACATCAGCGCAGTCCAGCGATCCTGGCCAACTTCTAAACCATGCTTGCAAGCTCAATAGAAAAGAGTTTGAAAGCACTGCGCGTGCTCTGCTGTCTAGCAGCAGTGGTCGGTCTTCAAGGTATCAGGCGGGAAAGAAAAGAAAAGCACCGATATCTCAAGAACGGCTGAAAATTTTAATAAGCAGTAAATTGCAAAATTGCTTGCGTTTACAAGCCTTATTCGAATCCGACAACACCCATCTATGATTATGTAAAGTAATCGTATCAACATGCCTGCCCTGCTCTAGATTCAGCAACTAATACAGAGTTTTGTGTATTAAAACCAGTTTGGACAAACAGTGAGTGATCGTACTGAAGCTTTTATTCTTCACCGAAGTTCTAGACAATAGCTCCACTTATTTGTTGGCGTAATATTCTATAAAAGAATTCCAGAGATTTTTTTAAATAAGACACAGACAGCCTACGGATCACCAGTGGGCAGGCATTATACAAAGAAAGTATGAGCAAAGTCATTACTCATGGGTTGAGGTTGACGGCACACAAACTCACAGATTTTAAAATCATTTTATTAAGAATTCTATTTATTTATTTTTAAGCATCAAGCTTCAAAAGTACCAACATAGTATTCGCTGCACCATCGGTAAACCTACATGAATATAGTTAGGTCGGGCATAAAGTTACTAAAGGAGTTGTCCCCTTTCAGAAAACTTTTCCCTATATGTCCATTTCATTGGAAAAACAAATAAAACCTGTGCTTTACCGGGGTCCACTGCAGCGTCTGCGTCATTTGGCTGAAGAGGTGATACCATAATGGCGTTGCTGCAACCACTCCCTGAACTCAGCGGCTCATGCCATCTACAAGAGCAGAGTCGCTGAGCTCGGTGATTGATTGGCTGCAGAGACGTCAACATAATGTCACCGCTGCAGCCAAACAACAGAGACGGAAGCAGCAGTGCACTAGACTGGGGGAGGGTGAGCAGTTTATTAATTTTTAGCAAAGAGTCAGATAAAAAAAAAATTAGAATTAATTTAGATATCATAAAACGCTAGCGGTTCCTCCAGTGGTCTCCAACCAACGCGTTTCGGCTACGCTTTACTCATGGTTAACGCATAGTCGAAACGCGTTGGTTGGAGACCACTGGAGGAACCGCTAGCGTTTTATGATATCTAAATAAATTCTGAAGTTTTATCCATCTGACTCTTCCCTGGAGATTTTTTTCTTTGCTGTCCTGGTCCTGGTCGGTTCCATGTGAAGACTTACACAGCTTCCTATTTCCCCTTATCCCTTACATTTTTGTTAATTTTTGTTTTTCAACAATCCATGCATATAGGGGAACGTTTTCTCAAAGAAGACAACCTCTTTGAGGCATTTTGACATTATGGAGGGGGGGTAAATGGTTTGAAGCCAGTGAGAGTGAAGACCCACTGTAAAGGTAGCCCATATGCTATGGGGAAAATAAATGGTTGTGCAAATTGCTCTGCGAAAATAACATTTGATTGCAGTGTGTTAGGGAAGAAATAGCCACAACCTCATTTTTCACAAAGTGTTTGTCCAGATGGTACAGCTCCATTAAATGGCACTTCGCCAATAATCTGTTGGAATGGCGCCTTCACCTTTGGAAGAATACAGATTCCCTGCGATTATTATGCTGGGGTGCGGACGATCGTGCAATCCCTCATCCGAAAGAATCGGCCTGATGCTAATCACACTCTGATCAGAGATTGATCATGGTGCAATCAGATTTTCTCAGATGAGTAGAAGATAGAGGAAAAATTGCTCCATGTTCTACATTCTGTTAGTCCGTCTAAATCGGACTGAACTCAGACGACATCCGATCGCAGTCCAGTGTTTCCACGGACTCATTGACCTGCATGGAAAAAGTGTGATCCAAAGATTGAACACAACTCAAACATGCAGCGATATTTCCCCAGGATCACCTCGGTCCGAGGAAAACATCAGATATGTACAAGACCCCATAGAATAACATTGGCCCAAGTGCGATCCGATGCTTCTCAGATCACTCTTGGACCAAAACTAAGTCCATCTGCATGAGCCCCAAACCATTCAGCAGGCACAAGCTACTTTACAACAGCCTGTACTCTGCAGTTGCCTGTACTGCTGACAGAAATGCTAAATCTGAAATTTCATGCACATTTATTGTAAAAGAACATTAGCAGCGAAGGTGAAAATTGCACATAATATCGAGACTTCTTTTACTCCACAGTGCAGCCATTTCTCCAAAGGAAAGAAGAGGACACCAACGAGGGGTCATTATGAGGTGTTGATCCCATGAATTTAGGCTATCCTGACCACCAGGTCCCTTTAAATCACCAATGTTTCCAAGTATTTCGGGCATAATAAACTTTCATTACTTTTATTTTTGAGCCTCTAGGAGTAACGACTGAGGCTCGAATCATTCACCATAATAAATGACATGACGGGTCCTATCAGAGGTACCGTGCTGTAAATGAAGAAAGTCTTTATCGAGCTCCGCATGCAATAGATGAAAAGAAAACTATTGCTGGTTGAATTGCCGACAGCTTCATCTAGCGAATGCCGACTCCTCGTAAACAACAATGTTATTTTTACCACATCCCCGGAGGACATTTGTAAAGTATGACTAAGAAACTCATAAAAAAAAAACATTGTGAAAAATGGAAAATTGCAGGTCTTGGTAACATTTCACGCTAATGTCCCCAGTAATTCACTGCTACTCACATGGTGTCTGGCAAGTCTAGAAACTAGAGTCATTTGCCGGCGACACAGTCAGTCCAATTCTTTGATTGGTTGTGTTCTCCTTTTTCTCCTATTTATAAGGTACGGGCACTTACATTACTCTATCGCCGAGACTATGAAGATTAATGCTGCGTCCATGTCTGCCCCTTCCACAGCTGAGAGGTTTAAAAATAAATGTGGAAGAAATGCTCTCGGCTCGGTTTGCATTATTTTTACCTATTGCGAAGAAAGTGAAATCTCAGAATGTACGAGTGTTTGATGCTGGAGAAAAATCTTAAAATAAAGTGTTGGGTTGAACAATTAATAAAATGTTCACTCTCTAGTTGTCTACTCCTGGCCTAATGGATATTGATCAAGTGCGCACTGAAGAAATAACATATGACAACACACAGTCAGATGTAAATTCTCCTTGATCAATCTATGGCTCAGCTCCAAGGGCTTTATTAAGTCAGAACACAGATTTATATAACCCCTGTAAGGGGCGCTCGGTTAGCTTTAAAATGGGAGTGATCAGATGCATTCCATTGGTTAGCGGGTTGGGCAATAAGCAAGTCCATGGGCGGATCCATGAGGTCATCAGGGTGGGCATTACCTTGGATATCAGCACATGGTCTGCTGATACAGGAAATGGCAGCCATCTTTAGTGTCTCACTTTTGATCTGAGAAAGCTTAAGTAAGGTTAAACAATACACGTTATGGGTTGCTTCTCTCAACCTCTTATGTCTTGAGATTAATTAAGTATTTGATCTTATGGCTCTCCTCAACAAAAGTCCTGGCGCTACATGTCCTGTCTGCCGAGAAGAAGTCTGTCCTATCTTCAGTTGAACTTTCAGAGAAGCTGTCATCAAAAAATGACCCAGTGTATGAATCACGTTTTTGTGTCACATGTATTTTTTTCATTTGGCAATTTTTTTTTATCATATCTTTATTAAAAAAAATTTTTTTGTGGTTTTCACACTGGCCACTGGGGCTTCTTTTTGACTCCTACTTCCTGGAAGAGTTTTCTGCAGACTCCTTATCATCAGAAGCAGGATTACAATGACAGATTACATCTCTATACACAGGATCCATCAATCACAATAGGAGATGTCACAGGTCCTCTTTCCAATGACCTTTGCACATGCTCATTAGATGCAAAAGATAGGGGAGGAGTTTGACCACTGTGGCTAATGTACATGTGCAGAAGTCTAAAAAAAATTCCCCAGTGGCCAGTGTGAAAATATCAAAATTTCTATTATTTTGTATTTCTAATAAATATTGTGATAAGTTAAAAAAAAAAAAATTCCCAAAAAAATTAACAAACAAACCTGATTTAAACAATAAGTATTTTTCTGATGATTTCAATCTATGGAGAGGTTTTCCTTAATTCTTTAATTAGACGTTTGACAGAAGGTATGTCTCTGAGCAGCTGAGTACAGAAGTTGAAGGTCTGCATCATTCACATTCTCCAGCTTTATGGTACAATTGCAAACTACAATAATGGTCTCCTAAGAAGCACGGAGATCTGGTGTTGTCACATACACAGAGCAGTTCATGGTTCTTGGCAAACATCTATATTCTGGCCATGTTCAGTGTCCACAAATAATAATGGCAATGAAGTAATTTTTTTGCACTGCAGTCTGATAGACATAGATATTTGGAAAGATATTGTATATTTACCCATTTATAGACTAGCGTACAAACTACTGCAGGGTATAATCACAACCCGAGTGAATGGCAATGTGACACCTACTGGTTATTACGGTTACTGCAATTTTTAATTTCGCTTTCTTTGAACAATATGTTTCCATAGAGGGGGACTTCAGACATTTCCGCTTTCTAAGCAAAAAAAAAAAAAATATGCAAAGGCTTGCGTGTTTAAGGGAACATTCCCTATCATCAGATCAAAAGAGACATTTTTTTTTAATTAGATTTTGATCTAATGAATGGGAATATTCCCAAAAATGCGGAAACTCAATAAATGCACTTTTCTTATTTGTTCCAGATCATCACAGATATACATATGTGTCTCTCCTTGTGTTCAACATGAAATCTTAAAAAAAAAAAAAAAATATTCATGCTACCGTCGGGAGATTTTTCAGCTATACGTTACACAACCCAAGAACAAAACAAGAAACTACAGCAAAACCAAAGAAATGAGCATAAGTTGGCCTAATTGTAAAGGGTAACAGCATGTTCGCATGTCAGGCTCTATTCACATTGAGGTCCGTTGATACATAGTGAGGTTTTAATACTTTAGACAGGACCGTCCCAACTGGGTACACCTTGTTGCAATGGGATGGCTTTTACACAGTTTTGATCAAAATACTTATAACTTAGTATCCCATGTTATTTACAAGGAAGGTCGTACTCGACCACGGGCCTTAGAGGGAGACCGGCATGAGCGGGAATTATATAGGGAGCTGATGTTTTGCTGGGAGTGTCAGGTTTAACACTAGAACTACTGAACTCGTGAACCCTGACTAGAACTACTGCAAGTAAGTAGTCAAAATGACTATACCAGTAGTCCTAGTGTTAAATGGGAATGGAGGAGGGAATGTTGTGGTCATCAAGGGGTGGAGACATCATGGAAGGAGGACTAGGATTTATAAGGGACAGCTATTTGGGTTTGGGTAGCCATTTTAGGTTACCAGCAACCAGAAAGGATCTCCCACCCGTCCTCCATTATTATGTTCTGAAAATGGGTTATGGGTCACAGTAATGTTGAATTGTCGTGAATTTGTCTGCTTTGTATTGATTATATATAATTTTTGCCATAGCAGCAGGCATGGGGTGGTCCTCGAAGTTGGTGGATTTGGTTAATTGTGGATCGTGGGGGGCAGGAGAATCTCAGGAGGTTATGGAACCCCCTCTAGGTGGAATTAAGTGGTGACGGGTGTTAAATCCTGGGGAAGGGATTAGAGGGCCCTTGGATAGTTTTTTTTTTTTTTAGTTTATAGGCCAGGTTGTTTAATTGGTGCCTCCGAGCTGGTGCATAGCGGTAGGAGGTAAGATGCAATCTGGATGTACTTCGAAACACATTAACAAATGAACAGCAATACTTGGATTCCTGTCTTCTCATCAGTCTTCGAGGGCAACGCGGAGATGTCTCAGGGACCTACTAATTAGAAGAGGCGCCGGGGATGCAGATAGGTAGGATGAGATTTTCAGGACTATCAGTGTGGCTGCTGGACAAGGACCAGTGGCTCCTTTTTTGCTCAACTCTACTATGTGTCTTGGTGTGGCCACCCAGGAGTTGCGAGGGGAGTAGTGTGTATACTAACATGTCGTGCTAATGTATTGAATTTGTTTAATGAGAACTTGGGGGTCCTTAATCAAATTTAGGAAAAAGTTAATTTTTTTAAAATTGATAATCTAGTGCACTCATAGAGGACATAATTTTGTCCAAAAGTAATTCTCATAACCCTCTACTGGTTATCCTTTCATTTTATCAGGGGAGCACTTTTTTTTTCGTCTTTCTTTTAGAGGTAGCATCAATGTCAATGTACCGGAAAATACAGTCACAGATACCCCATCTACTTACTGCAGTCTCCCTGTGCCGCCACCTGCAGGTTAATCTGCTGCGTGCACGCTCGTACATGGAGCTCGCATTCACTGCCGTAGGTGTTGCCATCCGTGCCGCACACAGGTTGAGCCGAGGGTACACATTCCGTAGGGCACACGCATCGTCCAGTCTCGGCCTCGCAAATGGCTCCGAACTGACATTTTTTGCAACGATCTGCAATAAAGAACATCACAAAGGGTCATGATAAAAAGCTCGAAATGCCGCCACTCTGCTTTCCAGCTGCGTTTTGTATGTCACTCGTCTGTCCTCCAAAGATAGCTTGGATGCACCTGCACCCGCTTTAATTAATTGACCTGCCACCCAGCAGTGATACATCAGATGCTGTTAACTCAACAGCCTGTCCTTGGGCATTCTGACAAGGTCAGAGGGTAGAAAAGGGACAAATGCATTAAAAAAAAAAATGTAGCGTTCATTGTAATGTGGGTGACTAATTTACTTCATCAAATCCTGTCTGCAATGCGCCTCTCGGGGGGAAAAATGTCACATCTCATGCGAATTGTAAAAAGGAATGGGCGAGGGAATTTTAATACATCATTCCGCTGCTGCGTTTAGATTTTGTACAAGACTCGGCAAATCAGCAAGCAACCACGCCATTTGCAAAAGTTTAATTCTCGCTCGGTTCTCAACTGAATTCTAACTTTTGCCCCAAGCAAATATGTTCCGGCTTTCAATAACATTTTTTATTATTATTGTAATTGAAAATACAATTCATTTATGAAAATATTCATTTATTTTCATCGCATCGTGAAGCAAAAACGTTTATAGAGTCTGAAATGGAAGACGTAAAGAAATAAGTACAAAGAGGGAACACTCCGGATATTGTACCGTCGCTGTCCAATACATGAAGACGTCCAGTATCCAAAGTATATCACAGAAATGTAAAGATGTATTGCTGTTCACTAAATGCTAAAAGTGACCTGCCATTATGATTCTCCAGGTCATTTTGAGTTCATAAACACCAAACATGTCTAGGTTCTTTTTTATCTAAGCGATGGAAAAAAATTCCAAAGTTTGTTATATATCTATCTATATAATTGTCTAAGGGTTTTTCCGTCTGTCTGTCTGTCTGTCTCTGTCCTGGAAATCCCGCGTCTCTGATTGGTCGAGGCCGCCAGGCCTCGACCAATCAGCGACGGGCACAGCGACGATGTCATAAAGGATGTAGAAATCCCACGTTTCTGATTCCGCGATGGGCACAGTATCGATGTAGATGTCATAATGGTTTCCATGGCGATGATGATGTCATAAAGGTTGCGTCGACCAATCAGCGACGGGCACAGTCTGCCGCGAATTCTGGAATCATCATTGTCCATATACTACGGGGACATGCATATTCTAGAATACCCGATGCGTTAGAATCGGGCCACAATCTAGTATGTATATATATATATATATATGTATATATATATATATAAAAATGCGCCATTTTCCGATACCCATAGCGTCTCCATTTTTTTGTGATCTGGGGCGGGGTGAGGGCATATTTTTGCGTGCCGAGCTGACGTTTTTAATGGTACTATTTTAGTGCAGATATGATCTTTTGATCGCCTGTTATTGCATTTTAATCGCGGTTCCAACCGCAGCTGTTGTGGGCACATGTCAGCTGTATAGATCAGCTGACATGTGCCCGGAAGGGTGCCGGCTCAGCACCGAAGCACGCACCAAACAGGGGGGAGTCCAATGTGGGCGTATTATTACACTCAACGTCGGAAAGGGGTTAAGACAAAACTTGATCTAAGCAATAGGTAATTTTTCCACTTTGATGCATGGAAATTATTGGTGATTTTTGTATAACGGCTAATGCACAATACCATGCGACGACTCCGTAATACAGCTCCTATAAAAGTTTATGGGACGTAAGTGCACATCTCTATGCATCTCATTTCATACAAAGAGTTTGTATGTTCTCTCCGTGTTTGCGTGGGTTTCCTCCGGGCACTCCGGTTTCCTCCCACATTCCAAAGACATACTGATAGGGATTCTAGATTGTGAGCCCCATCAGGGACAGTGATGATAATGTGTGCAAAACTGTAAAGCGCTGCGGAATATGTTAGCGCTATATAAAAATAAAGATTATTTATTATTATACAATGTCATGTGTCATGTTCCAATAAATGTCGTATTACAGAATTGTTGCCTCCAGGGCAGAATATCTCTGTAGTACAGCAGGACATAACGACTCACAGTATTTTGTAACTCTCACGTCTCCACACTTTGTGGAAATGTATACACGGTGCGAATTTTGAAATACACAGCATGTCAATTCCTTATAGAGGACATTGTTCCATATTTCACCCTTTATGTAAAGAGTGAAATTGTGGGCTAATCTGAAACAAAATCTGTATGTAACAAAGCAGATTTTTGGGCGGATTCACTGCAGCTTTCCTTATGTATCCACTCTGTGTGCAGATACTCAAATATGTTCTATTACAATAGATTCCTAATGGGCACAACTGATTATCTTGACATCACACGTATGTACTATGCAGAGTATGTCTATTCATTGGTATGTGTAATTTGATTTATATGGGATCCAAGGGGTAACGTTTCTCCTTGCAGACTGACATGTCAAGGTGAGGAGACTTTTAAGCCGCAATGCTCCTCTGGGAAATATGCAGATTGTCTCTAGAACTCTAGTGCCAACTGTAGGAAGTAGCAATCCTAAAAGTCATTATCTAGCAAGCCTTGCCACACGATGGGGGACATTACAAAAAGGTGCCATGATGGGGGAATTATCACCCGTATGTCTTTATAGGATTTAGAATGCTACAAAGGCCCTTATATCTGACGAACATGGGAGGGGGGGCTTCGGTCAAAATTTTGCACTAGGACCCATAGGACTCTAGTTACGCCACTGATTACTGCCCATCTCTCCAGTCTACAGCAATGAGTGCAGCACTTGCTAGCTCTGTCAAATAGAGCTTGTAAGCTATTCTAAGAAGCTTGCCGGATCTGACAGTCTTCAGTGTCCCTGTGCCAATCCAATGCCGCATGGGTCAAAGATGCATCTATTTGCAGAATTGGATAGAGCACAATTCAGGCCAGTGGTGAGTTCATGATGCTGTTTCTGACTCTCAATCATCCAGAGCACAGCTACCAGACAAGCATGAAGCCAGGGAGCGGTGGGCTCCTGAAGACAGAACTTGCAACAAAGCAAATTAAGAAAAAAAAAATTCTTGAAATTGCCAATTGGCTACCGGAATATGCAGGATTTCACATTCCCACATAAGCAGTCGTAAAAAGAACTATCCCGCTCATCGAAATGACTCATAATGCATTCACTGATAAAACAGAATAAGCAGGAGAGGTACTGGATCATACAGATTGGAAATGACAGCTAGGTAATGTGTACAGACAGGCAATACAAACTGCCCAAATTGCTTATCAGACTGGGGAAAAGTGCTATGATAAACATGCGTGTGCCCGGAGAGTGTGTGTGGTTTACGATGATGCACCGAATCACCGAGGCTTGTGAGAAGGGACAAAGCCAGGAGCCTCCAAAGCTAATAACAGTGCACAGTCTCTGACCTGTCGCTCCCCGACGCTCAGCACTTTCATTACTTGCAACAAGGAGCAAACTCCAAGATCTCATCATTTTACCAGGACCCAGAATCCCATCTAGCAATAAAACAATACCATGCGGGAAGCAAACTATTAACCCTTTCACTCTGCAGCAGAAGATGTTCATGAATTCAGATTTGGAGGCACACAACTAGAAATCTAAGTTTGGGTAAATGTAGGCAGATTGAAAGGCCCCTGTACATATCAGATAGCTGTCAACTGTTTAGCCGTCAGCTATCCCTCTAAACACAGGAAAGCACAATTCGACTGAGGCTCCCATTTTCCCTACTAGAGAGCAGCTGCCAGGCTCCTCTGATGATGGCTTATCTACCGAATAATCAAGGGGATCAACAATCCAACAATGCCCTGACATCATAGTTAGGAGGCCCCCATACATATTCGTCTGTCAGCCAATCTCGCTGATATTGGTGGGTTTAGATGACTTATGTGCATGGCGGCCTTAAGAATTAAGCAGAAGAACTTGCTGAAGTCCCAAACCGACCACTGAAGAAGATACTGGATATAAAAATGATAATAATAAGGAGGCAAAGAGGAGAAGTCAGAGGTTTAGTGTGATATTATGCCACCTCAACCCTCTCCAGCATCTGCTTAATCCCAGATCTCATCCTATGCACCCTCCCTATGGATTGGAACAGTTCTCCTCAATGTGGGGTTTCCTTGCTTACTATTGAAATTGTCTCTTCCGAAAGGAAGAGGACTAGAACTCTAGTGCCACTAGAGTTCTAGTTCTCTTCCTCTCTGAAGAGACAATTTCCATATTTCCCAGAGGAGCATTCTGGCTTTAAGTCTCCTCATCTCAGCATGCTTAACATGTCACTCTCCGCAAGGAGAAACGATACTTCTTGGATCATACTTACTATCAAAACATTGATTGGTTCTAGGAGAAGCTTTCCAAAATTCCCACCATTAAAAAAACAAGGTCCCTTTTTTCCCATAGGCACCATCACTGAAGATAAAGAAGCTTCCTATATGGCATGTACACCATTATTATGAATCTTTCCAATCCTTTAAAGAACAACCTTCATATCTTAGAAGCATAGTATCCTAAATAGGTCATTGATCCCCATTTCTAAGGCATGCTGCTCATACATAGCAGGGCTGGATAATTTTTAGACAGTATCAATATACCGTAAATAATCTTATTTTTTGGGTTGTTTATATTATATTCTAGGAAGGTTCTTTTTGTTGGCTACTAAAAAAAAAGTCCAGTTAATTACTGGACTGGTATAAATATATTTTTTCCACCCCTTGTATATGGTGTTAAACTGGCCATATATAGAAGACTATGATCATCAGGAATGGTCAACCGTCCATCAGATCGTTCATATGAGCAAATCAGATCATTAAAACTCCAGACTTAACTAGCAGATTAGAAGGAAAATAAATAAAATAAAAAAGAACATACTACAACATAGTGGGTTTCAGAAAGGATTGATGACATTCAGCCACACAACATGCCTTTGTTTAGCTAACAAATGCCAAAATAAATCCATCTTGACACATCACATTTGTAGCAAAGCAAACATTCGAGCAATCGTTCCCCTATCATTTCCAAACAATATGGTCAAATGGGGCATTTCAATTTACTTTTATCCCTTTTGAAGCCGATTTATTAAACAGTTTATGACAATTTTTTTGGGTATAAAAATTGCTTCAGATGTTGCAAAATTTTAGAGCAAATTGTAGAGGCATTTTTTTTAGTCTTTTCTTTTTTTAAGTTAGCAATATTTGTTAGGGAAGGGGAATGGACTGGCGCACCCAAGAAAGTCAGTATAATTTATCCTACAAAAGTGGGGTAAATTTCTGATAGTAATGTGTGCCAGTCCTTGACATTTTTCGTGGTTGGATACATTGCATTTGATAGAAGCAGCACCAAATATATTAACAGGCGCAGTCTGTGTGTATCTCTTTAAGCAAATCCATCTACTGTATCCCTGGATAGTTATGAATACTGTACAGCTTGCAGCATCTTAACTCATGATTAATTATTTACACCCTGTGCCTGTGGCTATGTATTGTAAGATACTCATATATACACACAGACACATTTCAGTAAATTAGGAAACACCCCACATTGACCTATAAACGTGGACCATTCCCTCTAAATCTCTCAGCGCTCGTACTAGGGATTGTGCCCTTTGCTGACTGTACTAACAATTTTTGATGATATCTTCTACTTTCTCTGAAGATTTGCAGGCGTGCTTGTCTGCATCTCTATAAAGATATTTCATGCATAGAAAGATGGAAAAGCATAAAGCCTTATTAAATCTTGACCCTCTGCCGTTACTGAGAGAGGATCTGTCACCAGATTTCTCAGTACAAATTGCATACGTTATTACTTAGATAGCGTAGACCTGATGAGGCTGGTGTAGCTACTGTGAATAATCTGATATTAGAATGAGTGTAACTAAAAAGGGAGAGAGGTCACAAGTTCTAGCGTACCCAGTTTCCACCAAAAGTCCTAGTGTATCCAGTCTCCGCCAACCCAGCCAGTCTGATAGCTGCAGCTTGTACTGGACATTGCGAGATCTCAGCAGCGACAGGTAGGAGGGACACTGAGAAGCATTCAATCAGGCAAGTTGGGTAGAGATTCAGGAGGTGCAGGGAAGAGAGACACTGAGGAGCTGTCAATCATTTAAGGTGGGTGAAGATTACATAGGGGGAAGAACACTGAGGAGCTGTCAATCATTTAAAGTGGGAAAAGATACTGCAGAGAGGAGAACACTGAGGCACTGTCAATCATTTAAGGTGGGCGAAGATACTGCAGGGAGGAGAACACTGAGGCACTGTCAATCATTTAAGGTGGGCGAAGATAAGGCAGGGAGTAGAACACTGAGGCACTGTCAATCATTAAAGATGGGTGAAGATTCTGTACGGGAGAGAACACTGAGGAGAAGTCAATCATTTAAGGTGGGCGAAGATTACATAGGGGAGAACACTGACTAGCTGTCAAACATGGTGGGCGAAGATTCCTTAGGGGGGAGAACACTGAAGAGCTGGCAAACATTTAAGGTGGGCGAACGAAGATTCCTCAGGGAGGAGAACACTGAGGAGCTGTAAAACTTTTAAGATGGGCGAAGATAAGGCAGGGAGGAGAACACTGAGGCACTGTCAATCATTTAAGGTGGGCGAAGATAAGGCAGGGAGTAGAACACTGAGGCACTGTCAATCATTAAAGATGGGCGAAGATTCTGTACGGGAGAGAACACTGAGGAGAAGTCAATAATTTAAGGTGGGCGAAGATTACATCGGGGAGAACACTGACTAGCTGTCAAACATTTAAGGTGGGCGAAGATTCCTTAAGGGGGAGAACACTGAAGAGCTGTCAAACATTTAAGGTGGGCGAAGATTCCTTAGGGGGGAGAACACTGAAGAGCTGTCAAACATTTAAGGTGGGCGAAAATTCCTTAGGGGGGAGAACACTGAAGAGCTGTCAAACATTTAAGGTGGGCGAAAATTCCTTAGGGGGGAGAACACTGAAGAGCTGTCAAACATTTAAGGTGGGCAAAGATACTGCAGAGAGGATAACACTGAGGAGCTGTCAATCATTTAAGGTGGGCGAAGATAAGGCAGGGAGTAGAACACTGAGGAGCTGTCAATCATTAAAGATGGGTGAAGATTCTGTACGGGAGAGAACACTAATGAGAAGTCAATCTTTTAAGGTGGGTGAAGATTACATAGGGGAGAACACTGTGGATCTGTCAAACATTTAAGGGGGGGGTGAAGATTCCCTAGGGAGGAGAACACTGAGGAGCTGTCAAACATTTAAGGTGGGCGAAGATTACATAGGGGAGAACACTATGGATCTGTCAACCATTTAAGGGGGGGGCGAAGATTCCTTAGGGGGGAGAACACTGAGGAGTTGTCAATTATTTAAGGTGGGCAAAGATAATGCAGGGAATAGAACACTGAGGAGCTGTCAATCATTTAAGAAGGGCGAAGATTCCGTACTGGAGAAAATAATGAGGAGCTGTCAATCATTTAAGGTTGGCGAAGATACTGCAGGGTGGAGATCACTGAGGAACTGACAATCAGGTTAGGTGGACAGAGATTTGGCAGCAGCAAAAAGGAGGGATGCTAAGGTTCTACAAATAAGGTTAGGTGGGGAGAAATTGAGTCAACTTAAAAAAAAAGGAATGTACAGCCATTCTGAAACTGATTTTAAAGTAAGTACACCAGCCTCATCAGTTATAAAAGATCTACCTAATAATGTATGCAGTTTTATGTGAATTCTGCTGACAGACCCCATGTAAGAATCATATGCATTTGGTATTGCTACTGGAATAAATTGAGGTCTTCTACACCCGTAGGCTCAATACATGGATTAATAGACATAGCGTATGAAGCTCAGATGATTTCCCTTACCACAGGGCCCCTTGTGTTTAATAGCAATTTCCTTCTTAAGTGCACAAGCCGTAGACTCCAATTCACATGGATTGCCGTAAGTGCGCGAATCGCTGCCGCAGACAGGGTCATAAACGCTCTGGCACAATTGCTGGCATTCGCAGACCGGCTGCTGGTTTTTCACAACACATGATGCTCCGAAACGGCATTCCGTGTTCAGGCAAGGACTGGGAACGTGAAGATCTGTAAGAGATAGAGAAAGACATTGGTCAGTTTATGGATGCGCTATACAAAGGCTTGTGCGGAGAGCACATATACAAGCGCTCCCTGAGCTGCAAGCAGGGCAAGCAGGGAGGAAGTATTGCATGCTAGTCATACTCTGCCCCCTAGAGGAGGGAAGGGAACGTCAAGCTGATTGAGCACGTGTAACCCGCCAGCACTGCTGCCATTCTGGATAGAATAAAAGCTGTAATATACAGATACAAACACCATCACAAAATTGTGAGCACTCACAGAATTTAGCTTTCGACCACTCCATAGCGTTACATGAATCAGTAATGCAAAGTTTTGTGTTATAAAATACGAGATGGATGTTTTTAATATTGCACATGTTAGAAAATGGATTTCTTTTAGCAAATCCTGTGAGTGCTACAACATTTCAGATTTTAGTGGACACCTGGTGGCATGCCCTTCTTGAAATGTGCAGAGCCTGAATTACGTTGCTACAAGTCAAATACAATGGCTGTTTTTGGTAGCTAGTTTCTAAAATGCTGCTTTTAAGTCCAACATGATTGCAGGGTTACGGAGGAGGAAGCCAAGAACTGGAACTTGCAATGGGTAAAGGAGGCTACAAATCAGCATCATACTTGTCCTGGGCTTTGTCTTATCGTAAGTGACTTATTCTCCTTCCCCACTGGCCAAGAGCTGCGGTTCGTGCCGACCATGAACTGGAGCAGCTCTGCATGGTTGGACACAGCCATTACACAGTACACAGCATGGGCATATTTATAAGATTATCCCAGCACAGGAACATTTTTTTTAACATATCCAATTATGGAACTTATTATTATTTCAAGGTCTATTAGTTAAAAATACATAGCATAAAGTTCCAGTTCATTTAAATAGTGCGCACATCACTTTTTTCTACATGTTTTCTATACTAAAATTCAGGAGAACTGCATAACCAGCAATTCCCAAACAGAGTAGATAAATAGCAGGAGTGTTCCGTGATTTGCACTCCCTTTGCCAATCTGTCAGTAGACTTCACGAAAGAACCTACACACAGTTGTAAATAGCTCTCTTAGACCTGCAAAGACTGACTTTGAAGATCCACATCAGAATTGGTGTGTAATCCTAATATTACGATGAGCCTTTTAGAAGTCCAGCTTAGGCTAGGTTCACATTGCGTTAATGGGTTAATGCTAGCGGACTCCGTTACATGGCGAAATTGTCGCAATTAACGCCATGCAACGGATCCGTTAGCACACCCATTGACGGCAATGTGCTAACGGATCTCTAGCGCATTGCTAGCGCATGCCATTTTTGGCACGCACTAACGATGTCCCGTTAGTTTCGGACGGACCGCGGACACTGCTTGCAGCGTCCAAGGTCCGTCCCTCGCTAGCGCAGATCGGGTATCTGCGCTAGCGGGATCGCCAAATGCGATCCCTTTTGGGACATTGCGTTAGCGCAATCCGCTAGCATATGCGCTAAACGGATTGCCCTAACGCAATGTGAAACTAGCCTTAAACTTGTGAAATGCTTATTCTATTATCAGGCAGGTAGCCTTTCAGGAGCATTATCTTGGAATTCTGACTTGTTTTCAATGAAAGTACACCAGGCTCCATCAAGTATAAGAGATCTATTTATTGATGTATGCAAATCGTATTACCAAATCTGGTGACAGATCCACCTTAAGGGTAAGTTCACATGGCCGATTTCTCCAAATAAGAGGGAAACGGACCAATTACTTTGATCAAACTTTGATTAGAGTGGCATCAGTTTTTCTGACAGTCCGTGAAAATCGGACCACGCTTGGATGTCATCTGAGTGTGGTCCGATTTTTTTTCTACCGACCCATTGCTGATCTTGATCCAACCCCTTGGATAAAAATTGTATCGGTCTTCGTTTTTTTTCCGTGGACCACTTGGTCCGAGGAAAAAAGTCAGACATGTGCACAGTCCTATAGAATATCATAGGCATGAGTGCTATCTGGATAGTGCTAGATTGAGAAAATCATCAGTGTGCACTCCTAAAATGGATTACAGTACCGTACAGAAAACAGAGGGGGGTCTTACCAAAATGGAACCTCTATTAGGATTCCAGGCTTTGTCACAGAGGACAGATAGGCAGTACCAGTTTCTGTACGTCTTCGACCAACTCACCCTACCTTACACTGGTTTTTGACATCCATTAGCAAAAATGATGGGGCCAACCTAGACCAGGCTCTATATATCTAGGGGCCCATAAATGCCAAATGGTAAATATATTTTGGTATATAAAATTATGGAAAAATATCATCAGAGCTTTGCCCCATTGCAAGGTACGCAGGCTGATTGCATGAGTAAAATGGACATCTGTGCAGCATTTTTAGACAACAGGACCAAAAAAATAGTGTTAGTGACATATAAGCAAACATATAAGTCAATCCAAAAGCAGAGGTGAATTCAGAATAGAAGGAAGCAAAGCTCAGGGGGTCACATCCAATGTTCAGGATCTGTGTGCCCACCACATGGCACCGAACACCACGACTACCTGCATGTACGGCCATCTTCCTTGTGCCATCTGGGCCCAAGCTGAACCCACCTTCGTGTTCTGATCCGGAGCAACAAAAGTCAAACACGTCAACACAGAACAAGCCGCGTTACCCCCAGACTGCGCCAAGCCGATAACCAAGTCCTCGACGAACCATAGATCTTGTCTTACAGAGAGTAATTGCTGCCTTTTCCCTCATGACTTGACCTATTTATACAGCGCTTGTGTTATTATTACCACAGGACGGTTTTCTAGAAATATACGCCATTCCGGGCAAGACTGAGTTAAAAGCAGCCTGCAAAAACCCTGACAAGTTTATGAAAAATAACATCTGTTATTGTTTCATTTCTTCACTTTGCAAACAGTTTTTTTTCCTCACAGAAAGTGTAGTCTGAAATTAACGCTATTGTGAGGTTTTGCTTTTTTTTCCCCCTCTCCTTATCCACGGAGATCCTGGTTTCCATGGCGATATTAGTGGTTGTAGGCCTTTGCTTCTAAATGTAAATTTTTGCAATGCTTAGAAATTGAAATACAGCAGATCAAAAAGCCTCACAATGCGACATCATGAGAATTCTTATGTCGGCTTCATAAAGTGCTCGCTTTTCAACCATTTGGAATATCTATTATTCAGGAAAACATGTTGTGGTTTCTGTTTTGTTTTTTCATTTTTTTTTTTGCAATGCGCTGGTTTTATCGTTACTTCTTATACACTTTCATTTGCATGGGTTTTTTTTTTTGTTTTGGGAGAAATTTCCTCTTAAAATAATGCTTCAGCCACGCACATAGAGAAAAGGGGAGAAAGAGAAAAGGAGAAGCAGGAGAGAAAGTAGAGAAAGAAAGGGAGGAAGGGAGGAAGGGAAGGAAATGTAAGGCAGGAAGGAAGGATGGAAAGAAGGTAGGAAGAAAATGTAAGGATGGAAGGAAGGATGGAAAGAAGGTAGGAAAGGAAGGAATTGTAAGGAGGAAAGGAAGGAAGAAAGAAAGAAAGATTAAAGAAGGAAGGAAAGTAAAGAGGGAAGATAAAAAAATGAAAGAATTATGGAAAGAAAAATATGAAGAAATAGAAGGAAATAAATGAAAATAAAAAATGAACAAAAATAAAGAACAAATTAAAGAAAGAAGGAAAGGACAAAAGAAAAAACAAACAAAGAAGGAAAGAAAAAAGAAAGCGAGAAAGAAGGAAACAAATAGAAGAGAGAAGGAAGGAAAGAGAAAGAATGAACACATGAACTAATAAATGAAAAAAAAAATAAACGAAGGCAGAAAGGAAGGAAGAAAGGAAAGAAAGAGGGAGAGAAAGAAGGAAAGAAAAAAAGAAAAGTAAAAGAAAGGAAATAAAAAATAAAGAAGGAAAAAAACAATGAAAGAAAGAAGGAAATTGAGAGAAGAAAAATATAAAAAGAAATGAGGAAAGAGAAAAAATGAACTAAGGAAAGAAAGAAAGAACGAAAGAAACAAAAAAAAATTGTATATTATTATGCAAAAAAATAGGAAAAGACAAGGGGAGAGCCACTTACAGAGCTGTAAGTCACCAAGATAAAAAAAAAAAACTTAAAAGCCAGCAACTTGACTTTCTCCTTGCTTAACCCCTTCATGACCCAGCCTATTTTGACCTTAAAGACCTTGCCATTTTTTGCAATTCTGACCAGTGTCCCTTTATGAGGTAATAACTCGGGAAAGCTTCAACGGATCCTAGCGGTTCTGAGATTGTTTTTTCGTGACATATTGGGCTTCATGATAGTGGTAAATTTAGGTCAATAAACTCTGTGTTTATTTGTGATAAAAACGGAAATTTGGCGAAAATTTTGCAATTTTCACATTTTGAATTTTTATTTTGTTAAACCAGAGAGTTATGTGACATAAAATAGTTAATAAATAACATTTCCCACATGTATACTTTACATCAGCACTATTTTGGAAACAAATTTTTTTATTGCTAGGAAGTTATAAGGGTTAAAATTTGACCAGCGATTTCTCATTTTTACAACGAAATTTACAAAACCATTTTTTTTAGGGACCACCTCACATTTGAAGTCAGTTTGAGGGGTCTATATGGCTGAAAATACCCCAAAGTGACACCATTCTAAAAACTGCACCCCTCAAGGTGCACAAAACCACATTCAAGAAGTTTATTAACCCTTCAGGTGCTTCACAGCAGCAGAAGCAACATGGAAGGAAAAAATGAACATTTAACTTTTTAGTCACAAAAATGATCTTTGAGCAACAATTTTTTTATTTTCCCAATGATAAAAGGAGAAACTGAACCACGAAAATTGTTGTCCAATTTGTCCTGAGTACACTGATACCTCATATGTGGGGGTAAATCACTGTTTGGGCGCACGGCAGGGCTTGGAAGGGAAGGAGCGCCATTTGACTTTTTGAATGAAAAATTGGCTGCACTCTTTAGCGGACACCATGTCACATTTGGAAAGCCCCCGTGTGCCTAAAAATTGGAGCTCCCCCACAAGTGACCCCATTTTGGAAACTAGACGCCCCAAGGAACTTATCTAGATGCATAGTGAGCACTTTAAACCCCCAGGTGCTTCACAAATTGATCCGTAAAAATGAAAAAGTACTTTTTTTTCACAAAAAAATTATTTTACCCTCAATTTTTTCAATTTCACATGGGCCACAGGATAAAATGGATCCTAAAATTTGTTGGGCAATTTCTCCTGAGTACACCGATACCTCACATGTGGGGGTAAACCACTGTTTGGCAGGGCTCGGAAGGGAAGGCGCGCCTTTTGACTTTTTGAATGGAAAATTAGCTCCAATTGTTAGCGGACACCATGTCGCGTTTGGAGAGCCCCTGTGTGCCTATGCATTGGAGCTCCCCCACAAATGACCCCATTTTGGAAACTAGACCCCTCACAGAAGTTTATAACGCAGAGCCATGAAAATAAAAAAAAAATTTCTTTTCTCAAAAATGATTTTTTAGCCCGCAATTTTTTATTTTCCCAAGGGTAACAGGAGAAATTTGACCCCAAAAGTTGTTGTCCAGTTTCTCCTGAGTACGCTGATACCCCATATGTGGGGGTAAACCACTGTTTGGGCACATGCTGGGGCTCGGAAGTGAAGTAGTGACGTTTTGAAATGCAGACTTTGATGGAATGCTCTACGGGCGTCACGTTGCGTTTGCAGAGCCCCTGATGTGGCTGAACAGTAGAAACCCCCCACAAGTGACCCCATTTTGGAAACTAGACCCCGAAAGGAACTTATCTAGATGTGAGGTGAGCACTTTGAACCCCCAAGTGTTTCACAGACGTTTATAACACAGAGCAGTGAAAATAATAAATACGTTTTCTTTCCTCAAAAATAATTTTTTTAGCCCAGAATTTTTAAATTTTCCCAAGGGTAACAGGAGAAATTTGACCCCAATATTTGTTGTCCAGTTTCTCCTGAGCACAGTGATACCCCATATGTGGGGGTAAACTACTGTTTGGGCACATGCCGGGGCTCGGAAGTGAAGTAGTGACGTTTTGAAATGCAGACTTTGATGAAATGCTCTACGGGCGTCACGTTGCGTTTGCAGAGACCCTGATGTGGCTAAACAGTAGAAACCCCCCACAAGTGACCCTATTTTGGAAACTAGACCCCGAAAGGAACTTATCTAGATATGTGGTGAGCACTTTCAACCCCCAAGTGCTTCACAGAAGTTTATAACGCAGAGCCGTGAAAATAATAAATACGTTTTCTTTCCTCAAAAATAATTTTTTAGCCCAGAATTTTTTATTTTCCCAAGGGTTACAGGAGAAATTGGACCCCAAAAGTTGTTGTCCAGTTTCTCCTGAGTACGCTGATACCTGATGTGTGGGGGTAAACCACTGTTTTGGCAAACGTCGGGGCTCAGAAGGGAAGTAGTGACTTTTGAAATGCAAACTTTGATGGAATGGTCTGCGGACATCACGTTGCGTTTGCAGAGCCCCTGGTGTGCCTAAACAGTAGAAACCCCCCACAAGTGACCCCATTTTGTAAACTAGACCCCCCAAGGAACTTATCTAGATATGTGGTGAGCACTTTGAACCCCCAAATGCTTCACAGACGTTTACAACGCAGAGCCGTGAAAATAAAAAATCATTTTTCTTTCCTCAAAAATGATGTTTTAGCAAGCAATTTTTTATTTTCTCAAGGGTAACAGGAGAAATTGGACCCCAGTATTTGTTGCACAGTTTGTCCTGAGTATGCTGGTACCCCATATGTGGGGGTAAACCACTGTTTGGGCACACGTCGGGGCTCGGAATTGAGGGAGCACCATTTGACTTTTTGAATACAAGATTGGCTGGAATCAATGGTGGCGCCATGTTGCGTTTGGAGACCCCCTGATGTGCCTAATAATAATAATAATCTTTATTTTTATATAGCGCTAACATATTCCGCAGCGCTTTACAGTTTGCACACATTATCATCACTGTCCCCGAGAGGGCTCACAATCTAAATTCCCTATCAGTATGTCTTTGGAATGTGGGAGGAAACCGGAGTGCCCGGAGGAAACCCACGCAAACACGGAGAGAACATACAAACTCTTTGCAGATGTTGTCCTGGGTGGGATTAGAACCCAGGACTACAGCGCTGCAAGGCTGCAGTGCTAACCACTGCGCCACCGTGCTGCCCCTAAACAGTGGAAACCCCTCAATTCTAACTCCAACACACCCCTAACCCTTATCCCAACTGTAGCCGTAACCCTAACCACAACCCTAACCGCAACACACCCCTAACCACAACCCTAATTCCAACCCAACCCTAACCCTAAGGCTATGTGCCCATGTTGCGGATTCGTGTGAGATTTTTCAGCATCATTTTTGAAAAATCTGCGGGTAAAAGGCACTGCGTTTTACCTGCGGATTGCCAGTGTTTTTTGTGCGGATTTCACCTGCGGATTCCTATTGAGGAACAGGTGTAAAACGCTGCGGAATCCGCACAAAGAATTGACATGCTGCGGAAAATACAACGCAGCGTTTCCGCGCGGTATTTTCCGCACCATGGGCACAGCGGATTTGGTTTTCCATATGTTTACATGGTACTGTAAACCTGATGGAACTCTGCTGCGGATCCGCAGCGGCCAATCCGCTGCGGATCCGCAGCCAAATCCGCACCGTGTGCACATAGCCTAATTCTAAAGGTATGTGCACACGCAGCGGAAAACGATGCGGATACGCAGCAGTTTCCCATGAGTTTACAGTTCAATGTAAACCTATGGGAAGCAAAAATCGCTGTACACATGCTGCGGAAAAACTGCACGGAAACGCAGGGGTTTACATTCCGCAGCATGTCACTTCTTTCTGCGGATTCCGCAGCGGTTTTACAACTGCTCCAATAGAAAATCGCAGTTGTAAAACCGCAGTGAAATGCGCAGAAAAACCATGGTAAATCCGCGATAAATCCACAGCGGTTTAGCACTGCGGATTTATGAAATCCGCTGCGGAAAAATCCGCAGAGGACCAGAATACATGTGCACATTCCTATCCCTAACCCTATCCCTAACCCTGCCCCTAACCTTAACCCTACCCCTAACTCTAACCCTACCCCTAACCCTACCCCTACCCCTAACTCTACCCCTAACCCTAACCCTAGTTCTAACTCCAACCTTAGTGGGGGAAAAAAAAATTATTTATTTTATTATTGTCCCTACCTATGGGGGTGACAAAGGGGGGGTCATTTACTGTTTTTTTTTTTATTTTGATCACTGTGAGGTTTTTTCACAGTGATCAAAATTCACTCTGGAACGAATCTGCCGGCCGGCAGATTCGGCGGGCGCACTGCGGATGCGCCCGCCATTTTGGAAGATGGCGGCGCCCAGGAAAGAAGACGGACGGACCCCGGGAGGCTCGGTAAGTATAAGGGGGGGGAGATCAGGGCACGGGGGGGCGTCGGAGCACGTTGAGGAGGGATTGGAGCATGGGGGGTGGATCGGTGTGCGGGCGGGTGGATCGGTGTGCGGGGGCGGTGGATCGCAGTGCGGGGGGGTGGATCGGAGTGCAGGGGGGGTGCTCGGAGTGCAGTGTTTCCAGCCATGGCCGATGATATTGCAGCATCGGCCATGGCTGGATTGTAATATTTCACCAGTTTTTTAGGTGAAATATTACAAATCGCTCTGATTGGCAGTTTCACTTTCAACAGCCAATCAGAGCGATCGTAGCCACGGGGGGGGGGGGGGGGGTGAAGCCACCCCCCCCCCTGGGCTAAAGTACAACTCCTCCTGTCCCTGCACGCCGGGTGAAATTACAGTTAACCCTTTCACCCGGCCTGCAGGAACGCGATTCTGCCATGACGCATACGTACGCTGCGTCATGGGTCGGAATGGCACCGACTTTCATGACGCAGCGTATGCGTGAAAGGTCGGGAAGGGGTTAAAGCAGTGCGCTCCTAAATGATAGTTCGGTTCAGATGCAGTGCGGCTCCGCTGGTGTGAACTGTTCGCTTCTCCAATGTTGCATCAGATTAAGCTTTGCCTCAGCAGCATTAGGAGCGGCTCTGCATCTAACCCCATCCAGCGATTCGGCCAGCTTCAGAGCTGCACTTGCAACTGTATAGTAAACAGCTTCCAAGAGCGTGCTCCTTGCCTAGGAAACTAGCCACCTCTGGTAGACTTCACAGGTGGACGGTATCCTAGGCAAAAAGAAGTACACTACAAAATTAAAGATCCCTCTATTTTTCATTATACAAGTACGTGGTACTTTTATCCAATCATGATGACAAAATCCTTTAAAGAAGGAATTGTTTGAAGCCACTGAGACCATTTAGTCCAGGCTTTCACCCTCATCATCCAGCCAATATGGATATTGGAAATAAGTATTGATTTGCCGCAGCACTTTAGGGACTTGAGAAATACTCCGGGACTTCCAGTGACGTGCGAAAGTCCTATGTGCAGCCCTGCGGCAGATCAGAACGCCTCAGAATGCGACACGATGAGAATTCTTATCGCGGCTTCATAAAGTGCTCGTTTTTAAGCCTTTTGGAGGACACGTTGCAGGTTCTGTTGCTCGTGGCACCCAGTTTGTTTTTTCAGAAGCTGACATCATTTTCATGCTTTTTTTTTGTAGCATTTCCTTTTAAATATCATACTTCCAGCCAAGCAAGTTATGTTATATAATTAAAGATGACTGCACCCGGTGTATAAGCGCAGGCGCTCGCTTCCGTCTAGTGCAAATGGTGTGTCTAATGTACAGGGGCCGGTGCTCCTTTAATCTTTTATGGCAGCTCTAGTTGTGCATGCAAAACAGCTTTACATACAATATATATGAGACATAGGCAAGGTAGATTTATCGGGTACTATTTCTGATGTTATTACAACCGTATATTATAAATGACAAATGCTTTCCCTCGCTGCAAAGGCCATTGCAACCTGTGCCACCTTTCCGCAAACCAATAAGCTCAGCAGAGAAATCTTGCCAGGCTTCATATCGCAAGGCAACACTCCAGGACGGGTGCGGATAATGGAAATCTGTTATTCTGTCACATTTCTTCACGATGCGATTACAAACTGGGTTTGGATTTAAGAAAGCGTTATGAAAAACGCGGCACTTGAATCACTGCACGGACTCTACGCAACGAATGGCGGTATTTTAGTCATTTTGGCATCTTTTAGCGGTGATACAATGGGATACTTCCCATCGAAACAAAATGGGATTTTTAACCATTGAAACAACGCAGCACATATATAAACTATGCTCCTCAACATTGAAATTGCAATATCAAGAAGGGAAAGTCATGGAGTTATGGAATTCAAAGGATCGCTAGACACGTAATGATCTGCAAATGATGATCTTGATTTATCAGGATGGAGTATGAGCGCCACGTGCAGAACTCCGCGCACTTAAAGCCTTGGCTGCTATCAATGAGGTTATTAATGGTTAGATTGTGAGATGGAAAAAAAAAACTTTTTTTCATACATTTAATACAAAAAGCTAAACTAAACACTAGATGATTTTCTGATGACACATTCCCTTTAAAGCGTTCAAATCTATAGGGTGAATTCACATATGCCAAATCTGATGGGGCTTTTACTGGAAAATTTGCCCGGGTAAAATTCAGTCATAAATGACAGTAAAAGGCGAGTGGATGAGATTTTCCTAAAGCCATGTTCCCACGTAGCATAAACATAAAATCTGTGTTTTTTGCCATGCAGTTTAATTTCATCTGTGCATGATCTGTGAGCAGCCATTTCTCAGAGAAAAGGAAAACCATTGCAAGGCTCCTGAGGGTGCTAGGATAGTGGAGAAGGAAATAAGGAGGAAAACTACAACCCTTCAATATATTTAGACTGCTGATGCACAAAGGATGTAGAGGTAGCTAATGGGGATGGAGGAATGGCTACCGGGGATGAAGAAGTGGCTACAATGGATGAAGAAGTGGATACTGAGGATGAAGAAATGGATACAGGGGATGAAGAGGTGGCTACCGGGGATGAAAAAGTGGGTACCAGAAATGTAGAGGTGGCTACCGGGGATGAAGAAGTGGCTACCAGGTATGGAGAGGTGGCTACCGGGGATGGAGAAGTGGATACCGGAAATGTAGAAGTAGCTACCGGGGAGTAATAAGTGGCTACCAGGAACGGAGAGGTAGCTAATGGGGATGGAGAAGTAGCTACCGGGGCCAGAGAGATAGCTACCGGGGATGGAAGGATAGCTACTGGGGACAGAGAGGTAGCTACCGCTGATGGAGAGGTGGCTACTGTACATGGCAGGATAGCTTCTGGGGATGAAGAGGGGGGTTCCAAGGATGGAGAGGATGTTACCGAGGATGGAAAGGAGGCTACCTAGGATGGAGAGGTGGCTACTGGGGATGGAGATGGCTACTGGGAATGGAGAGGTGGCTACCGGGGACAGAGAGGTGGTTACCAAGGATGGAGAGGTAGCTACCGGGGATGGAGAGGTGGCTACTGGGGATGGACAAGTGGCTACCGGGGATGGACAGGTGACTACCGAGGGTGGAGAGGAGACGACCGAGGGTGGAGAGGAGGCGACCGAGGGTGGAGAGGAGGCTACTGAGGATGGAGAGGTGGCTACTGGGGATGGAGAGATGGCTACTGGGAATGGAGAGGTGGCTACCGGGGACAGAGAGGTGGTTACCAAGGATGTAGAGGTAGCTACCGGGGATGGAGAGGTGGCTACTGGGGATGGACAGGTGACTACCGGGGATGGACAAGTGACTACCGGGGATGGAGAGAAGGCGACCAAGGGTGGAGAGGAGGCTACTGAGGATGGAGAGGTGGATATCGGGGATGGAGAGGTGGCTACTGGGGATGGAGAGGTGGCTACTGGGGATGGAGAGGTGGCAGTCATACGAGGTCTTGGGATACCACTATTAGAAATAGCAAATAATACAGATTTTGTTGTGAGGCACAGGGGTTTAAAATTATGACTGTTCACTTCTGATAATCAATTAAAAGAAGTTCTACTGCTCACATTTCCAATTGTTATCTGTAATGAATCCAAGATTTAAAAAAATCCTATATTGTATCATTTTATTTCCGTTTTTACGATAAAAAAAAAACTGATCCAAAAACAGAAATAACTAATGGACAAGTGAGTAGAGTTTTAGCAGTATCCTGATATTCTGCAAAGTAAATCCAAAGCCGACAAGCAAAAGAAATCCTGCAGAGGATACTCCCATCCATCTTTAAGATTTAGGTTATCAGATAACTATGTACGGTAAGTATGAGGAGTGAAATTAGCAGCAATGGAGGGAGTCTGTGCGGCACATCCACCTGCTGAAAACTCTGTTCAGCCATGTACTGCGCTAACAGCCCGGGAACAATCCTCAGACTCGTGTAATTCTGCAGGCAGAACTTAAAGTCAATATTTCCTTTTTACATATTCTCTCCAGCTGCTCTCCAAGAACATAATAGAGCAACATTCGACTGTTCCCTACAGGAAAAAAATACTAATAGCAATTAACTGAACTGGAGCACGACTTTTACTGCACAGTGTCATTGCAAGAGCGGCGTAACTACCTGTAATGAATGGGAGCCCATTAGAGCTTCTTTGTTCCCCAAATGTTTCAGATGAACTGAAGGCTTACATTCCATAGAAACTGTACTTCTAATATATAAAGAAGGAGCTTTTCCTGGATAATTGACAAGTCTTAAATTCTGTAAAAAAAAACCCATATACTTAATTATCTGCTGCAACAGTGACCTACTGATACCAAAGCCTTATCTCTACTATTGTGATTGGTGTCTGATGTTACAGGACTATAATACAGTGTGCTAAATTTTGGAGGTGATGATGTAAAAGTTCTTTGCCTCCCTGTATATTGTGCAGAATCAGGAACTACAGCATATAAGGGAATTACTTGTAGCTGTCATTTCAGGCGACTTCAGAATGTCATGTGTGTTCATGAAGAATAACACTATTTCTGGCTATTATATGACTTGTAATCTGCATTTTTCATTAGTTTTCCCTTCTGCAGATTCTAATCATCAGTTGTCTCTGAGCTAGTGGATGGAGACTAGCGGCTGTGATATCTCCCATATACAACACTCACACATCAGAGTTTCCTGCTCTATGTAGCACACCCTCAGAAGCACCAGCAGCATGGAGGACCGTGCGGCAGAACTAAGCAGTATAGCTGTGAATCCAGCTTTACAGGGAGATAAACCACTTAATGGAAAGCAGCAGCATAGCTTTGTGTTTCTCTGATTCTGTCACTCTGCACCTCCTTTTTCCCTCCCATCGTGCTCCTTGGCTGATTTTTAGTACAACTTCATTAGAGCAAAGTAGTTATCTGTGACTGTACCTTGACTACAGTGTCTATGTGGAATCTGCAGTAGTCTAAGACACGCCTCCTGCCTCTGCATTGCTTTAATTATCAGTTCTCTTTGACCTTGTGGGTAGAGATTAGCAGCTGTGATATCTGCCATATACAGCACTCACAGATATGAGGTATCCCTGCTCACCTGTTTTAATGTACCACCTGTTCAGATTTAGCAGCAGCATGGAGAACATTATACAGCAGCACTAAGCAGTATAGCTGTGAATCCAGCTCTATATGGAGAAACACCACATACTGAAAAGCAGCAGCATAGGTCTGTGTGACTCTGATTCTCTCACTCTGCCCCACCACTCCCCCTTTTCTCATATCGTGCTCCTTGGCTGCTATTTAGTACCACTTCATTACAGCAGTGTGCTGATCTGTGACTACAGTTTAGCTACAGGTTCTACGGGGGGAGACACACCTCCTCTCTACGCGTTGGTTCTGGTTGCTGCTCTCACCAACATGACTGTCCACTGAGCATAAAAACCATCCTCACAGTCTCAACTGAAAGTGAGTAACGCACCAATCAAAAAAACATGAACATCAAGTAACTGGAGCAAATTTACTCAAGCAAATGAGTTTTGTGCTTAACTCAGATGTCCACTTTTTTGGCAAAAAAAAGAAAGAAAAAAAGTTTTTTTTTTCCAGTGTGATAGATAAAGTTTTCACCCGATTTTGGTCTCCATTTTTTTTGCATGCAAGAGTAAAAACATTCCAATCTTCTCCCTCATTAAACGGTTAACAACAAACACCATCAGATGAGTGATTTTGAACCGTAAATCAGATTAAAATGGACATGTTTTTGTGTTTTGATTTTTTTCTTATGGACAATTAGTCTTCCGAAAAAAAAAATAACACGTAAGCAGCCCCCTAGATGGAACATGTTCGATTTGCGAAAAAAAAACAAAGCACACACCTAAAAAAACAGATGTCCGATTTTTTTAGACGACCATAATACAGGTGATATTTGTTAAGAATTAGTGATGAGCTCGGATAGGGTATTATCCGAGCATGCTAGGGTGCTAACCGAAATGACTTAGGCATGCTCAAATATGTTTGAGTCCCCGCGCCTGCATGTATAGCGGCTGTTCAACAACCGCAACATATGCCGTGCTTGCCTAACAAATCAGGCAATGCTTGCATGTGTTGCGGCTGTCAAACAGCCGCTAAACTTCCGGGGTGGGTACTCACAGTGAAGATACTTGGATAGCACCCGAGCATGCTCAGATAACACCTTATCTGAGCACGTTTGCTACTCACTATTAAGAATCTGTGGCCCTCTAAGTGATGAACCACAGGAAATCCTTACTTCTGTAATAAAGGTGCAAAGAACTTACTCTAGGTAATGTAATATTTTTTTAGAGGGTTGCTCCAAAACTTTTATATTGAAGATCTATCCTTTGGAGAGGTCATTGATATCAAATCAGTGGGGATCCAATCAGCACCATCAGCTTCCACAGAACATGAGTGGATCTGCAGTACTCGGCAGTGACCACTACACAGTTGATGGAACTGTACTGTTCAGCTCCACAACTGCAGTTACCGCCAATGAGAAAAGTTGTTGGGGGAGCAGTGGGTCTCCACCTCCCGATCTTATATTGTAAACCTATTCTGAGGATATTAAAGTAGTGGAGAAACACTATGTAAGAAGAGTGTAAAAATATACTTCTACTCTAATTTTACAGAGCATTCTGGTATCAAATTCATAATAAAGCAACACAAGCAATGTATACAAATAATCTAATGTAGAAAGAGATATTGATGGTAAACTCACATATGAAGCAAAACTAACAACATCTGCCCCCTTTTCTCTTAATCTAAAATGATGAATGTGTTAGATGAGGAGTGCTCCAGGACCTGAAGCCCACCAGAAGGTGTTCATTGCATTGCTTTATATGCATCCATCATAGTCACAGAATGCCGGCTGATTATAGAGCACATATGGCACACCCCCACCTGTTCTTATTTTTTTTTTATGCAGATTCCTAGTCCTGTCCTTCTCGTGGCTCTGATGGATGGATGTGTATAGATAAATGTGCCCTGTGACATGAGCAATACACATCCTACACATCATTACGTTATATCAGAATATTGTATTTGAACAGTATATATTATATATAACCCTGTAAAGCTATGTACTGACTCTCGGAAAGTGTGCGTATGGACCGACAGACAGCTACTGCATCAACTAGAAGCAGAAATAGACTTTACAAAACATCACTAAAAATATCTTCAGGTGGGAAGAAAGCGTTCCAGGTGTGCTACGCGGTACTGTTCCGTTGATGAACGCAATCGTAGCATATGTGCATGAGGGCGTGCATTAGCATTTTATCAAGGTGTGAAAAGGAAGGAAAAATATGGGATAAGCACAGGTGCTGGAGTCCCGCTAATGGGGTGTCAATACAGTATTCTGATTCGGTGGTGTTGGACCCATTATTTGTGAGTTTTGCTGCAGCTGTAATACACGGCAAGCATGAGTGGAAACTCGACCACGTATGGAAATCTGCTTATATCTGAGCATTAGAGAAATGGCTAGCACAGCCTCCCAGCTTGCATCACTCAATATCCCTGGCAGGTTGATATTTCTGACAAATGCAGATCTAAAGCATACACCTTAATAAATATTTTCAAAGCTGGAAGTAGAGCAGCTTTGTAAACGTACTGCATTATTTATCTTGTACTGATCCAAAGTTTTAGTTTGTATAAAAGACTAGAGCTAAAGCAGCGGAATTAGAGCAGAGCTAGAGAAAAGCTACAGAGGCGCTAGAGGAGAACTAGAGCAGAGCTACAGAAGAGCTAGAGCAGAGCTACAACAGACCTAGAGGAAAGCTACAGAGGTGCTATAGGAGAACTAGAGCAGAGCTACAGAAGAGCTAGAGCAGAGCTACAACAGAGCTAGAGAAAAGCTACAGAGGCGCTAGAGGAGAACTAGAGCAGAGCTACAGAAGAGCTAGAGCAGAGCTACAACAGACCTAGAGGAAAGCTACAGAGGTGCTATAGGAGAACTAGAGCAGAACTACAGCAGAACTAGAGCAAAGCTACAACAGACCTGGAGGAAACCTACAGAGGTGCTAGAGGAGAACTAGAGCAGAGCTACAGCAGAGTTACAGAAGAGCTAGAGCAGAGCTACAACAGAGCTAGAGGGAAGCTACAGAGGTGCTAGAGGAGAACTAGAGCAGAGCTACAGCAGAGTTACAGAAGAGCTAGAGCAGAGCTACAACAGACCTAGATGAAAGCTACAGAGGTGCTAGAGGAGAACTAGAGCAGAGCTACAGCAGAGTTACAGAAGAGCTAGAGCAGAGCTACAACAGAGCTAGAGGGAAGCTACAGAGGTGCTAGAGAAGAACTAGAGCAGAGCAAGAGAAAAGCTACAGAGGAGCTATAGGAGAACTAGAGCAGAGCAACAGAAGAGCTAGAGCAGAGCTACAACAGACCTAGAGAAAAGCTACAGAGGAGCTATAGGAGAACTACAGCAGAGCTACAGAAGAGCTAGAGCAGAGCTACAACAGAGCTAGAGGAAAGCTACAGAGGTGCTAGAGGAGAACTAGAGTAGAGCAAGAGAAAAGCTACAGAGGTGCTAGAGGAGAACTAGAGCAGAGCAAGAGAAAAGCTACAGAGGCGCTAGAGGAAAGCTACAGAGGAGCTAGAGGAGAACTAGAGCAGAACTAGAGCAGAGCTACAGAAGAGCTAGAGGAGAAGTAGTGCAGAGCTAGAGGAAAGCTACAGAGGAGCTAGAGCAGAGCTACAGCGGAGCTACAGCAAAGCTACAAAAGAGCTAGAGCAAAGCTGCAAAAGAGCTAGAGCAGAACTACAGCAGAGCTAGAGGAAAGCTACAGATGACCTGGAGGAGAACTAGAGCAGAACTACAGAAGAGCCACAGAAGAGCTAGAGCAGAACTAGGGTAGCGCTACAGCAGAGCTAGAGGAAAGCTACAGAACAGTTTGGGCAGAGCTAGAGTAAAAGTAAAGCTACAGCAGAGATAGAGCACTAGAGAAGAACTAGAGAAGTGCTAGAGCAGAGCTAAAGCAAAGCTACAGAAGAGATAGAGCAAAGCTACAGCAGAATTAGAGCAGAGCCAGTACTCCTGAGATTCTTCAGTTACTGTAAAGAGCTCGTAATAGAAATTTGTATTCTTGGAGACATAGTCTTTATATCAGGCATTGGTCAGTAATCAAGAAAAGTAAGCATGTTTTCAGAATTATTATTTTTTCGAAGAAGAATTGGGCCAGATTTAGGCATTCTTCAAGCACCCATGACCATTTTGTATGCCTAAAAAATAATATTTCCTTCATCCATGTGATGGTACATTTTTCAGCAGTCTGGGTTTCACACGTCCATTTTTACCATGTGTTCACTGCTTTTGTTTTGTTCTTTTTTTTTGTCATTGATTCAATCACTTGAACAGGTAAGTATGACATGTTCCTGGTATTCCTTCATATGTATCAATGATTCTACATGCAGTCAGTGGAAAAAGACTGATGTGTGAAACAATGCCAGAACGGAGGAATGAAATGCACCAAAAAACTTGTGCAAATGTAATAACTATATTTATGTCTTTTTGATGTGTTTTGTTCTTTGCTAGGCAATTTTCAAAAGTGCCAGATTACAAATGACGCGCACCAAATTTTTTCGCGCAAAATAATGGTGTAAAGTAAGCCAACCCTTCTTTTCTGAAAATCCAGCCTTGAGCTGGCGTGAGGAGATAAGTGTCTAACGTATAGCATTTAGTGTAAGAACAGTTTGCCTAAATATTAGATATTATTAGTTCATTTCCCCTATTTTTTCTAGGGAAAAACAATGGTTGTAGCACCGAGCTCTATGGAGCACCAAATGCTGGTGCATGGAGCGCATAAATTTTCTAAGGCTACATACAGTTAGGGCCAGAAATATTTGGACAGTGACACAATTTTCGCGATTTGGGCTCTGCATGCCACCACATTGGATTTGAAATGAAACCTCTACAACAGAATTCAAGTGCAGATTGTAACGTTTAATTTGAAGGGTTGAACAAAAATATCTGATAGAAAATGTAGGAATTGTACACATTTCTTTACAAACACTCCACATTTTAGGAGGTCAAAAGTAATTGGACAAATAAACATAACCCAAACAAAATATTTTTATTTTCAATATTTTGTTGCAAATCCTTTGGAGGCAATCACTGCCTTAAGTCTGGAACCCATGGACATCACCAAACGCTGGGTTTCCTCCTTCTTAATGCTTTGCCAGGCCTTTACAGCCGCAGCCTTCAGGTCTTGCTTGTTTGTGGGTCTTTCCGTCTTAAGTCTGGATTTGAGCAAGTGAAATGCATGCTCAATTGGGTTTAGATCTGGAGATTGACTTGGCCATTGCAGAATGTTCCACTTTTTGGCACTCATGAACTCCTGGGTAGCTTTGGCTGTATGCTTGGGGTCATTGTCCATCTGTACTATGAAGTGCCGCCCAATCAACTTTGCAGCATTTGGCTGAATCTGGGCTGAAAGTATATCCCGGTACACTTCAGAATTCATCCGGCTACCCTTGTCTGCTCTTATGTCATCAACAAACACAAGTGACCCAGTGCCATTGAAAGCCATGCATGCCCATGCCATCACGTTGCCTCCACCATGTTTTACAGAGGATGTGGTGTGCCTTGGATCATGTGCCGTTCCCTTTCTTCTCCACACTTTTTTCTTCCCATCATTCTGGTACAGGTTGATCTTTGTCTCATCTGTCCATAGAATACTTTTCCAGAACTGAGCTGGCTTCTTGAGGTGTTTTTCTGCAAATTTAACTCTGGCCTGTCTATTTTTAGTATTGATGAATGGTTTGCATCTAGATGTGAACCCTTTGTATTTACTGTCATGGAGTCTTCTCTTTACTGTTGACTTAGAGACAGATACACCTACTTCACTGAGAGTGTTCTGGACTTCAGTTGATGTTGTGAACGGGTTCTTCTTCACCAAATTAAGTATGCGGCGATCATCCACCACTGTTGTCATCCGTGGACGCCCATGCCTTTTTGAGTTCCCAAGCTCACCAGTCAATTCCTTTTTTCTCAGAATGTACCCAACTGTTGATTTTGCTACTCCAAGCATGTCTGCTATCTCTCTGATGGATTTTTTCTTTTTTTTCAGCCTCAGGATGTTCTGCTTCACCTCAATTGAGAGTTGCTTTGACCGCATGTTGTCTGCTCACAGCAACAGCTTCCAAATTATGATGAGAGCATTATACTGCCTCTGTACAAATCCCTAGTTAGACCGCACATGGAGTACTGTGTCCAGTTTTGGGCACCGGTGCTCAGGAAGGATATAATGGAACTAGAGAGAGTACAAAGGAGGGCAACAAAATTAATAAAGGGGATGGGAGAACTACAATACCCAGATAGATTAGCGAAATTAGGATTATTTAGTCTAGAAAAAAGACGACTGAGGGGCGATCTAATAACCATGTATAAGTATATAAGGGGACAATACAAATATCTCGCTGAGGATCTGTTTATACCAAGGAAGGTGACGGGCACAAGGGGGCATTCTTTGCGTCTGGAGGAGAGAAGGTTTTTCCACCAACATAGAAGAGGATTCTTTACTGTTAGGGCAGTGAGAATCTGGAATTGCTTGCCTGAGGAGGTGGTGATGGCGAACTCAGTCGAGGGGTTCAAGAGAGGCCTGGATGTCTTCCTGGAGCAGAACAATATTGTATCATACAATTAGGTTCTGTAGAAGGACGTAGATCTGGGGATTTATTATGATGGAATATAGGCTGAACTGGATGGACAAATGTCTTTTTTCGGCCTTACTAACTATGTTACTATGTTACTAAATGCAAAACCACACACCTGGAATCCACCCCTGACCTTTTAACTACTTCATTGATTACAGGTTAACGAGGGAGACGCCTTCAGAGTTAATTGCAGCCCTTAGAGTCCATTGTCCAATTACTTTTGGTCCCTTGAAAAAGAGGACGCTATGCATTACAGAGCTATGATTCCTAAACCCTTTCTCCGATTTGGATGTGGAAACTATCATATTGCAGCTAGGAGTGTGCACTTTCAGCCCATATTATATATATAATTGTATTTCTGAACATGTTTTTTGTAAACAGCTAAAATAACAAAACTTGTGTCACTGTCCAAATATTTCTGGCCCTAACTGTATTTAAAGCTGTCAACTCTATGGGACTCCTGTTCTGAAAGGAGATTGAGCTTATGTAAAAGCAGCCCAAAAGTAAATGATGCGGTAGTAGTAGGTGACGTTACCTATAAGCAATGGCAGACATATCATTAGTGCAACCTGTGTGGCCTCACAGGGGCCCAAAAGGTAGAAGGGCCCATTTCAACCCCCAAAGAAGTTGAAATTGTGCATTATGATGAGCTATTAGGCTGCAAAGGGCCCAAATACTGATATTGCCCAGGAGCCCTCTTCTAACTGTCTGCCAGTGCCAGTAATGATGGAGGCGAAGTTTGGAATAGGGCTGAACCTTCCCCAGGAATGTTGTCAACTATCCTATATTATTGATTTATGCATTTTTGCACCCTCCTGTATATTGCTCTACCATGTGTATGTCACGGATGTGTCAGAGGCTGCAGACTGTTGCATTGCATCTATCTGCAGAAGGTCTCAGCAGTTTGCTTTGCAGACTTCTGCCTAGTCCTTCTGATGCTAGGACCCAGTGACTGACCACCTCTCCCGGCTCTAATGGTCACACCTGTATCTGTGTGTTTATGAATCCCAACTTGCTGTTGGGAGTTGTGGGTGATATTTTCTATTGTCACTTCCCTGTTGAGGCTTGGAGCTTCAGCAGCCAGCAAGCATCCTCTTTGGAGTTGAAGGACGATGGTTTTTCTCTCGGAGACTACTCAAGCTAAGTTTCCCCTTGTTTTGTGTATCCTAGCTGTCTTTGTTGTTAGTGGGGTTCGACAAGCATTCACCCCTTCCTTCCCTAAGCAGGGATTACCGTTAGGGTCTGGGAGGGACTAGGTTATCCTGCTCGGCGATAGGTGCGAAACCTATTTAGGGTCTCTTAGGGCAGACAGGGTGATGTTAGATCTGCCTAGGGTTCTCCATTCCCCACTTCCCTAGAGTTGGACCCCCCTTATCCCATTGTGTTGCACTTAGTCTTTCCTACACTGTGCGTGACAGTGTATTTGTGCGAGTCCGAACCAGAAAAATATAAGCTGCAAGATAAGTAGGTAATATACCTGCCCCATTGGACTGTCTAGTGTCAAGTCATGATTTCATTCCTGGCTCTCAAATTATAAACGTTCTATCAGCTCATATGCAGTGGCGTAGGAAGGGGGGTGCGTAGGAAGAGGGGTGCGGGGGGGGGGGGGCGGGCATCTAGCCCTGCTGGCACAAGCATCTTTTCATTCAGTGCAGGGCCAGGCAGTGCAGGCACATCGGGGTTAAGAATGCAGCCAGCGTGACTTTGTTTGTGGGCGGAGAGTTCTCCTGCTCTGCTCCTCCGCCCGCCCCTCGCTGGCTGCTGTGAAGTGAACACATATCAGGACAGGCAGTTTCTGGAGGAGCTCCTTCCTTGCCGCCCTGAGTGAGTGCGATGTATCTTTGTATTCTGACAGTCTGGGTGACCTGGGGTGGCCACAGCTGATATATATATATACTTCAGCAGCCGCCCAGGCCCCCAGCACCTGTCCTGTATATGTATATACTGTATCTGTACAGCCTGCATGACAGTATATATAATATATATACAGGACAGGTGCTGGGGGCCTGGGCGGCTGCTGAAATATATACACTGCACAGTACCATCACTGCCCTGTATATATACACTGCACAGTACCACTGCCCTGTATATATACACTGCACAGTACCACTGCCCTGTATATATACACTGCACAGTACCATCACTCCCCTGTATATATACACTGCACAGTACCATCACTCCCCTGTGTATATACACTGCACAGTACCATCACTCCCCTGTATATATACACTGCACAGTACCACTCCTCCTGTATATATACACTGCACAGTACCACTCCTCCTGTCCTGTATATATACACTGCACAGTACCACTCCTCCTGTATATATACACTGCACAGTACCACTCCTCCTGTCCTGTATATATACACTGCACAGTACCACTCCTCCTGTATATATACACTGCACAGTACCACTCCTCCTGTATATATACACTGCACAGTACCACTCCTCCTGTATATATACACTGCACAGTACCACTCCTCCTATCCTGTATATATACACTGCAGAATTTGCAATAGCTATCACTCATGTTAGAAGTGAAATCTGGCATTGTACTATACCTAGATTTCTCTGCCGTATCTGGGCATCATGAATCGTGGTATGTGTTAAAGGGGGGACCCACTGAGACTCTTGTGCCCGGGGCCCTCAAAAACCTGGAGCCAGCCCTGGGGGTGGGTCACTGGGCCGGCGCTGCAGCTGTTTAACGCTATTGACGTGCGGGCCCGCGCCCGCACGTCAATAGTTAACAGCCGCCAGCCAATCTGAGGCTGGCAGCTGACGTCAGTCCCAGTGTGCATGTCGCCGGAGTCTGACATCATTGTCAGTCGCCGGCGAGTGCACGTTTCAGCTGCGTGGAAAGAGCAGGAGCGCGGTCAGGTAAGCAGAACTTGTTTTTTTTTTTGCAGTCCCGATCATGTGATGGTAACATTCACCGGCGAAACAATTTAACTTCTCCATCTGAGGTCTTATTCCTGCTGGGGGGAAGGAGGGGGGGGGGGCGCCAAGCTCGGGAACAGCCCCGGGCGGCAAAAGCTCTAGCTACGCCTCTGCTCATATGGCTTATTTTTCCAGCTTTAACATACACTATCCAATACTTCAATTCCTATGAAACAACAGGAGTTGAAGACTGCACAATTGCCATCCAAGTGCAGACATGCATATCTACAAATGCAGCTGAGTATGGGTGGTTATGAGGAAGGTTCTTCTGAGAGCTTAGCTCTTTTGCCACAGTATAGAAGATTTTTATTTTTTTTTTCAAGAAATTCAGATTTTTAGAATAGGATTTTAAGAGGATTTTTCTTTTGCAAAGCACCAATACATAAACAGGCAACAAGCACAGAACGAATTAGCACAAACAAGTGGATTAAGGAAGGAGCTAAAAGGTTGGTGGAAGCCCAAGCTGCACCAGTGGAAAAGCCTGGAAGCGAGCTCAGAAAAGCACAGGGATTTTCGACCACACTAATTAATGAAAGCAAGCTGTGGATGGAGAAGAGTGGGGAGGAGAAATGGGTGTCTGGAGGAAGACAAGTGGTTTAGACAGCAGACCTCAGACCGTAGACCTCACAGACAGACAGAGGAAAGCAACCAAGTTGTTCATCCATCCTTACGCCCCAGAGCCTTGGCTGAAAAGAAAGACACAAAATACAGGGAGAGGGGAGCACACATGGAGAAAATAATGTCTTAGATTGAGCAGAAAGTCAGCCAATTATGTGGGGGGCATCCAAAGCAATAACCTGTGTCTATAAGCACCTACCCAGATCCCTCCCCATGTTTTCAAGGAAAAGTTACAGCTATGGGTTCTTCTTGGACAGGATTAAAATTATAGGCCAGCCAAATGTCTAGAAACAGGAAAAAAGGAGCGTATATCCAATGTAGCAAGGGAGAGAATGGGATAAGGCTTCATTAGCAAAGTTAACACCACTTAGTTTTGTCTTAATGAGAACTAGAAGTCCTCGGTCAGTTCCAAACCTTATCTGGTCACCAGCTGAAATTTACCCACTGTACAACTTTTCTATGAGGGAGAGACAGAGACAGAGAGAAGAAAGCAAGACATTAGGAAGAATGAGAGAAGACACACATATCAATATGTTTTCTTGGAATTGCACAGGAAAAGGTCAAAGAACATCGACACATGTCAGGATGCAGAACCTTAATGAAGATGGAGATATGGGAACACATGGAGAAGCAAAGGAAACGAAGAGCACCCCCCACACTTTCTCCTAAAAATTCCCTCCCGCCAGCACGTTTATGGAAGGAAAGCTCATTGTCGCTCCAATTGGAAAATTAATAAAACAGGAACATGATAGAGATTGGGAAACCTTACCTTAATATACGGATAGACATTGTGAGAATTGCACATATAGCATAGGGGAGGTGGTCAGGGGTATGTACTCACCGCAAGGACCTTTGTGTTTCATTGGAATGGCTGTTTTCTGGATGCACTCAGCTCTTTGCCGCTCGCAATCATTGGCATAAGTGCGGCTGTCCCGGCCGCAGACAGGCTTGTAGGCACCGTCACAAATAACGCGGTCACAGGAGCAGCGTGTGACTCCTCGACGATTAAGGCACACAGAATTGTGCTTACATTCATCCTTGCACTTATCTACAGAAGAAGGAAAAAGTTAAGTTCACATTCTTTTATAAAAGTTTTAGCACATTATGTAAAGGGTCTACTATCTTAACACTTCTTCACCACTGCATCTCTAAATGGTAGGACTTGGATTGTGGCCAATATCCTTTAAGCCAAACATCATTCTTGTTTTTTGAAGATCCAAACTGTTAAAATTGTTAACAGTTGTAAAAACATATAAGACCAAGAATACAAAGAAGCGGGAGTAGAGTTGGTGCAAATTAATTTGCAAAACCCGGCCCAGCTGCCACCTTCTAAAACATGTGGCTTATGGATTTGAGCCCTGAGATCCGCTTCCTAACTCACTGTATCCACGGTTCTCCTTTTGGTTAGCTGGTCTGGCATAATGTTACTGTTGCGGCATGACGCACATGTGGCATTACACTGGGCCAACTATTTAAAAGATGCAGTCAAGTAAGGGATGGTACTCAAGGCTCCTGCCCAGCGGCCACAGATCATGGGCATCATGGATAGACCTGTTCCTAATAATTAGCATCAACTCTAATTGGGAGCCTTTGGAAAAAAGTAAATCATAGTTTGAAGGGTTTTGGCCATCCCTTACACGTTAGAAGAGCCCCAAATGATAATCCAATCAAAGGATCATCACTACCAATCAGCTGTGATCTGTAGGGGAATCCAGCAATAATGATTTATTTCTCCTACAATGCCATTATGGAGGAAAAGAGAGCACTGAGCAGTTTTTTTCTGTAAAATCACAAGGCAGCCCATGTAATGTGTGGTTGTTCTGGTTCCTTTGGAGTGAGACACCTTTTCTATCTGCTATCGATAATTAGTGAGGGAAAACACCTATATGTATCCTACATACAGACCCCGCGTTTCGCAATGAAATGCTTCGTCCAGGGGACGAAACGCGCGTCGGGTGTGGTGGGTCCCCAGGAGCACTCCTTAGGTAATTATTATTTGGTTATTACTTTATACACGTGTATTGACTTGTCATCCATTTTTTGCATGTTTGTACATGGTCACTTGGCACAATTATATGCAATGTTTTGTATTATGGAATAATTTTTACTGCCATATTTGGAGTTGTCGCTTTGGGTATCCCACCGTTTTGCCTGTGCTGTGGTTTTATACCCATTACTGCTTACTATTTTTAACCATTGTTAATAAAGTATATATGGATTTTAATTGGCCCTGTGTGAAGGATTTTTTTCATTGGTGTTTGTAATTAGTGAGGGTCCTGAAGATGGGTCTTTAGTTTCGGGGTTATCGTTAGCTGCATGATAACAAACATGGAAGAGGCACATTTAAAGGGGCTACCGAGCAAATTTCACTTTCATATCGGGAGGTGAGGGATGAGCGATGCACGCCGCCCATACAAGAGACACGACAGTCACTTTACGATACAACGTCTTCAGAACCTCTAATCACTGGATGTGGAAGTGAGAATTGCTAGAGAAACTTTCTGTTTTACCCCTGCCCCTTTGACTACAAACATGGATGATTTCAACGGCAGTCTGTCCTCACCCAAGAACTCTTTGTATAGGGAATGTACCATCTATATGTAGATTTATATTGCATAATGTAGCAATATATAATGCTAATGTAAAGGATTACTAATAGAAATGAGCAAACACTAACTGTAAAAAGTTTGGGGTTCATACTGGACAAGTCCAGTGCTGGAAGTCCATTTTACAGTTCGAGAGAGAGAGAGATTATCCAAGTCATTTCTGCGTATGTATTGTGAATAGTTTAATCAATTTCATATACAGGTTAAGATAGTCCATCTAAGAGGGTCTCCACAGAAGAACGTCCTGTATTGTGCGGTGATGCTTTTCATTCTTCTTTTTGGCATTCTAAAAGCACACTTACTGTCGTACAAATCGATGGTAAAGTGCCAACACAGACTTCTATTTAAATGTTTCCCGACTGCATAAGTGTCATTTCACTCTAAGAACATTTTCTTTGTGTTAGAAACGCTTCTATTCAGATGGTGACAGTGTCAGGAAGACATTGATTTACTGCTTCAGACTGCAGTGTTATGCAGACTTTTCTACGGTATTGTGTAACAAAAAATGGCACCATCTTCCACAAGATGCTCAAAAAATATATATATTTTTTGCCACACACTGGATGTGCTGTTCACAAGCTCAAATTACATTAACCTCCCCCCCCCCCCTTCACCTCAGAGCCTGTGACCTTCCTGACCAGGCCAAATTGTACAATTCTGTCCAATATCACTTTATTATAAGGTAATAACTCTGGAACATGTATATTAGTGATTTTGAGATTGTTTTTTCGTGACACATTGTACTTTATGGTAGTGGCAAATTTAGGTCAATAGTCTTTGGGGTTATTTGTCAAAATATCTAAATTTTTGCGAAATTTTACAATCTTCAAAATTGCTCTTTTTATGCCCTTAACCGAGATCACTATATCACACAAAATACTTAATAAATAACATTTCCCACATGTCTACGTTACATCAGTGTCATTTTTTTAAGCACTTTTTTGGTTAGGAAATTTGAAGGGTTAAAATTTGACCAGCAATTTCTCATTTTTCCAAACAAATTTTCAAAATCAATTTTTTTTAGGAATCACATCACAATTGAAGTGAATTTAAGGGGCCTATATGACAGAAAATACCCAAAAGAGACATTATTTTACAAACTTCACTTCTCCACAGGCTCAAAACCACATTCAAGAAGTTACCGTAATTAACCCTTCAGGTGCATCACAGGAATTAAAGCAATGCGGAAGAAAAAAAAATTTAAATTTAACTTTTGCCAACAAAAATAATGCTTTACCACCAATTTTGGCATTGCACAAGGGTAACCAGAGCAAATGGACCATACAGTTTGTTGTTTGATTTCTCCTGAGTACTCAAATACTCATAAGTGGTGGAAAAGAACTGCTTGGATGCACGGCAGGGGGCTTAGAAGGCAAGGAGCACTATTGACCTGGGTCTAAACAGTGGAAACCCCCCAAAATGAACCTATTTTGGAAACTACACCACCCAAGGAACTTATCTAGCGGTACAGTGAGCAACTTAAACCCACAGTGGCTTCATAGAACTTTAGAACGTTGAGCAGTGAAAATGAAAAAATACATTTTTTCTGCAAAAATGTTGATTCATTCCCATTTTTTTAATTTTCACAGGGGTAACAGAAAAAAACGGACCCCAAAATTTGTTGGGCAAATTTTCCTGATTACACTGACATGCCATATGTGGCACACATATGAATTCTTGAGAGCAAGCAATTTGGCTGGAACAGATTGCAGATGCCATGTCACATTTGAATAGCCCCTTACATGCCAAAACTGCAGAAACTCGCACAAGTAACCCCATTTTGGAAACTACACCTCTTGGGGAATTCATCTAGTCATATAATATAAATCTTTAAGCCTCAGGCGATTCACAAAATTGTGTAACATTGGGCTGAGTAAATGGAAAATTGCCAGTTTTTTAACTAAAATGTTGATTTGGCCTGAAGTTTTTAATATTCAAAAGTGATAATAGGAGAAATTTCATGGTTCAATTTGCTATGCAATTGGTAAAAAAAAAAAACCCTACGTTTGAGGTACAGTGCAAAGCTCATCGGGATTTCCATCTAAATCTCCGATTGCTGTGATTCAGATGAAACCCCCAAAGGATCCATTCACTATAATGAGGCAGCAGACTGGACTCGGTCTGGCCTCTGTTCAGCGGTCTCCTTTTCAGTAGTGGTCACAACTGTGGTCAATCGCAATTGTATGCACATCTAAAAAGACGGACACAGCAGGATCATAGGCCAGACGGCATCTGCCTCATTATATGGAATCTTCCTCCAGGGGTTCCGTGTGAATCATATATTAAAGAGATTTACATGGAAACCCCAGGTACAAGCGCTCAGCACAGAGCGCAGGATAAATGTGTGCCAAGCCTTACTGCAACCTTTGGGAGAAAAAATGAACAAATCAACAGCAGGTGAAGAATTGGTTTTATTTATTTTTTATGACATTCTTCATGTGGTATAAAGGGTTAGACGACTATATTCTTCAGGTCAGTGCGATTACAATGATACTAAGATTGAAAGAAATTCATAAGAAATGTGTATATAAGTCAACAAATGTATGTAAAATCTTAACCTGGAGTAAGAGCCTTAGGGTACGTTCCCATGGTCAGGAAATGCTGTGGGTTGGACCCTGCGTACATCTGCATGTTATAGCATAGTGGATGAGATTTCAAGAAATCCGATGTCCACTATCCGTGCACCGACGGATGCCGATCACCAGTGAGAAGGACATGCGGTGCGTCTTTCCAGACGGCAGCATGTCAATTTATCTTCCGGAGACTCACGTCTCCGCAAGATAAATTTAAGCTGTACAATGTATTGGATGCCGCGATTCCACAAGGTTCAATGAACACATGCGGAATCACCTGCATTCAAAAGCCGGCAGGGTTTTGGACGCTGTAGACATGTGCTGCGTCCAAAGTGCTGTCAATTACTGACCGTGTGCATGCCTCTTCTTTGCACCCTACTCATAGTTTTATTATCAAGGAGCCAAGTGTGTTGATCTTACCCTGAGCCTGGCACTGTCCTGAGCGCACTTTCATTAGCTCTAGTCCTCGAATGCTTCCATTCCTGGTCATCATACACTCATTGTCATAGGTCACTCCATCATCGGCGCACACAGGATCCCTCCGGGCAGGACAGTTTTCTGGCCGTGAGAGCATTTCCAGTTTGCGGGTGCGTGGGTGTACCCTGCACACCCGATTCATGTCATTTAGGGCATTCTTACATGGGTCTAGAAACATAGAGTAAATGTTAACAGGTTACTAATGTAAAACAAACCTTTTTCAACAACTTTCTATATATTAGGAGTCCTGGACAGTGGCATGCAAAGAATACATGGCACACCTGGTAAGGACTTGGCTCTCTTTTAGAATGTGATATTTTCCAAAGAAAAAAGACTAAAAGGCTTATCATCTGTTTGCTCCTTCAAACACTTCCTATGACCCTGAGGCCCATTTTTCATGCTCTTCTTTGCCTACAACACAGTTCCTTGAAAGAGGAACCATAGGGATCAAGACTAGTGATGAGTGAATATGCCTGGATAAGGTGTTATTCTCCTGTGCTAACCAAGTGACTTTGACATGCTCAAAAAATATGTTCAATTCCCTGCGGCTGGATGTCTCACGACTGTTCGACACATGCAGGGATTGGCTGTTTGTTAGGAAAACCCTGCATGTGTTTTGGCTGTCTAACAGCTGCGAGACATGCAGGTGCAATAACTCAAACATATTATTCGAGCACACCGAAGGCACTAAGCACCTGAGCATGCATGGATAACACCTTATCCCAGCACATTTGCTCATAACTAATGAAGAGTAGACGAAATGCGTTATGAAGCTTCCCTCCATGAGCTTTATGGACTACCACTATGGTCCTAGGTAGAGGAATAGGAGGGATATTTATCTAAAGAGCATATACATATATGTATAGGTAAGCTTAAAAAAAATTAAAAGTCCAGTAGAACTAATTGGTTGTAGATGCAACTTCATGTAGACACATACCCATATTCTGAAATAAAGGGGCTGGACAACCAAGATTAAGTATTCAGATCTTGGCTGGACATCTGGGTGCTCAGTAGTAAAAGGCCGAACGGTGACTACTGGTCAGCACTGGTCACACATATATTTGGACTATTGGAAATGTCCTGTACTTCTTTGGCATACGACTATTTTCTACAGGTCTGAATTGAATTGATGATCGCACAAAACAAGAATTTCCTGACCCAGATACCCGCACAAATGACACACAGTGAGTATATTTAGCTTTCGCTTACAATGGCTCGGTGTTCCTAGATATTAATCTAGATACACAATACACACACTTTGAAGGATGAAATTCACTACACAGTATATTGGTATAACTGTCTTGAGGGAATATAAGCAAAAAATATGCCCTAAATGAGATACAGTCAATTCACTCGGAGCAGACAGTTGGCTTTTCCCAGCAGAAATCCATCACCTGTGAGCAATTTGCCAATTATTTCTTCTTTTATTAGTCTGTTATATCCAGGCGTATAACTCACAGGAAGCCTGCCATTTATTATTATTATATGATAACATATCTTTATCGCCATTTATGTATATGAATATCTCTATGTCACGTTTTGGATACATAGGTAATTTGGCCTTTGCCGTCCTCAGCTTGCTCGGGTACAATTCATCCCTAGCGCCTGTGTATATTGTGTGTTATTATTGCGCCTGGTAATTGCTCTGTATTTATTATTATTTAGAACGGTAATAGTACATAGGTTTTAATGAAGCTGGGATTTAGGGATTCATGTTCTCTACTTGACGGAGGTCCCTTCGCCAGTATTCCTGCGTCGATTGTTACCATCATGAATCTTTGCTCTTCCAGGAGAGGATTTACCCTAATCATAAATACGCTTCGTTATAAGAGTAGCGAGACGGTCTGGTAGGTACCAGAGGAATGCGAGCGCACAGAGGTCATTAGGATAGGCGTCACTATACGTTTGTGTGCGTATATTGCACGGTGCTGGCTAAGCCACAAAGAATTCTGTTCGGTTTCTCCGAGTGTTTTAAAATCACCCACCCAAAAATCAATGCAATTACAGAACAAAGCCTTGTGTTGGCGTATTTGTGTTCATCTTGTATTTACAAATTATGACTTGTACAAAGTGGCTTTTTATGCAGAAACAAGTGAACCATGTTCCATAGAGTATATCCCCTATAGGGCCTCCATACACATTAGACAAATGTAAGCTGAACCCACTGATATTGACAAGGTCGGATAACAGTTTAATGTGTATGGGGGTCTCTTGATTCCTCCCGATAGATAATGTTAGGGGGAGAAGGATCCGGCTTGCTGGATTTGTTCCCCAGTAGATAAGCGCTAGTAGAGGAGTCTGGCAGATTCTCCTTCATGGAGAACATTGGAGTGCTCGGCCGAGCCAAGCATTTCTGTATATGGTAGCTTCAAGGGAGATAGAGGTCAGTTGAAAAGTTATTTGGACAACAGCTATGATGGCCATAAAGGGGTCGTCCAAAGATACTTATTTGATGACCTTTTTACAGGTTACAATAGCAGGTCTGTGGGGGCACATGGTGTTGGACCCCCTCCAATCTGCTATCTTTTACCTTGGCTTTTGTTGTGTGTTGCTTGCTTGTTAACGACTACTCCAAGAAAGGAACTGGCAACAGATGGCAGCGGCCACTAAACTTTGAACTGAGCCATTGACCACAGCTCCATTCAAAGTGTTTACCTATGGCTTCCACCAGAGCAAAAAAACAGCTGATCGGTGGGGGCAATGGGTGTTGGATCACCTCCGATCTGCTATCGATTAACTATTTTGTGAATCACTCATCAAACACCTATGCCTAGACAATCCCTTTAAGAAATTGATGACGTCCTTAAAACACGCTACCTATATTATAAAGATGATGATTAGATATTCAGCATCGCCGCCATACCGCCGTTACTTGAAGATGTGGCCAGAAGAAGTTCACAGTGTACGCTGTTAAAACACCAAGCTATTTTCGGGTGCTGCAACTCAGCTACCATTGGAGTAAATGTGATCTGAGCTACAGTACTGTAGAAGGGCAGCACAGTGGCTCAGTGGTTAGCACTGCAGCCTTGCAGCATTGGGGTTCTGGGTTCAACTCTCACCAAAGACAGCACCTTCAAGGAGTTTGTATGTTCTCCCCGTGTTTACATGGGTTTTCTCCAGGTACTCCAGTTTCCTCCCACACTCCAAAGACCTACTGATATGGAGTGTAGATTGTGAGGCCCATTGGGGACAGCGATGATGTCTGTAAAGCGCTATGGACTATATAAGCAAAGCATAATACGTAAATGGTCAAGGGCCAGTATACAGGAGCGATGCTATGCCATTTCTGTAACACTATAAACATCCTGCGGCCAGAGCTCCAAGTATCAGCTAAGTGGCAGAAGTGGCCATTTGTGGGACCTCCATTAACTTGATCAATAGAATACTATGTAAAGTTATAGTTTATTATATTCACAGGAAAAAGTAAAGTAACTCTAGGATAATACTATAACAAATGAAATTATAGTAATTTTGTATATATTTTATATGATATAATATAGTTTATATTACTACCCACCACATTGCCCCTCAAACTTCTTGTAGAGGTTCTCCTGATTGTCACAGGCCTGCTTGTTCAGTGCACATTCGTTCCGGTAGTCTTTTCCATCACTGCCACAGACCACATTCTCTGGCATGCCAGCACAGGTGGTTGGGCAGACACACTTCGCAGTTTGCCCATCTGCCGAGCGTACACAGGTGCTTCCATAGCTGCAGGACACAGATGAACAAGGGTCCCTGGAACCTGCAAATGAGAAAATCCAGAATGACAATTAGTACATGACAATGCAGTCTTAATTATACTGACACAATATCAAGACACAGTAGGAAGCCCTACAGCTCTGAAGCCATAGGTTCATCTCACGCAGTTCCCTACTTTGTGTGTTCTCCATCCAAAATACCAAAAATATATAGCTTTTAATAAAATTGATTGTAGTGAATGTGCCTGATGTAGGGAAATTAGAAGTGAACCCCACTAGGGGATAAGCATTGATGTGAGCAAATATATAATGCATAATGCAGAAACCCCAGGGATGAGTGCCAATGCAATCAGAGGCCATTGACTAAAAACACAGTGTTGTAATCAGTAAGGTGAGCTGTAGGGAAGCATTTTACATCACAGGATCACTGCCGAGAAATCACTGGGGCATCAGGCTAGTAAAAGATGGAAGGTGAGAGGTTGGAAAATGTGATAGCCACCAAGACGCATTCACCATCTGTTTATAGTTGAATACAGTAAAACCTAATTTTCATGGCTACACGAAAAATGTTCTTCTAGGAAGGGGTGCCATCTTTTCAACAAGGTGGTCTTTTGATGAAGCTTCACTGTATTTATGACTATCATTTGAAGCAAAAAATATAATTCCTTAGGATTACATGGATATATCTACTTGTGAGTATTGTGGAGGTTTCCAATGAGTCAGATGATCTACAGAATACAACAGAAACTTATCTTACTCACCCACAAAGCTTTTTCACAGTGTTACACTGCTCTACATCTGCTCCCTCATCCGTCTACTACCCTACCAATCATATCTCCTCCCTCATTTCTGTCTACCACCCTACTCATCCTATCCACAGTGCTAAGCCACCTGCATCTCCTCCCTCATCATTGTTTACTATCCCCCTTGTCTTTTCCTCAGTCCCACTCCGCCTAACATATACTCCTCCTCTGTCTACTATCCCACCAGTCCTCTCCACAGTGCAACACTACTCTACATCTCCTCCTCATCTATGTCTACCACCCTACTTGTCCTCACCACAATACTACACGCACCTACATCTGCTCCCTCATCGCTGTCTACCTCCCTACCCATTCTCTCCAGTGCTGCACCACCCTATAACTCATCCCTCATCGCTGTCTACCACACTACCCATCCTCTTCGAAGAGCTGCCCTGCCCTACATCTCCTCTCTCATCTCTGTCTACCACCCTGCCCGTCCTCCCCATACACTTGTGTGGAGCGAGGCTGCGCCCTGACTAGTGACGTGGCTGTCCAGTAGGCATGGCCAACTAGAGGGCGTGGTCTCACTCTATACAAGTGTATGGAGTGAGGCTGCACCCACTGGATGGGCTCTGGCCGGGCGTATGTATACCATATACATACCCTCCATTCCCACGTCTGAAACCTGACTACAGATTTATTGATTTGGACCAGACAACCCCTTTAAGGGCAGCCAGGACTACATGGAACTTGAATGTGATGTTTGCCATTCCGTAGAAGATGGGATTAATGGTCCATTTGAATCTGGATGATACAGGAGTTAATTTTGCAGCTAACCGGAGCCTAGTCGGAGGAGGTTTTTGCCTTTCCGTACAGAAACATTAAGGCATTAACACTATTTATCTGGTCAGGGATTTGCATTGAAAAGAGGCAGTACATAATGCATCTCCTCTGGAGCTATGGAAGAGCCGGAAACCCTTTTTCTTTATGGATCCCACTTGGATATTTGAAGTGTAACAGAAATTTAGAAGTGCAAAAGAAGCAACCCATTTATTGAATATGTAATCAAGATACGGCATTGGGGAAGACTAAAAAAAAAGACCATATTTTATACATTACAACTGGAATCGGTATAACTAAAAAGGGAAGGCCATGTGTTATACATTTGCTAAGGGAAATTCAAAGTGCCCATATACTGCGCATTATTATCCAGGATCAGTATAAGCAAGGGACCAGGGATCCATGCAATGCAACTGTGAGGAAGGCACTGCACGGGCAGTAATAGTACGGCTGCACATTATAGTATATGTATGGCCAGGGAGCTGTAGAATTCAGAAAGGAAAGAGGCCATTTGTTATATATCCCATTAGAGAGATGTAAAAACAGAGAGGAGGTAGAAGAAGCAATGTATAACATAGCTAATCACGGGGCTGTGCGGCAAAGAGTGGATCCTGCATCCGATCCAACAACTATATAGATTGTTGTTATACTTCTTTTGGGAATATTGCTGGCACTAATACTGTAGCCGAAGATGTGCAAATCATATATGAATTAGGATAAGGAAATGCAAAGGTCCCTCAGCCGATAAGTCTCAAACAGCGGGCGTCTTACCACAAGGTCCTTTGCTGATTACTTTGATTCTTCTCTGCTGGTTGCATTGGGCTCTTTCGAGTTCACACTCATTGCTGTAGGTGGAGTAGTCAGAGCCACAGACGGGGGCTACCAATGATGGGCAAGCGGTCTTCTTGCAGACGCAGGTTGCCTGAGATGGGTCAGTACTGCTCTTTTCACACACGGCACCAAATCCACAAAGCATTCCTCGGCATGCTAGAACATAGAAAGAGAACAATTAGGATTATGGTGGTCATAAGAAATGAAAATGCCAACTACCGGTTAATAGTGTTCATACTGCACCCAATACTAAAAAATGTGTTTTTTGTGAAGCTCGGCAACCATAATTCAATACATTTTGAACCTCCACTTTACAGGTCCTTTTGGAATAAAGGAACCATTAAAAAAGGTTAGCTAAATGGTCATGTTATCTTCCGGATCATAAGATTAAACAATAAGATATAACTAATTACAAAGAATTAAAATGGTGCATATTAGACAAAGGTAGACATATAATTGGTGCAACCTGAGCAGGGGGCCGCTACTACCTCGAAAGCCGGTGGAATTGTCTGTTATGATGAGCCCGCGAGCTGCAAAAGTTCCCATATATTGGTCTTGCACCGGGGGCCCTCTTCTATCTCTGTCTGACAGTGATATCACAAATGGTTAACTGTAATTTACTTGTCCAAATAAACCAAGGGTAATATAGCAAAGCAATGCATTAATAATATATTTGGAAGTGATGACCGGAAGCAATCACGTGATGGTGGAGCACAGCTTTAATGACAGATACTCTCTCATTAGTCAAGGTATATAATGACCATCTTCCACCGTGCACAATGGGAGGCAGGAGGTGACATGTTAGGAGCCATGAGCTCAGATCGCCACAGGGTCCTACTGGACTTAATTAACAGTGGCATGCTCATCTAAGGCATTGCTGTGCCTTGAATCTCCAGCAGAGCTTGTCTTGATAAGTACCCAACACTTGTATGAATATAGATTTGTTGGAGGTTTCTTCCATAACATGCTGTCAAGAGGAAAATACTGCTCAAGATTATGGCGAATTACAAGAGGAAGCCTGAAAATATTTGCTAGAATAAGAACATCATGACTCCAAGAGGCACTTCCACTATCAGGATGTCAATAAGGTCTTCAGGGATATTCAGATATTGATTTTTATATCAACTGGTCAGAGGTCAACCGACCAGCTGTGCAAGCTCTAAATCTTCCTGCTGCAAACACAATGAAGTGTCTACAAAAGTGGCTCCTAAACCACCAGTGCCAGCTGTGTTACTCCACACAAAGATATTTAACCTAAGTTAACCATAGCCATTACTTATTTTGTTGGCAGTTCTGAGCTGAACGTGAAAGTTAATGAGGGATCAAGAGTGATAACTTCTGTCTACACGACATTTGCTGGCTATGTTATGTCTAATAGGAGCATAGAAATAAGCAATCTGAAATTACTTGGTCTAACTAGCATCTATCACTCTTGTCCAACAGATGCTGGATTTCCAAAGGAGACTGCCAGTAAAAAAAATACATTATGGAGATAGCTGCCTCCTGCTCCATCTCAGTCATCTCCAACGGTGCTACACCCAGTAGCTCTGTAATAGTATTCATGAACCAACAAGTTAAAAGGGCTGTTTCATTATCAAATGCCTGCTATCCTAAGGCTTTATCTGTATGTAAATAACAAAAACAGCCTCAATTACTGACTGCCGATCTGGCACAGCCCCACCACTGGTCCCTGACGGGCTTGTTGACATGGTGGAACTGTTCACATCAAGCCTACAACACTTGTCCGCTGCAGTCAATCCATGGCTTCAATGGTATTGGGTAGTGTACCTTGGGATGACCACTGATCGCAGTGATTGGCTGCAGTGGTCATAATATCAAGACCGGAAGGAAGCATCTGAGAGGCAGCACTGGATTGTCAATGGATGCATAACGGTGGTATAGTCATTTGCAAATAGATTGAGGCTTAAGTTAAAGGGGGAATTCTGGCTTCAATGTTCTTAAATCTGAAGCAATTCGGTAGAGCATAGGATTTAAAGTAATATTATAAAATGTGAATATTGACATGAAGCAATGCAGATTCTGGGTTTGCAATCTCAGGAGCCTCCTGAAATACCTCTTGAACCACACAAACCTAACCACAAGCCAATCTCTGGAGCAACTGTCCTTGAGGTTTTGCATTTCATGACTTTCAAGTCCTGGGTTAATAAGATGTCCCTTGTTTTCATCACGTCAAGAAGAAGGTTGATTAAGACAGGCACTTGTTAGACTGGATCTCAATCATCCAGAGTGGTGTCTATGAATAAGACATCATCAAAACTAGATGACTTGGAGACACAAGTGCTTCCCGCTCACTGGAAAGCTCTGATGATCCTTCATTTCTCAGATAGTAGGGTGGAGAAAGCCTGGGATCATAGCAGACATATGGTGCTTAGCGATGCCATCAAAATGTCCACAAGCACTTACAGGAGGCTCTGCTGCCTCTCATAAATAACAAGCTTCTATTAGGAGGTACCAGAGTATTACATACAGTAAATTCTCCATCCTAATGGGAATGAGACAATAAGTAGCAAGCAAGCCAATCATTTTATGGAAATATATATTTAATATAAACTATTCAGATGCTATTCGTATAACTAATCATTTTTCTGAAGAAAATTCCAACAACATTTTCCATCATACCCCTTAGTAATTAAAAAGTTTCACACATCAGGCTTTGGCTCTGGTAGGCTATGTTCACACATTGCGTTTTTGCTGCGTTTTGTTCTGCAGCCACAACCTGCTCTCTCGGCAGTAAAAAAGCTGCTAACAAAAAGCAGGTTTTGCTGCGTTTTTCAGGATCCCAAAGTTTAGCTTTCCTTCCACCACAGAAGCATGAACGCAGTTCACCAATGCAAGACATATGTGAAACCATTTTTGGGAGAAAAGGGCAATTTGATCAAATTATTTAGTGAAAAAATAATTTTACGTCTGTCTGAGTTTGTAGTACACTGTTTACTTTAACACTTTGGTCGGTCCTTGAGTTGATCAGGTATTGTTCAGTTTCACACCTTGGTCGGCCAATGTTCACTTATTAAACTGTACTAATCCTAACAGCCATTTTCAGGAGAGGAGACCAAGACATTATGATTTAAACTTGGAAAAATCACAAAAATAAATGTGTTTCACATTTTGCTGTACCTACCTTTTTTCACTAAAAAGGCCGCAAACCATAGAACTTCATTTTTTACAGCATTTTTGAAGTTATTGCTTTCTATGTGTGAAAAAAAAAAATTAAAAAAAAGCTGAAAAAAAAAACGCTGAAAGAAGTGACATGTTACTGGTTTCAGAAAATCAGAAGTTTTCCAATTCAGTCAGGAAAAAAAACAATGTGTGTGCATGAGATTTCTGAAATCTCATAGCTTTTACTGGCACTGTAAAACACAGCTTAAAATTTGCATAAAAAAATGCGACAATAAAATGCAGCAAAAATGTAAATATGGCCATGTGTACGAGCCCTAAGGGCATTTTCACATGGCATTCAGGCACTTGTTTGGCAGCCCCATCGAGGTTTACGTCTAAACCCCGTTTTGCTCCGACAGGGCCATAGACTGTAGTGGTGCCGGCAGAGTACGTGCGCTCTGACATGCATCATTTTCGGGAGTGTATGCGCACTGAAGACAGACACTCACACCTAGTAGTACAGTCCTGAAAATGATGCACTTCAAATAACACATTCGTTCTGCAGACATGATTACAGTCTATGGCCCCCTCGGCACATACGTCCTAACCACTTTTTTGCGGGTGTTCGGATGTATGCCCCAAAGGGGCCACCAAACAGGTGCCAGGACAGAATGTGAAAGCACCCTAACAATCATTTATCAGACTGTTGAGTTCAGGTTAGGATACCTGCAGTCAGTGTGGACAATTGTGGTGCAAACTCGGACTGTATAATTTGGATGTGTGAAACAGGTAGGGTAACATTTACATATATGTGTTTGTTCATAGCAAAACCTCTATTTGATATACAGTTAAGTGACTTTTAGAGAATGGCAAATTGGTCAAGTGCCATGGATCCCCATTTCTTTGTTTTATTGGGATCCCTTGAGGAACATGGGAATGGCTATGTGCACACGGAGTATTTTTGTGGTGTTTTTGGAGCAGAAACTGAGCAGATTCTTCAAGACTTTGAGCTCAAACTCTCAAAGTCATCTCCCAAATCTCAAAGTTGCTCAGTTTCTACTCCAAAAATTTGTAGAAAAACTTTGTGTGAACATAGCCAGTTATTGGAAAAATACTACGCTCTAGTTCCCCTAGTTTTATATGGTAGAATTATTTGAGCAACGAATCACTATGTTGTTTGGACACTGTATCAAAGTTTTATTTAACAGTGTAAGGCAGTATTAGTCTTCGTTCACACATCAAATTTAATTTGACAGCTAGTCCTAAAGCTGAAATCCGAGGTTGGCATTCAAGTCCTACCACGGATTTTCCCTGGATGTGCTATGAGTGCGCAAGAAATCTACACAAGGATTAGCCCTATTGTCATTTAATAAGTCTAATTCTCACTGGGGCTAATGCTACTTTAATTTTTCCATGGCACTGGTAAAAGTCCAGGTGGAAATTTTCCTCTAGCATCATTTGATATGAAGATACAATTTGCATATTTAATTTCTCAGAGGAGAGCATGCATGGCTTATAAATCTCAATCTGACATGCCAGGCTTGGCTTGTCACTCTCCTCAAGGAGAAACGTTACCCCTTAGGCCTCTTTCACACTTCCGTCTTTTTCCTCCTGTCGAAATCCGTCGAGTTTTGAAAAAACAGGATCCTGCTAATTCTTCTGCAGGATCCTGTTTTTTCCCATAGACTTGTATTAGCGACGGACTGTGACAGATGGCCATCCATTTAATCTGTCGTGCACTGGATCCGTCGGAAAATAGCGGTCTGTCGTGCAGAGAAAACGTTCAGAGGAACGTTTTTTCTGCACGTCGGAAAATCGCTCAGCGACAGGTCCTGCGCTGTCTGTCGTTGGCTATAATGGAAGCCTATGGACGCAGCATCCGTAGCTGCCCGTCAAACACAGGAATCCAGCAACGTATCTCATTTTTTCTTCCTGAGCAAGTCTCTCTCTCTAGAATTTTATACCTTAAAATTCAGGCACAAACTTATTCGACACATCCGTCATAACACTGGATGCTTTACACACGTTTTCCACTATTTTTACAACATCCGTTGATACATCACTTCACTGCAATATGATGCACCCCGGACGGAAGTGTGAAACAAGCCTTAGACTTAATCAGTCCAGAGCCTCTCACCTACCCAAATCATATCTCATACTTTGCACTGATGAGGAGGCAACACCCCGAAACACCATGTCTGCCAATTGAGATTCTGGTTAGGCTTTTATCGCAAGTCATATTGCAAGGCTTGTTAAAGAGTCAATATTGACTTGTTCTTATTTGACTTTATCTTAAGTCATATGACAATGCTCATTAGAGGGTTGATATTGACTTTTAGGATTGCTACTTCCAATAGGTGGCGCTAGAGTTCTAGTGCTCTTCCTCTCCGAAGATACCATTTGCATATTTAATTTCCCAGAAGAGCATTGCATGGTTTATAAGTCTCCTCACTCTGACATGTAAGGCTTGGCTTGACATACTCCGCAAGTAGACACGTTACCCTTTAGAATCGCTAGCATTTGGAAACCCTATTTACACACATAAGACTTGGATAGTTCAGTGCATAACCTGTGCCACAATCCTTTTGAAATCAATGGGAAAAAACTCCCAAGCACAAGAAGATTAGTGAATAAGGGGGAGAATCATGCTGCCTTTATGGATGATGCCATTTATTTATTAACACTAGAGAATCAATGTAATAGAAGTCATTATCATTCATGAATTCAGGTGCAGATCGGATATATATATATATATATATAGAGAGAGAGAGAGAGAGAGGAATAAAAATTAATGTTACACTGTCCCTTTAACTATTTTATTCACTTGGAAGGTATAGATTAGTTCCCATCACTACTGAATCGGTAACTGAAATCACAAGTTTGCAAGTCGCAGCCTCTGGCTTTGACACTATCGCTCCGATGAATCTAAAGAAAGTTAATTTATTCCATTTCAGAAACTGGCAACAAATTAAGCTGCTAGCGCTTAACAACGGTGATACATTGTGCCTGTAAAGTAGAAGCTCCCAACACAAGTAACATCGGAGACAAGCGGCTGCGAGAATGAACCCATTACCCCAACCTCTCGCATCTGGTGCGGCATCACAATGCTAATTATCGGGAACTCATTTGGTAGGCAAGTGGCCCATATTGAGGCGTCCTGGGCTTGTTACAAAACTGAGTGATCTAATGTGAAGCACAGGCGCATTAACATGTCAGTGTGTAAATGAACATCTTCTCCGCTCTCTACGGCAAGCGGCAAACTGAACAGGGGCAGAAGGTATCTTTAAGCTAAGTTATTAGAATAAAAGGAGCTCAAGATGCCAGAATGCATGAAACTAAGCAAAGCACTTAAAGAAGATCGGAATATATGAGTTCAGCTCTAAGATGTGTCTAACCTTCCCTCCTTCCATTAGGCAATAAAAGCTGCGAGGGGTGCAAATTAGATAAGAGTGCTATCACACTCGGGCTTGGACTGGCCCACAGGAGAACAGGAGAATCCTCTGGTGGGCCCCCACGCAGGAATGTTAACCACCCTGTCACAATACACTTGATTCACCATATACAAAGGCGGCATCTTATAAATCTAACAATCTACCAATTTATTGCTATAGAATTTTGTGAATGAGGATAAAGTCATATTTGCATGCAGCTGAAAAGTGGGGCCCCGGAGTTCATGTTACTGGTGGGCCCTTGACACACCAATCCGACACTGATCGCACTGGCACAAGAGGGAAGACCCATTAAAAAAAAGTTTGCATCCTTTCCTATTAATCCAAAAAGCCTAGCGCCCGCTGGTGATTAGGCTAGGAAAAAAAGGATCTACGATTATGCAATCCTTCCAGATTGTGTAACAAAAGTTTGATAGATTTAAATCTAAGGAATGGTCACCTTAAGTTTTTGTTCTTGGATTTTGAAGCAGATCTGCACAAAAACCTACATCCAAAACCACTTCAAATGTTTTTTTGATAACTCTTTTATGTGGATTTTGGAGAGAATCCGCTTCAAAATCCTCACGCGTGAACACACTCTAAGGTTAGGTTCCATTGAGTTTTTTTATTTTCTCGGAATTCTTTAAGAGCAGATTCGTTGTAAATGGCTGTGTGCATACCAAGTCTTTTTGCTGAGCTTTTTGAGCAGAAACAGAGCCAGAACTCTACCGATGCTCCTTAAAAATGCAAAATTTATCAAAAACTCTGAGGGTATGTGCACACGTCAGGATTTTCTAGCAGAAATTTCCTGACAAAAACCGGACATTTCTGCCAGAAATCTTCATTCGTTTTTTTTCACGTTTTTTGCGCGTTTTTGACGCGTTTTCCCATTGCATAGAATAGCAGGAAAAACACGAAAAAAAAAACGCAAAATTAATGAACATGCTGCTTTTTTTTTACCGCAATGCGTTTTTTTTGCGGAAAAAAACGCATCATGTGCACAAAAATTGCAGAATGCATTCTAAATGATAGGATGCATGGGTCTGCAGTTTCTAATGCGTTTTTATCGCATTTTTGTTGCAAAAAAACCTGTACGTGTGCACATACCCTGAGTTTCTGCTCAGTTTCCTGAACCTCAGCACAAAGACTCAGTGTACATACAGCCAAAATCGTCTTCAAAAACGACTTCAAAAATGTTTGGAAAACTCTACTTACTCCTTTATATGAAAATTCACTTTGTTGCTCACATGAGGGTTTTTAGTGCATTTTTTTAGGTTTTGAAAAATGTCTGGAGGAAAAAAAAAAGTGTATGTCACTTCTTTGAAGTGGAACCTGAAGGAATAAATTATAACTAGGCAATGCTCAATCAAAAGGCTGCAAGTATCCTATAACTCTTAAAAATCAATTCAAGAAAAGCTTCAGGAAAATAAAAACTTTCAAAAATTCCACAAAAATTGAGGTTCTTTCAGATGCCATTTCCAGTTGAAAAACTCAGTGTTTGATGTATTTAAAAAAAACACACCATGTGAACATGACATGGATTTTCAATGTAAGTAAACCAGCCCCATCAGGTCTCAGTGATCTATTTATTAAGATATGCAGCTTGTACATTGAAACAAACAGCCAGATCTGCTTTTGAAGTCATTGGAGTAAACCACCTTCCACGCATCAACCTCAAAGTGTATTATTTGCATTTCAGATTTATTAAAATCACCACATTTACTGCTAACAATCAAGAAACCTAAATGGAGAACTCGAGATGATAAGTGAAGTCTGTTACTTAGGAAAGGAAAACGTGCAAGGAAAATGGAAGCAAATGGAGCTTCTATTTAGCATACAGGAGAAGCAAATATTCAGCACTTTTCTAAGTGATTATACAAAGGCTGAGTTATCCACAGCAAGGCAAATCTGCACACAAATTTAACATGGTTTTCCCTTTTGCATTTTTCTACATAATGGATGGGGTATAGTAAAATGGGTCAGGACCACACCCTATGTGACAAATTTACTTTAATGTACACCAGAAAATATTCAAAACGTGTAGCTAAAATCTACACTAGTTCATAGCTGGTGGAGATTTAATTCTCTGGTGCATGGGCAGCCCAAAAATGTGCCAAATTTATTAGGAGGTGTGCATTTCTTAATTAATTTGGTGCTCCCAGCTCCAGGAAGATTTCACTTTATGAAGACTGCTGCATGTAACTCCAGTCTTGATTAATTCCCTCAAAAGTGATGATTTTCAGTAAAAAGCAAAGTGGTTTTTTTTATTCAAAAGTGTTTTTTTCTGAATTTATCACGTGGAATTTACTGCAGATATTTGGTAAAATCACAGAAGGGAGAAATCTGATCTCATCATTATTGGTGTTAAACATCTGCTGATGGCAGGATGTCTTTCCCAATGATCTAGTTCTGGCATTCTTGCACCTGAGTCCATGCTTCTACAGACATGCTGTAAGCTCCTAGCAGGAGCATAACTATAATGGATGCAGGTGTTGCAGATGGACCCGAGTCCTGGAGAATAAAGGGTCCAAATGGTCAATTTGGGCCATTTTAGAAAACCAATACTAATATAGACCCATGATAGTTGAGGGCCATATTGGGGCCTTTGATTTTAAGAATGCATATTCCCAATTATTATCACGTTAGCATAAAACTGATTTGCTGATGAACTTCCAAAATGCCCAATCACTAACTGATTTGGATCCATTATGCGGGCCCCACAATAAAAGCTGTCAGAAGCATATTCCTCGAAACAAGGACATTGTGGTACCTTTACAGTTTGCATTAGTAAAAGCCTATGTAAAGCCTTAAACAAGCGCCGGATGACTTATATTGTCAATCAGCGAGTGTTACAAGCAGAAATCTACCCGTGTAAACCCAACTTTTGGATGGTGCCAAACGATACCGGAGAATCTTTCTATACTTGCTCAGAAAGCATTACTCCCAACGTGTACCTTAGCACTTAGCAATAGATATTTCAGAGTTTAATGTTACTACAGATAAGCTTTAAATAACCTTTTTTTGCATGACATGTAAATTTGGTTCATATTATGTAACCTCAGCCGCAACTTATCTGGTTTCCCGCAACTATCCTCTTTTCGAACATGGAACTCTAGTTGAGCGCTGCCCACAGATATGGATAAGACAACCTCCCGCTGACCAAACCGGACAAATAAGGAAGCGGCCGGATGCTTTGAGATACATATAGCATCTCTTTTGTATGCAAGAGTTAATGACACAATGCTAAATCTTTAGTGTGGCAGAGGCAGGAGAGCTGGAGTGGAATTAATACAAGAGCCATGAGCTGAGCAGTATGCAAATCCACTGATCCTACACATCCTCAGGCTCAGGCTATCCTTCCCCTCCTAGATACAGAAACACCTCTATCACAGGCAGACTATGCTAATGTGACCCAGCTAATCCATACAGCCTGCTCATTGCCCTGACCAAAGGACAAGTATATGGGGAAATAAAAGCTGCTAGCAATGGGGAGATTATGAGGCTTCGCTCAGAAGGAGAGCAAGGAAGGGAAGGAAAATAGATAGAAAGCCAAACAAAGGAAAAGAATGTGTGGGTGCAGAAATCAATGCGAGAAATGAGTGTCACCAAAATGAAATATCTCTAAGCAGCCAATAGCTTGTAGAAAATCATGTGTGCGCCGCAATGTCTACATATACAGAGGATTTCTCCTCAAAATGCCCAAATACAGCTAAAGGGAACAATTGCACCCACCACCGAGGGCTGGGGGTTGAAGTATTGGAATACCATGTAAGAGCCTCTCGGAAATCTCTCATCCACAGTGCCCCAATCATCACCAATGCGACCCTTCCAATATGTCACATCGGAGGTTGTCACAGTCAGAACAACCCCTTAAACCCGTTATACACAGATGACTACTGGCTGAACCATCTTTTGGTTGGCGGTCATCTCTAAGGGTACTGTCACACAGTGCAATTTTCATCGCTACAACGGTACGATCCGTGACGCTCCAGCATCGTAACAATATCGCTCCAGCGTCGTAGACTGCTGTCACACTTTGCAATCTACGACGCTGGAGCGATAATTTCATGACGTATGTGCGATGTAGAAGCCGTTGGTTACTATGCGCACATCGTATACGATATATGTTACACCATGCGATCATGCCGCCACAGCGGGACACTAGACGACGAAAGAAAGTTTCAAACGATCTGCTACGACGTACGATTCTCAGCGGGGTCCCTGATCGCAGGAGCGTGTCAGACACTGCGATATCGTAACTATATCGCTCGAACGTCACGAATCGTGCCGTCGTAGCGATCAAAATTGCACTGTGTGACGGTACCCTAATGGATCTCCAATACACAGGACCACCTCATGTCTTCTCCATGAAGGAGCCACCATCAATGTCTGGCAGTGGCTTATCTCCAGGAGATCAAAAGGATTGGAATTCCAAAATTGGGCATGCCGGATTCTTAACTTTACTGACAATTGTCCGGGGCCCCCATCCACATTAGACAGTCAGCCAAACCCATTGATATCAGTGGGTTTAGCCAATATTAGTCTACTCTTATGGTTGGCATTAAACAAGTTCTTTCCTACATACTCATAAGTCTCAAGGCCAGAGGACGGTGTGCTTACAATCAATTGTCAATGGATTTGGGGGAAAAATCATCTAGAAACAATATGGTTAGTGTCTAAATTTAATTGAATATATTTTGGATTTAAAAATTATTTAGGATTATTGGGTTTAGTTAGTTTTCTATAACTTCTATGTTTCGTGACCTATTGCGGGCTGCAGACTGACTTAACTGCAAATACACCAGTGAGCTCATTATGAAAAGTGTCTGTAAGGGCACTTTCACATTGCGTTCGTGGGTCCCATTGGAGCATACATCTGAACCCTCTTACGCAAAACGGGATTCGGACTTATGCGCCAACGGGGTCATTGACTATAATGGTGACAACAGAGAGAACGTGCGCTCTGATGGGCATCATTCTCAGAAGTGTACGCCCAGGCGGACACTCAGATATAGTAAACGGATTCTGAGTGTCTGCCTCAAGTAGGCGTATACACTTGAATACAATGCACGTCAGAGAGCACGTTCTCTCTGCCGTCACCATTACAGTCTATGGTCCCGTCGTCAAATACATTTGAACCACTTTTTTTTGGGGGGGGGGATTCGGATGTATGCCCCGACGGGAGCCACGAATACAATGTGAAAGCACCCTTACTCTTCAGTCTCCTCTAAAAACTCCTAAAAACTAATTAATGATTGTATCAACATTTAGCACTCTTTTAATGTAGTTTATGACCATAAAACAGCTGGAAAAAAGAGATTAAAAAAGTTAAAGCCCCCCACATACATTAGTGTTATGACCTGGTGGTTAGGAGCACCCAGAATGACCTGATAATTAAACCTCATACAGGACGAGCTCTGGGATGTGGGAGCTTTGCTGACCGCAAGCCCTAATCCTATCACAAACACTAAAAATAGCCGTGGAGCGCTCCTGACCAGACCTAGGCACCTTGTCATAGCCAAAGGACTATCTAGCCCTAGAGATAGAAAATAAAGCCTACCTTGCCTCAGAGAAATTCCCCAAAGGTAAAGGAAGCCCCCCACATATATTGACTGTGAGTAAAGAAGAAAGTCACAAATGCAGAAATGAAACAGGTTCAGCAAAGGGAGGCCAGACTTACTAAACAGACAGAGGATAGGAAAGGTAACTTTGCGATCAGCACAAAAACCTACAAAAGACCACGCAGAGTGTGCAAAAAAGACCTCCGCACCGACTCACGGTGCGGAGGGACCACTCTGCATCCCAGAGCTTCCAGCTAGCAAGACAAAATCATGAAAACCAGCTGGACAAGAAAACAGAGGACAAAATAAGACTATAAGGAACTTAGCTTCTGCAGGAGAAGGCAGGTCACCAGAGAGATCCAGGAGCGAACTGAACGAATGCAAAAACATTGACAGCTGGCATGGAGTAACGATCTGAGAGGAGTTAAATAGAGAATCCAACCAAAGGATAAACCATGTCACCTGTGTAAGGAACCTCAGAAGCAGCAGCTTCACTCATAGCCACCAGAGGGAGCCCATAGACAGAACTTGCCGAAGTACCATTCCAGACCACAGGAGGGAGTTCGACAACAGAATTCACAACACATTAGACTGAAGTTGTCCAAATCCGTACAAATCAGCAGGTCGGCAGACAATTTAAAGTGTCTGGGCGTCTTGCAAATCTTCTCCTGCAGATGATTAAAGGAGAGAGAAGGATCCACCATGTCCAATTTCGGACTGCCAATCCTATTGTTTTTGAGCTGCCCCCAGTGGCGTCTGGCAGTGGCTCTCTGGCACAAAATACAGGAGCGTTGGAGGAGTTGGGAAATAGTTTTTTAAAAATTTTTTGCATGAGATTCATCGATTGTGAATTGGGGCAAATAAGGCTAAAGTCACACATCTATTCCACACGTGCATTTGCTGACTATGGACAGCACACAATAGAGTTTCATTAATCCGTATAGACACAAATGGATCTATGCATCTCAAAGCAACTCCTATTTTCATCTGTCCATGGATAATCCATTAACATGGATGAAAAAAAAAAAGACATCCTTTGTATTTCAGAATTCCATTCATGCTTCATCCATTTTTCACCAATCCATTGTGTAGATTCAATGGATTAAAAAGTACCGTATATACAGTTTATGGCTCCTTCAGTTTTTAAAAACAATTTTTTTTGTGAAAAATAGTTTCAGATATTATATTAAGCCCAAAATATACATGCATTTAAGAAAGAAAAATGACCCTGAAGGTGCCTATATCCTTTAAGGAGGACCGGTTTGCGATAATATCTTTGTTTCTCATGAACTAACAATTCTGGATATTTTCATATAGGTTTTGCGGTTCTTCCTCTTAAAAAAAAGACGAATAAAATGATAGCTGGTTGTTACCAGTTAAGGGTGTGTCCATACACAATCAAACACCGACCAATCAGAGCTAAAGGGTTGGGACACACCCTTTGGACAAGATGAATGGTAACACCCTGTTGGCTATTTAATCATACATTTCTAGGAGGAATAACAGAGAAAAGGGACAACACAGAGTTTTAAACAAGAATGGTCTAGAATGGTTAGTTGAGAGAGAACAAGAGTACAGAATAAAATGGAGATGTCAGAAGAGCTAACAAATAGGGATGAGCGAATGTGCTGGGATAAGGTGTTATCTGAGTGTCCTCAGGTGCTAACAGCGGGTCTTCAGCGTGCTAGAAAAATATATTTGAGTCCTCGCGGCTGCATGTCTCATGGCTATTCGACAGCTGCAATACATGCAGAGGGTGTCTAACAAACTTGCAATTCTTGCATGTTTTGTGGCTGTAGAACAGGTGTGAGACATGCAGGGGTGGGGACTGGAACATATTTTTCGAGCACGTCGAAGACACTCTGAGCACCAGAGCATGCTCAGATAACACCTTATCCCAGCACGTTCGCTCATCACTTTAAGTCCTCTTTTAGCATTATTTATCTATTCCTGGACTCAACTCATCCTTCATAATCATGACCCTACTTGAATAATACATGTATCTGAGCTATGCAATCAAAATAAGAACATCATTTTACATCCAAACACAAAAAAAGAGCGGCATGCCCTAGACTTTTACAGTATCATTCCCGTTTGCAGGGAGGTGCAGGAAACACAAAGCAATTTACTCAAGGTCACAGGCAGCTGTCACTGAAACCAAACCTGATTAACCTGCATCTACAGATATTACGAGGCCGGCCTTTGTGACATCTTGCGCTGATTGCCGGGTCACAGAACCTGAGCGGAATAAGACTAGCTGCCTCATTTATATAGAACATGAGAAAAATAGGGATATAGTCCAATATAGTCAAAATTTATAAATTTATTAAAGTGTTATACATAACATATAAATAGATAAAAGTACATAGACTAGGATCAGGTAATGAATTGTGGACAGTCCATCCTGACTACAAATGATCTTATTTATTGGGGTACAAAGGTGCTTATGTGCCGCGAAGACAAACCCTTTCAGTTAAAAGAATAATATATAGTAAGAATACAAGTGTCACAGTGATTCTCGTAAACCACGCGCTACATAGAAGTTAGGACAGGGTTGTACGCTCGCATATGTGCTTACTCATAGCGTTGCTGAGTCAGGACCTGTGTCCACACCACCGACGCGCGTTTCGCCTCTTTATCAAGGTGCAGTAATATGCTGTGTGCTTGTCCGCCCTTAAATATCCTCACCATTCCGTGTCTATATGGATGGCACATGTGTGCGGATCCAAGCGCCGGTGATTGCATTACTTCCGGCAAGGTGCGTCAGTTATGCGAGACAAGAGGGCATCACATGGATGTCACTGACCCGCACACGTCAGCACCCAGCGCCATCGGCAATGCCCCAGAACGCAGACATGCGCACATGGACCAGGAGGTGGTACAATATCGGACAGGGAGGCTGTAACTAGATCTAATCACACAGGTATAACAGAAACTACAAATCACTAGTAATTGTAAGTAAGGGAAACCTATTAGAAATAAAGAAAGAGAACTTTATTTTTAATAGGTTTCCTTTACTTACAATTACTAGTGATTTGTAGTATGTTATACCTGTGTGATTAGATCTAGTTACAGCCTCCCTGTCCAATATTGTACCACCTCCTGGTCCATGTGCGCATGTCTGCGGTCCGTGCGTTCCGGGGCATTGCCGATGGCGCTGGGTGCTGACATGTGCGGGTCAGTGACGTCCATGTGACGCCCTCCTGTCTCGCATATCTGACGCACCTTGCCGGAAGTAATGCAATCACCGGCGCTTGGATCCGTACACATGCGCCATCCATATGGACACAGAATGGTGAGGATATTTAAGGGCAGTCAGGCACACAGCATATTACCGCACCTTGATAAAGAGGCGAAACGCGCGTCGGTGGCGGTGTGGACACAGGTCCTGACTCAGCAACCCTATGGGTAAGCACATATGCGAGCGTACAACCCTGTCCTAACTTCTATGTAGCACGTGGTTTACCAGAATCACTGTGACACTTGTATTCTTACTATATATTATTCTTTTAACTGAAAGGGTTTGTCTTCGCGGCACGTAAGCACCTTTGTACCCCAATAAATAAGATCATTTGTAGTCAGGACATACTGTCCACAATTCATTACCCGATCCTAGTCTATGTACTTTTATCTATTTATATGCTATGTATAACACTTTCATAAATTTACAAATTTTGACTATATTGGACTATATCCCTATTTTTCTCATGTTCGATAGTATGCTTGGGAGTGTCCTGTAGGTGCACCTTTATGAGACATGTGCATTGCTATTGATCTCTGTGGCACCACTACACTAATGGTACCTTGTACGGTTCATATTTATCTATAGCTGCCTCATTTAGCAGCTGAACACGCACCTTCAAGGGAGTGCATTCAGATACACGGATATATCTTTTTATTGATAGAATGTCATCAGAGAACACAGAGTTTTCAGTGAAGGAACATGAAATTATGATGTCATAAACACAACAAGCAAAGTCAGAAGATGCTCGAGGTGAATCTATTAGGTTCTTTATGGCTTAATATATCTTCATTATTATCTGGGGCTTCTGAGGCTTCTGCATATAGAGCATGTGTTAAGAGAAACTCATCGGTGCCCACAATGGAAGTTTACAGTAACTTGTGAAAAGAATCATAAAAGTAAAAAGTAATCTGGCGTCATATGCAGCATTATTCCCCAGCTTAACACATGAATTCTGGGCCTAACTGAGTGTTCCAATGTATAAGGTAGGTGGGACAGATAGTGGTCTGCCAAAAGAATATTAGTTTATTAAACAGCTGTTTAAGGTGTATTGTCAGCTTAAGGAGTGTTCAGTTATCATCCGTTTGTAATGGAATCACTATTAAAGAAAATCATGGATCTGTTACAAATGGAGCAAAAAAAGAATGCACGCTTTGGTTTCAGTTTTGCATCCATTTTTGTTCCTTTTGTATCAGATTTGTTTTTGTATAGGCGTCTCTGTTACCTCTAGGTTTTGGTCATACACCTTGCTTAAATATGGCCTGTGACCAGGTCAGAAGTAACCAGTTATTGCTCTCATTTTATTCCAGCTGCTCCCCTGAATTTTCCGATTTATATACTTCTTAAATCCTCCATTAAGTTCCAGAGATACAGGCCTTTTTATTTACTGCTAATTTTTATGGTCTTGCAATGATACTATAGTTAGAAATCCTGGGGCTAGGGGCTCCTTCCCTATCCATAAAGTTAGGGGCGCCCTAACTACCCTTGCTCCCTGGATTACTTCTAATGATAAAGATGCCGGGGCTACGAAACTTGCTAAGCTCCTGAAGCGGCCATTATTTACCAACCCCCCCCCCACCAACCCCCACCCAGGAAAGTAGGGAGAAATGAAATATAAGTATACACAAACCAGACTGACAAGGGAGAACAAACAGGGATAAATGAAAATAGCAACCGTACAAATATGCACTCACAAACAACAGAGCGGAACACCGGGAAGTAAAAGGAAGGAACAACCCAATAGGTGACGATTACAAAATCAAACAGACTAAACACTACACAACAGTCACTAGATCACCACTCCAGATGCCTCCTCAACAAACACCTCCAGCTCCACACCAAGCAGTTTAGAACTAACACTGACAATTCAGATTGCCAGAGGCGAGAATAGCTGAGGGGAGTGGCCAACACTGAACAACTGAGATCCTCAAAGCAAGCAAACTTCAGACTCTAAACTGAACAGATTTAAACAGAAACCCACACCATTTAATATGATGAACTGCTTTTAATTAGTACAGGGGCGTGTGGAATCAGACACCATGGTCTTCTTGCCCCTATCTATCGCTGTAAACCCGTGACAAGTCTTTAAAAGTGGGTGTGGCTCACAGGGTAAATATACAGGCACATCCCTAGAGGACCCTGTGAGCCACACCCTGTTCGATAAAGACCAGAAAATGTTGCACAAAAAATGGCCACATCTCTGGAACCGTATGGTGAATTTAAGAACAATAAAAACTGGAATACTCAGGGGACTAGCAGGAGTAAAATCAGCACAAAAATGGTCCACTTTTGATCTGGTGTCTGGTCCTTTCATCCTTAGATTTCAATGTTAACAAAACAGATCCAGTTGCTATCCATTTTTTTTTTTTGCAGGGAAAAAAAATTGTGCAGACTACGTTCTGTGATCCAGCTAAAAAATGTATTGGAGCACAACTGCAGTCAAATGGATAAAACTTAAGGTTATTTCAATCCCCAATCAAATGATTATATCCTGTACTGGATCATTTTATTTCCATTTTTGTCATCCCAAAATGAATCCCAAAACAGAAATAACTACTGGATGTGTGAACATAGACTTAGGTACCTTCACACTGACCAACTTCACAACAATATCGCTAGCGATCCGTGATGTTGCAGCGTCCTGGATAGCGATATCGTTGTGTTTGACACGCAGCAGCAATCTGGATCCTGCTGTGACATCGTTGGTCGGAGCAGAAAGGCCAGAACTTTATTTCGTCGCTGGATCTCCCGCAGACATCGCTGAATCGATGTCTTCACTGGTAACCAGGGTAAACATCGGGTTACTAAGCGCAGGGCCGCGCTTAGTAACCCAATGTTTACCCTGGTTACCAGTGTAAATGTAAAAAAAAACAAACACTTCATATTTACATTCCGGTGTCTGTCGCGTCCCTCGGCGTTCTGCTTCCCTGCACTGTCAGCGCCGGCCAGCCGTAAAGCAGATTACAGCGGTGACGTCACAGCTGTGCTTTACGGCCAGCCGGCGCTCACAGTCAGTGCAGGAAAGCACAGCGCCGGGGGACAGACACCGGAATGTAAGTATGTAGTGTTTTTTTTTTTTTACATTAGCACTGGTAACCAGGGTAAACATCGAGTTACTAAGCGCGGCCCTGCGCTTAGTAACCCGATGTTTACCCTGGTTACCAGGGAACTTCGTATAGTTGGTTGCTGGAGAGCTGTCTGTGTGACAGCTCTCCAGCGACCACACAGCAACGCTGCAGCGATCGGGATCATTGTCCAGATCGCTGCAGCGTCGCTAAATGTGAATGGTAGGTTGTACGTGAATGGAGACCTGCTAATTGTAAAGTCAACGTTGCATTTGTCATTTTCTTCTATATTGTAAGGAGATTCTATCCATATTAATGCTTCTCAACAAATATTCCTCTATACATACTTTTGATAGCTTAATCCTAACATCTCATTTTCTTATTACACGGTTATGTGGGTGGCAACTAATTTAATGGTATTGCATTACTTTTTGTTCTTGTCTTACTGGGTTTTGTGCTGTAAAAAACAGAAAATTTCATACTGAGAGTGTACAAAAGGGTTAATATAATTCCTAGAAGATCGCTTGCCCACTTCTTCATCCCACATAACACACACCTGGATGGGCTGACATGATAAGGACTTCAGATTGCTGGTTCAACCATAAATTAGAATGAAAGCCAAGAATGGAAGAAAAGGTGCGTACTCATTAGCACTCCAATGCTGTGAATCTTTGTAGACAGGCCAGCAGCTCTGAATCAGCAACCTCTCATCTATAACACTCTGGTCGCTATATACCACTGTGTAACCTCTCTACAGGCTTTTCCGTGAACATCATCGCTGTTTGGACAAATGTTCTATGAAAGGTGAGACAATTAGAAACAAACTCAACTTTTGAAGCTTTTACAGCAAATGTTGTCATATTAGACCACTGAAAACTCCCAGTACCCTGGTAAGCATGGAAGACACCACATTGACTAGTGCATGACTGGAGTCTCTACCTGGGTATGTTCCCTGATTGCTGTGCACAAGGGGATCGACAGACTATTTATCTTATTTACAGTATTTAGACTTAAAACTTTTGCATCAAGTGAAGGAATATTTAGCTGAATATCTCTAAAATATTTTGGCAAACTTTTTCCTCGAACTTATGACAAACTTCAATGAAGTCCTATATGTTCCCCATGTCGTGTAACCCAGAACATCTCTAAAAGTGTAGGAATAATTAATAATTTGTCTAATATCTTTGGCTCATAAAAAAATATGTATCGATCTCTTAATGTGCTACGTGAATATACAAACTATATAGGGGAGTCCAACATGTCATGGCTTTTCAGCTCTTCATAACTGACCCACAGTCTGGAGATAAAAAGGTCTACTGTAACTGTGTCCCCGCATGGCTTCTCTGCCGTCTCCATACAGGGCACCAAAATACTCACCGCCCCAGGTGCAGCAACATCCTTGCACTCCTCCTCACCCTTCATGTGTGCACATCTCCTGGCATCATGTTGAGTGTGCACAAACTCTCCTGCTCTTAAAAGGGGTAGCGTGTGCATAATTAATTGCCGCCAGCCAATGACTGGGAGGCATTTAGTAAATGAGTTCACCATCAAGATGGCTCCCAGCCAATAGCTAGGAGGCATCTTGTATAAAAGGCACCCTCCCCAATAGGGAGGTGCCTGAGCAACCCCTATAGTTTGTTAGTGGTGATGGTATGTGCTACTGTATGTTGCCAGGTCATCTGTACTTCGTCCATTATAATCATACCCTATCCTGTAATGTCCCTGTAGTCCTGTATAGTTTATACGTCACCCTAAAGCTGCGTCTGTGAAACCTGAAGCCCTTGGCAGAATCGGCAGCACCTGAACCGTTTCCCGCAACCTGTGTGTCTGTACCTGTACCAAGTGGCTGTCCCGTCTTCTAGCCAGAGCTGCACAGTCTGTTCTTGTCCCAAGTTTAGGACTCTCTATCAGTACTAACGTGTCTGACCCTTGAGGTCAGCTGTTACTACCAGACAATGCCCTCGACTGGCACCTGGCAGCTACCTGCCGCACAAGCCTGACCTCAGCACCAGAGTCTCCAGTGAACACCAAGGTAGCTACTTAGTTATGCCTCACTTGGGCAAGTCTGGTCCATGACACAGTGGGTCCACGATCCCCATGCATCACCTGCGAGCGTGACAACTACCCATGTTTCCAGCCTCACAGCTAGCACCTTTGATTGGTATTTTCAGATTGTAAAGGCCAAATAAAGTTAATGATCCAGTGTATCTTATACATCAATTGTCTAATGAGGTTAATGAACATCTGTGGATGTAGAATGTAGGCAAGGTCTAACATTACCGCACTACAATTCTCTTTATAGAACCTGAAGAAAGATACTTATCGGAGGTATAAGAACGTGGGACGCCGGACAAAAAAAAAAATCCAACTTTCATACTAAAGGTACCTTCACACATAACGATATCGTTAACGATATCGTTGCTTTTTGTGACGTAGCAACGATATCGTTAAGGAAATCGTTATGTTTGACAGCGACCAACGATCAGGCCCCTGCTGGGAGATCGTTGGTCGCTGAACAAAGTCCAGAACTTTATTTCGTCGCTGGATCTCCCGTGGACATCGCTGGATCGGCGTGTGGGACACCGATCCAGCGATGTCTTCACTGGTAACCAGGGTAAACATCGGGTAACTAAGCGCAGGACCGCGCTTAGTAACCCGATGTTTACCCTGGTTACCAGCGTAAAAGTAAAAAAAAACAAACAGTACATACTTACCTACCGCTGTCTGTCCCCGGCGCTGTGCTCTGCACTCCTCCTGTACTGGCTGTGAGCGTCGGTCAGCCGGAAAGCAGAGCAGTGACGTCACCGCTCTGCTTTCTGGCCGCTGTGCTCACAGCCAGTACAGGAGGAGTGCAGAAAAGCTGAGCGCCGGAAACAGACAGCGGTAGGTAAGTATGTAGTGTTTGTTTTTTTTTACTTTTACGCTGGTAACCAGGGTAAACATCGGGTTACTAAGCGCGGCCCTGCGCTTAGTTACCCGGGGACCTCGGGATCGTTGGTCGCTGGAGAGCTGTCTGTGTGACAGCTCTCCAGCGACCAAACAGCGACGCTGCAGCGATCCGGATCGTTGTCAGTAGGGTTGAGCGAAACGGGTCGAACATTTTCAAAAGTCGCCGACTTTTGGCTAAGTCGGGGTTTCATGAAACCCGATCCGACCCCTGTGCGGGGTCGGCCATGCGGTACGCGACTTTCGCGCCAAAGTCGCGTTTCAATGACGCGAAAAGCGCCATTTCTCAGCCAATGAAGGTAAACGCAGAGTGTGGGCAGCGTGATGACATAGGTCCTGGTCCCCACCATCTTAGAGAAGGGCATTGCAGTGATTGGCTTGCTGTCTGCGACGTCACAGGGGCTATAAAGAGGCGTTCCCGCCGACCGCCATCTTACTGCTGCTGATCTGAGCTTAGGGAGAGGTTGCTGCCGCTTTGTCAGAAGCAGGGATAGCGTTAGGCAGGGTCCATTAACCACAAAACCGCTTGTGCTGCAGCGATTTGCACTGTCCAACACCACCCTCGGTGTGCAGGGACAGTGGAATTTTTTTTTTTTTTTTTTTTCCCCTCAGCGCTGTAGCTCATTGGGCTGCCCTAGAAGGCTCCCTGATAGCTGCATTGCTGTGTGTACGCCGCTGTGCAAACCAACTGCTTTTTTCAAAGCACAAATCCTCTTGTTCCTTCCTTTCTGCACAGCTATCTTTTTTGTTTGTCCACACTTTTTATTTCATTTGTGCATCAGTCCACTCCTTATTGCTGCCTGCCATACCTGGCTGAGATTACTGCAGGCAGGGAGATAGTAGCTGCCTGCCATACCTGGCTGAGATTACTGCAGGCAGGGAGATAGTAATTGTAGGACATTCCCTGTTTTTTTTTTTTTTTTTTTTTTGGTGGGAGATTAAGATTGGCAATTTGGCATTTCTGCTAGAGTGCCATCCCTGTGTGTGCCATCTCTCTCACATAGTGGGCCATAGAAAGCCTTTTCATTTTTCTGTATTTTTTTTTGTGGGGTGTATAAATTCTCCCTGATAAAAATACAGTGGGAGATTAATATTGGCCTTTGGGCTTGTGTGCCAGTCCTGAGTGTGCCATCTCTCTCACAAATAGTGGGCCATAGAAAGCCTATTTTATTTTTTTTTGGGTTTTATAAATTCTCCCTGAAAAAAAGGGAGATTAATATTGGCCTCTGGGCTTCTGTGCCAGTCCTGAGCGTGCCATCTGTGCCAGTCCTGAGCGTCCCATCTCTCTCACAAATAGTGGGCCATAGAAAGCCTATTTAATTTTTTTTTTGGTTTTATAAATTTTCCCTGAAAAAAGGGAGATTAATATTGGCCTCTGGGCTTGTGTGCCAGTTGTGAGCGTGCCATCTGTGCCAGTCCTGAGCGTGCCATCTCTCTCACAAATAGTGGGCCATAGAAAGCCTATTTAATTTTTTTTTTGGTTTTATAAATTTTCCCTGAAAAAAGGGAGATTAATATTGGCCTCTGGGCTTGTGTGCCAGTTGTGAGCGTGCCATCTGTGCCAGTCCTGAGCGTGCCATCTCTCTCACAAATAGTGGGCCATAGAAAGCCTATTTAAATATTTTTTTGGTTTTATAAATTCTCCCAGAAAAAAAGGGAGATTAATATTGGCCTCTGGGCTTCTGTGCCAGTTGTGAGCGTGCCATCTGTGCCAGTCCTGAGCGTGCCATCTCTCTCACAAATAGTGGGCCATAGAAAGCCTATTTAAATATTTTTTTGGTTTTATAAATTCTCCCAGAAAAAAAGGGAGATTAATATTGGCCTCTGGGCTTCTGTGCCAGTCCTGAGCGTGCCATCTGTGCCAGTCCTGAGCGTCCCATCTCTCTCACAAATAGTGGGCCATAGAAAGCCTATTTTATTTTTTTTTTGGGTTTCAGAAATTCTCCCTGGAAAAAAAAAGGGAGATTAATATTGCCCTTTGGGCTTGTGTGCCAGTACTAAGCGTTCCATCTCTCTCTCTCTCTCAGTCAGTGGGCCATAGAACGCATATTTTTGGTTTTATTTGTTTTCTAAATTCTCCCTGAAAAAATCATTTTATTTTATTTGGTTTCTAAATTCTTCCTGATAAAATCATATTTTTTTTATTATTTTTATTTCTAAAGTCTCCCTGAAAAAAAAAAAAAAAAAAAACAACCAAAAAAACAGTGGGAGATTAATATTGGCCTTTCTGCTTGTGTGCCAGTCTTGACTCCTGGGTGTGCCATCTCTCTCTCTCTCTCTCTCTCTCTCTCTCTCTCTCTCTCTCTCTCCAATTGTGGTCCATAGAAAGCCTATATTTTTTTTCCTTGATTTGGGTTCTAAAATCTACCAGAGAAAATAACTACATCAATCATTGGTAGAAAAATATTGGCCTCTGGGTTTGTGTGCCACTCCTGACTCCTGTGTGCGTCATCTCTCAGTCAGTGGGCCATAGAACGCCTATTTTTGGTTTTATTTGTTTTCTAAATTCTCCCTGAAAAAATTATTTTATTTTATTTGGTTTCTAAATTCTTCCTGATAAAATCATATTTTTTTTATTATTTTTTTTTCTAAAGTCTCCCTGAAAAAAAAAAAAAAAAACAGTGGGAGATTAATATTGGCCTTTCTGCTTGTGTGCCAGTCTTGACTCCTGGGTGCGTCATCTCTCAGTCAGTGGGCCATAGAACGCCTATTTTTGGTTTTATTTGTTTTATAAATTCTCCCTGAAAAAATCATTTTATTTTATTTGGTTTCTAAATTCTTCCTGATAAAATCATATTTTTTTTATTATTTTTTTTTCTAAAGTCTCCCTGAAAAAAAAAAAAAAAAAACAACCAAAAAAAACAGTGGGAGATTAATATTGGCCTTTCTGCTTGTGTGCCAGTCTTGACTCCTGGGTGCGTCATCTCTCAGTCAGTGGGCCATAGAACGCCTATTTTTGGTTTTATTTGTTTTCTAAATTCTCCCTGAAAAAATCATTTTATTTTATTTGGTTTCTAAATTCTTCCTGATAAAATCATATTTTTTTTATTATTTTTTTTTCTAAAGTCTCCCTGAAAAAAAAAAAAAAAAAAACAACCAAAAAAAACAGTGGGAGATTAATATTGGCCTTTCTGCTTGTGTGCCAGTCTTGACTCCTGGGTGCGTCATCTCTCAGTCAGTGGGCCATAGAACGCCTATTTTTGGTTTTATTTGTTTTATAAATTCTCCCTGAAAAAATCATTTTATTTTATTTGGTTTCTAAATTCTTCCTGATAAAATCATATTTTTTTTATTATTTTTTTTTCTAAAGTCTCCCTGAAAAAAAAAAAAAAAAAACAACCAAAAAAACAGTGGGAGATTAATATTGGCCTTTCTGCTTGTGTGCCAGTCTTGACTCCTGGGTGCGTCATCTCTCAGTCAGTGGGCCATAGAACGCCTATTTTTGGTTTTATTTGTTTTCTAAATTCTCCCTGAAAAAATCATTTTATTTTATTTGGTTTCTAAATTCTTCCTGATAAAATCATATTTTTTTTATTATTTTTTTTTCTAAAGTCTCCCTGAAAAAAAAAAAAAAAAAAACAACCAAAAAAAACAGTGGGAGATTAATATTGGCCTTTCTGCTTGTGTGCCAGTCTTGACTCCTGGGTGCGTCATCTCTCAGTCAGTGGGCCATAGAACGCCTATTTTTGGTTTTATTTGTTTTCTAAATTCTCCCTGAAAAAATCATTTTATTTTATTTGGTTTCTAAATTCTTCCTGATAAAATCATATTTTTTTTATTATTTTTTTTTCTAAAGTCTCCCTGAAAAAAAAAAAAAAAAAAACAACCAAAAAAAACAGTGGGAGATTAATATTGGCCTTTCTGCTTGTGTGCCAGTCTTGACTCCTGGGTGTGCCATCTCTCTCTCTCTCTCTCTCCAATTGTGGTCCATAGAAAGCCTACATTTTTTTTCCTTGATTTGGGTTCCAAAATCTACCAGAGAAAATAACTCCATCAATCATTGGTAGAAAAATATTGGCCTCTGGGCTTGTGTGCCACTCCTGATTCCTGTGTGCGTCATCTCTCACTCAGTGGCCCATAGAAAGCATATAGTTTGTTACATTTGTTTTCTAAATTCTCCCTGCAAAAATCTATTTTTTTTTTTTTGGGGGGTTTCTAAAGTGTTCCTGAAAAAAATAAAAATAAAAAAAAAATAATAGTGTGACATTAATATTAACATTTGTGCTTCAGTGACAGTCCTGCGTGTGGGGCATCTCTCTAATTTGCAGCCACCAAAAAAAGAGTGTGTAACATTGGGCCTGATTTTCGCTGTGGTCTCACCAACCTGTAAAGGGGTAGCTAAATCATACAGAAGTTATAGCTCACCGTGTAAGTTGTGTGACTGCAACAAATAACGTTAGTTTGGTTACGTTTTTAAAACAATGAGGAAGTCTAGTGGAAGAGGTCGTGGCCGGGGGCGTTCATTGTCAGCTGGTAATGAGGGTAGTGGTAGTGGTGGAGCATCAGGTGGTCGTGGGGGAAAAAATATTGCACCTAAGTCTGGAGCTGTGGAGCCAGGTTCGTCGTCCGGCTACACAAGGCCTCGAACGCTCCCTTTTCTGGGATTAGGAAAACCGCTTTTAAAGCCGGAGCAGCAAGAGCAAGTTTTGGCTTATCTTGCTGACTCAGCCTCTAGCTCTTTTGCCTCATCTCGTGAAACTGGTAAAAGTAAAAGCAGCGCGTCGTTAGTGGATGTTCACGGTCAGGGACAAGTCACTTCCTTGTCCTCTTCAGCAAAAACAACAACAGAGAAGAATGCAGCAGGCGACACAACGGGTTACTCCATGGAGCTCTTTACACATACCGTCCCTGGCTTAGAAAGTGAAGCAGTTAACAGTCCATGCCCATTACAAATTGAATCTGACATGGAGTGCACTGACGCACAGCCACAGCCAGACTACTATGCTGGTCCTTTGACTCAGACCACAACATTGCCCTCGCAGGGTGCTGATCAAGAATCAGACCCTGATGAGACTATGTTGCCCCATCACGAACGCTATACCACCGAACGACACGGTGACACAGACGAAGTTGCGCAGGAGGTACAAGAAGAGTTATTAGATGACCCAGTTCTTGACCCCGATTGGCAGCCATTGGGGGAACAGGGTGCAGGCGGCAGCAGTTCTGAAGCAGAGGAGGAGGAGGGGCCGCAGCAGGCATCAACATCGCCACAGGTTCCATCTGCCGGGCCCGTATCTTGCCCAAAACGCGTGGCAAAGCCAAAACCTGGTGGAGGACAGCGTGGCCATCCGGTTAAAGCTCAGTCTGCAATGCCTGAAAAGGTATCCGATGCTAGAAAGAGTGCAGTCTGGCATTTTTTTAAACAACATCCAATTGATCAGCGCAAAGTCATCTGTCAAAAATGTTCTACTTCCTTAAGCAGAGGTCAGAATCTGAAAAGTCTCAATACTAGTTGCATGCATAGACATTTAACCACCATGCATTTGAAAGCTTGGACTAACTACCAAACGTCCCTTAAGGTTGTTGCACCCTCGGCCAATGAAGCTAGTCATCAACGCAACATCCCTTCCGGCAGTGTAGGACCACCATTTAGCGCACCACCTGCTGTATCTGTGCAGGTATCTTTGCCAGGCCAAAGCAGTCAGGGTCAGGGAATCACCAGTTTCGTAGTAGGAAACACTGCATCTAGGGCACCGGCGGCAACAATACCATCTCCCACCGTCTCTCAGTCTGCCATGTCCACCGGCACCCCCGCTAGTTCCACGATCTCCAGCTCTCCAGTCCAGCTCACCCTACATGAGACTATGGTTAGAAAAAGGAAATACTTAGCCTCGCATCCGCGTACACAGGGTTTGAACGCCCACATAGCTAGACTAATCTCGTTAGAGATGATGCCCTACCGGTTAGTTGAAAGCGAAGCTTTCAAAGACCTGATGGACTACGCTGTACCACGCTACGAGCTACCCAGTCGACACTTTTTTTCCAGAAAAGCCATCCCAGCCCTCCACCAGCATGTTAAAGAGCGCATCGTCCATGCACTCAGGCAATCTGTGAGCACAAAGGTGCACCTGACAACAGATGCATGGACCAGTAGGCATGGCCAGGGACGTTACGTGTCCATCACGGCACACTGGGTAAATGTGGTGGATTCAGGGTCCACAGGGGACAGCAAGTTTGGGACAGTTCTGCCTAGCCCACGGTCTAGTAAACAGTTGTCTGTAGCCGTTCGCACCCCCTCCTCCTCCTCCTCCTCGTCCTCCTGCAGAAGCAAGAGCTCGTCCACAGACCGCAGTCGCACAAACACTCCATCCGCACCTGCCACTGTTGCACACCAGGTCTCCCATTATGGGGCAGCTACTGGCATACGTCAGCAGGCTGTATTGGCTATGAAGTGTTTGGGCGACAATAGACACACCGCGGAAGTTCTGTCCGAGTTCTTGCAGCAAGAAACGCAGTCGTGGCTGGGCACTGTAGATCTTGAGGCAGGCAAGGTAGTGAGTGATAACGGAAGGAATTTCATGGCTGCCATCTCCCTTTCCCAACTGAAACACATTCCTTGCCTGGCTCACACCTTAAACCTGGTGGTGCAGTGCTTCCTGAAAAGTTATCCGGGGTTATCCGACCTGCTCCTCAAAGTGCGTGGACTTTGCGCACATATCCGCCGTTCGCCTGTACACTCCAGCCGTATGCAGACCTATCAGCGTTCTTTGAACCTTCCCCAGCATCGCCTAATCATAGACGTTGCAACAAGGTGGAACTCAACACTGCACATGCTTCAGAGACTGTGCGAACAGAGGCGGGCTGTTATGTTTTTGTGGGAGGATACACATACACGGGCAGGCAGTAGGATGGCAGACATGGAGTTGTCAGGTGTGCAGTGGTCGAAGATTCAAGACATGTGTCAAGTCCTTCAGTGTTTTGAGGAATGCACACGGCTGGTTAGTGCAGACAACGCCATAATAAGCATGAGCATCCCCCTAATGCGTCTGCTGATGCAAAGTTTGACGCACATAAAGGATCAGGCGTCTGCACCAGAGGAAGAGGAAAGCCTTGATGACAGTCAGCGATTGTCTGGTCAGGGCAGTGTACATGACGAGGTACCGGGCGAAGAGGAGGTGGAGGATGAGGAGGATGATGGGGATGAGTATATTTTTAATGAGGAAGCTTTCCCGGGGGCACGGGAAATTGGTGGCGTGGCAAGGCCGGGTTCTGGTTTTTTGAGGGACACAAGTGACGTAGATTTGCCTGCAACTGCCCCTCAACCAAGCACAACCGCAGATTTGACAACGGGAACTTTGGCCCACATGGCGGATTATGCCTTGCGTATCCTCAAAAGGGACACACGCATTACAAAAATGATGAACGATGACGATTACTGGTTGGCCTGCCTCCTTGATCCTCGCTATAAAGGCAAATTGCAAAATATTATGCCACATGAGAACTTGGAACTAATATTAGCAACAAAACAATCAACTCTTGTTGACCGTTTGCTTCTGGCATTCCCTGCACACAGCGCCCGTGATCGTTCTCACACGAGCTCCAGGGGCCAGCAGACCAGAGGTGTTAGAGGGGCAGAAATCAGAAGTGGCGTTGGACAGAGGGGTTTTCTGACCAGGTTGTGGAGTGATTTTTCTATGACCGCAGACAGGACAGGTACTGCAGCATCAATTCAAAGTGACAGGAGACAACATTTGTCCAGTATGGTTACAAACTATTTTTCATCCCTTATCGACGTTCTCCCTCAACCGTCATTCCCATTTGATTACTGGGCATCCAAATTAGACACCTGGCCAGAATTGGCAGAATATGCATTGCAGGAGCTTGCTTGCCCGGCAGCTAGTGTCCTATCAGAAAGAGTATTCAGTGCTGCAGGTTCAATACTAACAGAAAAAAGGACTCGTCTGGCTACCCAAAATGTAGATGATCTAACCTTCATTAAAATGAACCACAACTGGATTTCAAAATCTTTTGCCCCACCCTGCCCGGCTGACACCTAGCTTTCCTATGAAAAGGTCTTGCCTGTGGACTATTCTGAATGACTTTTCCAATCTCGTAATTTTCTTCACCTGATTGTCCAGCATACGACATGTTTCCACCTCACGAAATGGCCAAACTCCCCACACGGGGCCGTGCTATCGCCACTTTGCGCTTGGACCCTTGAGAGTGCTGTTTGTCTGAAGAGGTGGGTGTGGCCGCTTTTGGTCGACGGCACTGCCACTGGGTCCCTCATAGTACAATAAAGTGTCTCTGGCGGTGGTGGTGCGCACCCAACGTCAGACACACCGTTGTAATATGAGGGGCCCTGTGCCTGTACCGCCGGCCACAAGACAGTTCCCCCCCCCAGCTCAAACAGTGCTCTACCACTAGCAAAATTATCTCTCACAGCTTCACCAATGTGTAGTCTAGCCGCTGACATCCTTCAATGCCTGGCACTGACAATACCATTGTTTTGACATTTTTGTTATGTTAGGCCTTCGAAGCCTGTCTGCGGTCCCTTCTTTCTACAACTACTACACTGACCAGGCCACTGCTGGCCGTGTTACCCTGGAACCAATTTAAAAGTGCCTACAGTCAGCCCAATTTTGTTATGTTAGGCCTTCGAAGACTGTCTGCCGTCACTCCTTCCACTAGACTTCCACTGACCATACACTGCTGCCCATGTACCCCTGGAACCAATTTAAAGTGCCTACAGCCAGCCCAATTTTGTTATGTTAGGCCTTCGAAGCCTGTCTGCGGTCACTCCTTCCACTAGACTTCCACTGACCAGACCACTGCTGCCCGTGTACCCCTGGAACCAATTTAAAAGTGCCTACAGCCATGTGTTATTATTTTAGGCCTTCGATGCCTGTCTGCGGTCACTCCTTCCACTAGGCCTCCACTGACCACACCACTGCTGCCCGTGTACCCCTGGAACCAATTTAAAATTGCCTACAGCCAGCCCAATTTTTTTATTTTAGGCCTTCGATGCCTGTCTGCGGTCCATTCTTTCAACTACTACTACACTGACCAGGTCACTGCTGCCCGTGTACCCCTGGAACCAATTTAAAATTGCCTACAGCCAGCCCAATTTTTTTATTTTAGGCCTTCGATGCCTGTCTGCGGTCCATTCTTTCAACTACTACTACACTGACCAGGTCACTGCTGCCCGTGTACCCCTGGAACCAATTTAAAATTGCCTACAGCCAGCCCAATTTTTTTATTTTAGGCCTTCGATGCCTGTCTGCGGTCCATTCTTTCAACTACTACTACACTGACCAGGTCACTGCTGCCCGTGTACCCCTGGAACCAATTTAAAATTGCCTACAGCCAGCCCAATTTTTTTATTTTAGGCCTTCGATGCCTGTCTGCGGTCCATTCTTTCAACTACTACTACACTGACCAGGTCACTGCTGCCCGTGTACCCCTGGAACCAATTTAAAATTGCCTACAGCCATGTGTTATTATTTTAGGCCTTCGATGCCTGTCTGCGGTCACTCCTTCCACTAGGCCTCCACTGACCACACCACTGCTGTCCGTGTACCCCTGGAACCAATTTAAAATTGCCTACAGCCATGTGTTATTATTTTAGGCCTTCGATGCCTGTCTGCGGTCACTCCTTCCACTAGGCCTCCACTGACCACACCACTGCTGTCCGTGTACCCCTGGAACCAATTTAAAATTGCCTACAGCCATGTGTTATTATTTTAGGCCTTCGATGCCTGTCTGCGGTCCATTCTTTCAACTACTACTACACTGACCAGGGCACTGCTGGCCGTGTACCCCTGGAACCAACATCAGAAAATATAAAAATAAGTATTTTGCTTATAAAAAAGAAAATACTGGTGAGATATCAAATGCAGACATTTTAACATTAAAAACAAACACACAACTCTAATCTGGTACAGTACTAAAAATGGCCACCAGCTACAATTACTTTCTCCTGCAAGTAGTTAACTGAAAGTTTTTTTAAATTGAAAACACACATATGGCATCCACCGAGTGTTGTCCTGTCGCGTCTTCTTTATATTATTGCCGAGAAGATGCAAAATAATGAAAATAATAAAATCATTAATTACCAAAATAATAGAGAAAGTCAACACCACATTGCAAATAAACATTCATTCCAAATAAAGAAGCAGGGCGCGTCCGAGGGTGAGTATATACCTAATAAGAATATAATCACCCTCGGACGCGCAATGCTTATTTCCAACAGCCTTCCTTCCTAAGAATCAGCCCTTCCGTCGTGTAGAGAGACGTTGTGTTACACTCCAAGGTGTTCCCCAGGTTGCCTTTCCTGAGCTTCGATCTTCCGGCTCTCGTTTAGTAGTTCTTGGAAACTACTCTGCATTAGGCCTTCAAATTGGGTATGGGGTGTAGAGAGATGGTGTGTTCCACTCCAAGGTGTTCCCCAGGTTGCCTTTCCTGAGCTTCGATCTTCCGGCTCTCGTTTAGTAGTTGTTGGAAACTACGCTGCATTAGGCCTTCAAATTGGGTATGGGGTGTAGCGAGAGGGTGTGTTACACTCCAAGGTGTTCCCCAGGTTGCCTTTCCTGAGCTTCGATCTTCCGGCTCTCGTTTAGTAGTTCTTGGAAACTACACTGCATTAGGCCTTCAAATTGGGTATGGGGTGTAGAGAGAGGGTGTGTTACACTCCAAGGTGTTCCCCAGGTTGCCTTTCCTGAGCTTCGATCTTCCGGCTCTCGTTTAGTAGTTGTTGGAAACTACGCTGCATTAGGCCTTCAAATTGGGTATGGGGTGTAGCGAGAGGGTGTGTTACACTCCAAGGTGTTCCCCAGGTTGCCTTTCCTGAGCTTCGATCTTCCGGCTCTCGTTTAGTAGTTCTTGGAAACTACACTGCATTAGGCCTTCAAATTGGGTATGGGGTGTAGAGAGAGGGTGTGTTACACTCTAAGGTGTTCCCCAGGTTTCCTTGCCATTGCTTCGGTCTTCCGACTCTCGTTTAGTAGTTGTAGAAAAGTACACTGCATTAGGCCATACAAAATGGGTATGGGGTGGAGAGAGATGGTGTGTTACACTCCAAGGTGTTCCCCAGGTTGCCTTTCCTGAGCTTCTATCTTCAGGCTCTCATTAAATTGTGGTTAAATGGAACAACTGCATTTGGCGTACTAGTTGGTTTGGGGCCTACTATCGGTGTCTGCCACTCCTTGCTGTTCTCCTCCACTGAACAAAGCTGTGCCGCCTGTTTACTACGGTTGCCAATTTTGAACTGCATTTCGACTACTTACTGATTTGGCCCTACTCTCTGTGTCAGCCTCTCATTCCAGTTGTCCTCCACTGCAATGCCCCCTGGTTATTCCTGTGTTACCAATTTTGAACTGCATTTAGCCCACTTTCTTCTTTGGGCCTATATCTGTGTTTCCACTTCATCGTGCCCATTGCCCAGCCAGTGATAGATGAGTCTGCTGGTACATTGACCCATAACGCAACATTCCCCGTGCACGCTACACAACAACATTGTGACCCTGCTGAAAGTCAGGTTGCTCTTCCCGCATACCATACCACCTTACACGGGGACAAAGAGGAAGGTGCAGATGAAAGTGCAGGTTCCTTCATCAGGTGGGGGGAGGAATACTAGTTGGCGACGTCACTGGCACAGGGCCTCTCATAGTACGCAAAAGTGTTGCTGCCGGTGGGAGGCGCCCCCGCCGTGCAAACACACCGCTGTACTTTGAGGGGCCCTGTGCCAGTGCCAATGCCAACGAGTGGGCCCCCCCTGCTTGCTCAGGTTCACAGCACTTGCAAAGTTGAAATACTTACCTCTCCCTGCTCCACTGCCGTGACGTGGTCCAGATTTCCTGGGCCCACTAATTACTTGAACCAGCCCTACCCCCCACAACTTTAGCCAAATGACCCCCAATTTCAAATGCCTTCCAATTATTATAAGGTAAATTACGCTTGACAAGCTTCATTAAGAAGAATGGATGGTTTTGACATTAAAATGGCCACTCTAGGTGTTTTCCTGGCCCCCACTCACTGCCGACTATGCTGCCCCATTGACTTGCATTGGGTTTCGTGTTTCGGTCGATCCCGACTTTACGTCATAATCGGCCGATTTCACTCGACCCGACTTTGGACATAGTCGGGTTTCGCAAAACCCGGCTCGACTCTAAAAAGGTCAAGGTCGCTCAACTCTAGTTGTCAGTATCGCTGCATCATCGCTTAATGTGAAGGGGCCTTAACTGGAGAGGCATAGTACTCTACTTTGATCTTCTGAAGATCGGAGCAACAGATCAGAACACCAGAAAACTCTGATGATTTTTTTTCCTCAATTGTCTAGTTTCGTAGAAGATAGTCATGCTGACCTTAGTTGTCACAGGCCAGCTACAGGAGAGGGGGGAATTCAAAAGTTTGCTAAAGGGTCTTCGATCTTCTAGTTACACCCATAGCACCAATATATTTCAAACAATGATGTTTGGATTCTAAAATTGGATCATGCAACCTGCCCAACTCTACCTCGGAAATGGGTAATAAAGTTTTGAGGATGGCTTGAAAAGATAAATTCCCACCAAAGTCTTTTCATTTTGGTTGGATTTTTGCTTAAAAAGTGCATGAAAAGAACACTGTACGCAGATGCTGTTGTCTGAGCTTATTTATCAGTTACTTAAACTTATCAAACATAACCCAACAATTACTTTAATCTTCTTGAGCAATGGATTGCATAGACTGGAACTGTGAATGGACCAAGAAGATTAAACATAAATTCATCTGTAAGCTCACAGAAGTCTCAGCCTTATTCCAATGTTTATCGGCTTTTTCTTATCTGCCGGGTAACACCATGTTTTCCCTACCAGGAGAGAGATAATTATCATATTAATGAAGCTGTATTTTATTTCCAATTTACTTTGCCATTTACTTTTTTTTTCTTTTTCACATAGGAATAAGAGTAGTGAAAACCAAAATAAATGGAAGGCATCAAACAGCTGAGAGGGGGCAGAAAAGGATGTGATGGGGAACCGTGAAAAGATAATAAGAGAAAAGGAGGATTTCGTAGCTCAAGAGCAGAGATAAAACCATGATTCATTGATGCCAACCTACCTCCTGCAGGTTGCGATGGAAAAGGGAAAATAATAATCAACAGCATTGCCCTTTGAAGGATGATTAGAAGCTGAAATAAAATCTCATGAAGTCGTGCAGACATTTTTTTGAGACCACTGCTGCCAGGAGATGCCAAATACAAAGCAAAAACATGATAAGTAAAGAGTAACAATCTTAAAAATTTCCTTCATACTTTTATGCACACTTCTAGTCTGCAATGACCAAAAACAGCAAATGTTGTACTGAATTATGAATTTGCAATCTGCTGATGGACTAAGATACCCCAAAAACAAGAAGCAGATAGTCCCTAATCGACAGAAACTATGGTAAAATATAGAGGCATAACTAGTGGAATGCTAGCAGGACTTCTTCAACTAGAATTTAGGCCAACAAGCTATGCTTTCTTAGCCAGGATATTACTGTATATATATGACTAGTATAGGAGAAAACAAATTTCTCCTGAAGGCATCAGTCCCACAATATTAAACACAATAATCCTATCTACTTTTGACCTGACAAGTTAACTAACTTATTACTGTTGACTATTGCCTTCCAAACTGTTTGCCTGAGAGTGTAATATATATCCTGAAGATACCATTACCCAGATGTCAACCATAATTGTCCTACCAACCTTGGTCCTACACCACACCATCCAATAAGACTAAATATTGAATAGAATTTTTAATTTGGAAAATATCCATTAACTAGGATCCCATTCACTTTTCCAAAACAGATGATTAGGGTGGATTTCAGCTCTCCCTGGTTTTACTTATACCCTACCCAGAGCTGCCATTAGGGGCAGGCAGACCAGGCAGCTGCCTAGGGCCCCCGATCCTCCAGGGGCCCCAGCCAGTGGCATGCCACTATTCGTGGCATACCACATGGCCGCAACGGGGTCCGGCAGTAAGAGGGGCCCAGCACCGCCCCCCCCAATCGCTCATTCAACTTATCGGCATCATAGACACTGATTCCGTTGAAAACAGTGATGGAGGAGAGTCAGATGATGTTCCCTCTCCCATCACTCCCACTCTGCTTGTGACTCAGCGGGTGTGCGATGATGTCACTTCATCATGCGCCATGCTGTGCCAGCAGTGGAGCCAATGAGACCAGAGCACAGCCTGGAGCAAAGCAGGGAACAAGGAGGAGGGGTGAGTATTGTGTGTGTGAATGTATGCTTTATACCAGAGGTGTCAAACTGCAATCCTCAAGGGCTGAAAACAGGTCATGTTTTCAGGATTTCCTTGTACTGCACAGGTGATAATTTAATCACCTACACACCTAATGATTACAGCACCTTGTGCAAAGCTAAGGAAATCTTGAAAACACGCATGGTTTGCGGCCCTCGAGGAATGCAGTTTGACACCCCTGCTTTATACTGTGTGTCTGCACTATACTGTGTGTTGGGGTCTGCACTATACTCTTTGTTGGGGAAGCTGCGCTGTACTGTGTGTTGGGGGAGCTGCACTGTACTGTGTGTTGAGGGGAGTTGCACTATACTATGTATTGGGGGAGCTGCATTACACTGTATGTTGGGGGAGATGCACTGTACTGTGTGTTGGGGGAGCTGCACTGTACTGTGTGTTGGGGAGCTGCACTGTACTGTGTGTTGGAGGAGCTACACTGTACTGTGTGTTGGGGTGCTGCACCATACTGTATGTTGGGGAGCTGCACCATACCATGTGTTGGGGAGCTGCATCGTACTGTTGGGGGAGCTGCACTGTACTGTGTGTTGAGAGGAGGTGTATTACATTGTGTGTTGGGGAGCTGCACTGTACCGTGTCTGTGTGGGGGGCTGCATTATACAGTGTGGGGGGGGGTTGCATTATACTGTGTGTGGGGGCTGCATTATACTGTGTGGAGGGCTGCATTATACTGTAAGTGGGGAGGGACTGCATTATACTGCAAGTGGAGGTGCTGCATTATACTATGTGTGTGAGGAGGTGCTGTATTATGCTGTGTGTGGAGAGAAACTGCACTATACTGTGAGTGGGGGGCTGCATTATACTGTGTGTGTGGGGGCTACATTATACTGTGTGTGGAGGGCTGCATTATACTGCGTGTGTGTTGGGGGTTGCTTTATACTGCGTGTGTGTGGGGGGCTGCATTATACTGTGTGTGTGGCTGCAGTATACTCTGAGGAGGGCTGTAGTATACTCTATCAAGGACCATGAGGAGTGCACTATACTATATGTACTATATGGGACCTGCATTATATTGTATTAAGGACTATCTGTCCCCATCATTCTTCCTCAGTCGGTGTCAAGAAACTCGGGAACAAGTGTTGAACAACTTAATTATTGTCGATCATGCTCGATTAACGGCCTGAACTCTGCACCTGTAAATACAACCAAAATATTTGTGTGATGTGGAATATGTGAGCATTTGGGGCCCCACTTTATACTTTTGCCCAGGGTCCCACTTTCTCTAAAACTGGCCCTGCCCCTTCCACAATGACCAATGAACCAAAAAGGTTTAACTGAATTAAGATTTTGGAAACTATCGAATGACTGGAATGCAGCTCACTTTTCCAAAACAGATGACTAAGTTAGACCTCAACTCTACTCTCGTTGGTTCACATAAACTATGGAATATGCCCCATATGGTAGGTGCTGGGATGGTGTCAAAGAACCAGTCTAACTAAGGCTAGGCTCACGCCAGCATATTTTCCCTAAACCGAAAGATTAGGGCCAATTATGCTAATTACACTCTAGTCCAACTCTGATCTGAGTTTGTCGGTGTAATTCAATATTCTCAGATGAGGAGAAAAATGGAAAAAAATCTCCATCTTCTCCATTCTGTCAGTCTGTGAAAATGTTTTCCACAAACTCATTGTCTTGCATAGCCAAGTGCGATCCGAATATCATATCAAACTCGGGCAAGCTGCAAGAAAAAAAATCGGGCATGTGCATGGCCCCATAGAATAACATTGGTCCGAGTGTGGTCTGATGTTTTGTCGGATCGCACTTGGACATAAAATACAGTCATGTGCACAAGCCTTCATTAGCATAATCAGAATGATTTTCTTGGATGAGAGAAAATACTGTTGTGTTACCCTAGCCTTAGCCAGAGTTTTTAATTACAGAGCTGGTGGGTATATGAATCTTTGAGATGGGTGAAATAAAGTCTGCCGGCAACAGTGAAAAATTCATCCTGACGGCACCACTGCCCAGCTGTCAACCACAATTGTCCCACAATTTTGCCCTCTTACGTTCACATTTATTACTTTTGGCTACTTCTTTTCAAATCTTCAAATCTTCTATCCAACTTTCAGATAATTCGACATAAATAATGCCACAATGTTCTCCTTTTTTGCATTTCCACGTGATTAGCATACACATAGGTTTGTGCAGTCATTAACTAGCTAGCTACATCCCTTTGACTTTTCCTACTCTGTTGCTCTTTGACAGAAATAATTGTAATTTTGCATAATGAAAATCATTTCCAGAGGCACTTCTACTGACGCGCAGCGGCGGCCCCTCCATCCGTAACTTCTGCAGTACAAATAAATGATGCAAAACGATGTCCGGAAGAGTTGTGACCTGAATACACTTGTGTGAACAAGATGCGGTGACCAGGTCAACATTTTGTAATGAGGTTACAGGTTGGCTGTTAAGGAGAGCAATTGTGTCAACATCTTGGCATATCTATGACCTCCCCAGCCACATATTATTGCTTGTTGGGCAAAAATGTCACTGCTTGCTCTGCTGAAAAGTACATAAAGTTGATAGCTATCTAGAATTACTGATGGCCAGCCATGAGACCTTTCTGAGCATTAGTGTCACGGAAGTTTGTAAAGTTGTGTTAGGGAATAAATTGCATTGCTTTAGGACATGTATTGCTGGGAGTTTTACATTATATATGATTTAAACCTTTGAGAAAAGCCCCGCTCGCAGACATCCCTGCTAAAGGCTGTTATTGAGGATTTGTTTAGAGAATATATCACAATACGTCAACAAAAGATGCATACCAAGAGACATTAGGTGGCATATGGCTTCCCTTCTCCAGAAATATTATGGAATTCCAAATTCAATAAAGGGGTCCCCTAATCATTGCCATAATTTATGGCCACCATACCATCTCTCTGTTTGCAAGAACTATTACATTGATTTAAAGGGAACTTGTCATCAGTTTGTTACAATATAAACAACCTTTTATTACACTTGTACTACACTAACTCCCTATCCCCCCAAATATCTTTAATAAGTCTCCCATGCTGTATGCTAATCAGCACAGATCTGTGCTCTGGGCCTCTTCTTTCTGCAGAATCGCCATCCATCTGCCTTGATTGATATGGATGAACCATCCTATGTCATCCACAGATCACTGCTAGCAAAGGCAGACAAAGCAAGCAAAAGTATCCAGCCATTTGGAAATAAAACTTTACCAGTTTATCAGCATGACTTAAGATCAAAGCACATTAAAAATATTGCGTCAAGGCAAAAACCGATATGATTAGGTCATAGAACTGTCCTTCGTCATGGCAGCAGAGGAAGTTTTGCCTCTCCAGCATGGGAGATACACAGGGGTTCGGGATGATTGCATCCCTTATCTGATCATCTTTAGAGCAACATGAACGGGCTCTAAAACATACAACCTGTTAGTGCAAGCTCCTTACCTAGATATGTATTCATAACATAGTAACAAAGTAACATAGTTAGTAAGGCCGAAAAAAAGGCATTTGTCCATCCAGTTCAGCCTATATTCCATCATAATAAATCCCCAGATCTACGTCCTTCTACAGAACCTAATAATTGTATGATACAATATTGTTCTGCTCCAGGAAGACATCCAGGCCTCTCTTGAACCCCTCGACTGAGTTCGCCATCACCACCTCCTCAGGCAAGCAATTCCAGATTCTTACCGCCCTAACAGTAAAGAATCCTCTTCTATGTTGGTGAAAAAACCTTCTCTCCTCCAGACGCAAAGAATGCCCTCTTGTGCCCGTCACCTTCCTTGGTATAAACAGATCCTCAGCGAGCTATTTGTATTGTCCCCTTATATACTTATACATGGTTATTAGATCGCCCCTCAGTCGTCTTTTTTCTAGACTAAATAATCCTAATTTTGCTAATCTATCTGGGTATTGTAGTTCGCCAATCCCCTTTATTAATTTTGTTGCCCTCCTTTGTACTCGCTCTAGTTCCATTATATCCTTCCTGAGCACCGGTGCCCAAAACTGGACACAGTACTCCATGTGCGGTCTAACTAGGGATTTGTACAGAGGCAGTATAATGCTCTCATCATGTGTATCCAGACCTCTCTTAATGCACCCCATGATCCTGTTTGCCTTAGCAGCTGCTGCCTGGCACTGGCACTATCCAACAATCAGGGAAAGATAGAATCCAGCTCACCCATATGCATTGTATGAAGATCCGGAGCAAAGGAAGCATCCGTGCCTTGGACGAGAGTGATTGCAAAAAAAGAAAAATCCAGCTCCGCAAAAATAAAAAAAAATCCAAAAACTCTTCTTTATTGGTGTGAATTGAAAACACTGCAGTCGGTGAATTAAAATGCCATGGTATTGGATAAAACAACTAGTTTCAGGTAGGAAAACCCTTAATCATGTTACCATGATTAAGGGTTTCATTACCTGAAAGAGTTGTTTTATTCACTACCTTGGCATTTTAATTTACCGACTGGAGTGTTTTCTATTCACACCAATAGAGAAGAGTTTTGGGATTTTCGTGAAGATGGATTTTTTTTTTTCATTAATATCCAACAATACCCACTTATCAGGATGGAAATAACCCTTTAAAGACTTGCTGGCACGCGCCTCCACAAAATACTTGATTACAGTCCTTGCTACTGAAGAACTTTTAGCAAAAATGGATTATAAAAGTGAACAAAATCCCTCATGGCTCAACTGAAAAGCGGATTCATATTTGCACCAACATGTGTAAAGGCATTGTAGACATATTCTATTCCTCTGCAAGTTCTAGCATTGCGATATCATTTTATTTTATTCACACACTGGTTTTATATCAACTAGAATCCCTCTCGGAGTAAATGATCCAGTAACAAAGGATCCCACTCCCCGTATCTGATATAGAAGCCTAATTCATATCTAATTGAAGTAAATGTGTTCCCATTAGCCAATGCCCCTGCTGCACATATCTATGGAGGAGTGAGAAAATGCAACCAAATATTTTCCGCCTATAATTGAAGGTTTGGCATGATGGTGAAGTCATTAATCCATTTACCGTGGAAAAAGCCCAGGCTAGGATTATGAAACCTTGCTTGCAACTAGATCTGCTAAAAAGCCCTGTTATTGTTGCGAGGGGGCTGAGGGGCAGCACTTTAGTAGTAATGATAGCTGACTATCCAGTAGAAGACATAACAGGCGCATGGCCCAGAAAGGGTTCATTTTCTTCTTCCATTAAATTACTAGCATCTAGAACCACACTAAAACTGTCACTCGCTTCAGGTCCCAAGAGACAAAGCAGGATTTATATAAACATCCTCTTCACATCTTTATAACTGCTTCTGCCCTACCCCCAAAGGCCTTTCCACAGAAGCGCCTTTTTTTTCTAATCAAACCAGAAATTCATAAATCTGTAAAAAAAATAAAATTGTGCAAGGAAACATCAAAGGATACTTTATGGGATTTTTCTTCCCATTGCGGGCATTTTTATTTTACCGTAATTGTTGTTTACAAATATTGATGGGGGTTTGTCACTTTGTGAGTTTTATTAGGGGGAAGCGTACTTGCGTGTGTAATTTGCAAAATTGTTAGAGCCAAATAATGCATATTAAATGAGATCTAAATAAGCGGCATCAAAGCATAGCCAACATGTATTAACATACATAAGAACGCGCATCTAAACATACACATTGGGTATCAATTGCATTACAGTGCATATGTGTATTGTATTATATACATCTTGTGTGCACGTGTATTGCACGAGTGGTACAAAATATGATTTAGGCATTTATGTATTTTATTAAATTGGGCATATATAACTAAATGGGTTGCGTTATCATTAGTGATGAGCGAACGTGCTCGGATAAGATATTATCTGATCATGCTCGGGTGCTAACGGAGTGTCTTCGGCGTGCTCGAATAATATGTTCGAGTCCCTGCGGCTGCATGTCTAACAAACAGGCAATCCCTGAATGTGTTGCGGCTGTCGAACAGCTGTAAGACATGCAGGAGCGGTGACTGGCTTGCTTCTTCCCTCCTGTTCCTCCAATCTTTTCTTCCATCTTCACTCTTTGGCTATGTTCACACGTTCAGTATTTGGTCAGTATTTTACATCAGTGTTAGAGTGGCTGATAAATACAGAAGTGGTGGCGTGATTCTATTATACTTTTCCTCTGATTGTTCCTCTCCTGGTTTTGGTTTACAAATACTGATGTAAAATACTGACCAAATACTGAATGTATGAACGTGGCCTTAGGCACAGACTAGACCATAAGTTATGTCAGGCGACTCTTAGTGAGTACCAAAGACGGAATAAGACTGAGGATGTAAGAGAAGACTGGAATCGGTGAAAGGAAGTGAGCTAGTAGAGGGCAAGGGTGGGAAGTTGCGCATCACCCAAACAGTTGAGGGATGAGGCAAGTATATTTATTACTTTTCAACCCCTCCTTTTAGTATACTTTGGAGGGCCGGAGACGTCAGAACATAATAAATTCAAAGAGTATACAACAGAAACAAGAGAACGGCGCACATAGGGTTAGAATGTCAACACTGTAAGAAAGACAAGACCGGTAGAAGGATTACCTTGGATGGTTGTGCTATAAAGGGGATAACTCCGGTGAGGGCGTAGATCTAAATGTAGCTCGTAGTGATGGGATAAGGTGTTCTCTGAACATGCTCGGGTGCTAATTGAGTGACTTCGGCGTGCTCAAAAAATATGTTCGAGTCCCCACAGCTGCATGTCTCACTGCATGTTTGGTCATTACTAGTAGCCAATACTTGGTAAAATGATGCAAGGAGTCCAATAAGGCTTCAAAGAAGTTTGGAAGTATATGTAGATACATCGCACAATAGACACTATTGTCGGCACAGATTGCCAGCTGATGATGTACAGGATGATTTGAAACCCTTTCTTGACAAGGTCTCTGAGGGTACACACTTCCAAACTTCTTTGAAGAACTAAATTTGTATGAAATAAATTCAACGCAAAACGAGTTTCTCAGCCTAATTCAAGACGATAATTATCTCTAATTATAACTGTGTGTAATATTATATATATTAAAATATTTTTATATTATATATTAGTACATATTTAATTATGACCTTAGAAAAGTAACCAATGTTTAAATTTTTGTTCACGTATTAATAATGCACATGAAAATAAGAAATGTTGTAATCTATCTTATCAGAAAAATCTGCTTTTTTCCCCTCCTGGACTGATCTTTCATTTTCAATTCATGAGCAAAATCTGTGTTCAGTGAATATAAATTTTCCATTACGGAGATGGAAAGTGACAGTTGGTGCTGGGAAAATTCTATGTAGAGGGGAGGAGTTAGCAGGAGGGAAGAGCTAGAATGATGGATTGTATTATGTGCATAAATGATATATGCACGGTGGCTCAGTGGTTAGCACTGCAGCCCTGGGTTCAAATCACACCAAGGACAATATCTACAAGGCGTTTGTATGTTCTCCCTGTGTTTATATGGGTTTCCTCCAGTTTCCTCCCACACTCCAAAGACATACTGATAAGGAATGTGAATTATGTATATAATTGATAATAGAAACATATTATTTTGTGTGTGCATTGCATTGTCTAATAGAGTGGGGCAAAAAAGTATTTAGTCAGTCAGCAATAGTGCAAGTTCCACCACTTAAAAATATGAGAGGCGTCTGTAATTTACATCATAGGTAGACCTCAACTATGGGAGACAAACTGAGAAAAAAAATCCAGAAAATCACATTGTCTGTTTTTTTATCATTTTTTTTGCATATTATGGTGGAAAATAAGTATTTGGTCAGAAACAAACAATCAAGATTTCTGGCTCTCACAGACCTGTAACTTCTTCTTTAAGAGTCTCCTCTTTCCTCCACTCATTACCTGTAGTAATGGCACCTGTTTAAACTTGTTATCAGTATAAAAAGACACCTGTGCACACCCTCAAACAGTCTGACTCCAAACTCCACTATGGTGAAGACCAAAGAGCTGTCAAAGGACACCAGAAACAAAATTGTAGCCCTGCACCAGGCTGGGAAGACTGAATCTGCAATAGCCAACCAGCTTGGAGTGAAGAAATCAACAGTGGGAGCAATAATTAGAAAATGGAAGACATACAAGACCACTGATAATCTCCCTCGATCTGGGGCTCCACGCAAAATCCTACCCTGTGGGGTCAGAATGATCACAAGAACGGTGAGCAAAAATCCCAGAACCACGCGGGGGGACCTAGTGAATGAACTGCAGAGAGCTGGGACCAATGTAACAAGGCCTACCATAAGTAACACACTACGCCACCATGGACTCAGATCCTGCAGTGCCAGACGTGTCCCACTGCTTAAGCCAGTACATGTCCGGGCCCGTCTGAAGTTTGCTAGAGAGCATTTGGATGATCCAGAGGAGTTTTGGGAGAATGTCCTATGGTCTGATGAAACCAAACTGGAACTGTTTGGTAGAAACACAACTTGTCGTGTTTGGAGGAAAAAGAATACTGAGTTGCATCCATCAAACACCATACCTACTGTAAAGCATGGTGGTGGAAACATCATGCTTTGGGGCTGTTTCTCTGCAAAGGGGCCAGGACAACTGATCCGGGTACATGAAAGAATGAATGGGGCCATGTATCGTGAGATTTTGAGTGCAAACCTCCTTCCATCAGCAAGAGCATTGAAGATGAAACGTGGCTGGGTCTTTCAACATGACAATGATCCAAAGCACACCGCCAGGGCAACGAAGGAGTGGCTTCATAAGAAGCATTTCAAGGTCCTGGAGTGGCCTAGCCAGTCTCCAGATCTCAACCCTATAGAAAACCTTTGGAGGGAGTTGAAAGTCCGTGTTGCCAAGCGAAAAGCCAAAAACATCACTGCTCTAGAGGAGATCTGCATGGAGGAATGGGCCAACATACCAACAACAGTGTGTGGCAACCTTGTGAAGACTTACAGAAAACGTTTGACCTCTGTCATTGCCAACAAAGGATATATTACAAAGTATTGAGATGCAATTTTGTTTCTGACCAAATACTTATTTTCCACCATAATATGCAAATTAAATGTTAAAAAAAACAGACAATGTAATTTTCTGGATTTTTTTTTCTCAGTTTGTCTCCCATAGTTGAGGTCTACCTATGATGTAAATTACAGACGCCTCTCATCTTTTTAAGTGGTGGAACTTGCACTATTGCTGACTGACTAAATACTTTTTTGCCCCACTGTATAAGAGCATGTATTGTACCGCCCCTATTGTTTTAGATTACATGCGTGAGTGTTTCCACTCTAAAGATCCCTATTTTTGTTCGTTATGTTATTGCATGTTAAACTAATACACATCTTAATTTAACAACCTTCCTTGATTTGCAGAGCTATTATAAGCTTTGTAAAGGTAAGCCAGCATGTTACCATCTGTGTGATGATTTGGCCTCTACGGGCAGTATTTCATGGGCCTCCGCGGCTCATATTTCACTACAAAATATGCAGATAAATGAGGTTCCTTGGGAAACATGATTCATATTCATATGCTTTACCGAGCATTTATGGCAAATAAAGTGAACATTAACTCTACTTACACATCCCTTTGTTTGACGCACAACACGAGCTGAGCCTTTGGCAAAAGATAACGGTTCTGATTAAACACGTATTATGCGATAAAGAGACAAAGTGTGTAGAAATAAAATAGTAAGTGTTACAATCAAAGGGTTTGTATCACCTCCGTAACAAATCAGTAGGAATCTGTTTATTAAACCTTATAAAATGATTGCTCAAAAATCTATCGCCTCCAGCGCCATGAACTCGCTATGAAAGAAAAAAAGTTTTCTATAACCACATAGATGAATAATATTCTGCTTGACACAGTGGGAACAAAGCCAACAAATGTTATTTTACTGTAATAATATATTCATAACTAATTTTCAGAATGTGTCACATGACAGCTGTAGTCAATTGGCGATAAATGTCAACAGCTGCATTTGTATTGCTTTTTACCTCCCTTACAAAAAGAATCAATGCCTCCACACAGAGTGTATGTTTGATATAAGCAGCGTTTAATCCAGAACTGTATACATCTATTGAGATCCTTTCAGGAGTGTTGGAACTGTTGGGAGCCTCCCGCTTCTACTATTATCTAGTTTCTAGTCTACCGATCCCTATTTTGCTTCATTTCCATCACTATTCCATTGTTTAGTTATTTTACACCCCCTAAGGAAGCATTTGTGAAACATGCGTTGGCTGTATGGTGGGTGAGCCATTGTATTGCTCTCATACTTCAAGCATTTGTGGAATTGGCCGTTCATCAGAGTGATCTTACTTGGTCCACAGTGATCACTATTATCTACTTTTTCTTTTCCCTGTGATTCATTACCATTCTTGCCGGCAATTTTTGTTTTGATAACATATGCAACTTTTTTTTGTGGTTCCCTAGCCTTATATTGCATTATACAAATTTATGCATTTGATATTTATATGTAAACACCATTTTTTGGCTCATTCAACATTTATTTTCATGTGCCCCCATCCTATGTCATATTGTAGAGATATTCTCAAAAAGTCTTCTCAGCCTTTTGACTAAGATCAAGTGTAGTATCTTTCAAAAAGATGGCTTTGACCTAGGCTACCCTATTATATTGATAAGTTATGTACACTGGGTTTGGTGCACTTGTTAGTACGCAAGAGGGCTTTTGTATAGTCAAGTCATCGGATGGAAAGCATGGCTCCCTTCGGATCAATGTCATTAGGTAAGTTTGAAGTCCCGAGGCGTGAATGAAGTGCACCAGGAGTGTTGAACCTGGGGTGCCATAATTCACTTGGATAGGGAACCCCACTGGAAATTCGTCACTTTGCACTTGCACTTTAATTTTTCACACTTAGTTGAGCACACATTTTCAATCCAGGACTTCCAGTAAGGCAGTTTTACACTGAGAACACTATTTATTTCATTTTTTTTACTGTGTCTTGTCTTTTTTGACTTGTGTGCCCTTCACAAGGACATCTCGGGATGCAATTCCCTTATGGGTTCCTTCCTGAACCGTCTGGGGGGATGGAGTGTGTGGACATATGGTTTAGCTTCTCCCTGTACAACCCTTGGATCTTCTTCGGAGGTGAGGAACAGTGGATGGCTCCCAGTTCTTGCTTGGGTGGGAACACAGTCAGATGCTGGGAGCAAGATAGGATCTCCTCTGGCTTTGGCTAGAGGAGGCCATTTGTCCCTGACGTTCGCTGTGATCTTCTGGCTCAGAGGGATGGAGAATGGTTTTGACGGCCCTTCTCCTTTCTGAGTGTGGTGCGATAGACAGCATCCCTGTGCATTGTTTTGTTGTGGCACCATTCACAATTTCAGAGTACTTGGGTGAAAAGAGCACTAATCTCTGGCCTTCAATTAAAAAAAAATCTGATGGGACATGGCTCAACATTTGCTAACTGTAGGTGTAAGGACGTGCAATAAAATCCTATAAACTTCTGTGGGTGCCATATTATGGCTCCAAACAATTCTTGCATGGAGCTGTATAATGGACATACTGCATTGAATGCATTAGGTTTAAATCTCACTCATCTTGAATCTTGGTTACATAAATGTATAGCAAAATGTCTCAAATTTTTCAATTTTATTAAGGCTGTTTTTGGATGCAGCACATTTTTTAATGAGCTGTTTTTAAATTCTAAGTTTTTCTTCTCTGCAGGTGTGCTGCTAACAATGTCTCTTAAAATTGAAGAAAGAGAACTGGTTTGAAAAATTAAAACGAGTTACAGCCAGAAAGAATGGTGGGGTACGAGGGACACTGGGAGCCATGTAGGCTGGGGATATTTGTATAACATGCATGGTACGCTGCATCATTAAGATGCCAATCAAGATCATTACGACTACATCCAGAGAAGACACACCATTTGGTTTAGCTGTCAGTAACAAGGGAGAAATCCAGGATATCAGTGTTATCATTGAATATTAAGTTTGGCTGCATTCAAAACTATCCAAACACTTACAAGTAACATAAGAAAGCAACAAGCCTTTTCCTTTAGGAAAAGGAATATGCCATCGAAATATGCCATACATGCAACTGTATATGGTGCATGCATTCAATAATTGTATACAATACATACACACATTCTTACAATGCTTGTCCTAAGTCATATGACTCGTTAAAGGGTTAATATTGACTTGTAGGATTGCTATTTCCAATAGGTGGAGCTATAGAGTTCTAGTCCTCTTCCGAAGAGGTAATTTTCACATACAACACATGCATACATTTCTGTACGTTTCTACAATCGTATACAGTACACAAAGACACTCATGCATACAACTACACATACTTTGTTAAGGTATTCATGGATGGATCAATAAGAAAGCGCATCAAATTATCCAGGTTTCCAGAATTCCAATGCTCATACAATGCTTCAAACTGTCTCTGTCCAACAGGAAACCATTCTAATATATTTTAGTTAACATTGCTGCTTTAAAGTAAAATTTTCTCACAATAGCCACTTATGGGTAAAATGAAAAATCTGCTGCAAATACTGATACGTTGGCAGGAAGAAAGCAGCATAATACATGTGTTTTTGACACGTTTTTGATGCATTTTCCCCATTCATTAGTATGGGTGAAATGTGCAGCAAAAACGCGGAAAGAATTGACATGTTGCAGATTTAAGGAAAAAATAAGCAACGTGAGCATGAGATTTCAGGGATCTTATTCAGTTTGCTGGCATCAGGATTCCCCACGGGTTTTAAGACAAATCTGAGCAGAAAAACAAGACAAAAATGTGACAAAACCACAATGTGTGCACAGTCCTCAGCTGACTCCCAATGCTCAGGAAGGGTTAATTATTAGTGATGAGCCAATGTTCTTGGATCAGGTTTTATCGGATCATGATCGTGTGCTAACCAAGTGACTTCCACATCCTTGAAAAATATGTTCAAGTCCCCTCATCTGCATGTATGCCTAACAAACAGAAACTCCCTGCATGTGTTGCGGCTGTTGAACAGTTTAATGTGTCACATGACCCTCTTCCCATTGGAAAAAATAAAGTTGGATCCAAAATGGCTGACTTCAAAATGGCCACCATGGTCACAAGCCATCTTGAAAAGTTTTCTCCCTCCCATATACTAATGTGCCACAAACAGGAAGTTGATATCACCAACCATTACCATTTTATTTAGGTGTATCCATATATATGGCCCACCCTGTATATTTATTTGTTAACAGTACCTATTTCTGCTCACTATGACCTAAGTAATTTGCCTTTATTGCACCTTCCTGACATTGAGGTGTCAAAAGGGTCATGATCGGTGGTTTTTAATGTAAATTACTTCAACAGTGTTCCATATTGTCCTTGTGAGCATTACTTCCACTCTTGCGAAATCCATCTCCATCCTGAGCCTCACGTATCTCTATAACGCATCTCTGGGTTTCTTATAATTATAAGACATTTGTCACAAGCTGAGATATTGAAGTTCTTTTAGAAATGAAGACCGCAAAAGAAGACAACGTTGAAACATAAATGTGATCATACATTAAAAAGAAAACCTACAGTATTGCGTTCTTGAGGTTCACCACCCAATCCCCTAGAGACAATGGCTATCACAGTTATCAGCATCTAGAGAGAGGAATCAGACAATTTTCGAGGTTCTTGCCCAGAATAGCACATTTTCATAAATCCAATCTGACTTTGATGATTAAAGGCAGCCTTCCCCTGAGTGAAGCTTGTTCCAAATGAAGGAAACTTGACAATCTGGGGCATATGTGTTTTGATTACAACCATACTTGTAGATTTATTATAAAAAGCTAAAAAGCTGTAGAGAAGCACAATTCTGCTAAAGACAATATTGTGCAACAGTGTGAATAAGATGTCAACATGTATGTTTTACAGGACATCTGAAATACAAGATAAGATGCACAAAACTGGTTGTATGACATAAGACAAAGTAGCCAAGCACTGAGTTTATCATCTAGATACACATTCCACATCCAGTATTACTGCAGGAGGAAGACTATTTGCCATCATGGCCTTCTCCCACTAGCCAAGACCCCAAGATGCTTGAACAGGATTCTATTAATTATTTAGACAGCTCCAGCAACCCAGTTTTGTCACTTTCTCATATGAAGGTAGAACAAGGAGGGAGGGAACAATTGGACAAGGAAAAAAAAAGGATGAAATTGATGCCACCTACATGTTAGAAAGAAAGGATGAGCGGAGATGAAATAAATTGGATATACACATGTATTTTTGAAATAATGTGTTCTGCTCAGGAATACAATGTAGCGTGTTATGATATTTCGTGCTTTGAAATATATTCAGATCCAAGTTGCATACAATCCCTGCTGACAAAAATACATTATTATTTAAAAAAAAGACTGCAGAAGAGTCTAAAATGTCCATGTTTTACAAATCAAAGACAATGATGAAAAGCAAAATCCCATATACATATTGTAGATCCATACGTCCTAATTAATGTAATTAGAGAGGAGCAAAATGATTTGCAGTATCCAATTCGGGAGCCAGTGACCGCCAGATCGGAGATCTGCAAACCTCCTTCTACCTGCCAATATCCCAGATGATTTTTTGATTTGTAGGTCTGGTGCAATGTCACGTATGTGTCACACTGGGACTATTAATCAAAACAGGGATTTTTGCAAGTAAGACATTTTGCAGGGCTCTGGTCTAGCAGCCATGGACTACCGACATTACTGCTTAACTAGGGTCCTGTAAATCCTTTTTATCAACTCTATTTGCATTGGCTCTATGGCTCTTACAGAGAATCTGACTGGCGATACATGCTGCCCTCGGCACAGTGGCTAAAAGATGCTGCCCACAGTACAGTGGTCAACACATGCCTCCCATGGTACAGTGGCCGATACATGCTTCCCACGGTACAGTGGCAGATACATGCTTCTCACGGTACAGTGGCAGATACATGCTTCTCACGGTACAGTGGCCAATAGACGCTTCCCACGGTACAGTGGCCGATACATGCTGCCCCCAGTATAGTCACCAATACATGCCACCCACGGTACAGTGGCTGATACATACTGCCCATGGTACAGTGGCCGATACATGCTGCCCACAGTACAGTGGCCAATACAGGCTTCCCACGGTACAGTGGCCGATACATGCCACCCACTGTACAGTGGCCGATATACTGCCCACTGTACAGTGGCCGATACATGCTGCCCACTGTACAGTGGCCAATACATGCCGCCCACGGTACAGTGGCTGATACATACTGCCCACGGTACAGTGGCCGATACATGCCACCCACTGTACAGTGGCCGATATACTGCCTACTGTACAGTGGCCGATACATGCTGCCCACTGTACAGTGGCTGATACATGCTGCCTCCGGTATAGTCGCCAATACATGCCGCCCACGGTACAGTGGCTGATACATGCCGCCCATGGTACAGTGGCCGATACATGCTGTCCATGGTAAAGTGGTCAATACATGCTGCCCACTGTACAGTGGCCGATACATGCTTCCCACTGTACAGTGGCCGATACATGCTTCCCACAGTACAGTGGCCGATACATGCTTCCCACAGAACAGTGGCCAATACATGCCGCCCACGGTACAGTGGCGGATACATGTTGCCCACGGTACAGTGGCTGATTCATGTTGGCCATGGTACAGTGGCTGATACATGCTGCTCATGGTACAGTGGCTGATACATGCTGCTCATGGTACAGTGGCTGATACATGTTGCCCACTGTACAGTGGCTGATACATGTTGCCCACAGTACAGTGGCTGATACATGTTGGCCATGGTACAGTGGCTGATACATGCTGCTCATGGTACAGTGGCTGATACATGCTGCTCATGGTACAGTGGCTGATACATGTTGGCCATGGTACAGTGGCTGATACATGCTGCTCATGGTACAGTGGCTGATACATGCTACCCACTGTACAGTGAACAATACACCTTGCCCACGTATCACTTGTCAAGTTGACTTTAACAAATTGAGAATGCACCATAGAGGCAGATCATGTGTCTACTATGGGGTCCTTAGAGAGAGGGAGCAATCTCTAGTTTGTTTACACTGATGGCATCATTAAATGCCATGAAAACAGCAGAAGGAGGTTTATTCACCAATGCTCACCAAGCTGGGAAACATGGATAACATAAAGTTTGACTTCTTTATATTGTTGTTCTGCTTCTATTGCTATTTTTGTGGATTTTTGGAAACTCCAGAGTGAGGATCTGGTAGAGTTTGCGCCCATCCATTTCTGAACTTTTGAGTTACTGTTCTGTCCCAAATTTAGAATTTTTCTGTGCATTTAATTTCCTTATTTAATAACATGGCACGTATCAAGGGTGACATTGCCACACTGTTATGGAGATCAATCATTATCGGTCACATAGTATTAGAGAAGTTGGATATGCACCACCAACACAAATTAAGAATTTTCTGTAAGAGGAAGGAAAAGGTGGCTGTGGTCCAGTGTAGGATTATAGATTCTGCTAGAATAGGTTTAGACTTTTCCAGCAGCAACCTGTTGGGTTATCACAGCTAAAGCAGGAACTGAGAAGTGCACAAGAGGAGGCGAGGAGGGTGCGAACGACTGAATTCATTTGCAGTAATCATCTCACTCACTATGAGTTCTACATGTGACATATTAAACACAATAGTTGAAGAATTCCAGAAGTATTTCCAGAAATAGTGATGTAATATATTCATTAACTAGTTACAGCAGTCTACCAAGTAAAATATCTACATAAAACAGGTTTTTTAACCTTGATAAAGGAATAAAATCCATCCTACCAGTAGCAAGATGTAGCCAGTTTGGACGGTCCTAATAAAACTGGGAGTACAGAAACTCATAACCCCCCCTGATGCAACTAATACATCGGGGAAGGGAATGGTCACATTGTACGGTCTCCCCACTTTCGCCGATGTGATGTTCCGCACGCCCTGGGGATACGTAATGTCAGCTTAGCACAGTTTTGCAGAGACAACTCCTGTCCACATCGCACAAGGAGGCAAGGGGAGTGAAAGAGCGTGACCCATACAATGGCTGGTGTGGCACAACACCCGTTTACAACCCTAACAGACTAAAGGACTCATTTCACTAGCACGAAAAAAAACGAAACATGTGCACAAAAACTGCAGATTGCATTCTAATAATAGAATGCTTAATGTATGCATTTTTTTCACGAAGCACGAAAAATCCTGAATGTGTGCACACAGCCTTAGATATAAGCCCGATCCGTTAATGGGAATTTATCGGGCAAGAAATCAGCCTCAGTAGCATGTGACATTAAACTGAGAACACAGAAGTGTATATTCGCAGATCAAGATAAAAGAGCAGCTCAGGGTTAAATTGGATATTTAATCGCCTTAAGTGCACACTAGACAATACACTATATACACGATAGATATACATATATGGTAGTCAGATATGCAAATACGGGTGGTAGTACAATAAGTATGAGCAGATTAAACAAAAGTCAGCTTCTGGCATGATGTTTGGTCTTGATGCTGGCAGCCACCTGGGAGGTGTGGGGTGTCAGCTTTTTATACTTTCTTTCAGCATGCTACACAGCGTAACCTCCTTTAGAAGTGAACAAAGGGCCACAGCCTCACACTGGCAGTTAACCCCTTGGTCAGCCACTCCCCTTTCCCACCCCTCGGGATGGTCCTAGTTTCCCTCCCCATGGCTCTGGTAGGTCATAGGGTGACGGTTTTGGTGTCATCATAGTTGGGCCGCGTTACACTTGAATACCAAACATGGCTTCACTACCTGGCTTCTACTAGCCGTTCTAAATATCTCCCCAATACAGGGTGCTAGAACAAATCGAGACCCAGGCAGGCGTTCAGCCTGTTCGTGAGATCTTGAAAATGTAACCAGTATAGGACTGGGATGCATAATAACTACAAAACTCCTTATAAAATAATGGCTCTAGTATGTCTGGGGAGGCTTCTTTGAAGCAGTTAAGCAGCTTTTGCTCCCAGCAAAGGTTCATCCTGCCAGAAGGGAATGGTACCAGCTAGGCTGCAGAGAGTGTGAACTTTTTTTCACTTGGAGCTGTTAAAGCAGGACCACCTGCTAAGCCAGGCATCCGGTCTCCTCTTCACATGGATAGTATCCAGTTGATTGGCATGTAATTATATCTCTCTTACTCTTCAAAAAAAACCTTAAAATGTGTCAAAAATGAGCTCAATGTGAATAAGGGCCGAGCAGGACTTGGGCCCAACTATGGACACCCAGTTGGGCATTACATTTATATACCTTCCCATTGCTGGGTGTACATAGTTGTGCCCCAGTCCTGCTCAGTCCGTATTCACACTGATTTCATTTTTGACAAATGGTAAGATTTTTAGTACTAGAGCTTAGGACCGTCCCGACTGGGTAAACCTTGGTTCTGGAGAGGTGACTTTTATGCTCTTTTCAAAAGAAAAAACTGTTTATTAAGTACCCTACATTATTTATATGAACTATTGCTTTTTTACTTATTGATAGCAGGGTATATGTTCATTTTGTTTCTCCTTTAGGTTTTGACCATAGATAGACATATGGAGTGTCTTGGACTCCCGAATCCGGAGCTGGAGGGGTTACATGCACATGGATCTGCGGTGTACACGAGAGACAAGAAAAAACAGAGTCATCAGATCTCATTACACCAATAGTTCGAAGGAATCAATTAATAGTATAAGCAACCATGTTTCCAAGTCCATCTTTAGGAATATGGTCTGTCTTGGTGGAGGACACAGATATAGACAGCCCCTGTGCAAGGATAGCATATGGGCTTTTTGCAGTCAATGAGTCCTGTCTATGACAGAAGCTGCTTGCTGTGTTGGAGGTGGTAGTGGCCCCCTTACCTTTTGGGCCCCTGTTCAGCTGCACAGGTTGCACCAATGGTCTGTCCACCTTTGGTCTGTCTTTGTCAAAGTAAAAAATAACATGAATGCATTCTGCCATCTCATAAAATATACATTTGGTCAGACCAAACTGTGAAAAACTGTCCATTTGTCATCTGTGGGCAAAGAGGTAGATTAGATGCATTAATTAGTAATTGCACTAAAATATATACTGGTAATAATTATCATTGTAGAAAACTAGCCTGCCACTTATTCTTCATATCTTAGGTTCATTCATTCTATCTTATTCTGTATTAAACAGCAAATAATCTCTGGTAGGAGTGATAGCATTAGTTGAATATTGGTAAAGGCATAATCCCATTCTTCGACATATCAGCTATTATTGCAAAATCATTACCTACTACATTCATGGCACAATTTTCCATAGGGTATGAGGAGAACGGCAGCTACAAGGAGCCTTATAAGTCGATCATTGAGTATTTATGTGTCAAACCTTCTAAAACTATTTAAAAACTTCTTATGGTTTAATTTATTTAATGGGGTCATCCACTGGAGCTGTAGAATATTCCTGATTCCTGATTGAGTGACATAAATTTGCCAGAAAATTCAAAGAAGATTAATTATTAGCATTTAGTCAGTTTTGTATAACTAATTTTTTCATAGACTGTTTCAATCAATTTGCCATGGATGACTAGAAGTGTCCATCACTCAATGCTACATTGTATCCTGCAGTTTCTTTAGCAAACAGCTGCCGATAAGAAATGCCTAACTCCTATATATTGTATATAAACATTCAGAAAAAAAACTCACATTTCAGCTACGTCACAAAAAGGGTTTTCTTACTACCATGATGACGCTTTTCCCTATTAGCCACCAGGGCTATACTTTCAAACAAATCCTAGGAATTGTTTCCTTATTTTCCATAATTTAAAAACAAATTAGTCATGCTCAAATAAACTTTTTATTCTACCTAAAAAGGTACATATTTTTTTACACAGGGCATGCTATTAACAATATGTTACATGGATAGGTAACCACTAGACTTTTAGAGATTATTGCCTGCAATAATCATTTGGTCTCTTTAAAGGGTTGGTTTAACATACAAAGTAATTTTCATCTTAAATCCCTACCTATTTAAAGGGAACCTGTTACCTGAATTTGGCGGGACCGGTTTTCGGTCATATGGGCGGAGTTTTCGGGTGTTTGATTCACCCTTTCCTTATCCGCTGGCTGCATGCTGGCCGCAATATTGGATTGAAGTTCATTCTATGTCCTCCGTAGTACATGCCTGCGTCAAATTCAGGTGACAGATTCCCTTTAATGCCATGATCTAAAGTATTTTCTAATATACCTGAATTAAAAATTCTGTACTGCTACTGTTACACAATCTAACTGCTTTTTCTCCTCCCATTTCTTTTTTGATGACACTGAGAATCCCAGTGCATGCTGGGAAAGCCAAACAAAGCATCATCAGGGGCAGAGGGTGTGGTGTTACTGCCACAGCCTTAACCTTTCTCTGAAACGAAGCACCATCAGTGACACTTATTTTAGGGGCTGAGCTAGTTCTTGCAAGATGTGCACTGTGTGATGTGCACAATGACAGTGCGCTCTCTCGCAGGCTCACCTCAGCAGTAATGACCCAGCAGGAGAGCATACTGTCACTGCTCCATGTCAGAATACCCGGCATGCAGAGACCAGCGGCGATCCTGCTAGTGACGTTACTTGCAGACGTGGAGCTGGTCTCTGCACTCAGGATAGTGTTAGAACACACACTAACAGTACTCTTCAGTTCCGGCTCATTACTGCATATCTGAGCCAGCAACAGAGAGGGCAAAGTCACTGTGTACATTGCACAGGGACTACCACAGCCCTTAAAACGAGTGTCTCTGATGCTTCATTTCAGGGAGGGAGCAGAGGCTGCGTCACTGATGGAGGCCTCTGCTCCTTTTTTAATTCAAGTAGATTAGCAAATGGTTTAGATTATTGCATTAAATAAGAATTTAGGACAAAAATTACTTTGTATGTCAGACCACCACTTTAAGGAGAACCAGTATTTCGCCCACTGTGCAATGCATACAAGGCAAAGACTGTACAGCTATACTGTTACAGGTTGGCGGTCTCCTATAATAATATCCAACATATAAAAGGCTACAAAAATATAGCGGTAGAAAAAGACCTTAGCTTTCATGTCCAGGATATGCACAGAGGATGTCAGTTTGTTTTAGTCTTTACTCATTAATCCTGGACTTCTGCACTTGGGAGATTTAGGTTCTCAGAACAGATGTCCAACCAAGTGCATTATAGTCTCAAATGACCGGCAAAACATCATGTCAAGCTCTTTAAGATTTCATTTTGCCCACACTAAACATAAATTGGGGTTTCAAAGTTTTATTACAAAATTTTGCAAATTTATATTTGAATCAGCAGAAGAGTAGGAATTGCAATAGGACAGTCCTATCTATTTCTATCTCCCTATCCTATGTAGGCTAAAGGGGTTGTTTGATCCCAATCGATAAATTTGCAGTCACTCTGTGTGACCGCAGACTTATGAATCTCTCCAGCGCACGCACTGTGCGCTGCGGGGATTCGCTGGTTTCTGAGCTGTGACCGGAGGGAATGTATGAGGTATCCATAGTCCCGTCTAGTGAGCTTGGCCTCACTCCATACACTTGTATAGAGTGAGGCTGTGCCCTAACTAGAGATGCGGCCATTCAGTGGGCATGGTCGACTAGAGGGTGCCCACTGGACGAATTCTGGCCATGAGTATACATAATACATAAATACCCTCCGGCCCTGGCTCAAACACCGGTGAATCCCTGCAGAACCCCATTAAATTATTAAGAGGACTTTAAGATAAAATATATTTTCATTAGCCTCCACTCTTGGGTCATTGAAGTGCATATGGTAAGATGGTAGGATTGATTTAGGCCTAATTGCCACATCAGTATTTGGTCAGCAGGTATTTTAGATCAATATGTAAAAAAACAAAATCAGGAGTGAAAAGAATAATAATAAAAAAATATATCACATATCTTCTGTGTTTTGGATGAACTCTCTTGCTTCCTTCTTTCCTTAAACTTCATGATGAAAGGGCTGTTTTAACTGCCTTGCTCATGCACTTAGAATAGCTGGTTTGAACCACAGATTTAACAAATATCCTTACAATTATTATTATTTATTATTATAGCGCCATTTATTCCATGGCGTGTTACATGTGATGTCAGTTTCTCGGCTCCTCTCTCCCATACTGAGATTAATTATAAACTCCCTCCATGTTGAAGCAAGACGAAGAGTAACAAAGAAGCTCACATAGGAATAAGGATTTTGCTAGACATTCAGTTCAAAACAGCTACTCTCAGTGCATGAACAAGGCAGTAAAAACACCTGTTTCAGCATAGATGTTAGAAGCAAGCAAGTTAAAGTAATGCACTACATTTCAAAGACTGATACCTTTACAAAGGCAAAGACTTAATTAAATACAAAAGTTTAGTTACTCTTTAATCATTTTTTGTCTTGACATGCTTGGCCAGTAAATTCCAAAGAAAGTACCCTATATTAATGATGACTTTCTGTAAATAGGCCAAAATTGGCAGGACCAGTCAATAGTTATCTACTAAACTTCTATAAGCTAACATTTCATGGCATTGTGGCGCTATCCAAAAAACCTTCTCCATAAGATCTAGGGAATGTTAAGTTGGTTAAGGCCAAAAAAATAGAAGTCTTGTACAAATGACTTGTTATTTTGATTCCCTAATTTATTAGATGATTATTTATAAGCTAACAATGACAATCATTTTTACAACATTTGAGAAGACTTGAGTGACCAGATATATTTTATACACTAGATGCTAAACATGTCACTTTCCCTTTGTTGGAAACATTTCATTGAAGAAGTGGACTTGATGATATTGAGCGCCCAAAACAGTAACCCGAGAGCACCACAGGATCCACACAAGTCCCTCACCAGCTGGATGAAAATAACCCTTCTATATTTTCCCTGCCGGCATGAACAGATGGAAGAGCAAGGCAGGAAAGCACTTTGGAGATCCGGTTACCTCTAACATCAAGCTGGCAATCTTTATTTTAAAAATTATGAAAGAACAAATCTAAATCCTTTAATCTTTTCCACTGACTGGATATAGTGAATATTTTTAAATTTTCCTTAAGTGCTGAAAAAAAGTACCATATATCTCTCTCAATATGCTTAATAATGAGTAGCTTGTACATGAGGATTGAGTGGCCAGATGCCTGGTGTGGAATGACTGTGGACAGCTGGAGCGAGATCTCCTAGGAATGTAAACAAAGGGATGGGATGTCCTTGCCTTCCTAGAAGAACACAATCCACTGAAATCAGCAGTCAGGAATTTCATCCCATCTCAAAATGAAATCTTTTACAATGTTCAGAGACAACAGGAAAAGATTACACAGAGAAAACAAATCTTGTTGAAGTCATTTTACCATAGTTTGGCTTCCCTTTATTTTTTCTTGCTACCTTTTAACATGGTGTTTTGGGGAATAATAAATAATAATAATAATAATAATTTTTATTTATATAGCGCCAACATATTCCGCAGCGCTTTACAAATTATAGAGGGGACTTGTACAGACAATAGACATTACAGCATAACAGAAATCACAGTTCAAAACAGATACCAGGAGGAATGAGGGCCCTGCTCGCAAGCTTACAAACTATGGGGAAAAGGGGAGACATGAGAGGTGGATGGTAACAATTGCTTTAGTTATTCGGACCAGCTATAGTGTAAGGCTCAGGTGTTCATGTAAAGCTGCATGAACCAGTTACCTGCCTAAGTATGTAGCAGTACAGACACAGAGGGCTAATACTGCATAAAGTGTATGAGAACATGATGCGAGGAACCTTTTTTTTTTTTTTTTTCATTATAAATAGGCCACACAGGGATCGTTAGGTTAATGCATTGAGGCGGTAGGCCAGTCTGAACAAATGAGTTTTTAGGGCACGCTTAAAACTGTGGGGATTGGGGATTAATCGTATTAACCTAGGTAGTGCATTCCAAAGAATCGGCGCAGCACGTGTAAAGTCTTGGAGACGGGAGTGGGAGGTTCTGATTATTGAGGATGCTAACCTGAGGTCATTAGCGGAGCGGAGGGCACGGGTAGGGTGGTAGACTGATACCAGGGAGGAGATGTAGGGTGGTGCTGAGCCATGGAGTGCTTTGTGGATGAGGGTAGTAGTTTTGTACTGGATTCTGGAGTGGATGGGTAGCCAGTGTAATGACTGGCACAGGGTAGAGGCATCGGTGTAACGGTTGGTGAGGAATATGATCCTGGCTGCAGCATTCAGGACAGATTGGAGTGGGGAGAGTTTTGCAAGAGGGAGGCCGATTAGTAGAGAGTTACAATAGTCCAGACGAGAATGAATAAGTGAAACAGTAAGTTTTTGCAGAGTCGAAAGTAAGAAAAGGGCGAATTCTAGAAATGTTTTTGAGATGCAGGTAAGAAGAGCGAGCCAGTGATCGGATGTAGGGGGTGAATGAAAGGTCAGAATCAAGGATGACCCCAAGGCAGCGGGCATGTTGCTTTGGAGTAATGGTGGAACCGCATACGGAGATGGCAATGTCAGGCAAAGGTAGGTTAGTAGAGGGAGAGAACACGAGGAGTTCAGTTTTTTACAGGTTTAGTTTCAGATAGAGGGAGGACATGATGTTAGAGACAGCGGTAAGACAATCACTGGTGTTTTCTAAAAAGGTCGGTGTGATATCAGGAGAAGAAGTGTATAATTGGGTGTCGTCAGCATAGAGATGGTACTGGAAACCAAATCTACTGATTGTTTGTCCAATAGGGGCAGTATACAACGAGAAGAGTAGGGGGCCTAGGACTGATCCTTGAGGAACCCCAACAGTAAGGGGAAGGTGAGAGGAGGAGGAACCAGCAAAACATACAGTGAAGGATCGGTCAGAGAGATAGGAGGAGAACCAGGAGAGAACGGTGTCCTTGAGGCCGATGGAGCGGAGCATAGTGAGGAGGAGCTGATGATCCACAGTGTCGAATGCTGCAGAGAGATCCAAGAGAATTAGCATGGAGTAGTGACCATTAGATTTAGCTGTTAGTAGGTCATTAGAGACTTTAGTGAGGGCAGTTTCAGTAGAGTGTAAAGAGCGGAAGCCAGATTGAAGAGGGTCGAGAAGAGAGTTATCTCAGTATTCTCAATACAATGCACAACTAGTGGAAAACAAGAAAATAAATATATTCCTGTTGTCAAAAATATCAAATTGGTCTCACGTGGAATGTTGCATTACACTTGATGTAGTTGCTATTCTTGCCGTGAGATCACAAGAGGCTGTCTTAAAAAATAAATTGGCAAAGTTATTGCCAAAAAAAATGCCTAATTTTTTGCGCCTATGAAAAAATTAAGTTGAAAAAGTAGATATTGTGGTTTCTGGTGTTTTTTTTTACATTATTTTGAACCCCATAGATAGCATGGTGGCTCAGTGGTTAGCACTATAATTTTGCAAAGCAGGGGTCCTGGATTCATATCCATCCCACCAAGGGCAATATCTGCAAGGAGTTTATATGTTCTTTCTGAGAGGAGTACTCAATGTTATATATACCACAGAATTGTCTTGACTGTCAGAGGCCATGGGTTCAAAAAGGCTACCTCGGATAAACTTGGTGCAAGCCACTAAATATGGCAGATTCCAGAGGAACACCGATCAGCCTTTAACCACTATACAGGAATCTGGTCTTAGACCGGGGTACAGTGGATAGCTTCCATGGAAGGGCTGCCCTTCAGAAGAGCGAACCAGAGTTAGGAAGGGTTATCAAGTGGGGGTCAAAGCCAAGTGGTCACATCAGGGACAAAATCGTAAAGCTAACTGGTAGTCAAAATTCACACTGAGGTCAGAAAATAGGAATAATCAAAACAAAAAACAGGAGCACAGCAGTCAACAGTGAAGTCAGAGCTTCAGGGGTTTAAATAGCTGACTGCCTCGGTCAGGGCCCAGGAGTGGTCAAAACCTAGACAAACATTAAGTCCAAAGTTCCCATATAAAACAGCACCGAATGTTCCAGGGAAAAAAATAGGACTGTCGCTGTCATGCTTCACAAGCAATAAAGGCAAACCGCTGCCCAGTGATCAAAGCGGAAACATAAGAGGCACGAATCGACACAGATGTTACAAGAACAAGCTGATAAAGTTGATATATGGAAATGAAGTCCAAGATCGGGTTAAACCCATTCACATTCGGGATGGGGAATGTGATCCTAAACAACTTACTTTAGCTCTTTTCCCATACATGAAATAGAATGTCAATAGAAATGAATAAGTAATGTGTGATAGTGTGTACAGGATTTGGGAGCCATTTTACATTTTTGGTACCAGTTGTGGGTTCCATTGCTTTCCATAGTTATTTAGAAATACCCTTGTTTAGGGGAAGAGGGGAAAAAAAGAGACAAGTGCGGCGCTTCCTCTGAGCGTAATACGTTTTTACCAACAAGTTAAAAACATTTCTTTTATTTGTAGTTATGCTCACCTTCTATCGGTAAGAAATGCACGTTGAGATTCTCAAGGAATCAGTTCTTTAGGCAACTCTTCTTCGTATGTAGTATAATCCAATAAGGTGTGCAGCTCACTTTGGAGAACTATGTGTTGATCCTGCTTCAGATCCACATAGGTGGCGATTTCAAAGGGAAAAAAACTCCAAGTAAATGTGGCGCTAAGCACCTACGGATTTTTTGAATGCATCCACTTCAAGTGAAAAATGTTAATAAAAATTCATTTATTTTCTCAAAATAAAAAAATAAAATGAATATTTGTAAAATATTTTTAAAAAACAGTACAATGTGTTTCGGCTGCTATTATAGTGCTTATTGTATTGTTTGTTCTTTTTTTTTTTTTGTTTTTTTGCTACCTGATGAAGGGTGCACTGTAAAAATAGCAGCCGAAACGCGTTGTACTGTTTTTTAAAAACATTTTACAAATTTTTTATTTTTTTTTATTTTGAGAAAATAAATGAATTTTTATTAACATTTTTCACTTGAAGTGGATGCATTCAAAAAAATCCGTAGGTGCTTAGCGCCACATTTACTTGGGAGTTTTTTTTCCTTTGAAATTTCCATAGTTATTGTAAGGGAGTCAAAAGATAGCAGTTACATCAGGACCCTGGTGTCTAAGGGGTCCATTGGTCCCATTTTTTTTACAATATTAAAAATGGCACAAAAGCTGGAGGTCACGTTACGTATTTTGAACCGTGGCCCAGGATCCCAGTTACAGCGCTGAATAAGAATAATAATAACAGAGAAAAGTGTATGTAACAGCAGCCAACATCTCTGTATTCTAGTCGCTCACATGTATAAAAAGAGCTGAATGAGATCAAATATAAGGACAGTAACAAGTGCTGAGTGCACGGTTTAAGAATGGCAATAACACTTGCAAAAATATATCACCTGTCACGGGGGAAAAGGCAAAACAGGAAAGAGCTAGCGGTAAAAGTTATAAACGCATATGTAAAAATCCTTATACCGGCTCCCTATACAGAGGCTGTATTTGTATTTATTAGGTCATTTATGGCAAGCGGCAGCCATTATCATTCATTTCACGCAAGCAAGCCCCAAAAAAAGGTTATTTGCATTGTCCTTCAATGGGATAATTGAGAGGAAGTCTGTGGTACAGGAAAATAATCTTGCCCCCTAAGTCCTCTGTATTGATCCTCTCTGCATGTGATTATTAAATGACAGCAAATGTGTTCAAAACCAAAGTAAATTGCGACTGGTGGGAAAAGCAACATGCATTGACAATTAAAGATAAATTAGCGAAAAAGAGAATCTTTAAAGCAGCAGGGAAACTAAATGACTAAAAGTAAGGAAACATTTGAGGAAAAATAACTGAGGACAGCAGAATTAATAATGTAGGTGCATAAAGTGCTGGCAGATATCATCATGTAAACAACGACAAAAAATTCAAAATTTTAGCAATTTAAAAGAAACCAAAGAGTGGACAAAGTTCAAACCACTTACAGTACAGACCAAAAGTTTGGACACACCTTCTCATTTAAAGATTTTTCTGTATTTTCATGACTATGAAAATTGTACATTCACGCTGAAGGCATCAAAACTATGAATTAACACATGTGGAATTATATACTTAACAAAAAAGTGTGAAACAACTGAAATTATGTTTTATATTCTAGGTTCTTCAAAGTAGCCACCTTTTGCTTTAATGACTGCTTTGTACACTCTTGGCATTCTCTTGATGAGCTTCAAGAGGTAGTCACCGGGAATGGTTTTCACTTCACAGGTGTGCCCTGTCAGGTTTAATAAGTGGGATTTCTTGCCTTATAAATGGGGCTGGGACCATCAGTTGTGTTGTGCAGAAGTCTGGTGGATACACAGCTGATAGTCCTACTGAATAGACTGTGAGAATTTGTATTATGGCAAGAAAAAAGCAGCTAAGTAAAGAAAAACGCGTGGCCATCATTACTTTAAGAAATGAAAGTCAGTCAGTCCAAAAAATTGGGAAAACTTTGAAAGTGTCCCCAAGTGCAGTGGCAAAAACCATCAAGCGCTACAAAGATACTGGCTCACATGAGGACCGCCTCAGGAAAGGAAGACCAAGAGTCACCTCTGCTTCTGAGGATAAGTTTATCCAAATCACCAGCCACAGAAATTGCAGATTAACAGCAGCTCAGATTAGAGACCAGGTCAATGCCACACAGAGTTCTAGCAGCAGACACATCTCTACAACAACTGTTTAGAGGATACTTTGTGCAGCAAGCCTTCATGGTAAAATAGCTGCTAGGAAACTACTGCTAAGGACAGGCAACAAGCAGAAGAGACTTGTTTGGGCTAAAGAACACAAGGAATGGACATTAGACCAGTGGAAATCTGTGCTTTGGTCTGATGAGTCCAAATTTGAGATCTTTGGTTCCAACCAACGTGTCTTTGTGTGACGCAGAAAAGGTGAACGGATGGACTCTACATGCCTGGTTTCCACCGTGAAGCATGGAGGAGGAGGTGTGATGGTGTGGGGGTGCTTTGCTGGTGACACTGTTGGGGATTTATTCAAAATTGAAGGCATACTGAACCAGAATGGCTACCACAGCATCTTGCAGCGGCATGCTATTCCATCCGGTTTGCGTTTAGTTGGATAATCATTTATTTTTCAACAGGACAATGACCCCAAACACACCTCCAGGCTGTGTAAGGGCTATTTGACCAAGAAGGAGAGTGATGGGTTGCTACGCCAGATGACTTGGCCTCCACAGTCACCAGACCTGAACCCAATTGAGATGGTTTGAGGTGAGCTGGACCGCAGAGTGAAGGCAAAAGGGCCAATAAGTGCTAAGCATCTCTGGGAACTCCTTCAAGATTGTTGGAAGACCATTCCCAGTGTCTACCTCTTGAAGCTCATCAAGAGAATGCCAAGAGTGTGCAAAGCAGTCATCAAAGCAAAAGGTGGCTACTTTGAAGAACCTAGAATATAAGACATAATTTCAGTTGTTTCACACTTTTTTGTTAAGTATATAATTCCACATGTGTTAATTCATAGTTTTGATGCCTTCAGTGTGAATGTACAATTTTCATAGCCATGAAAATGCAGAAAAATCTTTAAATGAGAAGGTGTGTCCAAAGTTTTGGTCTGTACTGTATGTCTGGTTCCCATTTTTGCCCAATTAAAATTACATATGAATGATGGGGCTGAGACTCCTGCACACCTCACCCCTCCACCATGCAGAAAAGAGGAGCAATCAAATTCCTTAAAAGCCATTTAATTGAAGAATAGAAGGTCTGATCTAGGATGAACAGAAAAGATTAAGGATGTCCCATTCAGAACAGGCAGTGCAAAATAAAAAGACAAAGTCTCCTAAGGGACACATGAAATCAGGAAGAGTCTAGTGGATACAAAACGTGATGTCCTTCATGTGTCTCATTTGTGCTTCACAGTAGCATTTCTTTGTTCCTTTTTCATACTTAGCTTTTGAAAAGTCTTGTATAAAAGACTTAGATCTTTTTCTTAAAAATTGAAAATACCTGCACTTAACATAACTCCTCTGTGGTCAATGTGTCTTTTAAGTAACTAAGTCTTAGGAAGCCTTAACGCATTTTGATTTTTTGTGTCTATGCAATTTAGCACTCATTGTGTGATGCTACATTCAACCTTGAGGTCACATGAAATGATGTGCCCATTTGTCTGCCATGAAAGAACTCCATAACTGCCCCAGCTTTGTAATGTACACTGTATAAGTATTTAGTTCTCACCTGATGAGGTTTCTCAGGTGGTGGAGGATACATTTATATATGTTTACACTAGTGATGAGCGAATGTGCTCGGATAAGGTGTTATTCGAGCATGCTCGTGTGCTAACTGGGTGACTTCGCGTGCATGAATAATATGTTCGAGGTCCCGCACCTGCACGTCTTGCGGCTGTTTGACAGCCGCAATACATACATGGATTGTCTAACAAACAGGAAATTCCTGCATATGTTGCGGCTGTCGAACAGCCGAGAGGCATGCAACCGCAGGGACTCAAACATATTTTTCGAGCACGCCGAAGTTACTCGGTTATCATACGAGCATGCTCCGATAACACCTTATCTGAACATGTTCGCTCATCACTAGTTTCTCCAATATAGACTTCACAACAGTCTATATACAACTCTTAATATCTTCTAAACATGCAGAAATGCACATTGAGTCCATTGTGAGAAAAGCATAATACAAACGTCTGTTGTAAACACAAAGAGGCATCTCTTTCAGATCCATGGACGTGATGCAAACTTTGGATCGTGGTCTCTAAACTACTACTGGCTACATAGGTTGGATTTACATGGGTCATGTTTGTTGAAAGACTCTTCTAGAGGGAAAATCTGAAATGTCACCTATTTACTAAGTTGTGAAAATTCCAAATACTAGTTAAGGAAACAAAAAAAAGCAGTATCCTTACCCCATTAATCTCCTGTAACAGGAATTTCATACTTTTCTTATGAAGTCAATGGGGAAAATCTGTTACTCCTAAAACTGCAATGTAGATCAATTTCTGTGTGAAATAGTTATGAAGCATGTTGATGAGATACGTTAGAAATGTCATTCACATGTATGGTTCTCCAAACCATTGCATGTAAAATCTTCAAATTTTTTGTTCCATATGGAATAAAATTATTGCACTTGTGTCTTCTAATGCGTCATAGGGCCTTTCTGGGTCCTTCTTCGGGCGGCAAGGCTCAGATCTTGCACTTTTCTTCCAGCTATATTTGGATTCTGCTCTTCAGTATAAGCAGAAAGATTATTTAAAAATGGAAAACTGTAAGCATTACAACAAAGGATTGTCTCATTTTCCACTTTGGATGTTCACTTCAATGGATGCGCTATTCTGCCACAAGCCGAGCTTTATCACATTTCTTCAGTGGATAAGCATGGCTAGGATCACTATTTAATGAAACTTTTTAATTAAAATGAATGTTACACATTGTTGTCACCTATGCATTGAATAAATAGAAATTGGATCCATTTCTGTTTTGGATAATTTTTGGACTAGTGAACACGACTGCAATTTAGTTAAATGTTTTTACTGATATGGCAGAGAGGGCAGACATTTTTTGCCATGGATGTTTGTTTGTGAAAGTGACGTCACTGAGAGCTAGTTACAAGGCAAAATTTTCATGGCGGTCAGTATAAATTGGCCAGTATGTTGAAAATCTATCTATGCAAATTTAGCCAGCCATAGATCGATGCTCCATCATATTAGATTGTTGACATCTGTCAGTGCTTGCTCAAAGATTTACAATATAATTATTAGAATTTATGAGTAGCATCAATATAGAACTAGACAGAAAAATTGGGATGTCTATGGGCAGCTATCCAAATCGGGCATAGATATACCATATGTTCAATCTACGCAGTCATAAAAGGAACCTGCAGAAAAGGGATTCAACACCTATCTTAAAATAATAGTGCTCCCTACACTCGATTAGGTCATATGTAAAGAGCTATTATATGTGAAGTCTAAGATTTCTCTCGCGCATCACCCCTACTCTGGAACTCTGGAACTCTCTACCACAACATATCAGACTTTCACCTACCATCAAAACCTTCAAAAAGAACCTGAAGACCCACCTCTTCCGGCAAGCCTACAGCCTGCAGTAACCACCGATCAACCAAACCACTGCACGACCAGCTCTATCCTCACCCATCCCTTGTAGATTGTGAGCCCTCGCGGGCAGGGTCCTCTCTTCTCCTGTACCAGTCGTGACTTGTATTGTTCAAGATTATTGTACCTGTTTTTATTATGTATACCCCTCCTCACATGTAAAGCACCATGGAATAAATGGTGCTATAATAATAAATAATAATAATAGCTATGCTTATTTTGATCTATCTCTCATAATTACTGAATGACTACAGCATCAAAATTTTGCAGCCATGAAGAAGGTGTTGAATGTCTATCACCTATTATAAAATTAGTAGCACAAAAAAAGTATGAGAAAAACTCAATGTTTTTAAAATCTACTCATGACTCAATTCTCTGTTCCCAGATAGGTTTGTGTGACCCATGACCACAAATTCCGGTGGCATACTTTTAACAGAACCTCCAGAAAAACTTATGTGACTCATGTGGGAAAGATATTTCTTAACTATTATTTTTAGAATTGTTTAATAAGCTGCAGACATTAGATACCTTTAAGATTTTACACTTACATGCTTCTTGAAAAGGTTATTCATATCTTGAGAATGTGGTCATAAGTTTAAAGTACTTGTAAAAGCAAGCAAGTTTCCAATTTACTGTTCAACAAAATGTTGTGCCATTCTATTGATAATTACAATTTTTTGTGGTTGTTCTTTACAGCTCCTTGCGTAGGGGATCGGCAAGCAAAGAAGTCTAGAAGCAGCAGTCGCATATGCTCAGTGCTGATAAGTAGAGATGGAAGTTTGGGTTTGGGTTTGCTACCTGAACTTTTTTCCAAAGTGCAGTTCAGGGACCAAAACTTTACCCGAACTTCAAACAGAACCAGATCCCCATTGAAAACAATGATAACTCAAACTTTTCAGCTGGAAAATTCTCTCACTCTCCTCCTGGACTTCCCGGGAACTCCGAACAGTGTAATGGACTTACGGGAGATGTCCGGTAGTACAACAACCTTATAAGTTTGGGTTTGCTCATCTCTATTTACAAACTCTTTTCAATTAAGCTTGTAAGAGAGACAATGAAGCTGGCTGGGATTTCTGGAGTGCACTGTTAACTTCCAATCCTGGCTAGCTCTAGTGCCACTAGGCTTCCGATGCAAGGGAAATGGTGTTCCACAAGGTATAATTGAGAGAGCACAGTTTAAGCCAACGGTGAAACAATGCTACTCCGAGTTGTCAATCAAGCAAAAGCCCACCACCCCCGGCAGTCAGAAAGTCAGTTGGCTGGGGAGTTGTATGCTCCTGAAACAAGAAGATGAAACAACACTTAGGAGGTTATGCAGAACTAGCTCTATTCATGAGTGATTCATGCCTTGTCTCTTGGTAGTTGATAACCATTTATAAGTAAGTGGGAGGGCAAAAAAAGAAAACACAGTCTCACCTCAGTGTAGGATTTGACCTTCGCCATATCAATCGCTGAAATGTTTTATTAATACACATATATTTGCATAATCCTCTCCCTTCATTCAGTAAAGCAGGTTTTTCTGTCAGTAAACAGTGTAAGTTCATACCATGAATGGATCTGTCTTGCTATTGCATTTACCGTACATAGAATATATTATGAATTTGATTGATAAGAAAAACATGTTATTTAGTAATCAATTCATCTACTATATAATTGTCTAAGGGTCACTTCCGTCTTTCTGTCTGTCTTTTTGTCTGTCTGTCTGGGAAATCTCAAGTCGCTGATTGGTCGCGGCCAGCTGGCCGTGACCAATCAGCGACGGGCACAGTCTGGTGGCAAAATGGCCGTTCCTTACTCCCCACAGTCAGTGCCCGCTCTATACTCCCCTCCAGTCAGCGCTCACACAGGGTTAATGGCAGCGTTAATGGACCGCGTTATGCCGCGATGTAACGCACTCCATTAATGCTGCTATTAACCCTGTGTGACCAACTTTTTACTATTGATGCTGCCCATGCAGCATCAATAGTAAAAAGATCTAATGTTAAAAACAAGAAAAAAAATCATTATATTCTCACCTTCCAGCACCTTTCCTGCTCCTTGCGACGCTTCGGTGATTGGTCCATGCATTGCGGTCTCGCGAGATGATGACGTAGCAGTCTCGCGAGACCGCTACGTCATCATCTCGCAAGACCGCAATGCACTCTTGGGACCGGAGCGTCGCGAGGAGCATCGGTAAACATCTTGCCTGGATCCGGGGGCCAAAGGAAGGTGAGTATATAACTATTTTATACTTTAATTTTTTTTTTAACAGGGATATACATTGCTATATACTACGTGGGCTGTGTTAGATACTGCATGTGCTATGTTATATACTGCATGGACTGTATTATATACTGCGTGGGCTGTGCTATATACTACGTGGCTGTGGTATGTATTACGTGGCTGGGCAATATACTACATCGCTGTGCTCTATACTACGTGGCCTGTGTTATATACTGCATGGGCAGTGTTATATACTACGTCTCTGTACTATATACTACGTGGCTGTGCTATACACTACATGGCTGTGCAATATATTATGTGGCTGTGCAATATATTATGTGGCTGTGCAATATATTATGTGGCTGTGCAATATATTACGTAGCTGGGCAATATACGTGTCTGTGCTATATACTACATGTCTGTGCTATATACTACATGGCTGGGCAATATACTACGTGGCTGGGCAATATACTACATGGCTGGGCAATATAGTACGTGTCTGTGCTATATACTATGTGGCTGGGCAATATACTATGTGTGTGCTATATACTACGTGGCTGGACAATATACTACGTGGCTGGACAATATACTACGTGTCTGTGCTATTTACTATGTGGGCTGTGCTATATACTACGTGGCTGTGCTATATACTGCATGGGCTGTGTTATATACTATGTGGGCTATGTTATACGCTACTTGGCTGTGCTATATTTCTCTGCTGTATCTGTGCATCATGAATCGTGGTATGTGTTAAAGAGGGGGGCCCACTGAGACCCTTTTGCCCGGTGCCCACAAAAACCTGGAGCCGGCCCTGGCTTCACTGATTGGTCACACCCGGCCGCGAACAATCAGCAACAGGCGCAGTCCGCCCGTGAATTGGTGTGGAATTTGAACCACGCTTCGCTAATTGGTCACGGCTGGCCGGCCGAATCCTGTGTATAAATTGCATTATTCTGAAAACTTCATAAATAAACTACATACATATTCTAGAATACCCGATGCGTTAGAATCTGGCCACCATCTAGTATCTATATAACAGAATATACAGTCACGACATATACATGGGTAACATCTTCAATTAACTGTCCTCGATTTTCTGGCCATTTTTGCGGACTAGTGAGAGTCAAAATAAAACAAGAGTAATTTGGGTTGATATGGGTCAACATGGATTGTGATCTTCTGTATTTTAAAAAACAAGGTTAATTTGGGTTAATATGGGTCAACATGGATTGTGATTTTGCATATTTTAGGAAAAACATAAGAGAATTCTTCCTATATTTTTTCATCTTGACAGGGTTCAGCCAGGACCAGTAATGTTGGTCCAGAAAATATGATGTTTGTACATATGGGGTGCACATATATAAATACTAGACAGCCCGACTGATCTAAAAGAATGGGCATGGGTATTATGTGCTACACTCAACTGTGTGACTTCCATCTTATACAAGCAAACGATAGGTTGCTTGTTATGAATAGGTAATTCAGAACCACAATGGACCTTGAAGTTCAGAGCACACAAGTGACCTGACAAAAACCACAAAACATAGGACGAGCTCTGAGACGTGGAAACTCTGCTGACCGCAATCTCTAAACCTGTCAAACCACACTAGAGGTAGCCGTGGATGGCGCCTAACGCTCCCTATGCAACTCGGCACAGCCTGAGAAACTAGCTAGTCCTGAAGATAGAAAAATAAGCCTACCTTGCCTCAGAGAAATTTCCCAAAGGAAAAAGGCAGCCCCCCACATATAATGACTGTGAGTTAAGATGAAAATACGTACAAACACAGAGATGAAATAGATTTAGCAAAGTGAGGCCCGACTTACTGAATAGACCGAGGAAAGGAAAGATAGCTTTGCGGTCAACACAAAAACCTACAAACAACAACGCAGAGGGGCAAAAAGACCCTCCGCACCGACTAACGGTACGGAGGTGCTCCCTCTGCGTCTCAGAGCTTCCAGCAAGCAAGCAAAACCAAAAAAGCAAGCTGGACAGAAAATATAGCAACAAAAGTAACATAAGCAGAACTTAGCTTATGCTGAGCAGACAGGCCACAGGAACGATCCAGGAGGAAGCAAGACCAATACTAGAACATTGACTGGAGGCCAGGATCAAAGCACTAGGTGGAGTTAAATAGAGCAGCACCTAACGACTTAACCTCATCACCTGAGGAAGGAAACTCAGAAGCCGCAGTACCACTCGTGACCACAGGAGGGAGCTTGATCACAGAATTCACAACAGTACCCCCCCTTGAGGAGGGGTCACCGAACCCTCACCAGAGCCCCCAGGCCGACCAGGATGAGCCATATGAAAGGCACGAACAAGATCGGCAGCATGGACATCAGAGGCAAAGACCCAGGAATTATTTTCCTGACCATAACCCTTCCACTTAACCAGATACTGGAGTTTCCGTCTCGAAACACGAGAATCCAAAATCTTCTCCACTATATACTCCAACTCCCCCTCCACCAAAATCGGGGCAGGAGGATCAACAGATGGAACCACAGGCGCCACGTATCTCCGCAACAATGACCTATGGAATACGTTATGGATGGAAAAAGAATCTGGAAGGGTCAAACGAAAAGACACAGGATTAAGAACCTCAGAAATCCTATACGGACCAATGAAACGAGGCTTAAACTTAGGAGAGGAAACCTTCATAGGAATATAACGAGATGACAACCAAACCAAATCCCCAACACGAAGTCGGGGACCCACACAGTGTCTGCGATTAGCGAAACGTTGAGCCTTCTCCTGGGACAAGGTCAAATTGTCCACTACATGAGTCCAAATCCGCTGCAACCTGTCCACCACAGTATCCACACCAGGACAGTCCGAAGACTCAACCTGCCCTGAAGAGAAACGAGGATGGAAACCAGAATTGCAGAAAAACGGTGAAACCAAGGTAGCCGAGCTGGCCCGATTATTAAGAGCGAACTCAGCCAACGGCAAAAAGGACACCCAATCATCCTGATCAGCAGAAACAAAACATCTCAGATATGTTTCCAAGGTCTGATTGGTTCGTTCAGTCTGGCCATTTGTCTGAGGATGGAAAGCCGAGGAAAAAGACAAATCAATGCCCATCCTAGCACAAAAGGCTCGCCAAAACCTCGAAACAAACTGGGAAATAATAATAATAATAATAATAATAACCTCTGTCAGAAACGATGTTCTCTGGAATGCCATGTAAACGAACCACATGCTGGAAGAACAATGGCACCAAATCAGAGGAGGAAGGTAATTTAGACACGGGTACCAAATGGATCATCTTAGAGAAGCGATCACAAACTACCCAAATGACCGACATTTTTTGAGAGACGGGAAATCCGAAATAAAATCCATAGAGATATGTGTCCAAGGCCTCTTCGGAATCGGCAAGGGCAAAAGCAACCCACTGGCACGAGAACAGCAGGGCTTAGCCCGAGCACAAATCCCACAGGACTGCACAAAAGAACGCACATCCCGCGACAGAGACGGCCACCAAAAGGATCTAGCCACCAAATCTCTGGTACCAAAGATTCCAGGATGACCAGCCAACACCGAACAATGAACCTCAGAGATAACTCTACTAGTCCATCTATCAGGGACAAACAGTTTCTCTGCTGGGCAACGATCAGGTTTATTAGCCTGAAATTTTTGCAGCACCCGCCGCAAATCAGGGGAGATGGCAGACACAATTACTCCCTCTTTGAGAATACCCGCCGGCTCAGGCAAACCCGGAGAGTCGGGCACAAAACTCCTAGACAGGGCATCCGCCTTCACATTTTTAGAGCCCGGAAGGTACGAAACCACAAAGTCAAAACGGGAGAAAAACAGCGACCAACGAGCCTGTCTAGGATTCAACCATTTGGCAGACTCGAGATAAGTCAAGTTCTTGTGATCAGTCAAGATCACCACGCGATGCTTAGCTCCTTCAAGCCAATGACGCCACTCCTCGAATGCCCACTTCATGGCCAGCAACTCTCGATTGCCAACATCATAATTTCACTCAGCAGGCGAAAACTTCCTGGAAAAGAAGGCGCATGGCTTCATCACCGAGCAATCAGCACCTCTTTGCGACAAAACAGCCCCTGCTCCAATTTCAGAAGCATCAACCTCAACCTGGAATGGAAGCGAAACATCTGGTTGACACAACACAGGGGCAGAAGAAAAACGACGCTTTAACTCTTGAAAAGCTTCCACAGCAACAGAAGACCAATTGACCACATCAGCACCCTTCTTGGTCAAATCGGTCAATGGTTTAGCAATACTAGAAAAATTACAGATGAAGCGACGATAAAAATTAGCAAAGCCAAGGAACTTTTGCAGACTCTTCAGAGATGTCGGCTGAGTCCAATCATAAATGGCCTGGACCTTAACAGGGTCCATCTCGATGGTAGAAGGGGAAAAAATGAACCCCAAAAATGAAACCTTCTGAACACCAAAGAGACACTTTGATCCCTTCACAAACAAAGAATTAGCACGCAGGACCTGGAACACCATTCTGACCTGCTTCACATGAGACTCCCAATCATCCGAGAAGACCAAAATATCATCCAAGTATACAATCAGGAATTTATCCAGGTACTCTCGGAAGATGTCATGCATAAAGGACTGAAATACTGATGGAGCATTGGCAAGTCCGAATGGCATAACTAGGTACTCAAAATGGCCCTCGGGCGTATTAAATGCAGTTTTCCATTCATCGTCCCGTTTAATACGCACAAGATTATATGCACCACGAAGATCTATCTTGGTGAACCAACTAGCCCCCTTAATCCGAGCAAACAAATCAGATAGCAGCAGCAAGGGGTACTGAAATTTGACCGTGAATTTAATTTAGAAGGCGGTAATCAATACAAGGTCTCAGCGAACCATCCTTCTTGGCCACAAAAAAGAACCCTGCTCCCAATGGCGATGACGACGGCCGAATATGACCCTTCTCCAAGGATTCTTTTACGTAACTCCGCATAGCAGCGTGCTCAGGTACAGATAAATTAAACAGTCGACCCTTAGGAAACTTACTACCAGGAATCAACTCGATAGCACAATCACAATCCCTATGCGGAGGTAGGGCATTGGACTTGGGCTCATCGAATACATCCCGGTAATCAGACAAGAACTCTGGGACCTCAGAAGGGGTGGATGATGAGATAGACAGAAATGGAACATCACCATGTACCCCCTGACAACCCCAGCTGGACACAGACATTGATTTCCAATCTAATACTGGGTTATGGACTTGTAGCCATGGCAACCCCAACACGACCACATCATGCAGAATTTGCAACACCAGAAAGCGAATATCCTCCTGGTGCGCAGGAGCCATGCACATGGTCAGCTGGGTCCAATACTGAGGCTTATTCTTGGCCAAAGGTGTAGCATCAATTCCTCTCAATGGAATAAGACATTGCAAGGGCTCCAAGACAAACCCACAGCGCCTAGCAAACTCCAAGTCCATCAAATTCAGGGCAGCGCCTGAATCCACAAATGCCATGACAGAACAGGAAGACAAAGAGCAGATCAAAGTAACGGACAAAAGAAATTTCGACTGTACCGTACCAATGGTGGCAGACTTAGCGATCCGCTTAGTGCGCTTAGGACAATCGGAGATAGCATGAGTGGAATCACCACAGTAGAAACACAGCCCATTCTGACGTCTGTGTTCCTGCCTTTCAGCTCTGGTCAAAGTCCTATCGCACTGCATAGGCTCAGGTTTATGCTCAGATAATACCGCCAAATGGTGCACAGATTTACGCTCACGCAAGCGTCGACCGATCTGAATGGCCAAAGACATAGACTCATTCAGACCAGCAGGAATAGGAAATCCCACCATGACATCCTTAAGGGCTTCAGAGAGACCCTTTCTGAAGATTGCTGCCAAAGCACATTCATTCCATTGAGTGAGCACAGACCACTTTCTAAACTTCTGACAATAAATCTCTATCTCATCCTGACCCTGACACAGAGCCAGCAAATTTTTCTCTGCCTGATCCACTGAATTAGGTTCATCGTACAGTAATCCGAGCACCAGAAAAAACGCATCAATATTACATAATGCAGGATCTCCTGGCGCAAGGGAAAATGCCCAGTCTTGAGGGTCACCACGTAATAAAGAAATAATAATCTTAACTTGTTGAACTGGGTCACCAGAGGAGCGAGGTTTCAACGCCAGAAACAGTTTGCAATTATTTTTGAAACTCAGAAATCTAGCTCTATCTCCAGAAAACAAATCAGGAATAGGAATTCTTGGTTCTAACATAGAATTCTGAGCCACAAAGTCTTGAATATTTTGTACTCTTGCAGTGAGAAGATCCACACATGAAGACAGACATTTAATGTCCATCACCACACCTGTGTCCTGAACCACCCAAATGTCTAGGGGAAAAAAAGGCAAAACACAGTGCAAAGAAAAAAAAATGGTCTCAGAACTTCTTTTTTCCCTCTATTGAGAAGCATAGTACTTTGGTCCTCCAGTACTGTTATGAATAGGTAATTCAGAACCACAATGGACCTTGAAGTTCAGAGCACACAAGTGACCTGACAAAAACCACAAAACATAGGACGAGCTCTGAGACGTGGAAACTCTGCTGACCGCAAACCCTAAACCTGTCAAACCACACTAGAGGTAGCCGTGGATGGCGCCTAACGCTCCCTATGCAACTCGGCACAGCCTGAGAAACTAGCTAGTCCTGAAGATAGAAAAATAAGCCTACCTTGCCTCAGAGAAATTCCCCAAAGGAAAAGCCAGCCCCCCACATATAATGACTGTGAGTTAAGATGAAAATACAAACACAGAGATTAAATAGATTTAGCAAAGTGAGGCCCGACTTACTGAATAGACCGAGGATAGGAAAGATAGCTTTGCGGTCAACACAAAAACCTACAAACAACCACGCAGAGGGGCAAAAAGACCCTCCGCACCGACTAACGGTACGGAGGTGCTCCCTCTGCACCTCAGAGCTTCCAGCAAGCAAGCAAAACCAAAAAAGCAAGCTGGACAGAAAATATAGCAACAAAAGTAACACAAGCAGAACTTAGCTTATGCTGAGCAGACAGGCCACAGGAACGATCCAGGAGGAAGCAAGACCAATACTAGAACATTGACTGGAGGCCAGGATCAAAGCACTAGGTGGAGTTAAATAGAGCAGCACCTAACGACTTAACCTCATCACCTGAGGAAGGAAACTCAGAAGCCGCAGTACCACTCGTGACCACAGGAGGGAGCTTGATCACAGAATTCACAACAGTTGCTATAGGGTTATTAACAAACTCACTACACTCCCTGATAGAAGTTATGTCGCTTATCCATGTTATGTAAATAAAAGCTTATAATCTGAATTTAAATTCATCCATTGATTGTATAAATTATTCTTTTGAAAGCTGAAACCCTCTGAAATGTGGTTTAGGTTAAGAAAATAAATTGACATCAATGCTGAAATATTGATCAGTTAATGGACACAGAATGGTTAGATTTTGGCAAGACAAAGTGTTGTCACCTGGTCATATAATGCACCCATTCCTAGTTTACATCCTCAACTGTGCTCAGTAAATGATCTGTTAATTAGTGTGTGTGTATAAAAAGAAACCCAGCACCCGAGACCTTCACTTGAACTGCATCTTGAGCTCTGGCAACATGCCAAAAATCCACCCTGCAACCAAAGCCTGGATTATTAAGAGGCTGAAGACCAGATCCACTGCAGAGGTGGGTGGCACCTTTAATGTGTCTCAGCGTCAAGTACAAAGAATTAAAAAAAGATTTGAAGAGACTGGGGATATGTTTGATAAGCCCAGGTCCGGCAGTCCCCACAAGACAACTGCTCAGGAGGAATGTTTGTTGGTTAGAAAATCCAAAGCAAGCCTCTCTTCCACAGCAGCAGAGCTCAAACAGGCCTGGTCACCTCAAGTCCCTGTGTCAACTAGAACAGCTTGTAGGATTCTGTCTCGAAATGGCCTCCATGTTGAATCAGTGCCCAGAAGCCAGCACTAACAAAAAGGCAAATAAAAAAAATGTGTGGCATTTGCAAATTCCCACAGCCTGCTAAACAGATGAATGCTGGAAAAGTGGCAGAAGGTGGAATCTTCAGTAGAATTACATCACAGCCACCGCAAATACTCCAGGAGACCTACTTGAGCACGTATGGATCCAAAATACACCCAGAAAACAGTTAAATTTGGTGGTGGAAAGATCATGGTCTGGGGGTTACATTCAGTATGGGGGGGTGTGCGAAACATTTGCACGGTGGAAGGCAATATCAATAGCCTAAAATATCAAGAAGTATTAGCTACCTCTTATATTCCAAATCATAAAAGGGGTCAAATTCTGCAGTAGGATGGTGCTCCATCTCATACATCCATCTCTACAATAAAGTTCCTCCAGGCAAAAAAGAACAAGGTGCTCAAGGACTGGCCAGCCCAGTCACCAGACATGAACATCATTGAGCATGTTTGGGGTAGGATGAAAGAGGAAGCTTGGAAGACAAAACCAAAGAATTTAGATGAACGCTGGGAGGCATGGAAGACTGCATTCTTTGCTATTCCTGATTACTTAATTAATAAATTGTATGAATCATTGTTGAAACGTATGGATGCAGTCCTTCAAGCTCTTGGAAGTCACACAAAATATTAAATATGACTAATAGCACCACAACTTAATTCACCAATGTTATGCAACATATATTTGTATTTTAGGTAACCGTATATACTCGAGTATAAGCCGAGATTTTCAGCCCATAGATTTATTCAGTTGTGCAATATAACTCATTTTTAAATCAGTCGCATTTTGCATATATCACCTTGTAAAAGTTGCTACTCCAGGTTCTATTTACCCTTCAGTGTCCATTAAAACTGATGTGCCATAGTTCCAAGGCTCCTGGTTGACCATGTGCAGTGCAGGGTCTTTTAGATGTACAGCGCTGGCAAAAATTTAGAGACCACTGCAAAATTTTCAGTTTGTCTGGTTTTTCTCTTTATAGGTATATTTTTGAGTAAAATGTAAATTTTTGTCTTAATTCTATAAACTTCTGAGAACATGTCTCCAAATTTCCAAGCAATAAATTTTGCATTTATTTTCTGAAAATGAGAAATGGTCAAAATAACAAAAAATGCATTGCTTACAGACCTCAAATAATGCAAAAAAACCAACAAAAAACAGTTCATAATCATTTAGAAACAACAATACTAATGTTTTAACTCAGGAAGAGTTCAGAAAGCAGTATTTTGTGGAATAACTATGATTTTTAATCACAGCTTTCATGCGTCTTGGTCGTTCACCCTGCTTCAGGCTCAAAAATTTAAGTTCTTCTTTGTTTAATGGCTTGTGACTATCCATCATCCTCCTGATTACATTCCAGAGGTTTTCAATGGGGTTCAGGTCTGGAGATTGGGATGCCCATGACAGGGTTTTGATGTGGTGGTCTCTTAATTTTTGCCAGAGCTGTATTTCTGATCGCATAGCTCTACCCCCACCTTTGACTTAGACAATTCTACCTGTATAATACACTCTATGCTTCTAGGCACTGTGTACACCTGCACATTAGACTATCAGTCTGATTGTATCTTCTTCCATCTACAACAGAATAACCGACTGTGTGATTTCACATAATTGTTAGCTGTTTTCTCGCAGAGCTCAACTCTCCTGCACTCCTCCACAACACAGCTTGTAATTACCAAGCAGTGCAGAGAGGAGTTTCTTGCCTGCAGAAGACAGATCAATGATGTGAAACTGCAAATGCTGCTTTTTTTATGTACAGTTGTGTGAAAAAGTGTTTGCGCCCTTCCTGGTTTCCTATTCTTTTGAATGTTTGTCACACTTAAATGTTTCAGATCAGCAATCAAATTTAAATATTAAACCGAGATAACACAGGTAAACACAAAATGCAGTTTTTAAATGAAGGTCTTCTTAATTAGGTAAAAAAGAAATCCAAGCCTACAGGGCCCTTAGCCACACACAGGCCTTATTACTGCCACACCTGTTCTCAATCAAGAAATCACTTAAAAAGGACCTGCCTGACAAAGTGAAGTAGACCAAAACATCCTCAAAAGCTAGGTATAATGCCGTGATCCAAAGAAATTCTGGGACAAATGAGAAACAAAGTAATTGATATCCATCAGTCTGGAAAAGGCTATAAAGCCATTTCTAAAGCTTTGGGACTCAAGCGAACCACAGTGAGAGCTATCTACAAATGAAGAAAACATGGAACAGTGGTGAACCTTCTCCAGAATGACTGGTCGACCAAAATTACCCCAAAAGCGCAGCGGTGATTCATTCAAGATGTCACAAAAGACCCCACAACATCCAAAGAACTGCAGGCCTCAGTTAAGGTCAGTGTTCATGACTCCACCATGAGAAAGAGACCAGGCAAAAATGGCCTGCATGGCAGAGTTCCTAGAAGAAAACCCCTGTTGAGCAATAAGAACATAAAGGTGTGTCTCAGTTTTGCCAGAAAACAACAAGATCACAATTTTATCTGCATTGGATTTGGGAGCTGGACACTTTTCCTTGAACTTTTAATTCATACTTTTGTCATTTTTACAATGTGTGAACAGACAGTGGGGTGCACTTAGCTTATTGTTATTCTCTTGGGATATGTGAGTGGACTACCTCTTTATAGTTGCATCCATGTCACAAGTACACTAAATGGGTGAGAAAGTCTACACTTGGATTAAGTTGATGATAACAGAGAGATGGGGCACATATGAGAAGGAGGAGGGGCATTGCAGCACTGAGGAGAATCAGGGTGCTGTTGGAAAATGTAGTTTTAGCAGATAAGAATAGGCCTGTCCATTCAGCTCTGTGAAGCTGAATGCACAGAGTTGCACATAGAAATGAAAAAATACGCAAAGGTACAAGAAAAAACTTTATGCTGAGGCTTATGCTGTATATTATGAATAAATTATACATTTATTGTGCTATGTGAACAATAACGCATTTATGGGAATAAACCAGTAAAATTATATTAGTTGTCAAATTCTTTATCTGAGTTATTGTGAATTATTATAACATTGATGGACAGTCATGAGCTGGGATCTGTAAATTTTTTAGTACTGGTGGTCACACATTTCTGTAACTCTATGATACTTTGGAGACATTTCAATAAAGTAAAGATGGCATGTTATTCTGCTTTACTTACAAAGATTTTGAGAATCTACAAGCCCCCGTGCACATTAGATAACTGTCAGCCGAGTAATCATTGGGCCGACAGCTCTCTCATTCCTGACTCGACCATACACAGAAATGGTTGGTTTGACCGAGCATTCCTGCATTCTCTCGGAGAATCTTCTGCAATCAGCTTTTCTCAGTTCCGAGTAAAAGGATTGGTCATTGAAATTCCATTGGCCAAATCCTACCCTCCCCGACATAACTTATCAGTGGTTTCGGACTACTTTAGTCTGTCTACGGGGACCATAAAATCAGCCACACCGACATTTAGTCATAAGACCAAGTTGTACAACCCTTACATTCTTGAAATCACTGCGGTTAATTTTTACATATTCTCATAACCTCCATTTTTAATATTTCTATCTATTTTTTCGTAATTATTTCATTTCAAAAGCCAACGTGATGAAACTGTAAAATTGTATTGAATCGTGGGACATTAAGGGAACACAATCTACTATCTGCAGCCAATGGCACTACCATTCTCAGTAGACTATTTCTTAAAAGAAGACTTATAGTCCCTCTGGCATAATTAAAGCCATCTTCAGCACTGCTTTCATATGATAGAAACAATCTTCAAAGAGAAACGGAGGTGGGAGGGTATATAGGACAGAGCGGTCTCTCCCTGTGCATCAAGGCCCATGCCTCGTCTCCCGAGGAGAACATGAAAAGCGACGAGCAGGGAGATGATTATGGAAGAGATTGGATGGACAGTGAGGAAGAGGAGGATTCTGTGTGAACAAGAAAAAGGTCACCATGAATTGTGCATGAGCCAGAGGTGTACATTACCATGGAAACTAAACCAGGCCCTTGGTGCCGCACACACAATCTGACAGCCTGTAAATTAACTGTATGTCCCCAATAAAAAAAAAAAAGAGCAGCTCACGTCAACGGTTACCCAAACAGTGATCATAAACAACAGCAACAGAAATTATAGCAATAAATAAAAATCTTGAATGCGGACATTAGTAGATTCCAAACACTGGAAAGCGGGTCTAATAAAAATAAGAAATAATCAGTAATATATATAGTGATGAGAGAATGTGCTGGGATGAGGTGTTATCCAAGCACGCTTGTGTACTAGTAGAGTATCTTCGGCATGCTCAAAAAATATGTCTGAGTCACCGCGACTGCATGTCTCGCGGCTGTTCGACAGCTGTAACACATGCATGGTTAACCTGTTCATTAGGCAATCACTGCAAGTGTCGAACAGCCGTGAGACATGCAGCCGCGGGGACTCGAACATAGTATTCAAGTACATCAAAGATACTCTGTTAGCACAGGAGCACATTCAGATAACACCTTATCTGAGTATGTTCGCTCATCATTAATGCTTTATTATATAATTTTAACAATGCATTCAAAACTTATCTACTAGCCCTCATAAAGGGGGATGCAAAGAAAAGTATTGCATTTTTAATTTTATATAGGTATATAGGGAAAAACGTCATGTCAATCAGCAAGTCTGGGTAATCATAATTTTCATCATTATTGCTTTGCTCCTTCTTGGTTCTCCTCCATTAGGCCTCATTCAGACGTCAATAATTTCCATAATAATAATAATTTCCATGAAAAACGGACCAATTATTCCGATCAAACTTTGATCAGAGTTTGGTCCAACTTTCATTAGTTTTTCTCGTATGTGGATAGGAAAAAAAACAAACAAAAAAAACCTTTATCCTCCTTCTCCATTCTGACAGTCCATGGAAATCAAACTGCACTCGGATGTCATTTCAGCGCAGGTCGATTTTTTTCACGTATCCATAGTCTTGCATTGACACTTGGATCAAAATTTCATGTCTCGAATATTTTCCACAGAGCAATTGGTCTTAGGTAAAAAAAAATTGGACATGTGCACAGCCCCTTAGACTATCAAAGGTACAAGTGCTGTTCGTGAAAATCACAGATAGCACTTGTACTCAGAAATCGGACGTGTGAACGAGCCCTTAGGCTGGATTCTCATGTGGTGGCCAATGGGCAGCAGCGTGATTCGCGGCAGAAAACTATGCCGCAAATTACTGCATCTTCATCAAAAGCAAAACTAAAGTAAAACACATTCGCATCACCTGCAAAACCTATGCAATTTGGGGTAAACTATTTCCATTTCTCAGCCACATGCCATTCAACTGTCCCGTGACCATAAAGTGAGAAGCTAGCTCTAACCTGTGACTGCAACTCCTGCATTGTATAAAAAAGTTGTACCCTCTTCTTTTTTCAGGCACGTAGCACTACTCTACCTCACCGGTTTATTGCTTGCCGGGTTGTAGTGTATCAATGTGTGTCTGATGCAGCTTTGCCTCTGCATTGTTGGAGGGGTACTGAAGCTGCCAGACTGTTCGAGCTGCACTTGCAAACAGTTTAGTATAGCTTGCAAGAGTGCACACCTTGCCTAGGAATCTGCACACTACATAGACCACAGAGGTGGCTGATAACCTAGTCAACAAGTATACTACAGATTAAAAATCTGTTTTTGAGAATTGATAGGAATTTTAATAAGAGGCTAATTTTAAAGGTGCTTGCTTTTACAAGCACTTTGCAATTTTACCCATTTCAGAAGTTGAGACAACCCCTTTAAAATGGATTTGGAGGTGTTCTTAAAGCCACATCCAGTCATATTAGTTGCTCATCTGTCTACTGTTGATTTTTTACAATTCGGCTCTTTCTTCAGAAGAACAAGCCTGCCGCATCTTAACGGGGTTCTCCAAGAAATGTACTAAAATAATGAAATAAATTATACACATTTAAATATGAAATACATTTTCTAAATACCTTTATATTAAAAAAATGTATGCTTTATCTAGTGAACTCTGTCAGGATCCAAAGTTGGCAGCTGCCATCAATCACAAGCCATCCTAGATTTCAGAGATCACGCTGTAGGAGTAGGAACAAATCTTAGAAAAATGTTTAATATTTAAATGTGTATATTTATTTTATTTGTATTACATTTCTTGGAGAACCCTTTTAAGAAGAATTTTGTGCTTGGAGATCTGATGTTAGAGCAAGGATAGGGGTTATTGCAGTTTTAGGGCTGGTTTAGATAAGCGTATTATTGGTACGCATGTGGAGCTCACATGGCCAATTTTCCACTTGGAAAAATGGTATGCATGCAAAAATTCACAGCATGGAGTACTTTGCTCAGTTTTAAGGACCAGAATAATGCATGCACTATAAAATACAGGAAAGAAATATATCTTGGTACCGTGTTAGCCAGTGGATAGAAAAATATTTAGAATTGAGGTATCAACCACTGAGGACTCTCAATTCTAAATATTTTTCTATGCACTATAAAAGGCAGCTCTGGCACCCATTCGAATTGTAGACAACCACACTAAGCTGCACATGGAGTCAATCACATCTACAAATTGCGGACATGACTATTTAGAAAATAGCCATCTGAACCTGGACTTACTCAACTTTCATAGTAAGTATCTGTTTACAAATGTGTCAGCGGTTCTGATGTAATTGGAAATCGTGGCTCAGTACTGTCGGATAAAAGACACCGGGGGTACTTGATGAACCACACAGACTTTTGACTATACATTTCACTGAGGTGTGTTTCATTTTGATGGGAAAAATAGTACATCTTCTTTCGCCAGTGTTCCAGAACTCCAGTCCTCAAGAGCTACCAACAGATCACCTGGGCAATTCCATCACCTGAGCAATGCTAAGGAAATCTGGAAAACATGAGCTGTGTATGACTCTTGAGGACTAGAGTTGGGGAACACTGGCATATGCGGATGTGTTCAATTTGCTTAAACAATTAGTGTTTTGCCAGACACCTTATACAATTGGGGCACTTTTTCTTTTTGGTTTTGGGTCTTAAAAATAATTTATTCATGACCAAATTCAAAGGACGAAGGGCAAATATTTCTTTGAGACCAGTAGAGGTTCCTCCATCTTACTAATTTGAGTAGGAAGTGAAGTAACCAGTCCTTTTTAAAGGTATCAAAACAGTAGAACAGTAAAAATTAAAGTCTGTTAAATACATTGCAAAAAAAAAGGTCTATAAATCTAGTAACAAAATACATTAGGAAGGCTGTGACCAATCTCGGTGGGCACGGTTCATTCTATTTAGTGTGATTGCTTCAATATCTGTGAGATATAGGTTAACAGACACCAAAGCAATCAGAGAATGACATTTAAATCAATACATATCATCAGTAGGATGTGTGTAAGCTGCATTACTTTGAAATTGATCTACCCATCCTAAGGAAATTCTCAGTGTATCTGGTTTGTACAACATTTGATTTATTGGAATGGCATCATGCCTGTTTGCAGTGTGGTCTTACACTGCCTGGCCTGTCGGATTCTTACTAAATGGTCAATTTTACCTGTGTATCAGTGATGTTATGCAATTTTATCTTCAATGTAATGGATTTTTCAATATATATATATATACAGTACAGACAAAAAATTTGGACACACCTTCTCATTTAAAGATTTTTCTGTATTTTCATGACTATGAAAATTGTACATTCACACTGAAGGCATCAAAACTATGAATTAACACATGTGGAATTATATACTTAACAAAAAAGTTTGAAACAACTGAAATTATGTCTTATATTCTAGGTTCTTCAAAGTAGCCACATTTTGCTTTGATGACTGCTTTGCACACTCTTGGCATTCTCTTGATGAGCTTCAAGAGGTAGTCACCGGGAATGGTTTTCACTTCACAGGTGTGCCCTGTCAGGTTTAATAAGTGAGATTTCTTGCCTTATAAATGGTGTTGGGACCATCAGTTGTGTTGTGCAGAAGTCTGGTGGATACACAGCTGATATTCCCACTGAATAGACTGTTAGCATTTTTATTATGGCAAGAAAAAAGAAAAACGATTGGCCATCATTACTTTAAGAAATGAAGGTTAGTCAATCTGAAAAATTGGGAAAACTTTGAAAGTGCTACAAAGAAACTGGCTCACATGAGGACCGCCCCAGGAAAGGAAGACCAAGAGTCACATCTGCTTCTGAGGATTAGTTTATCCAAGTCACCAGCCACAGAAATCGCAGGTTAACAGCAGCTCAGATTAGAGACCAGGTCAATGGCACAGAGTTCTAGCAGCAGACACATCTCTACAGGCATATACTACGGAGGACAGAGAATGAACTTCAATCCAATATTGCTGCCAGCATGCAGCCAGCGGGTAAGGAAAGGGTGAATCAAACACCCAAAAACCCCGCCTCCATGGCTAAAGATTGTTCCCTCCAAATTCAGGTGACAGTGTCCCTTTAAGAGGAGACTTTGTGCAGCAGGCCTTCATGGTAAAATAGCTGCCAGGAAACCACTGCTAAGGACAGGCAACAAGCAGAAGAGACTTGTTTGGGCTAAAGAACACAAGGAATGGACATTAGACCAGTGGAAATCTGTGCTTTGGCGAGTCCAAATTTGAGATCTTTGGTTCCAACCAATGTGTCTTTGTGCGACGCAGAAAAGGTGAATGGATGGACTCTACATGCCTGGTTCCCACCGTGAAGCATGGAGGAGGTGTGATGGTATGGGGGTGCTTTGCTGGTGACACTGTTGGGGATTTATTCAAAATTGAAGGCATACTGAACCAGCATAGCTACCACAGCATCTTGCAGCAGCATGTTATTCCATCCGGTTTGCGTTTAGTTGGACCATCATTTATTTTTCAACAGGACAATGACCCCCAAACACACCTCCAGGCTGTGTAAGGACTATTTGACCAAAAAGGAGAGTGATGGGGTGCTACACCAGATGACCTGGCCTCCACAGTCACCAGACCTGAACCAAATCGAGATGGTTTGTGGTGAGCTGGACCGCAGAGTGAAGGCAAAAGGGCCAACAAGTGCTAAGCATCTCTGGGAACTCCTTCAAGATTGTTGGAAGACCATTCCCGGTGACTACCTATTGAAGCTCATCAAGAGAATGCCAAGAGTGTGCAAAGCAGTCATCAAAGCAAAAGGTGGCTACTTTGAAGAACCTAGAATATAAGACATAATTTCAATTGTTTCAGACTTTTTTGTTAAGTATATAATTCCACATGTGTTAATTCATAGTTTTGGTGCCTTCAGTGTGAATGTACAATTTTCATAGTCATGAAAATACAGAAAAATCTTTAAATGAGAAGGTGTGTCCAAACTTTTGGTCTGTACTATATATATATACGAATATATTTCAAGTATATCTATCATTCCAATTTTACTTTTTATGCATAAATCAGTAGTACATGTCCATAAACAAAACTGTTAATATGTTTTATTAGGGAAGAGAGGCTTCTAACTCCCTTTTCAGAAGCCTAAATCTGGCCATACACATTACATGGCTGTTGGCTGAACAATGGCTTTGCCGCTAGTCATCTCAACTGACTCTCACCTTACACAAGAGCGCACATTCAGCCAAGTACCCCTGTGTTCGCTATGAGAAAGCTGCCAACTGACATGTCGGCTGGTGGTTTATCTCCAGGAGAACAATGTGATTGGCAGTCTAAAATTGTGATTGACATCTTTACTGACCATCAGTTGTCCATCGCCCCCATACATATTAGACAGTCAGTCAAACCCAATGAAAATTATGTGCAAAGGCATGTATACCCTTTAATGATCAAAGATTTCTAATATATACATAAATATATATATATTAGTGTTGCTTTTTCCTTTCTCTATCAAGTCAATTACAGATGAGTGAATTTTTTTCATGGGACCTTGGTCCAGTGACAAGTCGAGTATGCTGTGGTCGGTGAATGGGAGCCCTGCGGACCGCCTCCTATCTGCCATTATCTCCAGCTCCACTTTTGATTAGCCTTCTTGCCACAATGTAAGTATTTGAACATGATGCACAAAACACAGTTCCAGGATAAATAAGCCAAAGAGGAGCCAGGGACGTAGACGAGTAAGATGTGGTTTTCAGGGCTCCTGTCCGCCGGCCATGGAATCCTGACCTAACCGATGGACCAGCATCCTGCATTTGCTCATATCAATAGGCAATTTTTAAAGCAGAGATAAATGAATTGTAATTGTTAACATTTTCTCTAAGAGAATATCAGAAAATAAACTAAAGCTTGACAGATCTTTAACAAAGAAAATCCATCTTTTAATTGTTTACCACAAATCATAAATGGGTATTAAAAAGTTGGATTCTTGTCTACAAGTTCTTTTCCGGGAACATCATTAGAGATGACAAACTGAAGAAAACAGGGCAATGCTGACATTATTCTGTGTCAAATGGTTTGAAAGGATTGGAGGTGTATTAATATTTCATGACGAGAGTCCCATTCTGCTCTCTGGCTGTTCCTTTGCTGTATGACTTCTTTGCAGCACATGTACAGCCTCTGACAGGCTCAGCTCACGGAATCTCACGCACATTTAATTAGAATCTCTATTGGTTGCTTCCGTAAAAGTTTCCACACCAAAATCAATAATTTAATTAGAAAAGTGGGCCTATAAAAATCATTAGAGATGCAGGCGACGTCATTCGAGGAGGCACGTGCACGCGTACGTTGGCACAATCCCATTAGCTCCCTGTTGTGAAATCGCCCAACCTGAACCAACCTCATTCTTTTCTCTAACAATGTCTAATCTCAGGATAGATTTCAAATCAGGAGGGAAAAAAAAGTCCTGGAGTTAGTGGAGATAAGAACTTATTGACAAGCAAAGTCCTCCGAGGCAGCGCTGCTGGGCACAATGCATTTGACTGAAAGACGCATGTCCTTCCCTTTCGGCAATTTAGAAGGGCATGGAAGTGAACAGCACTGAACAGGCAAAGCAACTAATGACAGTGATTAATGCTTTCTTTAAAATGTACAATGCGGGCATTTTGCCAGGGAGAAATTGAATTTCTTTAACCTTTCCACAAGAAGGCAACCTGTGGCTCTCCAGCTATTGTTAAACCGCAACTTCCAGTATAATCTGACAGCAATGAATTTGTGGTTTAATTTACACCTGTATCCACACGTCCTGAAATTGTATTTGCGTGAATGTAAATAGCATTTCCACGGACACTTTGTAATGTCAGTTCTGGCTCAAGGCAGACAGCGGCAAGTCTAATAGAATCAGAGAGCCTCTTTTTATCAATGTCTACATGTGAGGTTTTGTTTTGTTAATGGAAACCTCAGGGGTGTGAATTTTTTGGTCAAGAATAAAATATTCATGTCCACTTCATATAAAAGAAAACAATTTGTGGGATACATGGTAAAATATAGATGTATTCATAGAGTATTTAACGGTTCTTGAAGACCTAAGTTCTAACATATTGTTCTGTCTAATTTCTTAATGGGGTTGTCAGCTTTTTGGTAAAAATATATTTTACTTAAAGGGAACCTGTCACCCCGTTTTTTCAGATTGAGCTATAAATACTGTTAAATAGGGCCTGCGCTGTGCGTTACTATAGTGTATGTAGTGTACCCTGATTCCCCATGTATGCTGAGAAATACATTACCAAAGTCGCCGTTTTCGCCTGTCAATCAGGCTGGTCTGGTCAGGTGGGCGTGTTCACAGCGCTCTTTTCTTCCCCAGCTTTCCGTTGGTGGCGTAGTGGTGTGCGCATGTCCAAGGTCCGAATTCCCTGCGCCCACGTGAAGACAGCGCGCGATCTGCGCTGTAATCCCTTGCATCGGTGGGGGCGGCCATCTTCCTGGGGCCGCGCGTGCGCAGATGGAATGCTCTGCTGCACGGGGCTTCAGGAAAATGGCCGCGGGATGTCGCGCGTGCGCATTAGAGATCGCGGCGGCCATTTTCCCAAAGTCGAGATGCAAACTCGGCTTTGGGAAAATGGCCGCCGCGATCTCTTGTGCGCACGCGCGGCATCCCGCGGCCATTTTCCTGAAGCCCCGTGCAGCAGAGCATTCCATCTGCGCACGCGCGGCCCCAAGAAGATGGCCGCCCCCACCGATGCAAGGGATTACAGCGCAGATCGCGCGCTGTGTCTTTACGTGGGCGCAGGGAATTCGGACCTTGGACATGCGCACACCACTATGCCACCAACGGAAAGCTGGGGAAGAAAAGAGCGCTGTGAACACGCCCACCTGACCAGACCAGCCTGATTGACAGGCGAAAACGGCGACTTTGGTAATGTATTTCTCAGCATACATGGGGAATCAGGGTACACTACATACACTATAGTAACGCACAGCGCAGGCCCTATTTAACAGTATTTATAGCTCAATCTGAAAAAACGGGGTGACAGGTTCCCTTTAAATGAATGTAATTGGAGCTAAAAAATAGAGTTTCATTAAATGAATGTAATTGGAGCTAAAAAATAGAGTTTCATTTAAAATATTGAACATTTTGCCTTCTATAGACTCTGCGTCACACTGTCTATCGTTAGCTGCAGAATGAGTTGACTTAGAATCCTTCAGTCAGCTTGCTATGACAGTCAGGTTAGGACTTTGTATCCATTAGGTCTACCTTTTTCTGCAATCTTCTATGACCACAGACCACATCAAAATTGAATAGGCAGGTAAATAAAGAGCCTGTCAAAGCCAGTGAACATTTTTTAAAGAAACCCAATTAAAAAAAATATTTTCAGCCCTAAATACATGCATTTACCCATTAAACATATGTCCCCAAAAGGTGGAAAACCTCTTCAACAATTGTTTATACTGGTCGAAAAATGTTTTTTGAGCAAAATGCTCCAAATCCCATGCACAGTTGAAATGTTCAAGACATATAGATGCCTATGGGCACCACTAGAGGAGGCTTAGGAAACAACCGCATAATGTTTTAGCATTTTACAGGGGTTATCCAAGACTATTTTGTTTTTTTTTGGTATGGGGCCTAAAAGCGAACAGGCAGGTAATTACTAACTAGCTTTCTGTTTACCCGACATCGGCTCAGATCACTCACCAATTGAACCTGCTGGCAATTCACCTGCTCCATGTAAACAGAGGAGTGCTTCTTCATCCAGTTTGCTCTGTCGGTGGCATGATTGTCAACGTCATGCTGATTGATAGAGAGCTCCCCACAGTTAGGCAGTGGAAAACCGGCTGTCAGTTAGCATGATGTCAGCAGTCACGCCCCATCAACAGAGCAGAGCGGAAGAAAAGCTGCACAAGAGTAAAGATAGAAAGGGGCGCACCAATGTATAATGTCACAATAACAATGTTCACTTCCCCTGACGAAGCTGCTGCGGCAGCGATACGCGTGGGGTGCGTTCCCACCATATCCTCCTCCTACCTCAGGGCCATTTTGGGGCTCTTTTGTTCCCTGGCTCTATGTGGATTTAACCCCTGTGGTGCCCTGTGCCTTTTGACATCGCTGCATCTCCATATACCAGAATTTACGCAGGACAGGTTGTATCCACGGCTGTTATATAGCATGCCACCACATTTTTATCTTAGGACCATGTATGGCATTGATGTTGCATTTTCTGGTTATTAGCAGTGGATACCGACATATTGTGGTCAAGTCCTTTGCGGCCTGTATAGGCACATTTTGCAGGAGAGCACATTTGATTAGGTGCACCTAGGGTAGGATATATGTTTACTGTTAACATATTGTATTATGGGACTGTCATTTATTGTGGGATATGGTGGGTATAGGGATTTGGATATTTGATTTTAAATGTTTTTAACATGTTTTTTGAGGTGTTTAATAAAGGTGTTTTGCTTTATGTAGCTACCGATTGTCTTTATATTTGGGGTTGTGCATACCTTTTTTAGTCTACCCTTTCTCTTTTCCTTTGTCGGAAGAAAAACTGCATGAAGTCAGCGGAAGCTGCAGAATTTCCGGCAGGAGCAGTCTGTGACCGCTCTGTGTCTGCAGAAATTGTCATCAGGCACAACAGGCAGGTAGGTAGCAAATACTTGCCTGTTAGTTTTTAGGTCCATAGTTAAAAAAATGTAATTCTTCTGGACAACCCTTTTAAAAGGAACATATCACACTGAACCTGCAGCCTAATCTATGGCAGCATGTTGTAGGGCATGATGAGCTGAACAGACTGATATATAGTTTTGTCTGAAAAGATTTAGTACAACTGGTAATTTTTCATTGAACCTTCTAGATTTAGGAGTCCAGGGGAAGGCTCTACTCACTGACTGACAGCTATCTCTGTGTGCTCTCCAATGTTTGGAAGGCTGTAAATCACTGATTAAGACCACCCATTGGAAACATAGGCCCACAGAGAACAGAAATTAAAATGGGCACATGATAAGTTATGTTGAATGTTTTGCCCCCCCCCCAAAAAAAAAAAAAAAAACCCTATATATTATTGCTCCATTCTATCAGGGTATTTTAGAGCCACATTATTCAGATTGGTAGGGGTCCCATGGATCATAAAGTCATTTATTCTGTGGATTGGATATCTTTGCCTAGTTAGAAAAAACCTTTAAATGTCTAAATCATATAGGTCTTAAGCTAAGGGAGAAGGGACACCATTTAGTCTCATCTTGAATGTGACTATCATGGTGTGCCTCTGTTTTTATAAAGGGGCTATTCAGTTATTGCTGCCGTCTTAGGTAGCAATCACACCTATCACACATTGTTGGGAGTACCCTGAGAATGTCTTCCTCATTTCTGCCACCTGTATGAAAAGTTGACAAATAACAAGCTTTTGAGATTACTGAAGTTGCTTCATCAGGTATGATTGATTCTGAACAGTGAAAGAAAATAGGATACAACAAGGGATGAGCAGACCTGTGACAGTTCAGGTTCTGGTACCCGACCTGGACTTCAGTCCATAGTTCGATTCAGGTACCAGAACTGTACCAAAACTTTAACCAGAACCTCATTGAAAACAATGCAGATCCGAACTTTGAGTCTAGAAAAAAAATCTCTCTCAATCTCTATCTTGTCCTGGACTTCCCCTGGAACTCCGAACAATAAAACGGACTTCTGGGAGAAGTCCATGTTTGGAGCTTTGCACCAGACACTGTCCGGTACGAACCCGAACATTTAAGTTCGGGTTCACTCATCTCTAGATACAATACCTAAGACATCATGATCTTTGAATTTCTCATTGTTCTTGCTATTTGGAATTTGCCAGTTTTATAGTTTTAATTACTGTTCATGAAATTTCAGAAGGAAGTTAAGGGGTACTTGGGAAAAGTATTTATTAAGCAGACTTTTAATGTGGAAGTGTTGATGGAAAATTCTGAATAAGGGCTCGCGCAGGCGACCGTAATAACCGGATGAGTGCTATCTGACGTTTTGACTGATAGCACTTATCCCCATGTTGTGTTCTATGGGGCCATGCACATCGGTCCTGGGAAAAAAAATTGCTTTGTGCTCAAGTTTGATCTGATATTCAGATTGCACTCGGCCATGCAACTCAGTCAGTCTGTGGGAACCCATTGGACTGCACTCAGATGACAGAATGGAAAAGATGGAGACATTTTTTTTTTCATCGTCTCATCTGAGAGGAAGATGATCACAGTATAATCACACCCTGATCAGAGTGTAATTAGCATAATCAGCCCTATTCTCTCAGATGAGAAAAAATTCTGTGGTGTGACAATAACCTTACTCCGCGCTATGTAATATGTATAAAACTTTCTTTCTTTTCAGTACCTTAGAAGGAAAATCCCTATAAATGATTAAATTAAAATCATCTCAGTCTTTCCTTTATAAATATTATTCTTACCCTACAATAATAGCAAATAATATTTCTTACAGAAAGAGGTAATGGTGCTTTCAATGATGTCGCAGGACCTATGAGTGGCAATATTTAACCCACTGGAACGTGCTCTGCACAAGGAAAGAGTTTACCTTATAAAATATTAACACACTTCCTTTCATTGCAGCTATCCTACACAGAATGAGATAAGCTGAGTTCAATTCGGTCGTCTACTCTGTTTTCCAACAAAGGGGAGACATGACATCTCTGTTGCATGCAATATTTAAACGGCATTTTTTATACAAAGGGAACACACTACAAAACACATTATTAGGAGGCAGGATTACGGCACTACTTGGCACTACTACTAACAGATCTTTTCACCAGTCGAGCTACGCTGTGAAATTTGTCTCATACCTATTCTAATTACGGTAAAAGCAAAACTACTTTTTGAAAAAAACACCCTGAAATGATCCAATTTCTTAGTCTAAAAGTCATTCTGTTTTCAAAGGAAAGTAGAATTGGGCCAAGGATCGTTAGTAAATGGGTCAGTGCAATGGGAATCATCTTTTTCTATTTAATGCAATCCCTTTCATAGTTTATTTGCTTTGAGTAAAGCTGATTTATATTCACATTGTAGCAGCTTCTCTAATTACTGCTGGCCATAGTTAAATGGGTTGTCCAAGATTTTAACATTGATGGCCAATATTTAGGATGGGTCATCAATGTCTGATTGGAGGGGGTGCGACATCCGCAATAACCGCCAATCAGCTGTTTCTATTGTTGGTGGAGGTCAAAACTGCTCAGTTCAGGAGCTGCTCAGCACAGCTCCATCGATGGAATGGTAGCCACGGCCGGGTACTGCACATCCACTTCCTATTGATTTGAGTAGGTAAAGGGTGTGCAGTGCCCGGCCATGCCCACTATACAGTTGACGGAGCTGTGCAGCTCCATAATTGAGCAGTTCCAGCCGCCGACACCGGGAACAGTTGATCAGCAAGGGTGCCAGGTGTCCCACTCCCACCGATCACACACTGATGACCTATCCTATTGAGAGGCCATCAATGTTAAAGTTACGGACAAGCACTTTAATAAAAATTGGGTGCACAGTCTGCAGTGTATGCTTAGGGAGAGCACTTACAATCTACCATTACATCACATTTGTCACTATAAATTGCTTACTTTATTACGTAGAGCTCTTAGACCTGACTAGGCCGGTGGGCTTATTTTAATAATCTATATCAGAAAAGCTGCATAATACTTTCTAAATAGGTAACCTTGATCTTCCACCACGCGGCATGACTGACCGCTCCACAGTGTCCTTCCTCCCTGCTGACTCTCCATGCCAAGTTATTATGCAAGGTTAACATGCAATGAATTTCCTTTCCAAATTTGGCCTACACCCTTTTCCTTAAGCACCTCAGAGTAAACCCAGAGTCCATTCCTTATATTTTCCCTTTTCCATTATTTTTTTGCCCTCATTTCCATTAATGAGCTCTTCGGTGTCCCTCCTCCCTCCTTGAGGTCTCACGCTGCTCAGTAAAAGCTGCAGCTTTCAACCAGGCTGGGAGAGTGGAGACTGAATATATCTGGACTCATTAGCACATGGCCATGGACTCATAAAACGTTCATCTTAATATCACGATTATACTGTCATTCTGACATGGGTTATGAAAGTAAGCACCCCAGCCCTATCAGGTGTAAAAGATTGATTTATTAATGTATGCAGTTTGTATTGTGACACATCTGCTTTAAAGTCTACATTAAGGTCTTTTTCAATTTCCACACTCTGGAAGGAATGTTTTTGATAGGTACTTATGCTAATATAAAATAGATATAATTAATTTGCTAACAGCATCATTACAACTTGCATTTCTCTCCATGAAGCCATATCTAAACCCCTTAGGACACATCATTTTGCAGATGTACTGAATTCGTTCACTGGTAATTGTCATGGTAGATCAGATACTAGTCTGATCCGCAGACCTGATGCACAATCATTTTCTATTTGCTTGGCTGTCAGGCAAAGAAGAATCTGAAATGTTTCCTAAAGTTTTGACTTCTAATTTTGCAAATTTAATCCCTTCCATGAAAAAGGCAGAGTACAGAGCAGGCAGATACTCTCCAGCCTAATTGATTGCACATCCATTTATCTCTCAGGGTCTATTTATAGTGTAGCTTCCGAGCAGCTGAAAGTATGTGTTGTATTTCTAGTCGCACATATAGATAGGTACTAATTTAGTCTACTGCAGTTAATTACTGGTAAACAGTGAGGATGGACCGTCTATTTTTAAAACTATGAAAAAGCTGCAAATGCAAATCTAATAAATTCACAAAATGCTAAAAATGATTTGGTCTTGAAATAACAAATATCACATTAACATATTTGTGTACAGCAAAAGCTACAGCAGGTGTCGGCAAGCATTTTCAAGGTGTCGTAACACAGTACAGTCCACCTGCTTCTGCCCCCGCGAGAATGCATGAAAATAGCTGTTCTACTTTTTCACTTTAGACTTCAGAGTTTAGGTGCACGTGTCAACCAGAGAAGTTAATAGCCAGACCTTTATGTACTCTTGCAAATTGTTTCTTCGAATAAAAAGAGGACCTGAAACCTAGCGCCACCTATTGGAAGCAGAAATCCTAAAAGTCAATATTGAGTCTTTAATGAGTCTTGCTACATGACTTAGAATAAAAGCCAAACCAGAATCTCAATTTGCAGACACGTGTTTTGGGGTTTCGCCACTCCTCAGTGCAAAGCAGGAGACCAGATTTAGCTGGATGAGAGGCCTCTAACTGAGGTCTAAGGGGTAACGTTTCTCCTTAAGGAAAGAGACATGCCTGAGAAGCCAGTGTAAGAAGGTTTATAGGCCGTGCAATGCTCCTCTGGGACGTTAAACATCAAAAGCCATGCTGGGGATCCCAGAAGGTAAGAGATTTGAAAGCATCCCATCCAACGGTCAGAGACCACTGACAAGTCCTGTGAATTGAGCCACCCATCCCGAGAGCGAGGAGTAACATCATATCAAGAAAATTTCAGCTTCTCAATACAATGGATTTCCTTTTGAACTTTAACCTAAGGACCTCAGATAAAATTCAGGAAATGGTCTTTACATCCTTCTAAGGGCAACATCTCTATCTTTCTTTTCCATTAGTTTACATTCATAAATCCTATAATCCTTTAAAGCCACCACTTTCATTTGGATGTGTGAAATACAGTTGGGCACTACTGATGAGCGAGCGTGCTCGGACAAGGTGTTATTTTCTGAGCATCCTTGGGTGCTAACAGAGTGTCTTTGGCATGCTCGAATAATATGTTTCAGTCCCCGCGCTGCATGTTTCTTGTCTAAGAGCCACAACACATGCAATCGCAGGGTCTCAAACATATTATTCAAGCATGCCGAAGACACTCTGCTAGCACCGGAGCATGCTCTGATAACACCTTACCCGGGCACATTCACTCATCAGTCATCACTATTAGACATGCATTAGTATATGGATTTAGTGCACCAATGTTGCGACTCTAAAAAAATATAAAAAATGTTTCCTAGTCACCTGTAAAGCCTTGTGAACCCTCTATATAATCAATTAACTGAGAATATCTAGAGTTACCACATGGGTGGATGCCTGTGGCAAGCGTAAAGACAGAAATTGGTTATTTAAACCTCTTTCCTCCAGTGATTTATAAATTAACATTTCAACACATTCAGCTATGCACGGAGGCTTAAATCTGAAGGCCTTACAAAAATGTCCCCAGTTATGGGAGATAATGAGGAGCGCTGTGAATGGGGAGCGCCAATCTCTTACTGTATGCGATGGGAATCTACTAATCCCTGGGGCTGTTACAGAGTGAATTCCTTCTCTATATCTCCCAGAAACATACATTATTATGGATCTGGGTTACAGCGCTGCCACTTTTCCTCCACGTGCACAATACTGTTAATCCTAAAAAAAATGACTGTGAAATGCAATAAATGGTGAGAGAAAATATTTGCATAAATGTAAATTAACAAATGAAACATATGTCATGCCCTACTGTTGCAATACTGAAGTATGGAAGAACAGCACGATATGACATATTACGAAGTTAAAGCTCCAAATATCATCAGATATAACAATCAAATCGACCAATGCCGACATGATATGTTAACAAATGACAACCCCCCCGTGAGCTGAGCTAATGCTCCCATGAATGTTATAGTAAAAACAAGAAATATTACTGCTACAGTATTGGTTAAAACTGCGGTTCTTAAAAGCAGTGCATGACTTTCTGCATTGCATGGACTATAGAAGAGGTTGTCCAGCTTTGAAGGCAATTAATTTTTTTCTCACTTGAATGCTGGGGCTAAAAATCATTTTTGCAATTGGGTTTCATAACATTTTTGCACCGCTTCTTTACTTTTGTGTTGCGCTGTCAACTGCTGTCTGCAAAATGTGCTGAGTATCAGTCAGTGGGCTCATTCTGATGGTCTGATACGGGGTTTGTAACGCTTATCTGTTTTTTTCTCAGCTCGTCTCAGCTAATTATGACCACAGACCACAAATTGCTGGAAAACAAAGAGCCTGTAAAAGTCTAAAAGGTGAAACTTTTTTAATTGCAAAAATAATTTTTAACCCAAATATATACTGTACCTTTAAGATAAAAAAATATTCTAAATATATATATCCCCAAGCAAAAATAGAGGCAGCATTCCAAGGTCAAAAAATATGAGTGGATTATTGACCCATTGTGATGGCGAAGTTTCGTTCCAAGTGAGGAACTTTATCAGGCTTGGAACGAAACGTCGCCATCACAATGTGTCAATGAATCATTCATATTTTTTTACCTTGGAGTGCCGCCTCTATTTTTGCCTGGAAATTACTAAGGTTTGGAATTGCCTGAGGGGCTTTGCACCCACTATTTAAATTTTTGCTATTGCTGCGCTATTCTGTATTTTCATACATTATATATCCCCCAAAGTTAGACAGCCCTTTAAAAAGGTTTTCCAGGACCTAAACATTGATGACCTATCCTTAAATATGTTTCTAAATGTTCTCATTTCCAAAAATTCTGATCATTGTTTTCCCAGACACAGCATTTTGACCAGCATTGATACATTATATTAAAGTTGTAAATCAGGAGCTATGGAGTTGTAGCTATTATAGTATGCTTAGAGTTAAAGTTTTGCAATAGTTGAAGAGCACATATGTCCTAATTTAAAGGTCCAATCCTAGTAAGTCTTAGCATAAGAAACCTATAACTTATATAGCGCCATTATATTCCTCAGCGCTTTACAAACGTTATAATTACTGTTCAAATTGGGATCACAATCTAGATTCGCTATCAGTATGGTCTTTGGAGTGATGAAGGAAACCCAAGCAACCACAGGGAGAACCCAAGCAACTCCTTGTAGATGTTGTCCTTGGTGGGATTTGATCTCAATAGCACTGGTGTTGGGTTCCACTCTACATTCCCTGGAAAGCAATAACTTTTAGGGATTCTGAAAAATAGTCATAAAGGTAAATTGGTTTATACTTCTTGGATGTAAGCAAAATTAATGATGAATTTAAAGGGGTATTACTAATACAAAAATGTGTGACATATCTTCATCTAATGCCATGTCCAGACAAAAAAGATAGAGGTCCCACAGCCACGTAAAAAGATCAGGGATCCTATACTAACGCTTCTGTCAAGGCAAGAGAGGACCCTGGCAGAAATCAATAAATCATGTGTGCAGCCCTCTATTTTCACTTCCATGGAAGTTATGGAAGCAGTAAAGTAGCCATGCACTGGACATGCCATAACTGTCTGCGTTGGGAACACAAGAAGCAGGTATTTAATTGTATTCTTAATTTCGGGCCACTTTGCTTACATGCATGTAAATAACTAGGATATGGTCTATGTAGGAATGTCTGTACCTGCATTTAGGAATTAGGTACTATGTGTGAAAACCCTATTAAAACACAATAATACTCATTTCAGGTATGGCTGTAACCTTGTGGGACATAAAATTTTATTTCCAAGTGATTCATTTTTAAATATATGCTTCAAAGAAGCAAAAGACACCATACAATGGCCATATAATGGCTACCAGTACATACCAGATGTAGATACCTATAGACAATATACCTTGACTTTCAAGGGCTGCATTATAATTTCATCAAACTGTATAAAATCAGATTAGTCACAGCTTTTTATTTCTTCAAGGAAAAGTCAGGTGAAGACATTTTTGAAAACACGAAGGCAGAAAAAACCCCAGTTGTGCCGCTTAATAATTTAAACGCCATAATCTGACAGAACCTCGGAGAGTTTCCATTCTGAACCAATTTCGTGAAGAATTAAACTTTCATCCTTAACCTAAACTTCTTTCTCCCACGTGATCCGTGTGTTATGTCTCTCCTCTTGAGCAGTCACAGTGTAACATGAATCTTTGTCTCCGTGACCCCATATGTCTCTGGTTTAGTTCTTTTAGGACAAACTCAACGGGCCCCGAGGCCATGAACAGGACGGATTAAAGCTGTGAATGGATCAATGCTCCACGCTAGGTGCTAAAATACAATCAATTTCTAACTGCTTGCCTCTGCCTGCACAGGATAAGAAGGTTGGAAGAGGGGAGGGCGAGTGACAGGGCACATTACAAGCGCTGAGATAACAGCGTTTATGATCCCTTGCCTAGGAAGACTGCACCCATTCTTGTGCAGCACAAGACTGAAGGGAGAAATAAGGAAAGGTTTAAGGTAATGAGGATAGTAAGAATATAAACGTGCGAGTAAGATCACAAACCAGAACATTTTGTGCTAACAATTGCACAACATCTGAATGTAGTGAATATGAGAAAAAGGCCTTTTAAAAAAAAAAAAAACATATCCAAGCGTAGAAGCTGTGGCCGCAACATTCTATGACTTGGCAAAGAACTCAGTGTAAGTGCAAGTTGAATTTAGACAAGAGTGCTCATTCCTAACGATATGCCCCATGTAGACATTCCGACAATCACCCAAGAAACAATCAAAATGCTTGTTCTTCGAGTGATCAGATCATTGTTTTTTTTTGTTGTTGCCATCATAAATTATTGACATTGCATCACATCGTGTAAAGGGGGAATGTGCTTCCGACAACATGATGTACATGGGGACAGAATGATTGTATCTACATATTTACAACTGTTCTGTTTTCGGAAGCTTGTGTAAACAGGTAAGTAAATGAATGATGAACTTCTTGTATAAAGTTGACCAGTACTCATTAACAAGTGGAGATCTTCCCATCTACATGCACCATAAAGGTACCGTCACACATAGCGACGCTGCAGCGATACCGACAACGATCCGGATCGCTGCAGCGTCGCTGTTTGGTCGCTGGAGAGCTGTCACACAGACAGCTCTCCAGCGACCAACGATCCCGAGGTCCCCGGTAACCAGGGTAAACATCGGGTAACTAAGCGCAGGGCCGCGCTTAGTAACCCGATGTTTACCCTGGTTACCATCCTAAAAAGTAAAAAAACAAACGCTACATACTTACCCTCCGCTGTCTGTCCTCGGTGTTCTGCTTCTCTGGTCACCACTCTGCTTTCCGGCTGACCGACGCTCACAGCCAGACCAGAGAAGCAGAGCGCCGAGGACAGACAGCGGAAGGTAAGTATGTAGTGTTTGTTTTTTTACTTTTAGGATGGTAACCAGGGTAAACATCAGGTTACTAAGCGCGGCCCTGCGCTTAGTTACCCGATGTTTACCCTGGTTACCAGCAAAGACATCGCTGAATCGGTGTCACACACGCCGATTCAGCGATGTCTACGGGGAGTCCAGCGACGAAATAAAGTTCTGGACTTTCTTCCCCGACCAGCGATCTCCCAGCAGGGGCCTGATCGCTGCAATTTCATCAGAATTCTGGTGTAAATTGTTTTAAAAACTCGCACAATTTTTGAGAAAACATTTTGTAACTTTTGGTATTTTCATGACCGTTTCTCCAATCAGAATGAACAGAACTGGGTCAGGACAGGATTGCAATTCCACAGCGCGCATTATTCATGACGAGCTATGGCATTTCTTATGCCAGAAATCTTACTCTAGTCAGGCACTCGACAGACGTGCACCTCTTAATGAATCAGGAGTCTCACTCTAGCATGCCTCTTTATTAAGAACAGTGTGAACACTACCGGTATTGAAGAATCGGGGCCTTAGTTTTTCTTTTAACCACTTTATGATTTGCAAAACCCTGAAATGGTTAAAAGAAAAGGCATAAAATTAAAGATATGCAATGCACTGTCGTTTTGACATTGCAGGGAACCATGTTAAATTTACAGGGTGCTTTTATTTAGGCGGATTTCGGGTGGAATTCGCCTAAATAAGACGTTTTGTGGGCAAACTTGAGTTTATGCTCAATTTCTGCTTTAAAAACTCACCAAAAAGATTCAGTGGGCACATACCCTTACTCTACAATCACTAACTTTAAGACATCAGCAGTGCCATACTGTGCTGATCTTCCCAGTCTATGGGTCATTTCAACCACTTTCCAAAAACCACTTTCTGTGATATAAAGAATATGTGTTACTAAGTGCAACTGGCCAATAAGACCACTTTTTATGTGGGCCCTTTGTCACCACATTGTAAAGACAATATTTATTTCCTCTACTTGCTTATATAGTGCCAATAATCCTACACCGCTGTACAAACATCATCATCACTGTCCCCATTGGGTCTCACAATCTAAACTCCCTATCAGTAGATCTTTGGAGTGTGGGAGGAAATCGGAGAGCTTGGAGGAAATCCATGGAATCACAATGAGAATATACCAACTTCTTGCATATGTTGTCCTTGATGTTTGACCTCAGGTCTCATATGTTCCTAACCCTCATCATTGCAAATTTGAAGCTGCCAAACTCAAAGTTGCAGCCCACGCCAAGAATAACCACCCACGAGTAGTTGCAATCAGCCATTTGTAGTCTGCATAGGAAGTAACTGGTTTGCACATCTATTTACCAACACTACCAACACATGTTATTTCCTATACAGCCTTCTAGATACTTTAACATAGAGTTGCTTAGAGAATCATGTCTGATGCAATCTTCATTGAAGATTGCACATGGACAGCAGACATCTTCGGACTTTCAATGACGGTTACTATTGGTTAAGATGCCGACATCTTAGATAGCTACGGATCAAATACTTGTTTGGCTGACATCCATCTCATCCAATCTCCATGTTTATAAACATGCATGTTTGGTCAACCATGTGGGCATGAATTTTCAATGGGAAGAGGGGAATAGGTCATTGCCAGGCACTGATAATGTGGGAGAATAAAAAAATCAAGCTTTGAAATATAACATGCCTGATCCACCATCCCTTGACACCATCAAATAGGGAAGAGTCGATTGCAAAATTGTTGAGTTCAGGTAACGCTTCTAAAATACTTATGGGGGTCTTAAGACTATGTTAATTTTGCTTTATTACTTTTAACTAGTATTGTATTGCCATCTTTTTACAAATTTTAATGCATTGCCTCAATGGCACCAATTACAATTAACAAAAATGAGGGCTGAGACCATAGTTGAATATCTAAATCAGTTACAATATCAGAAGACTTTGCTGTTCTAGAGGAAGGTATCAGAATGTGTGCAGACATACCGTATTTTCCGGCGTATAAGACGACTGGGCGTATAAGTGCGATCCCCCAACTTTTCTTTTTTGTCTTCCTATTCGCCGTATGTCGTCTTATAGGGCTGGTGACTAATGTGCCTTTCTCGTCTCCCGAGATCTCAGGATGAGATCTGAATCTGAGCATGCACTGCCCCCAACGGCCATTTTCCCGGAGGCCACCGCATCGCAGCAATGGAGCTGCCGGGGCCTCCGGGCTTTGAGGAAATGCCGGAGGAGCCCCGAATGACTCTGCACTAAGATACGCCGCTACCGCCGCCCCACAGCACAGAGCCCCGACACTGCATGAAGAGGAGCCGCCGCCCCACAGCACAGCACCCACACAGCACAAAGAAGAGCAGCCGTCGCTGCTCCCAGCACAGAGACCCCATGCTGCAGCTACAATTAAGTAATGGGGGATACTCCACTCACTTTCCTGTGAGACGCCCCCTCTTCGTCATCAGGACCACTCCCCCCCACCCACCATATACACATTGGTGCCTTCACCCGGCGTACAAGACGACACCCGGCGTATAAGACGACCCCCGACTTTTAAGAAGATTTTCAGGGGGTTAAAATGTGGTCTTATACGCCGGAAAATGCGGTAAGTCTTTTTCAAGCAGAGTGATTGTCACTGAAGCACAAGTGACAAAGCGGAGAGAATAGTTACTAGTAGTGTTGAGCATTCCGATACCGCAAGTATCGGGTATCGGCCGATACTTGCGGTATCGGAATTCCGATACCGAGATCCGATATTTTTGTGATATCGGGTATCGGTATCGGAAGTGTAAAATAAAGAATTAAAATAAAAAATATTGTTATATTCACCTCTCCGGCGGCCCCTGGACATCAGCGCGAGGAACCGGCGTCCGGCACGGCTTCTTTCTTCAAAATGCGCGCCTTTAGGACCTGTGGTATGACGTCCCGGCTTCTGATTGGTCGCGTGCCGCCCATGTGACCGCCACGCGACCAATCAGAAGCCGCGACGTCATTCCTCAGCTGAAGTCCTAGAATGAGCTGAGATCGATGTCTCATCGATCTTGTTCGAGACAGGGAGCCGCTGTGGAACATGGGTGACCGCCACCATGCTGATATCATCGTGACCCGGCGACTCTGGGAGCAAGTCTGCCAAGAGCTTATAGAGAAGTGGGAGGACCTCGATGTTCGGGCCCAGAATCAAGAAGGTATGTATACTCTGTTCAGTTTTCTTGATGCATTCTAAGTATTTTCTCTAACCAAGTTATGTTTCTCCTTTTTTAACAGGTGAGAAGATTGTTAAACGGTGGCGGTTGATTAGGGATCGCTTTAAGAAGGACTTCAATAAAGAGATGCGGGCCCCGAGTGGATCTGGAGGACGCAGGAGCAAATACAAGTATGCTGAAGCCCTGTCGTTCCTCAGGTCAACGATGGTGACACGAAGGAAAATATTACCCACCACATGTGATGATAACCAATGTTTTACATGTCTAACCCTCTTTGCTCTTTCAGCCAGGGCCATGCAATTACAGTATATTAATTGTTTGTTTTTCTCTTTTGTTCCACAGCACCGTCGGCAGCACTCAGGAGCCTGCAGCACAGTTGAATTCTTCTGGGGCGATCCCTCAGGAGGCCGCCACCAAGGGACACTTTGACAGTGCCGGCCCCTCTACACCTTCTCAGCCTTCCCACACATCGGATCCCTCTGTCCCATCCACGAGCGCTGGAGCATCCTGGCCGGTTCCATTGCATGTATCTGCTGGTGAGGATATAGCGCTTCCTGTACCCCACCCCTCTGCTGCTGCCACCTCTAGTACACCTGTAGCATCAGGGCGCCATCGGCAGAGTGGTCAGGTACATAATTATGCGCCCGAGTTCTTACACCTGAAAGCATCCTTCCAGAACAGTCTGAAAGTTTTGTCCGAGCAAATGGCTACAGGTTTTAACTTGATAAATAAAAGTATACTCGAGATGCATTCACTTCTGTTAACGATGCGTTCAGAGGCAAGAGAGTCACCGAACAACACTTTTTTACAGTCGGTACTTGAACAAATGGGCAAATGGAGACGCTATCTACTTCTCAGCAGATGCAAGTAATGGAATCCTGCCAGTTGACTCTAGCGCTCATTGCCTCAAAAGCAGATGCACCCATGCTGCAACTGCCCCCTCCTTCCTCCACTGTGTATCACTACCATCCTCCTGACCCGTACCACCAACCTGCCCATGCCCCATCCCACCAACCTCACCATCACCCACATCGTGCCCGTGCCCACCAGCCACAACACTTCCAGCGTTCCTGTGCCCCTTCCCACCAGCCACACTACCAGCCTCCCGCCCATGCCCCTTCCCACCAATATGATGATCCCGACCCATACCACTTCCCATCTACTTCATCTGTGCCTCCTCTCCCTGCCCACTACCAACAGCCTCTTTCACCTCCTTCCCAACCCTCTTCTCCACCCATCACTGCTTCTGCCTCCCAATCCTCCCAAAACATCACCTACACCCCTCCATCCTACCAAATTCCTAACCCCAATCCCACTTTCCTGTCCACCCGCTCAATTGCCTTCTCCACTCCTTCACCATTATTTATTGATCCTTCCCCACCACCAACACATTCCTCTCTCCACACTCCCACTGTCGAAGTGTCCCTATCCGACAGCATCTCCAGCACTATCTCCACCCTGACTTATTCCAATCTATAGTTTTGTGTGCTGCAAAATAAAGTTTATTTTTGTGTTTCAAATAGTGTTGAGCATTCCGATACCGCAAGTATCGGGTATCGGCCGATATTTGCGGTATCGGAATTCCGATACAGAGTTCCGATATTTTTGTGATATCGGGAATCGGTATCGGGATTAAGATTAATGTGTAAAATAAAGAATAAAAATAAAAAATATTGATATACTTACCCTCTGACGCGCCCTGGTCGTCACCGCTCCAACCGCCTTGCTTTTGTTCCGAAGAATGAGCGCGTAAAGGGCCTTCGATGACGTCGCGGCTTGTGATTGGTCGCTGAGCGGTCATGTGACCACTCACGCGACCAATCACAAGCCGCGACGTCATCGAAGGTCATTAACGCGCTCATTCCTAAGAATGACATTATATAGTTGACTTTTTATAGATGACATTTTATAGTTGAAATCCAGAACCAGCTGGTTTCACGATACAGATATGTTTCCCATCCACCGCGCCCAAGCAATTGGGAAACTGACACACTTCCTGGAATCAATCTGCTACTTCCAACCATGTCTGCATTGTGGGATGTGGAATGAAATCATCGTGCAGAGAGTCCCACAGTGCCTCACTATTCCAGAGATGGTTGAAATTCCCAGTCTGAACTGGAAATGTAGTGAAGACAGGGATTCTCCAGTAGCTAGAAATCTGTGAACAAAAGCAAGGCAGAAATTACTGCAAATTCAAAATATTAATCAATGAAAGTGCGCTACAAGAGTACATCCAAAAAGAATGCTTACCGAAGAGTGACCATCTGACGCTCAGCCGGTGTAATGGAGAATCTGCAATATATATCACTCCTTCTTATTAGATGTTCAATCCGCTCGACCAATACATCAAAGTTCTTCGCTTTCATCCGCACATAGCTGAAAAACTTCTCTGGGTCTCCTCATAGCTCCATGTATAGAGTAGAAAAGACTCCCTGCATCATTCTCTGTGCCGTGATGGGGTGGATCCACAAACGGCGGCGGCGCAGATGCATGATGCGCTATCTCTCTCGCTCCTTCTCAAGAACAATTGTTTTCAATTGATTCGCTTCCACGATGAAATCCACGTTGTTCTGCAGAATCTTCGCAATAATGCCGTCCATCTTGCTCTGTATCTTACTCCTCTCAAACCTGTCACTGATGGCCTGTAGGAACACTGTGTATATAGTTTTCAGGGGGCCAATCGCATTTTTAGCCTCTCAGGGGGCGTTTTTAAAAACCGGATCTGTCAAAAAACGGATGGAAAAATGGACGAAACGGATGACAACCAGATGAGACGGATCCGTTTTTTTGCCGGATCCAATATCCGGATCCGGCAGAAAACCAGATCCGTCTCATCCGGTTTTCACAAAATAAGCCAGATCCGGTGCTGCTGCACGACACCGGAACCGGCATGCGGCAAAAAACCTGATGTGTGACGGTAGCCTAATGGAGACTGCATAATGTGTGTGGAAATATACCAGTAGAAAACATGTCGACCGCACATTTTATGATGATGAAATCAATACAGTAATTAGGATTGAGACTAGGTTAGTCATAAACTATCATGGCTGCATGCAGAGGTATGCACAAAAATATGGCTTCCAAGCTATACCAATGCAGGATTATGGCGCATCTAGGATTTTATTCACCTGGTGCAAAGATTTAAAAGTACTTTCATATGGCAGAAAAAGTGCTCATAAAATTGCTCATTCGCAATCACTGGACCTTGCAAACATGCCACCAATCAGCCACCAAACAAGAAAATATCTTGCCCGTCAGCTGACTGGATTGTATAGACGGTCCTGAAATTATCATGGCAGCACATCTATCTGTGCAAACATCAAATCTGCTGCTGACAATTTCCAAACTGCAATTTACAAATTGTAATAACCATCATTGGGTCTTCATTCAGCTTGCATTAGCCCATGTAAATGGGGCCCTAAACTTGTTAGATCAATGATTGGTGCTAGTTATGAACAGACATCTGGTAATATAACCCTACCAGTGGTTTTCTGCCCTTGCACCTCATTGCCCCATTATGACACCCACCATCATGAGCATTACCCTCTCAATGATCACTTGAGAATAATAATAAATGTATTTTAATGGACATACAACAAGCCACAAAACAGAATAAAATCAATTAAAAACATTTGCCCCTGAGGAAGCCATAACTGTGTGACGATACGCATAGGGTCTGGCCCCTTTCCAATCCCCTTTGACATGCACAGATCTTGATAGTGTTTTGCAATAATGGACTACTAAGTTCCTTCACCACCATATGTATGGTACAAAGGGACCAGACCCCACGTGTATCACCACACAGATAGGGCTTCCTCAGGGGAAAATGTTTTTAATTTGAGTTTTTTCTGTTTTGTAGCTTGTTGTATGCTCAATAAAAATACATTTATTATTATTTTTGGGTGATCCCTGTTTTTTCCATACCGCTTTTTTTTTGTTCTGTAGAAAACACTTAAAATAAGCCCAATAGCAGCCTGCCCTGTTTGGGATTTTTGTTTGTTTCCAGACTGCACAACTTTGGGAAAATAAATCCTGTGGACAACCTTCCACTTTCATTGGTAAATTTGCTGTAGTTGTGCTAACGAGCTGCACATCATCATCATCTATGGGCCCCTAGGATCTCCAATGGCTGCCTCTATGGTGCCCATGCTCTTACTTAAATTCCTATAAAGATTGCAAGAGAGAAGATTTATAAGTATATCTACTGGACGGATAATGATAATGAGTGTAACGCTGTATACACTCATGAGTTGTGGATATGCCGTTTGGTAATGTTTTGATAAAAGTTTAGTGTAATCATATGTTTATATGAAAAAAGGTTAAGTAGAATTGGGAATGTCTAACTTAAAGGGGTTGTCTCATAAACGTTTGTTACCTATCCATGATCACTAGAACAGTAGTCCCAAAGTCCCATGTGTGACCACTGATCAGTCCATCATAGAGGTGGTCACGTACGTTCAGTACTACTACTAGTAACACTTTCGGCCTCCCAATCTTGGGATCGATCAGAGTCTCAGAAGTTAGACCCCCACATTTATCCTCTATACTTGGTTTATGATAAATTCCCTTTAATATGATTAAAAGTAAATTGTGAAACACAAGAAGGAGATAATGGCAACAGACCAAATTCCTATTATCAGTTTTCCAATACTTGGTTCAGTTGGTATTTGTTTCAGGACCTACCAACATTTCAAGCATTGTTGACAACCCTTTAGTGAGTGTCATAAGGAGATATGATGTTTATACATGGGTTTGCAAGAGGCTGGAAGGGATATCCCTGTCCCACTCTTCCCTCTTTTTATTTTTCATTTTTTCCCCTTTTCATCCACTCTGCTCATTCCTTCTTTAATGGAATTGTGTGTTTTTGTGTGGAATTATTTGCATTATTCTAAGATATTTGAAAATATTGCCTTATTATTATAGTGTTATTGTTCTCTTAATAAAACTTGACTTAATAAAAAAAGCATTAATGACGTAGATGAGTAGAAGAAAACGTAAGAGAAGTAACAGGACTGTAAACTAAACTGTAGAAATAAAGCAAAACACCTAAAATATATCCTAAATGGTTACCCAAACAATATAAATACACCTACAAAGAAAGGCACCACACACAGATAATATAAAAGTAATGTTTATTAATGACAAAAACAAGACCAAGCATGGTCATAAAAAGCCAAAACAGGCTTTCATTGCGTCGGGTGTGGTGGACTCCTGGACTCTCTCCATTGTTTTTGGTAAATGTATGTTCTTTTATGTATTATATTAGACACGTATTTAAGATGGTTGTACTTGGACATTGTGCATGTCGGTATATATGGCACATTTAGCCTTATCTATTAATATTCAACACATGCTTGTCCTTTTTGTATGCAGGTATTTATACATTTATTCTTTTGTTAAAAGTGTATAGCACTGGCTAGGAATCAATTAATAAGAGCCATCTTGTGTCCTTTTTCTCAAATTCTACCATCTTTTTACCTTAATGAGAGTTATATTTATACACTGGTATTTATATTTTATTATTAACTTCCAGGTTTGTCCATCTTTTTTCTGTGTTTGTTGTTTCTCACCTTTGCCTGTTTTGGCTTTTTATGACCATGCTTGAACTTGTTTTTGTCATTAATAATCATTACTTTTATATTATCTGTGTGTGGTGCCTTTCTTTGTAGGTGTATTTAAACTGTAGAAATAATAGACCTTATGATGGTCCATTATGTTTAAAGTTGGCTCCGCAATGTCTTTTTACACTTCTACCGTAGATACAAATCGCTTATTCGACAGGACATTTTTTGTTATCTAGGGATTTAGGGAAAGGACATATTGACAAAGATATATAGGCTTACCAGTATCATTCCATTTCAACTTAACAGCCAAGAATTCTTTTAATTAATGCCACACATCATCCCAACAGGGTAGGTCATAAACCTTAGGTTTCTTTAACTCTTCATGACTTATTGCTTTTTAGCAACAGGCTGATGGTAATTAAAACAGAGTCCATGTTGCAGTGTACTTGAAGCATCCATTCATTTTGTGCTTCATGTAGCTTTAATTAACTAAATAAACCAACCGATTCTCCCCTTCGGCATTCAGAGGCACGTTGCTCTACAGCGCTGCCAACTTTATATAATGCTCTTCGCATGTTTCCATACTGTAAGTCAGCATATGAAAACCACTCATAGCATAAAACTCTTCTTCACCATATAATGAGAAAAGATTTAATTCAGTCCAGGTAGCTTAGTGAAGTCTTCCATTGATGCCCAAGGTCCCAAGACTGAAGTCACAATCCAATTTCCATACAACTGGAGAAGTATAACTCATTAACTTTCCATAAAAGTTCATGGAAAAGTTGTCGCTTTAGGGATAAGAAAACCATTTATTTTTATCTTTAGCTTCTTTTACACCTTTTTTTTTTTTTGCAAAATGTTGCATGGGTTTTTAAAATGTTGCAGGAAGCTCTACAGTATAAGCAAAAAAAGTGTGCAGCACAAATAAATCAATTGTGGAGCAGGAATGGAGTACATCTGTGCAAACATGTTGTGACTTTTTAGGAAGTCGCAATTTATATATCTACCGCAAACATAGGGAAAACAAAAACCACACTTACAATGGTGAACATAACAGGAAAAACAGGCAAAAACATAAAATAAACTTAAAAAAAAAAAAAAAGTTTTGAGCCACTCAAAAAAATGCAAAACCCCCATGGGCAAAAAAAGGCGCAAAAGCAAAACTGGGCAAAAAATGTGTTTTCTATTCTCATGAAGATGCATTGAAGGGATTTGTGGTAAAAGTGTGCATATTAGAGCATGTTTTATTTATAAACAAATGATAAGTGTTTTCCTGTTATAGTTTTTAATTATTTATTTTATTTAATTTTTTGGGGTGTGTCAAATAATTGAAAATGGTGATCCTGGAAGTAGAAGAATTTGGAGCAAGTACTATATATTGGCACAATCCTGCCTCCCTAAAAAAGAAATTGAAGGAGGTAATTCAATATTACAATAAAGAGTAATAGTAGCATACACTAAAGTAGAGAATAACTATGGTAAGAATAATGGCTATGCAAAATGTCATATAGTAGATATAATTCATTTTACACTTTAGTAAATCCTATAACATACACCCGGCTTGACCTGTCATCATTAGTTTGGATTAGTGCATGTTGCACAAGGAGCATATCTACCACATCCACAAACTGTGAAGGATGCATTACATACAGAATACTAATGCAAGAATGTAGCAGAGTTCCGATCTGTGAGCAAAACAAACTTGTGTTCTTCTATGATCCTTTTGAACTCATCTGTTTCCTCCATCAGCATATCTCACATAACAGAAGTCCGAAAACCATATTGTGCCACCAATACCATCATATTGGGTGGGTACCATCATAACAATAGACAAAATATGCAATAAAGTACAATATACTGATCCATCTTACCTGGACCTTCCACTGCAGCTTTATTACAAAAATAAGGTAGAATTAATATCTATGTATATATGTTGCATATCATAAAATCTGCAGATATAAACCCAATACATTCATACATTTTCTGAAATTGTAATTACAAAAAAAGGGAAAATTATATTACTCAAATTATAAACATTCATGAAAACATCAGACCCTAAAGAATAATATGAAATTAATATAGAATAGAAGCACTGACATGTTCTTGTTGGCGTCATTCATTTTTGGTATCAGTTACATCCACAGACATTACTTGAAAATGGAAAACTTACAGAATGAGTCCTGATGGTAAAACACAATTGAATATGAACTGGTTATTAATATTACTCACAGGAAAGAGCAAGACAAAGCTCATCTGTAACATATGCTGGTAGTGTTACCTACAAGTTATCAAACCCCAATCGGTCATCTGAAGCACTAAATTCTGCATCTGTTTGTATCCCTTTCCTGTTTTATACAGTTCAACTACCTTTTCCCGTAGATCCGTTGACAGTTCTTTTGCTTTCCCCATGACTCAAAAACCAGACCCGTCAATGGCTGGATGAAAGATGCAAGAGTCTGGATCCCAGAAACTCGCTCAGCTTTTATGCACACACACACTGATTACAAGCTAACAGGTTACAGGTGAAGATGTTACCTTTAATAGCCATTCAAACCCATTTGTGTCAACTTCTGTGCATGTTATCAGGCCAAAATCACCAGGGTATGCTTGCTTTGATCATGGTCTTTGGATGTTTTGTTTTTTCATTATGATTTAAAAAGAGAAAACACAGTAGTTTGACAATAAATGGCTTCACCTAACCACTAACCATGAGTAGAGAAAAAGTTTTGGTGTGATCATTCATATTCTCTGAAAAAATGTTGCCAGGGTATGTAAACTTTTGAACACAACTGTAGCTGATGGCCAAATTCTCGTTAGATGGGAGAATTGATTTGCAGGACTCCCATCCATCAGCCAGGTTAGTAATCTGTGACTGCTGGATATGAGCTCTGTGAAGCTCCTTACCTCCCAGCATTCCTGGCTCTTCTAATAAGGAAGGACTGGTGTAATGTAGTGTATGCATAATGTCACAATGATGATGTTGGATCAGGCAACGAAAGAAGAGCTGGGAATGTTGGGAGGTAAGGAGATTTGCAGAGTTCCCATTCAGCTGTCATAGACTACTGACCTGGACTTGAGTCCTACGAATTGATTCTCCCATCAAAAATCAACAGCTTTGTCTCCCAAAAACTCAATAACACATGAATGTTCTGCTCGGCTTAGCATTAATGAGTTTTCAATAAGGATAGCTAATGGTAGTGGTTTCTCATTTTAAAATAAATGCACAATCCTTACCTTCCCAACATCATTGGGAAAAATCGTCGCATTTGGCAGACTTTTATATAATGTTTACGGGGGTTTTCAGTACTATCTAGTCAACCTTTGTGGCTTGCAAGAAACTAACGCAGAGGGGATCCCAAAGTTAAGGTTACCAAATTTCAATTTCAAATAGGCTGAAAAGTTGAACTGCAATTAGTCCTCATACAAGGGATCAAGAGAATGCCAAGAGTGTGCAAAGCAGTCATCAAAGTAAAAAGTGGCTACTTTGAAAAACCTAGAATATAAGACATCATTTCAGTTGCTTCACATTTTTTTGTTAAGTATATAATTCCACATGTGTTAATTCATAGTTTTGATGCCTTCAGTGTGAATGTACAATTTTCACAGTCATGAAAATACAGAAAAATATTTAAATGAGAAGATGTGTCCCAACTTTTGGTCTGTACTGTATGCTCATCCAGTAGCTATGGGGACCAGAATCCAGTCCGATAATTACCAAATAAGTTAGTGAAGTATTATTTCAAATATCACAAAAGTCATCCTAAATCCAGATAGTTAGGGATGTGAAATAGAAGGGGTCCAACATAAAAGAACAACAGCTCACCACACTTGTAATGGCTTCATCTAGCATGCTTGGCAACTTGAGCAGATCAAGTCAATATAATTAAGAAAGAGAAAAGCTGGCACTTTGTCCTTGAGAAAACGCCATATTTATTGTATCGTTATTCCATAAGTGCTAAAACCACTGAACGAGATTCTTACATACTCAAAGCGTTTCGGAAGTAAACTTCCGTATTCATCATAAGGGACTTTCATGAATAAGAAAGTTTAGTTCTGAAGCATGTCGGATGTTTGAGGATCAGTATTTACTGGGTTTAGCATGTATGGAATAAAGTTTCCATAAACACAGAGTTTTTTCAAGAAGGATGTCTTTTCTCTTACTCTCTTACATTGAAATAGAAAGGGGCCCCATTTTCATCTTGGCTGTATAGTCAATGAAGGGATGGTAAAACAATGGGACCAAAAGGGCACTATTCCCTTTAGCTGTCAGAATGAGATGTCACGAACCAGTATCTAACTATGGTGCTCCATTTTTTCGATGCAATTCTACTAGTTGTATTATTGCACAAACAGTAATGAAGTAACATTCACAAAGCTGAAAATTAAGGGATACACTGAAGTTTACAGCCACATTATATTACTTCATTTCCAAACTCTTCACGCCTATCAATCCAAAAACAAAAATGCTGTTTTGCATGAGCCTCCTATGACAGAAGAAGGATAAAGAAGAAACATGTGGCGATGAATAACAGCTGACATGAAATGTCTTTTGATACATAGTCAATATTCCAATGTGACATCTTTGTAATTACAGTACAATGTTATATGGCACTTTCCAATTCACAAGTGCTTTACAATTATACTTCAGCAACACTCGTACAGCCACTTCTGCCAATTCAAAACCACCTCCAGCTGGGAAACTGGGACAAAGTACAGTAAGCTCAGGAGGTTGAGGATTAGGAGCACGCAACCGAACCTGTTCTCTGATTCTAGGATAAAACAAGCTGGAACAAAATGCAACGGTCTTATTTTAGGAACATGGAAAGAACCTAAGACAACATCAAATACCGTTCTTATGCCTCATGGGGAACAGTGCCAGCAACAAATCCTCAATTGCGGCTGCTAGAGCTAAAGCAGAACGATATATTAACAGCTTCTAAGTGATGAAACACTACTGGTAAGACAAGTATTGGACAATCACATCTAACAAAGCACTTGTTGAAGTTTTCTTAGTAACTGTGTGTCAAATTGAAGTAGAAGACCCTTTACGTTTGTGACAAGGAATAAAAAAAGACACTGTTTATAGATGAATTAAGGTTCCCAAAAACAATTTTTATCAACAAAACATAATGTTCTTGATAGCCACAAGGGAAAGCTACAAAAGCACAAATTTCATATTCCCCATGTTGATCCTGTAAACTCAGTAGAAAATAAATAGCATTTGTTTTACAAGTTTTTTGGCATAAGGAAATCACAAAATTTGATGCACTGCATAATTGTGGAAAAATGTAGCAGCATCTACTCCTAAAGAGGAGTATCTAACTGCTACTCATCTTGCCACAATATCAATTTATGGCACACCAATAGCCCAAGAATGCACAAACTTTAATAAGAGGCATATAGCTCTTAATATATCTGGAGTATCTTGCTCTAACAGGCTTTTCACAGTCTTCATAAATCCCTCCTTCCCACACGTATCTTTCTGTGACCCATGAACATGGTACTATTCAGACTGCTTCAATAACTATTGTTAAACTTCCAAAAAAGGGAACATTTTTTAATATAACGAATAGTCAATGTAAATAGGGATGGGTGAACCAGTGGAAGTTTGGGTTCTGGTACCCCACCCTAATTTTATTTCAAAGTTGGGTTCAGGTATCAGAACAGTACACGAACTTCAACAAGAACCCGAGCCCCATTGAAAATAAAGATTACCCAAACTGGAAAAGGGAAAAAAAATTCTCTTTCTTTATCTGGTCTTACCACAGAACTCCGAACATTGGTACGGACTTCCGGGGAAAGTCTGTCTTTGGCACACTCTACAGTAACTATAAGATACAAACGCTGAACTCGTAAGTGTTGGGTTTGCCCATCTCAAGTTGTAAACTGAAACATTTCTAAGTGGTACTCCATTAAGCATAGGCTATTACAACCATATTTACAACCTGGTTACCTCCTCTATAACAGAAATGTCTTTAGCTGTCCCTGTATTAGCATTTCCTCCATCTGTGCTTTGCACCAGGAGTTTCCATTCCAAAGGCTCTCATACACATTAGATAAAATTCGACTGGACTATTTTTGGTGGGGGGCAGTTGACTATCTCCCAACGCTAGGTGAATTTCAATGGCCTATACCTTTGTTCTTCCCGGAGATAATCCAATGCTATAGGAGTCTGACAATGGCTGTCTTAGGCTAGGTTCACACTGCGTTCAGTGTCTCTGTTAAACGGACTACGTTACACCGCGGCATAACGCGATGTAACGTAGTCCGTTAACGCCGCCATTGAATGCAATGTCGGACACATCGCTAGCACATGCCCACAATGGGCATGCGCTAGCGATGCGTCTGACATTGAGTGAAGGACCCGAGAAGCGGGCTGCAGCATTTACGGGTCCATCACTGCTAGCACAGATGGAGTGAGCAGATGCTCCATCTGCGCTAGCGCTGTGCCAAAGTTGGCACTTGCGTTAAAGAATAGCACAGTCCATTTAACATATGCATTGAATGGACTGCACTAACGCAGTGTGAACCTAGCCTTATAGAGGACACAGGAGCGCTCTGCCACCCCGACAGTTGCTGTGTATGGAGCAGTCAGGAGAGATAATGGTCTACCGATTGATCATTCAGTCTACAGCTATCTAATCTGTATTGGTGTCTTAAGATAATGGAAACAGGTAATGACAGGATAAAGGCTACATGTCTCTGGAAATTATAAGCTGGGAAAAACTGGTGCACAACATATGAAATGTTGGCATCTTTGGAAACCAATGACATTCTTCTCCTGTTTAGAAAAAGACATAGCTGATTTTTCTTGATCTACTCTAAAATTGCATTCTCTTAAAAGCCCATGTGGAAGATCTATACTGATGAATGCTTAATTCAATATGACTAAACAGCAAGTTCTGAAGGGATCAATGGTAATTACAGAATATTCATGGGAAAAAAAGCAGTAATTGGCCAGAGCGATGTGGCGTGAATCATGAGGTATGTGAGTGGTACATAAGGGATTGTACTTGCCAAGGAAATGTAAGATGCTGTAAGAAAAAAAAGACCATGCCGAAACAATATAATACAAAGCCACAACAAAGATAAGTGTATATAAAATGTAACTAATATCAAAAGGTACAAAGCCTATGCCAGGTCTCTCTACAACTGTACAGTATGTGCATTCACCGAATTGAAAACCTGCCCTTCTCACCTATGGAAATCGGTTCGGAGGAAGTGGGTAGTTAGCTGGCATTAATTTACAAATCACAGCAATCTATAAGGAGATTTAGGAATCCGCAGGTAGCTTGTTTTTCACCTGTGTCTAATTTTATTGTCAACTCATGTGAAGGTCAATGTAAAATGCATTACTAATGCATTAGAGAAGAGAATCAAGAGCGCATTGCCAGCAGTGAACCAGAAGAGAAAGAAGTGCAAGGGCTAAAACTCTGCTGTAGAAGAAAGTAAACAGATGATTCAGCGAAAGTGGCAGGCGGAGAGATAGATTTAACAATGGCAGCTTTACAAAAAGTCCCAAGAGTGAAAGGAGAGAATAGTTCTAAACCTGACATCTAAACATGATATTAATGTGGCTTTAAGAAGCAGGCCGGTTACAAGTTTATAAAAACTTCTGTTTTTCCCCAAATTTTGACAAATATTAAAAAAAAAAATCTAAATTTATTCTGGGTTATCAAATGCAAAAAATGTGGAGATATCATTGAAACTAATCAAGATGCTACCTTCACTTTTTGAGGTGCCTTAACAATAGAAGCTGAGATCTAATAGGTTGATGATGAACTCCTCCGCTTGTTATTTCCAGCTTTGTTAGTTTTGGTCACGTTTGTTAAAGCCTTGCTCAACCTTAGTGTAGTTTTTCAAGTTGCGAATTAAACTCTCAAGCTTGGACATCTTTATTCTAGGAGTTATTTTTACGCATTTCAAGCAGCTTGGATGTACTGATATCTACAATACTTCATAAAAAAAGAAAGTCACAAGTCCAGAAAGTAATATTTCCTGTAGAGTTAAGGAGGTATTGAATCACTGTTGGGTAAATCCACCAACAGATATGGAAATAGAATTGTAGGCCAATAAGGCATTGACTAGCATTGTGACAAAAATGTTGCCTTTGGCACAGTTTGTTTTTAATGGCCTTGACAGCGGCTGTCTGGCATTGTTTGCTGAAAATAAGTCTGGATCATTGGACAGGGAGCAGGAACTAATTACAAATTCTGTCATTTATTTCCAATGGATATTCAGAACATTTTGGAAGAAATGAATGAGAATGCAATCATTGTAATGAAAATTTATGAAAAATATTGCAATGTAATTAATGTAATTAGCACATATCCATATATCTTTAACAAATCTAGTACATAAGTGTTCTTCTTTCTATGATACCTTTAAATGACCTTTAATTAGGACTGTGTGATTCAAAGTTATAATATAATATAATTGCCTATTCCTTATACGTAAAATTCCAGTTCTGAATTACACTGGATAATGAACTGCTCACATATGTGCTAGTATTATACTTTTCTTAAATCCATTATGTGGGTCGTTATACACATCAAAATTGATTAACGGTCGGTGAAATTACTAAGGGACATAATAATGGGACTTAAAATGGGTGCAGTAATACAATGAGCTCTGGAACAATAACGTTGGCGTCAATGATACCTAAACTAATTGTTATGATCAACAGGCATGAATACTTTGGAAGATTTGTCAGGCTGAGTAACATAAGATAACCTGATAATCTAAAAGATAACTCACAGAGAGAGACATTGACATGCAAAATTTTATGCAAAATGGCCATATAGTTGCAAATGAGGAACCAAAGGAAGCACTGAGACCCCACCGATTCAAAAAATGAAGGCGCTAAAGTGCACCATTAAAATGTAGGACTCAGTGCACATGAGCAATAATAGTCTTAGTCATTGTCTATTGCAATTCCAAAGGTGTCTAAGCACAGGGGTCATAGAACTGGAGAAACAAATGAATTATTCTGCGCTGCCATGGAAAAAGAAAAATAAAGGATGCCAGGTGGTTTTATTCATCAACACATTTTAAAGTATATAACATCTTCATCAGGACAGATCACGAGCAGCACAGAGGTCGGCTATCTCCAAAAGTCCCCTAGATCAGTGCTCCCTAACTCCGGTCCTCAACAACAGGTCATGTCTACAGGATTTCCTTAGTATTGCACAGGTGATGGAATTCTTGCCTTTCCAGGTAATGCAATTATCACCTGGGCGATACTAAGGAAATCCTGAAAACATGACCTGTTGGTGGCTCTTGAGGACCGGAGTTGGGGAACACTGCCCTAGACCATATATAAGCAGCTGGTCAAAATTGCTGTTATTGTGAATAGTTAAGCAAGTTGAAGATGAAATTATCTCTAAAAGGCCTAAAGTTAAAAATCACACATTTCCTTTTTATTTTAGGCCCCCAAATTTTTTTTTCATCTTACACATTTGAAAAACTACAAAAAGGAAAATGGGCCAATGCAAAAGTTTGGGCACCCTGCATGGTTAGTATCTAGTAGCACCCCCTTTTGCAAGTAGCACAGCTTTTAAATGCTTTTTGCAGCCAGACAAGAGTCTTTCAATTTTTGTTTGAGAAATTTTCAAAGTTATCTCCAAGGGTACCCAAAATTTTTCATTACTAACAAACTTTCCTTCCTTGCTATCACTAAAACCTGGCTCACCCCCCTCTGACACAGCCTCTCCAGCTGCACTTTTGTATGGTGGATTCCACCTTTCCCCACCCTCACCCCAGCAGCAAGCATGGTTTTCTCCTGTCAGATACCTGCCCCTTCAACCAAATCCCACTACCTCCCTCCATTACTCTCACTTCTTTTGAGGTGCAATGTGCGTGCATCTACTCCCCCTCCAACTGGCAGTCTTTTACTGACCCCCAGGACTAGCAACCACCTGCTTCGACCACTTCACCATCTGGCTACTTAAATTTCTTTTCCGCTGATATCTCCACTATTGTCATGGGTAATTTCAACATCCCCATTAACATTTCCCACTCAGCTGTCTCTAAGCATCTCTCCCTTCTTCCATCAGTCTTGTTCAATGGTCTTCTGCAGCTACTAATAAAGATGGCCACACACCGGGTCTCATCTTCACCCACCTCTGTTCCCTATCTAACGTCTCTAACTCGCCTCTTCCTCTTTCCGACCACAACCTACTTGCATTCTCTTCCTTTCCCTCTCTAAGTCCACAAGCCCATCTCCAAAAACTGGCACACCCTCGCAGAAATCTCAAACACCTCATAAGACAAAGTTTTTGCCTAATATCTCCACAGTCCCTCCTCATAACTACTTACCCTCGTCCACCAAAACCAGCTTCTCCGCCATTACAGAAGATCAACTTTCCTCTCCAAATCACATCTTACCACCTGTGAACTTGACCCAATCCCATCCCACCTCATCCCAAACCTCATTACAGTCTTCATCCCAACCCTAACCCATCTCTTCAACCTGTCACTAACTGCTATCTTTCCTTCATGCTTCAAGCATGCCTCGATCACACCCATCCTCAAAAGCTCTCCCTTGACCCATCTTTTCTGTCCAGATATTGCCCCATATCAATTCTCCCCTATGCCTCAAAACTTTTGGAACAACATGACCATTTTGATCTGACCTCCCACTTCTCCTCCTGCTCCCTCTTTGACAGCTTGCAATCTGGCTTCTGACCCCACCATTTCACTGAAACTGCCCAGACTAAAGTTACCAATGACCTACTAACTGCCAAATCGAAGCAACACTACTCCATCCTGCTCATCCTCCTGGACCTGTCATCTGCCTTCAGCACAGTGGATCATTCAAACTTACTACAGATTCTCATCTCTTGCCATGACAGACTTGGCTCTATCCTGGATCTATTCATACCTAACAGACCGGATATTCAGCATCCCCCTCTCACACACCACCTCCTCATCTCACCCCCTAACTGTTGATGCCCCCAAGGTTCAGTACTAGAACCCCTGCTCTTATCCATCCACACTTTTGGCCAAGGACAGCTCGGCTTTCAGTATCCTCTCTATGCTGATGACACACAGATCTACATCTGTGGAGAAAATATCAGTTCCCTACTAACCAGAATCCCACAATATCTGTCGCTATTTCATCTGTCTTCTCTGCTAGATTTCTAAAACTTGACATGGGTCAAACAGAATTCATCATCTTTCCATCATCTCACTCAACTCCCCCATCAGACCTATCCATCAAAGTCAAAGGCTGCCCATTTTCTCAGTCCCACAAGCTTGCTGCCTTAGAGTAACCCTTGACTCTGATCTGTCCTTCAAACCACACATCCAAGCCCTTTCCACTTCCTGCCGACTCCAAATCAAAAAGATCTCCCAGACCCACCCATTCCTCAACCAAGATTCTGCAAAAACACTAGTGCATGCATGCAAGATCTCCTGCCTCGACTATTGCAACCTCCTGCTTTGTGGCCTCCCCTCCAATCTATCCTAAATTCTGCTGCCTGACTAATCCACGTGTCCCTCACACTATTCTCCGGCCTCTCCCCTCTGTCAATCTCTGCACTGGCTCACCATTTCCCAGAGACTCCAATTCAAAATCCTAATTTTGGCATACAAAGCCATCCACAACCTGTTTCCACCATACATCTATGACCTCATCTACCATTACCTGCACGCAACCTCCAATCCTTACAAGATCTCCTTCTCTGTTCCCCTCTTATCACTTCTTCCCACAATCACATACAAGACTTTTCCTGTGCATCTCCCCTACTCTGGAATTATCTACCCCAACATATTAGACTCTCGCGTACCGTGGAAATCTCTCTTGCGACAAGCGTACAACCAACAGTAATCCATGTTCCACCAAACTGCTGCATAACCAGCTCTCCCCTCTCCTACAGTATTCTCACCACTCCCTTGTAGACTGTGAGCCCTTGCAGGTAGCTTCCCCATCTCCTCCTGTACCAGTTAGTGACTCATTTTGTTCAAGATTACTGTACTTGTTTTTGTTTTTGTACCCCTTTTCAAATGTAAAATGCCATGGAATAAATTGCACTATAATAAATAATAATAATCTTTAACTTTAGCACTTTTAGAGATAATTTCATCTTCATCTTGCTTAACTGTTCACAATAACAGTAATTTTCACCAGGGAAGCCAAAACTTTTACATGCAACTGTACAGAAATTCTCCCTTAAATGGGTGCTCCTGTGTTCTCTATAAGGGCTTATGTATATGATCAATTTTCTCATACAAGTGCTATCCGTGGTTTTCTTTGGGGCGGTGCACAAGTGTGATTTTTTTTCCTCCAGCTAAGTGGTCAACGGAAAAACACATGATACTGTAGGCCAAACCAATCAATATTTGTGGGTTCATCTGACAGTCTAATGTGCATGGAGGTCTGTAGAATGGCATTATACATGTACAGCATGCCAATTTACACATGAAATTATGCTAAAAATACTGTGTAGAGAAAGCTGGGGAAAAAGCAGTGCAAATAGGGTCTTATCCAACAACTTAGTTTTTGCAAAAAAACGTATCAACCAAATGCACTGTTTTTTACATCTTTTTACTAGCACTTGCGGATTACTGTGATTTTTTGAAACTGAGTGTTTTTGGTTCTACTATGCTCTTTTGTGTCTTCAACTTAGTTTAAAAACAGACTATTTTAACCTGATCCATTAAAATATGAGCTTGGAAATGTTGGTCAGCTGCTGTGAATCTATGGGTCGTCGGACTGATTTTAGATATGGGATGGAGAATTTGTGGAATTGTTCCATGCTGCTGAGGACTGAAGACACCAGATGCCAGGAAATAATATTCGACGCATTATTCGACGCGTTTCGAAGTACAACACACTTCTTCAGGAATTAATTGCATAGGCTCTGTGGTTAGTTCCTGAAGAAAAACTATGTTGTACTTCGAATAAAACCACATGATATCAGATGCCAGGAAATAGTATCATGCAGTTTTATTAAACGCATTTCGAAGTACAACAAACTTCTTAAGAAACTAACCACATAGCCTATGTAGTTACTTCCTGAAGAAGTGTGTTGTACTTCAAAAAGCATAGAATAAACTGCATGATACTATTTGCTGGCATCTGATGTCTTTAATCCTCAGAAGCACAGAACAATTCCATAAATCCTCCATCCTAAAGCTAAAAATACTGAAAATTCCAACTTAATGTGAGCAGAGCACACTGTAGATAGTTCAGCATTTCTGCTTTTCAGACTAGCAAATATCGGGATTATTAAGCTCTGGTTGATCTGAGCACTGCTTGCTGAACTTATCTGTCAGTGGTTGCACTTTGGAAGATCAGTTTAATCTCATCTGCCTCCTGAGGACTGAACGGCCTCCCCCGCCCAGCAGCACACGTAAGCCACAGTCGGGAGTGATTTCTCTTTCCTGTTATGCTTAATTAAACCACCTTAAAATGGTTTCTGTAGCTAAATCTATACAAACCAGCCAAACAAATAAATCAATATAAAATGATGTGGCAAGAAAAATGATGCACTGCTAAAGAACTGTACCACGCACTGTTGTCAATAAGGGGTCTATATGAAATATCTGACTGTAAAGCCTCTGATACATAGTTAATGAGGCTGCAAAGTGACTATTGCTGCCATGGGAAGGCACTGTACTTCACCGCGTGTGCAAACTAATGGGCCTGTTCTATGATGATCGAGACATGCATCAGCTGACTGTAGCAAAATGTCACGCTGTTACCAGATCAAATCATGTAAATGCAAGATTCTAACAACGCGTCAGGCAATATCTTCACTAGATATTACAAAGAAACTATTAAAATGTTGCCTGGTCCCAAGATCCTGATCATCAAAAACAAAAACAGCAGGGGCTAATTTCAAGAATTGCTTCCCTTCACTTTAATAGGAGATCGACTGCAATACCAGAAAATGGCCACTGCACAGTGTATGATGATATAGTTTACCTTCAGCAGCTGCTCAACCGGTTTACAGCACGGTGGTGCAGTCAGGTCTCAGACCAATAGCTATCTGATATTGACACCCGAACTTATGGAAAGGTCATCAATATCAAAGTCCTGACAATCCCCCCAAATTATGAATATTTACTGAACCACAGTTATGTGAAACAGCAATAATGCCCTAATTCTCCTATGCCCTAAAAGAACCTGAAGACCTACCTCTTCCGACAAGCCTACAACCTGCAGTAACCACCAAACCGCTGCACAACCAGCTCTACCCTCACCTATTGTATCCTTATCCATTTCTTGTAAATTGTGAGCCCTCGCATCCAGGGTCCTCTCTCCTACTGTACCAGTTATGACTTGTATCGTTTAAGATTATTGTACTTGTTTTTATTATGTATACCCCTCCTCACATGCAAAGCGCCATGGAATAAATGGCACTATAATAATAAATAATAATATCCACTACCTGCCAACCCAAATACTAAAAGCAGATAGGATGTTTGACTCCTTCGAAGTAAGGGCATAGTGAAGATACTTGGACAAGATGGAACAGGTAATTCTTGGCCCATGTAGGATTTTAGGTGGCCATACACATTAGATAGCTTGTTTGGTAAACGGTTATTTCTTGCTTAATCTTGACTGAGATTTATAGAGTTTTCATTGGGGAGAGCAGATTATGTAGCTGTCAGACACTTCTGGAAGTAATTTATCTTCCATTAGAATAAAGGATTCAGCCTAGAGATGAGCATACAAATTCAAAACAATTTGAATTTGATTTTAAATTTCACAAATCCAAGAAGTATCGTTTCTCCTTGCGGAGAGTGACATGATAAGCATGTCGAGGTGAGGAGACTTAAAGCTGCAATGCTCCTCTGGGAAATATGCAAATTGTCTCTTCAGAGAGGAAGAGGACTAGAACTCTAGTGCCACCTATTGGAAGTAGCAATCCTAACAGTCAATGTCTTTAACGAGCCTTGTCACATGACTTAGGATAATAGCCAAACTTTGACAAGGGGCAGTACCCCGAAACACAGTGTCTGCAAATTAAGATTCTGGTTTGGCTATTATCCCAAGTCATGTGACAAGGCTCGTTAAAGAGTTGACATTGACTGTTAGGATTGCTACTTCCAATAGGTGGCACTAGAGTTCTAGTCCTCTTCCTCTCTGAAGAGACAATTTGTAAATTTCACAAACAAATTTAGATTCAAAAATTTTTTACAATTTGATTTGCTTGAATCAGCAAAATGCAGGACTGCTCATGGCCATTTCGATTGATTTTTTTAGGGTTGAAGAGGGGTTAAAATAATAAAAAAAGGACACTTATCTTGCCCATTTACCAATCCTTGCAACGCAGCTCCAAATTTTGGCTTACTTCCTCCCTCAGGACTTCTTGTTCATCTTTATTCTTCAGTATCTCCAATGCTGGAGGTGGCAAACAGTGATGAAAAATAAAGACAGAGGGAGGAAGCAAAACAACGGAGCGCTAGGCGGAAAGCTGCAGCACTAGGACAAGTTAGTATGATATAGTTTTATTATTTAGCTTCTACATGTACTAATGTTCTACAGTTTTAAGACCTTATAAAGTAATTAGATTTGCATCAAATAAATTCAACACAAATTAATTTCCTGGATGAATTTGAGGAAATTTGTAGATCCAAATTTTGAAAGATTTATTCTTTTATCTCTAGGTTGGGCATGTCTACATTGAACAAGTCCAACTTTCTCAATGTGTATGATCACCAGCTGTTCTTCATTGCCAAATGTAAAAAAAGGTGTGTCATGAACACAACATTGTGGGTTACAGTTAAATTAATGACAATATGTACATCTGGTGGAGGAAGGTTGAACTTGATGGACCTAGGTCTTTTTTCAACTTATGTAACTATGTTGTAAAAGGTCTTTCCTAGATTGAAAAAGTTTTTCTTGTAAAAGTCATAGAAAAATCAAAGCATATCTTGATATCAGTCTGGCATTGAATACAAGCTAAACAGTGCATGTAAGGACACAGCGCAGAACTAACAAAATTAGCAATGCTCTACAAGGAAGACTGTCACAATCAGTCAGCCATCAATAAAAGTATTGTATCATAATGTGCTGCTCATACTTCATGGAAAAATGAAGAATTCTCTATATTAACCATGTTGTAACAACTTATATAGAAAGTATAGCCTAAAAGATAATATTCAATATAACCTTGGAATTTATTGATTTTAATCCCTGCTCATACAAATCCAGCAGGAGATTCAACTCAGGGATTGAGTATTTTCGTTAAAAATGCAAGATCTCTCCATAAGATGCAAAATCTTATATAACAGTAAAACTGGCATTGAAGATGGTGGTATCCTGCTTTGCCTACCGGGATATAACAACTTGGAAGTTTGGATTTGGGTTTTGCAAGAAAGTTGGGTCATCTTAGATGGCGCTTAATCAATGTGAGGATAGTTTGTACATAAAACATTTTCAATCAGTGTCCCTACTGGCCACCAGTCCAATAGTGTGTTCTCAACAGCCTCATATGGATATATGATGATTTCCTTAATACAAGGCAGCCACACACAGATGATAGGTCCTCTTTAAAGGGTCATTACCATCTTCATAGATGATATTGTTGGACAGTACTTGCAAAAACGAAGCACTTTTTGCAATTTACCGCTTGTTAAAATTTGCATCCGTTCTTGAGATATTAACTGCGGTCTAGCTTGGAAGCACTGCACTGAAGCTGTCCAGTATTCAGAATTAACAACATGCTACAGGGATCCTGGCCAGCTTTAAAACACCAGTTATAATTTCAGTAGAAAAGAGCTTGCAAGCATTGTGCAGTTTAACAGTGGTGGTCAGTTTCCAAGGCAATGAGTTGTCGACAAAGGAAAAGTGTTAATATATCTCAAGAATGACTTAAAATGTAAATAAGAAATAAATTAAAAAATTGCTTATATGTCCAAGCACTATCCAACAATACCAATATGTAAAGATGGGAATCGCCCTTTAAGAGGTCACTTATGGAAGCTTTGGTGTGCCACTTCTCGAAAAACAACTTTAACCAAACAATATAAAAGGCTACATAGCTGGATTCTAAAATCCAATCTTGATAAACTAGCAAATATCCAACACCATTTTCTTTAAATCTCATTTGCGGGTCAGAGACTAAATAGATGCTATGCACTACACGGGCCATGTGGCTACTCATGCAATAAATCCTCCACTCGCTAACATTAGGTATATCCGGGACTTTCTGAAAAACAAAAAATATGCCTTAGCACTAAAAGGTTGGTAGTAGCTACTTACCTGGTTGTTATGCCCCGCGCTGTTCTTCCCTGACACAGACCGCTCCTGCCGGGGATTCAGCTGGCTCTGCTGACGTCATGTTGACAGTCCGGAGGCTTCTTTTCTGCTCTGCTCTGATGGGACTTCCAACATCATTCCAATTGACTTCCGGTTCCCTAAGTTAGGCTGCATAAATCCATCTGTCTATCAAAATTATGTTGGAAGTCCCGCACGGTCAACAGAGCAGAGCGGAAAAGAAGACTCCACTCTGTTGACTTGAAGTCAGCAGAGGCCGCTGAATCCCCGGCAGGAGCGGTCTGTTAATGCTTGGGCACATTTTTTTTTTTCAGAAAGTCCCAGATATACCTTTTAAGGGAGCATCCACTTGCATTTATCTCTAGCATGAGCAGAAGCAATGATCTATTTTAACATGTATCAGGGAGCAGCGATTTGAAAATGTGAATTCTCTGCAAGTAATCTAGAAGCTGGCAGAAAGGAAAAGCATTGAACGCTTTCATTTTGCAAGGGCAGCAAAGAGATAAGAAAGCTACTGAAGGATTTAAATCATCTTTTTTTCAAAGCTAGAAGTCTTTTTGAGCCATAGAAAGAGTATGTATTATTATAGCATGTATAGGAAAACTTTCATGCTGCTTCCATGAAAGGTACAACCCCCCATAAAGGTAGTGTTCACAGGGACTAATAAGGGTTTTTAGAAGTACAAAGTACAAAGTCTTTTTAAAATAATAGATTTTGTTCCCATTCTTTCTTACTTTATTTCATTATTTTATTTCTGCAGTCGAAGCTTCATTGGAAGGGATCAAGGATGTATAATTGGTACGGATTTTTCTGTGTCAGTTTCCAGCTATGGCTCAGACACGGTATTTTAAGACTGAAAAAAGCTGGTGGGGAGAAAAAGAAGTCTGACAACAGAGAACAAAGTTTATCTGGCAAAAGTTCTAGAAAGTACAAGCGGCACAGATTCAGAACATGAAGTCTGAAAGAATCCCAAAGGAAATTTATCGCTTTCTTTGCACCTAGTGAGAGCAAGCCTGTGGGTCAAGGATAACAAACATGTGACTGTTGTGGAAGGACGGGTGTCAGGCTTAGACTGGCAGGGGAGACAAATGAGTGTTCTAAAATGAGAAAGTACAAAAAGTGAAGTTATGTTTCTGTTGAGAATCAAGTAGAAGGTAAACCTGCAGTAATAGTCTTCTACAATGACATTCACTCTCATGGTTCACGATTAGAACAAAGGGACTGCAAGTCGACAGGTGTCCCAGCTTCTGCCCAATAATGCTGCATTTAGATATCCATGGGACATATATACCGTAAACACTTTAGTTTTAAAAACTGGTCTGTGAGTCTCAGAGTATGTCCTATACTCATCCATTTTGTGGATCAGACACAAGTCATTAAATGGAGTCTATGAGTAGGGTCAAGCCTCCTAAGCCATCTATATGGCCATGGCCACCAGAGCGCTGGAACCCTCAGCCTACTGTCTCCTTCCCCACCATCCTGTAGAATGTAAGCCCGCAAGGGCAGGGTCCTCGCCACTCTCTATCAGTCTGTAATTGTTAGTTTGCATACTGTAAGTGATATCTGTAATTTGTATGTAACCCCTTCTCATGTACAGCACCATGGAATCAATGGTGCTATATAAATAAATAATAATAGTAATGTAGGTTATAGGAAGCTGAATAAAATGATACCTTGATATCTGCGATCCGATGTCTTATTCTAGAGAAATCCACGTTTTTCTTAATATGTAAATAAGATGTTAAGATCTATGGGCCGGACATAGATCTCCCCAAGAATCTGCCTCCAGAGATTATTATAAATGAAAAGGGATGTTACCAGTGTTACTAGTCTACATGTCTCACACTGGTAACACACCTTTTAATTTAAAATAAACTATATAGGCAGATTTTCAGGGAGATCTATGTTCGGCCAATAGATCTTGACAGCTCATTTACATATTAGGAAAAATGTGGATTTCTTGGGAATAAAATATAAGATTACAGATATCAAGGTATCATTTTATTCAGCTACCTATGACCTACATGCCCATATAGATGGCTTTAGAAAAAACAGCCGCACACTCAAGACTTGCAGGTTTTTACGTGAAAGTTTTATTTTTTATTATTAGTACAGGCATCACCAAATGCTTATTAGTGTTCAGAGAAAATGACGGATACTTTAAGTTACGGTTAACGTTTCGACCAAGGCTGGTCTTTGTCAAAACCACACTTCTAATGGAGGGTAGAAAAGGTGCAGAAGCAGTCTGGAGTAGGCGAAGTCTGCAAGGGTCCTGTAGCACTGAGTCCGTCACACTGGTGACTGGTGCGTTAGGGCGCAGAGGACGCTGCATGTTGCATTTTTTTTGCATCCAAAATCAAGCCAAAAATGGACGCATGCGTCACAAAACAATGCGTTTTTGCATGCTTTTTGCATCCGTTGTGCGTTGCGTCACCGACGCAACGCCCAACAACGCATATGTGAACGTAGCCATAGATTCCCTTCAAAGCCTATGTGGATCTGTGTAGAATGGATGACAGACAGAAGAAATACTTTGTACTTCAGAGTTCCATCTGAGTTTCATCCATTTTTAAGTAATACACTTATGTGTCAATGGATAAAAAAAGTTCAAGAAGTCTACATGCTACAGTGACAAAAACAAGTAAAAAAAATTAGGATGACATCTTAAGAAAAAGTTCCGCTTATCTCGGATGGTAACACATGGATGTGTGAAGCTAACCCTACAGCTGAACTACTAGACACAGCCCAAAGAAAAAAGTGGCTCTAGTTCTTTAATAAAAAAAATCTTCCTTTTCCCAATTCCCAACACTCAGGTCCCCTAATTGTATAAAGTTTGACCCCATAATAAAATAATTCAGTTTGTCAGTTTAGTAGGTCAAAATTACAAAATAGGAAAGAGAGGGAAAAAAATTTGAGGACATGTTATTCTGAATAGATACAACATAAATGAATGAGTTTAACCTTACTAAAACAAAAGTGGATATGCTAAGCTCAGACGATGCAGCCTAAGCCCCTTCCTGTTCTTTATTGTTCTTATGTTTTGGCACTGGAAGGAGGGGAAGAAAAGGAATAGATGAGGATTGAAAAATCAAGCACATTCTTATTGTTTCCTTCACATTTTGGCTTATGGGAACAAGACAGCGCAATAGGGTTTTATCCAAAAACCAGTCACAGTCATAAATTGGTAATGTTCACCTGGTCCAGTTGTGTGATACACAACATTTAACTTCTTCACAGCATCCACCATATTTGTACGGTGCATGTCGGAAGCAGGTGTATGGAGTGGGCTCGTGCAGCAAGCTCACGCCCATACCCGGCTGATGATAGCTGTGTATGACCTGCCGTTAATAATCGTGGGTGGAGCAGTGCTCTGCCTGCGATTGTTAACTTGTTAAGTGCCGCGGTCAATCTCTGACAACGGCATTTAACACGTGCGGTGCGCTTGTGTCATTAACTCTGCCTATCGGCATGCCCGTGACATGATTGGGGGTCGACAATGGGTTGTCATGACAGTCGGGGTCAGCTGATGATCCTGTCTGTTAAACCCTGTCTGTGGCCGAGCTTCAAAGGAGACCGTGATTTTTTGCTGTATGCAGTGATGCTGAGGCCTCGCAGTATATAGCACAAGCGATTAGATGACTGCATTTTCAAGCCCCCTAAGTGGGTAACAAGAACAAGAAAAGTGGGGGAAAAAATGTAAAAAAAAAAGTTCAAATCACCCTCCTTTCCCACTTCGAAAATAAAGGTATTTTAAAAAATACACATATGGTACAGTATCACTGTTTTCAGAAATGTCCACTCCACCAAAAATATAAAAACAGTTAATCAAATTGGTAAATTCAATGAATGGAAAAAAATTCAAGAACATCAAAATTAATTTTTTGTTGTTGCCGCAATTCCACAAAACATGCTGTAACAAAAAGTTCAAAAAGTCAAATCTATTCCAAAATGGCTCTAATAAAATCTATATTGGTAATTTTTTTCGCCACTAAAATAATGAAAAACTGAACATGTTGAGCATCGCCGTAATCATATTGATGAGGGGAATCATACTGCATGGTCATTTTTATCACAAACTGTACAGCACGAAAACAATTCCCAAAAAACAATGTCAGAATTTTTTCACAATTTCACCGCACTTAGAATTTTTTTCTCATTTTCGAGGACACTGTGTGATAAAATGAATGGTGTCATTCAAAAGAAGACAAACGAAAAGAGAAAGGGTAGACTAAAAATAGTATGCACAACCCAAAATATAGAGACAATCGGTAATACCATAAAGCAAAACACCTTTATTAAACACCTCAAAAAACATGTTAAAAACATTTAAAAACAAATGTACAAATCCCTATACCCACCATATCCCATATTCTATTTATAGACTAAGTATTGCACCCCTTGATGGTGACTGTGACATTATATATTGGTGCGCCCCTTTCTATCTTTACTCTCATTCAAAAGAAGATCATTGTGGTTTGTCCTGATGAGGAGGTATGATATAATTGAAACGCGTTGACAAATCTGCCTCCATACAGCATCTGGCCTCCTTTTGTATATTGGATCCTCGGCAGCACAGATTTTATATCCACTTTAATTTCTTAGGCTATGTGCACACGTCAGGATTTCTGGCAGAAATTTTCCTGACAAAAACCTGACATTTTTGCGAGAAATCCGCATGTGGTTTTTTTTCGCATTTTTGATGCGTTTTTTGCGCTGTTTTTCTTGCGTTTTTTCCAAATGCATAAAATAGCGGGAAAAACGTGAAAACAACACAAAATTAATGAACATGCTGCTTTTTTACCGCGATGCATTTTTTTGCGGAAAAAAACGCATCATGTGCACAAAAATTGCAGAATGCATTCTAAATGATAGGATGCATATGTCTGCAGTTTCTAATACGGTTTTATCAAATTTTTATCGCAAAAAAACGAGAAAAAACCTGAACTTGTGCACATACCCTAAACGTACCGTCACACGATTTTTTTAACGATATCGTTGCTTTTTGTGATGTGGCAACGATATCATTAACAAAATCTTTATGTGTGACAGCAACCAACGATCAGGCCTCTGCTGGGAGATCGTTGGTCGCTGGGAATGATCAGGACCTTTTTTTTGGTCGCTGATCACCCGCTGTCATCGCTGAATCGGCGTGTATGACGCCGATCTAGCGATGTATTCACTGGTAACCAGGGGAAATATCGGGTTACTAAGCGCGGGGCCGCGCTTAGTAACCTGATATTTACCCTGTTTACCATTGTAAAAGTAAAAAAAAAAAGTACATGCTCACATTCCGGTGTCTGTCACGTCCCCCGCCTTCAGCTTCCCGCACTGACTGTGAGCACCGGCCGTAAAGCACAGCGGTGACGTCACCGCTGTGCTCTGCTTTACGGCCGGCCGCACTGACACAGTCAGTGCGGGAAGCTGACGCCGGGGGACATGACAGACACTGGAATGTGAATATGTACAGTTTTTTTTTTTTTTTTACATTTACAATGGTAACCATGGTAAACATCGGGTTACTAAGCGCGGCCCTGTGCTTAATAACCCAATGTTTACCCTGGTTACCCGGGGACTTCGGCATCGTTGGTCGCTGGAGAGCTGTCTGTGTGACAGCTCTCCAGCGACCACACAATGACTTACCAACGATCACGGCCAGGTCGTATCGCTGGTCGTGATCGTTGGTAAATCGTTTAGTGTAACGGTACCTTAAGTGTGCTTACTATCTGTTTGGTGGATCTACAGCAGCTGTTTTTGTTTAAAAGCAAATAAAGTGGTTGTGACACAACTCCCCCAGTTGAGCAAATCAAGTTTTACGGTACCTTCACACTCAGCGACGCTGCAGCGATACCGACTACTATGTCGATCGCTGCAGCGTCGCTGTTTGGTCGCTGGAGAGCTGTCACACAGACAGCTCTCCAGCGACCAACGATGCCGGTAACCAGGGTAAACATCGGGTTACTAAGCGCAGGGCCGCGCTTAGTAACCCGATGTTTACCCTGGTCACCATCGTAAAAGTAAAAAAACAAACACTACATACTTACATTCTGGTGTCTGTCCCCCGGCGCTCTGCTTCCTGCACTGACTGTGAGCACAGCAGCCGGAAAGCAGAGCGGTGACGTCACCGCTGTGCTTTCCGGCGATCACAGCCAGTGCAGAGAAGCACAGCGCCGAGGACAGACAGTGGAAGGTAAGTATGTACTGTTTGTTTTTTTTACTTTTACGCTGGTAACCAGGGTAAACATCGGGTTACTAAGCGCAGCCCTGCGCTTAGTAACCCGATGTTTACCCTGGTTACCAGTGAAGACATTGCTGAATCGGCGTCACACACGCCGATTCAGTGATGTCTGCAGGGAGTCCAGCGACGAAATAAAGTGCTGGACTTTCTGCAGCGACCAACGACATCACAGCAGGATCCTGATCGCTGCTGTGTGTCAAACTGAACGATATCGCTAGCCAGGGCGCTGCAACGTCACGGATCGCTAGCGATATCGTTCAGTGTGACGGTACCTTAACCCTTTTGTTTGTAATCCGGATAAGACCCTATTGCACTTATTGACATTTCAGTTTTTATCTAAACCAAATTGAAAAGTACAACTGGTCTTGCAAAAATCAAGCCCTCATATATCTATGTGGACATAAAAATAAAAGAGTTTTGGCTCTGGGAAGAAGGGGAGAAAAAACGGAAACACAAAAACAGAAATTGGCTGCAGAGTAAAGGGGTTAAAGGTAAATCTCAGCTTTGCCAGCACCACAGGTTAAGAAACCAACTTAATATCAGATTGGAGAAAGGCAAGGCGAGTGCACTGAGCTGCTGGGGAGGATCCAAACAAATATTCAGTAAGACAAGGAATGCGGTTTATTTTCAAGGCGTTTCAAGCTTATTTCCACGGCATTTCGAAGTCATCCAACTTCTTCATCAGGAAATTAAATGTTGTGCTTCTTCCTGATGAAGAAGTTGGATGACTTCGAGACATATTTAAAATAAACCGCAGTTCTACTATTCTTTTTTTTATTGAATTTTCATTTGGATCCTCACCCGCAGCACACAACACCCCTCTTCATTTTCTCCTACCTGATAAAATGTTATCACATGGTTTGTGTTGTATTAGTTTTAATTTAATTGCTCAAAATAAATTCTCATTGGTATTGGTTGAGGCAAGACTATAGATGTCAGTCGAGTAAGGGCAATAGGTGATTTTTTTAATAGATCGTGTGTAGGGGATGAATATAGATTGCAGAGTAGAAGTCAAGGTAAGACCAGGTTACGGGGAAAAAAAAACCCCATAAATAAGTGGAATATTAAGATAATTAAATTCTGTCTGGCTGCTCTGACATTTCTCAGCAGTACTTCAGGGGGGATTAATTACTGGGCCAGTGGTGTGATGACAAGCGCTATTAATGCTCTACCCAAGTTGGGAGGGGCCCGCGAGCTGCCATTTCATAAATCAATGTTTTGCTGAAGAAGAGAGAAGTTTTCTAGGCATCCACCTTGTTTGTTTATAAAAGCAGCATTATTCCTAATTAATGAGGCCGTCATGGCGGATTGTCAAGCCTTCTGCTTTCTGGCTCTAAGGCTGACGGCATGGGAGAATGGCTGGAATTTTTTTAATATCTTCCTATGTGTCTCCAACACTGAAATAATTTTTTTTCTATTCTTTCCTTTAAGGATGGTTAAAGAAAAAAAGTTACGAGAAATCAGAAAGATTTCTTTATCAGACTCTCATTTACGCGTGAAAATTTTTTCAGCCTGCTTGTTGGTGGTCATGTAAATGAGGAATGCATCAATGGAGATAGCATGAACTTCTGACTCTGTGTCATGGCAGGTGACATTATACAATGAATTGCGTTGGAGGTAATGGTTGTTAATGTGATATCCCAATTACCAGGACATAATTTCTAGGGACACAGCAGAGGACGTTGACAAACATGTGATGAAAAAATGATGGCAACTTAACGCATTTTAAATTCTGTCGAGAGCAGTTCCAGAATTTTTTTTATATCCTGTATGACATTCTTCATCTGAAAATCCCAATACGATGAAGTGAAAACAATTATTATACATCACAGAGCGCTATTATTATGGTATCAGATTAAATGGAAGGTCACACTGGGCTTAAAGCCTCATGTATGTGATTATATTGACATACAGTTTAAATACGGAGAGAAGTGTGGATATGGGGATTGTTGTGCCCAATTTACCTCCATATTGGTATCCGCACTGATTGTTTTACACTCTATTGTGTTTTATTTTAAATATATTTTCTCCTACTGCTCAGCAACCAATATAGATCATTACCAAATCCGATGATTTGTCTGTTTGCACTTGGACAGAAAAGACGGCAATGTGCGCAAGCCCCAAGCCAAAATCAGAAGTGAGTTAATAAATTGAGAATAGGTGCAAATCTTTCTGCAATAGTCTCCTGGTTTGGGTTCACAAATATTGATCCAAAATACTGCAATTTAGAAGAAGTCTTAAAGAGGATACCTCAAGAAGACAATACCCTCTGTAAATAAAGGAATCGTAGCCATCAGCTGCTATGGAGAGACCAAGTTTTTTTATGGTCATACACTTGCCCTGTGGCAGTCAGAGCAGTAGAAATGCTTGGCATGACATCCCTTGCTGACCATTTACATGAATGACCTTCTTTGTACTAGGGGCCTCTTTTAATCAGTAGCTCCCTTCTTTGGCTCATAAAAATGGATCCTGAGTGTGAAACTCCTAACTGGGCATATAAACATAGGTTATTAATCTTGTGACCATTCAATGTCATCCCCCAACCATTTTCAAAGGGTTTCTAGTAAGGCCAGTTTAAGATGTCTCATATGTAAAAAAAATAGTGGGTTGTTTTGCTACTTACAGTGTGGTAGACTCATTTTTTTTGCAATCTTTGTAGCATTCGTTTTGGTAAAGTGTAAAAAAGAGTTGCTCAAATTACACAAGTTGTTTTTTTGTTTGTTTTTTTAAAGTATAAACAGCTTTAGGAAACTTCCCTCTTTGGGGAGTTTTGAAGAGGCTCTATAATCTATGCACACATTGTCTCTTTAAAATGGATTCTACACAGAACCTGCCCAAAAAAGTACTAAAAAATTCCTGAGAGAATTAACATGCCATGTAAAAACGTCTTGCTATGCATATGTTCAGTCTTTCTGAACTTCTTTTAACCCCTTCAGGCTTCCAAAACGGCAAGGTAGATAAATGAAGAGACCTAACATGTGATGATCATGCTCAGATAAGGTGTTATCCGAACATGCTCGGGTGCTAATTGAGCAACTTCGGCATGCTTGAATAACATGTTCAAGTCCTAGCACCTACATGACTTGTGGCTGCATGTATCACGGCTGTTTAAAACCTGCAACATATAGGGATTGCCTAACAAACATGTCGAACAGCTGCGATATATGCAGCCGCAAGGACTCAAACATATTTTTCAAGCACATAGAAGACACTCGGTTAGCAGACAAGCATGATCGGATAACACCTTATCCGAACACATTCACTCATCACTAGACCTGAATATCTCAAAACTTACACTTGGAAGCCGCTCACTATTTATGCATACAATTAAAAAAAAAAAGCGAGCGGCAAAATGATCACAAAGGACTAAGACTGGAAAAACTCAATGGGTAAACTGGTATCTAACATTGGCGTTGGGACGTGACTGACTTTTTTCTTTTTTTTCTTTTACAGAACGAGGGTCGTCATTTGGATTAAGAGTATAATAAACTATTACAACACCCTGTGTCTATTTCAATAAAATACTTTTTTCCTAATGTGTGTGTTTTTTTAACCATTTACTACTATTGGATTAATAATGGATAGGTGTCTTTTTGACATCTCTCCGTAGTAACCAGGCTTAATGTCACCTTACATAGCTACGCGGCAGTGGGAAGAGAGAGGCTAAGTGCCAAAATAGGCGCATCTTACAGATGTGCCTTTTCTGGGGTGGTTGTGGGCAGATGTTTTTAGCCAGGGGGCCAATAACCATGGACCCTCTCCAGGCTATTAATATCTGACCTCAGTCACTGGCTTTCTCACTCTGGCGGAGAAAATTGCGAAGGGAGCCCACGCCAGTTTTTTCCATGAATTAACCCTTTATTTTAACAGCTAGAGCCCCCAAATTTTACACACAGACACTTCTAACATTAGTAGTGAGGAATTTGTAAAAAAAGGGATATGAAATGGTTTACTGTATGTAAACCATGTCTCATATCCTGTCGGGTTTGGGAAGGAGATGGCAAAAGCTGGCAATTGAATTACTGGCTTTTCTGCTATCTTGCGCTGTATAAAATAGAAATATATAAATATATATATATATATAGATATATATATATATCTATATATATAATTGCCTAAGGGTTTTTCCGTCTGTCTGTCTGTCTGTCTTTCTGTCTGTCCTGGAAATCCCGTGTCTCTGATTGGTCGAGGCCGCCAGGCCTCGACCAATCAGCGACGGGCAGAGCGACGATGATGTCATAAAGGATGTAGACATCCCGCGTTTCTGATTCAGCGACGGGCACAGTATCGACGTAGATGTCATAATGGTTGCCATGGCGACGATGATGTCATAAAGGTTGCCTCGACCAATCAGCGACGGGCACAGTCCATATGGAATCATCATTGTCCATATACTACGGGAACATGCATATTCTAGAATACCCGATGCGTTAGAATCGGGCCACAATCTAGTATATATATATTTATATATATGCACATATGCATATATATATATATATATATATACACACATAGAATGGATCCATGGGCTCAAATATTCGTGTAAACATATATACAGTCTATGTCCATTTTGCAAACCGGCGAGAAAATCTCACCATACGGATGTCACATGGATTACATATGGAGGTTTACATGTGCAAAATACGCAGCCACACCCTGCCTACGGATGACATACAGATCACTGTTTTGGGATCATTCCTGCGTATTACACTGGTAAAATACGGACCGTATTTCCTTACGTTGAGTGTGACGCCGGCCTAAGGAGATAATGTAATTGATCCAAGCTGGGCAACCCAACATGGAATACAACAAAGGGCAGCAAACCCAGGGAAAGGAAGTGGAGCCCATGATAGTTGTGTAACAGAGGATTTTAGAGTGGATTTGCTAAAAAAAAATACTCCACAACCTCATTGTACACTCAGCCTAAGAAGTCATGCATGATCCTCAGGATGATTCCCTTTGTTTGCCATTTACGGTATATGGTAACTGTGAAGACTATAAACCCTGTGCAGGTCCCCACAGCTCATGGGAAAGAAGAAGGGCTCCATCCTGACATAGGTCCACAGTTTTTTGGTAGCAGCCAAGGATTTGCCACTACTACATGCACCTCCTTGGGCATAACAATGAAAGAAGTCGCTATTTACTGGCTTAAAATAATATTTTAATACAGTGTAAATATGCATCTTTTTTCAAAAACCCAACTTGACCACAAGTGTCAGTCTTCAAATGCACAGCTATGATCTTGTCGAGCCTGCAAATACTCTGATGCCGGTGACAAAGCCTACCACGGTGTATAAAATGACCCCTAAATGAGAACACAGAGCAGCAATCTCCTGTTTTAATGGCTTAGAACATGTTCAAAACATCTCTTCCCCAGGTGGTTGACAGAAAGTCCTGACTTGTCAACTTGCTCTTTCAGAAGAAAAATGTTTTGTATTTGAGTTCTGATTTCCTTTGATTTGCAGAAGATGCTAACATTAGACAAGCCAGCCGGCTCACTATGTCCACCTCATGCCACTTTAGTTCCGATGAGCAGGTGTGGCAGCTCCGTTGATTAACCTCCATAGTGAAAATCCTTGTGTCTTTACGACGTCATTTAATTTGCACCTGGTCTGGTGAGGAGAATTTTAAAGCAGCCATTCTAAATTAAAAACAAATGTCTGGAAATTGAAAGCTAATTCAGAACAGGTGCATTTTACTGCACATGCAAGATGCAAAACCAATTTAAATAAATCAGTTAATGGAGACGCCTACTGTATAATACATCTACAAATTACATTACAGGGGAATTCTAAAAGGAAAACACCAGCAAATACGGATTCATACTGTGAACAATATTAATTAAAAAAAACTAAATGGCCTGATTGTGGATGGACTAAATATGTGAAAAAATTCATTGCGAGAAATGCACCTCTCAAATTGTCAATCTTATTGAAGCAGATTTTGAAATAGAAATTACAGTCTTGATATATTAGCCCCTAATGCTCCTATACACTTAAAGAGGTTGGCCAGGAATTTGACATTAATGCACTATTCTTAGGACAGAACCCGTAACTTCTCTAGCATATGTCAGCTGATTTCATCACATGACATGTGCCCTTAACAGACGTGGGTGGAATCGTGATCCACCTATGGCTGTTAACATGTTAAATGTGCTGTTAATCCTTGACAGCGGCATTTAACATGATCGTGAGGAAGGAGTGTCCCAAACTTCACCCATCGGCGTCCATGTCTCATGACTGCGGGTTGACAATGGGTGGGCATGACAACTCTGAGTCTGCAGTACACCCCTGTGATTGTCATCACCGAACTTCTATGAGCGCCGCCTAGTAGCCGGCATTCACAGCTGATGAGCATTTTAGGCACACACAGCTGTTGAAGCCCTGCTGTGTGTAGCACAAGCAATCAGAAGATCCCTGCTTCAAGTCTTCTAAGTAGACTATTGAAGCCAGTAAAAAGTAAAACAAAATATTTAACAAAAATAAAAAGAACACACATTTGGAATTGCTGCATTTAGAATCGCCCAATCTATCAATATATCAAAAGAATTAATCAGAGCAGTATGCAGCGTAATGAGAAAAAAAATCAAAAAGCTAGCATTACTTTTTTGGTAACAACTTTGAATTAAAATGCAATAACGGGAGATTAAGAGATTGATTGTATGTACACCAAAATGGTATCAATAAACATGTCAGATTGGCAAGCAAAAATAAGCCCTCACCCAGCCCCAGATCACGCAAAATGGCAACTTTTTTCTTTTTACAAACATGGGATTTTTTTCCACAACTTAACCCCTTCGTGACATGCGCAGTACTAGAACGGCGCATGTAACATTTCCCCCGTTGAAGTGTGCTCCGGCGGTGAGCTCACCTGAAAGCCCGGATAGGTCAGCTGTTTTGTGCAGCTGACATGTGCCCACAATAGCTGCGGGTGGAATCGCGATTCACCCGCCGCTATTAACTAGTTAAATGCCGCTGTCAAACGCTGACAGCGGCATTTAACAAGCGCTCCTGGCCGCGTGGCCGGTAGTGCGTGCATCACTGACCCCCGTCACGTGATCGGGAGTCAGCGATGCATCAGCATGACAACCAGAGGTCTCTTGAAGACCTCTATGGTTGTTGATGCCGGATTGCTGTGAGTGCCACCCTGTGGTCAGCGCTCATAGCAATGCAGCAATTCTACTACATAGGAGCTATCTGAGCTTTGCTCCTATGTAGTAGAGCTGATCGGGTTATGCCAGCTTCTAGCCTCCCATGGAGGCTATTGAAGCATGGCAAAAGTAAAAAAAATGTTTTAAAAAATATAAAAAAAAAAAAAAGTTTAAATCACCCCCCTTTTGCCTCATTCAAAATAAAACAATAAAAAAATCAAACCTACACATATTTGGTATCGCCACGTTAAGAATCGCCCGATCTATCAATAATAAAAAGGATTAACCTGATCTCTAAACGGCGTAGCAAAAAAAATCAAAATGCCAGAATTACATTTTATTGGTGGCTGTGACATTGCATTAAAATGCAATAACGGGCGATCAAAAGAACGTATCTGCACCAAAATGGTATCATTAAAAACGTCAGCTCAGCAAGCAAAAAGTAAGCCCTCACTCAACCCTAGATCACGAAAAATGGAGACGCTACAGGTATCGGAAAATGGAGCAATTTTTTTTTCTTTAGCAAAGTTTGGAATTTTTTTTCACCACTTACATAAAAAAGAAACTAGACATGTTCGATGTCTATGAACTCGTAATGACCTGGAGAATCATATTGGCAGTTCAGTTTTAGCACTTAGTGAACCTAGCAAGAAAGCCAAACAAAAAATAAGTGTGGGATTACACTTTTTTTGCAATTTCACCACACTTGGAATTGTTTTCCTGTTTTCTAGTAAATGACATGGTAAAACCAATGGTGTTGTTCAAAAGTACAACTTGTCCCACAAAAAATAAGCTCTCACATGGCCATATTGACAGAAAAATAAAGTAATGGCTCTGGGAAGGAGGGTAGTGAAAAACAAAAATGCAAAAAAAAGGGCTGTGACTTGAAGGGATTAAATAAAAAAGAACCTATACATGTTTGGTATCTACAAACTTGTAATGACTTGGAGAATTATAATGGCCAGTCAGTTTTAGCATTCAGTGAACATGGTATAATAAAGAAAACAAAAAAAAAAACAGCTGTTGAGTTGCACGCTTTTTGCAACTTGATTTATTTTCCCCGTTTTCCAGTACACTACAACCCCTGGCAAAAATTATGGAATCACCGGCCTTGGAGGATGTTCATTCAGTTGTTTAAATCTTGTAGGGAAAAAAGCAGATCACAGACATGCCACAAAACTAAAGTCATTTCAAATGGATACTTTCTGGCTTTAAGAAACACTAAAAGAAGTCAAGAACAAAAAATGTGGTAGTCAGTAATGGTTACTTTTTTTTCAACCAAGCATAGGGGGAAAATGATGGAATCACTCAATTCTGAGGAAAAAAAATATGGAATAATGAAAAACAAACAAAAAACACTCCAAAACATCACTAGTATTTTGTTGTTGCACCACCTCTGGCTTTTATAACAGCTTGCAGTCTCTGAGGAATGGAATTAATGAGTGTCACACAGGACTCTTCATCAATCTGGCTCCAACTTTCTCTGATTGCTGTTGCCAGATCAGCCTTGCAGGTTGGAGCCTTGTCATGGACCATTTTCTTCAACTTCCACCAAAGATTTTCAATTGGATTGAGATCCGGACTATTTGCAGGCCATGACATTGACCTTAGGTGTCTTTTTTCAAGGAATGTTTGCACAGTTTTTGCTCTATGGCAGGATGCATTATCATCTTGAAAAATTATTTCATCATCCCCAAACATCCTTTCAATTGATGGGATAAGAAAAGTGTCCAAAATATCAACATAAACTTGTGCATTTATTGTAGAGGTAATGACAGCCATCTCCCCAGTGCCTTTACCTGACATGCAGCCTTATATCATTAATGACTGTGGAAATTTGCATGCTCTCTTCAGGCAGTCATCTTTATAAATCTCATTGGAACGGCACCAGACAAAAGTTCTAGTATCATCACCTTGCCCAATGCAAATTAGCGATTCATCACTGAATATGACTTTCATCCCAGTCATCAGTCACAGTACACGATTGCTTTTCCTTAGCCCAATGTAACCTTGTCTTTTTCTGTTTAAGTGTTAATGATGGCTTTCGTTTAGCTTTTCTGTATGTAAATCCCATTTCTTTAGGCGGTTTCTTACAGTTCGGTCACAGACGTTGACTCCAGCTTTCACCCATTCGTTCCTCATTTGTTTTGTTGTGCATTTCCTGTTTTGAAGACATATTGCTTTAAGTTTTCGGTCTTGATGCTTTGATGTCTTCCTTGGTCTACCAGTATGTTTGCCTTTAACAACCATCCCATGTTATTTGTATTTGGTCCAGATTTTAGACACAGTTGACTGTCAACAACCTCACATTGCGTGATGATTTACCCCCTTTTAAGAGTTTGATAATCCTCTCCTTTGTTTCAATTGACATCTATCATGTTGGAGCCATGATTCATATCAGTCCACTTAGTGCAACAGTTCTCCAAGGTGTGATCACTCCTTTTTAGATGCGGACTAACGAGCAGATCTAATTTGATGCACGCGTTATTTTTAGGTATGAAAATTTACAGGGTGATTCCATAATTTTTTCCTCAGAATTGAGTGATTCCATAATTTTTCCCTTATGCTTGGTTAAAAACCGTAACAACGACTGACTATCACATTTTTTGTTCTTGATTTCTTTTAGTGTTTCTTAAATCCAGAAAGTTGCCATTTGAAATGACTTTAGTTTTGTGCCATCTCTGATCTGCTTTTTTTCTACAAAATTAAACAACTGAATGAACATCCTTCAAGGCTGGTGATTCCATAATTTTTGCCAGGGGTTGTATATGGTAAAACCAATAGTGTTGTTCAAAAGTACAACTCATCCAGAAAAAAAACAAGCCCTCAATTGGAAATATTTATGGAAAAATAAAAAGGTTATGGCTCTGGGAAGAAGGGGAGCTAAAACCGAAAACTCAAAACCTTAAAACCTCAAAGTGGTGAAGATGTTAAGGTTTCCATACACACTATATAAAAGTTGTCTGAACCTCCTTATTTGGGCAATTTTGACCCCAGTTAAGTGTATGGGGTCTCCTGACTTAAGTACCGTTACACTAAACGATTTACCAATGATCACGACCAGCGATACGACCTGGCCGTGATCGTTGGTAAGTCGTTGTGTGGTCCCTGGGGAGCTGTCACACAGACAGCTCTCCAGTGACCAACGATGCCGAAGTCCCCGGGTAACCAGGGTAAACATCGGGTTACTAAGCGCAGGGCCACGCTTAGTAACCCAATGTTTACCCTGGGTACCATTGTAAATGTAAAAAAAAAACACTACATACTTACATTCCGGTGTCTGTCGCGTCCCCCGGCATCAGCTTCCCTGCACTGTGTAAGCGCTGGCCGTAAAGCAGAGCAGTGACGTCACCGCTGTGCTCTGCTTGACGGCCGGCCGGCGCTGACACAGTGCAGGAAAGCTGACGCCGGGGGACGCGACAGACACCGGAATGTAAGTATGTAGTGTTTTTTTTTTTTTTTACATTTACAATGGTAACTAGGGTAAACATCGGGTTACTTAGCGTGGCCCTGCGCTTAGTAACCCGATATTTACCCTGGTTACCAGTGAACACATCGCTGGATCGGCGTCACACACGCTGATCCAGCGATGACAGCGGGTGATCAGCGACCAAATAAAGCTCCTGATCATTTGCAGCGACCAACGATCACCCGGCAGGGGCCTGATCGTTGGTCACTGTCACGCATAACGATTTCATTAACGATATCGTTGCTACGTCACAAAAAGCAACGATATCGCTAACGAAATCGTTATGTGTGACGGTACCTTTATACTGGGTAATGCATTTAGCCGACAGCAATCTAATGTAAATTGCCAGATTTACCCTAAAAGATGCTGCCTATTCTTTAGGATATAGTCAGATGGCTATATAAATAGGACGAAAATCGTAACACAATGCTTGGACTCCCGATGTGAACATGACAGCTTCATGAATTTTTATGCAGCTGTGATGGCCGAGTCGGGAGAGTCTCCTGCCAGTCCAAGCACTACGTTCCGATCTCTGTCCAATTTATATGGTTGTCTGACTGCGCCCTGACTTGAATGACACTACAGTCAGCTTGTCCATTGCCGGACAACCAGATTGAATTCCTCTTCAAAGTTGTGTGCACAAGTTGCAGATTTGGTGCGTTTTTGATGTGTTTTTTTGCTTAGATTTATGACAAAACCTGATGCCAGGAAAGTGAATTAGAAACGTAAAGTGTCATACACACAGAGTATTTTTGACTTGCAGATTTGGTGCAGAAAATAATCCGCAGTATGTCAATTCCCTGTGCATTTTTTAACAATTGACCACTTAAATCAGTCAAAAATATGGACTGTGAGCTCTTGCGGGCAGGGTCGTCTCTCCTCCTGTACTTGTGTGTGTCTTGCTTTACTCATGTTTACTGTACTTGTCTATATTTGCCCTGTTCACATGTAAAGCGCCATGGAATAAATGGCGCTACTTAAATGTATAATAATAATAAATGCACCAAAAACATGGCAAAAAGATGAATTTTTGCAGCTCCGTTTTTCCTGCCAAGAGATGCAGAAATTTTACTCAACGTGTGTTCCTAGTCTTATAATGATTCCTTCTTACCAAAGAGTGTGCTGTGAGAGTGCGCTGCTTTTAGTACTACTATTGCTCTTATACTGTTACCTTTGTACTCCTACTACCACCATTGCAATCCAACTTATTAGATCCAAACAACAAATATAGACATGGCACATTTGTATCTCTAAAAGTGGTCATTATGTAAGACAAACATTTAGGATCAATGTAAGGGAAATAGTGGACAAAGTCAATAATGAGTTAATAATCCCAATTTAAGCATTTACAGAAAGCAAACTGTAATGAGGAAAGAATTGGAGATGGCCGTCTTCTAGTTACTCTAATAACAGAGATTGCACTGAATTTTCAAAGTCATTTAACAGCAGAGAGAAACTCTCACTAAACGATGAAATTTTCTAATTATCTCAGACAGCAATGCCTCCATTTGCTCAATAGCCGACCTGACTGGTGAAGAGATACTGCCAGAAAAAGTATGCAAATAAATGTCATAGTCTTGCAATCGCGAATGATGGTACAAGTGCTCATAATGCCAAGGACAATGTGGCATGAACTAGAAAACGATTACTTTTATATCATTTTAATTCAACCTACTGCATAATATCCCCTGAAAACAGTTCTACCTGCGGTTCACATTGAGCCAACCAGCATGTGGTCTTTCATAATTCACCTTGATTTCTTACCTGCCAAAATATTGGTACTTGTAATAGCCTACGGCAATTATTACCGTATATAAAGAAGGGCAGCTCAGAATGGCCCTATAACATAGCACTAGAGCATAGAATTAGGGAGAAATTATGGTCATAAAGACTTTTTATTTTTTATGCTGCATAACATTAAGCTATGAAATTAAAAGGGTTGTCAAACTCTTACCAATATGTTTTTTGGGGTGTACGGGCATGACAGAGGATGTTTCTGACTCCTAACCCTAAAGGTACCGTAACATTAAGCGACGCTGCAGCGATCTAGACAACGATGCCGATTGCTGCAGCGTCGCTGTGTGGTCGCTGGAGAGCTCTCCAGCGACCAACGATGCCGAAGTCCCCGGGTAACCAGGGTAAACATTGGGTTACTAAGCGCAGGGTCGCGCTAAGTAACCCGATGTTTACCCTGGTTACCAGTGTAAATGTAAAAAAAACAAACACTACATACTTACATTCCGGTGTCTGTCGCGTCCCCCGGCGTTCTGCTTCCCTGCACTGTGTCAGCGCCGGCTGGCCGTAAAGCAGAGCACAGCGGTGACGTCACCGCTCTGCTTTACGGCCGGCGTTTACACAGTGCAGGGAAGCAGAATGCCGGGGGATGCGACAGACACCGGAATGTAAGTATGTAGTGTTTTTTTTTTTTTTTTACAATAACACTGGTAACCAGGGTAAATATTGGGTTACTAAGCGCGTCCCTACGCTTAGTAACCCGATATTTACCCTGGTTACCAGTGAAGACATCGCTAGATCGGCGTCACACACGCCGATTCAGCGACGTCTGCGGGAGATCCAGCGATGAAATAAAGTGCTGGCCTTCTAGCTCCGACCAGCGATGTCACAGCAGGGGCCTGATACCTGCTGCATGTCAAACACAACGATATCGCTATCCAGGACGCTGCAACGTCACGGATCGCTATCGTTATCGTTCTAAAGTCGCTCAGTGTGAAGGTACCTTAATGGAAAAAATAAGGAGCTACTAACAAAGTTAATATCTGAAGAACTCAGCCTCGTCACTTACTACAATATTTCACATTCCCTAAAGACATGACTGGCCCCTAAGCTAGGGTACATTCAGACAACCATAGAGATAGGATCAAAATCGGATTGCAAGGCACGGACTGGCCGGCGTGTCTCCTGAACCAAGCATGACAGCTGCATAGAAATATATGAAGCTGTCATGCTCAGCTCGGTAGACTTGCCGGCCAGTCCATGCATTGAGGTCTGTTATGCTGTGCTATCAGGCAACACAGTGTGCAGTAATCAGCGCACATACAGTGATATGGCAATAACCCAAAAACAATAGAACAAGCTCTGAGACGTGGAATCTCTGCAGACTGCAATACCTGAACCTATCCTCACACAACTAAAAGCAGCAGTGGATTGCGCCTAACACTACCTATGCAACTCGGCACTGCCTGAGGAGCTGACTAGCCTGAAGATAGAAATACAAGCCTGACTTGCCTCAGAGAAATACCCCAAAGGAATAGGCAGCCCCCCACATATAATGACTGTTAGCAAGATGAAAAGACAAAACGTAGGAATGAAATAGATTCAGCAAAGTGAGGCCCGATATTCTAGACAGAGCGAGGATAGCAAAGAGAACTATGCAGTCTACAAAAAACCCTAAAGCAGAACCACGCAAAGGGGGGCAAAAAGACCCACCGTGCCGAACTAACGGCACGGCGGTGCACCCTTTGCGTCTCAGAGCTTCCAGCAAAAGAGAATAGCACAGCTGGACAGAAAAAACGGAAACAAAAACAAAGTAACACTTATCTAGCAGAGCAGCAGGCCACAGGAAAGATGCAGTAGCTCAGATCCAACACTGGAACATTGACAAGGAGCAAGGAAGACAGACTCAGGTGGAGTTAAATAGCAAGGCAGCCAACGAGCTCACCAAAACACCTGAGGGAGGAAGCCCAGAGGCTGCAATACCACTTGTGACCACAGGAGTGAATTCAGCCACAGAATTCACAACAGTACCCCCCCTTGAGGAGGGGTCACTGAACCCTCACCAGAACCCCCAGGCCGACCAGGATGAGCCACATGAAAGGCACGAACAAGATCTGGGGCATGGACATCAGAGGCAAAAACCCAGGAATTATCCTCCTGAGCATAACCCTTCCATTTGACCCGATACTGGAGTTTCCGTCTAGAGACACGAGAATCCAAAATTTTCTCCACAATATACTCCAATTCCCCCTCCACCAAAACAGGGGCAGGAGGCTCCACAGATGGAACCATAGGTGCCACGTATCTTCTCAACAACGACCTATGGAATACATTATGTATGGAAAAGGAGTCTGGGAGGGTCAGACGAAAAGACACCGGATTGAGAATCTCAGAAATCCTATACGGACCAATAAAACGAGGTTTAAATTTAGGAGAGGAAACCTTCATAGGAATATGACGAGAAGATAACCAAACCAGATCCCCAACACGAAGTCGGGGACCCACACGGCGTCTACGATTAGCAAAAAGCTGAGCCTTCTCCTGGGACAAGGTCAAATTGTCCACTACCTGAGTCCAGATCTGCTGCAACCTGTCCACCACAGAATCCACACCAGGACAGTCCGAAGACTCAACCTGTCCTGAAGAGAAACGAGGATGGAACCCAGAATTGCAGAAAAATGGAGAGACCAAGGTAGCCGAGCTGACCCGATTATTAAGGGCGAACTCAGCCAACGGCAAAAATGACACCCAATCATCCTGGTCAGCAGAAACAAAACATCTCAGATATGTTTCCAAGGTCTGATTGGTTCGTTCGGTCTGGCCATTAGTCTGAGGATGGAAGGCCGAGGAAAAAGATAGGTCAATGCCCATCCTACCACAAAAGGCTCGCCAGAACCTCGAGACAAACTGGGAACCTCTGTCAGAAACAATATTCTCAGGAATGCCATGCAAACGAACCACATGCTGGAAGAACAAAGGCACCAAATCAGAGGAGGAAGGCAATTTAACCAAGGGCACCAGATGGACCATTTTAGAAAAGCGATCACAGACCACCCAAATGACCGACATCTTTTGAGAAACGGGAAGGTCAGAAATGAAATCCATCGAAATATGTGTCCAAGGCCTCTTTGGGACCGGCAAGGGCAAAAGCAACCCACTGGCACGTGAACAGCAGGGCTTAGCCCTAGCACAAATCCCACAGGAATGCACAAAAGCACGCACATCCCGTGACAGAGATGGCCACCAGAAGGATCTAGCCACTAACTCTCTGGTACCAAAGATTCCTGGATGACTAGCCAGCACCGAACAATGAAGTTCAGAGATAACTTTACTAGTCCACCTATCAGGGACGAACAGTTTCTCGGCCGGACAACGATCAGGTTTATTAGCCTGAAATTTCTGCAACACTCTCCGCAAATCAGGAGAGATGGCAGACACAATGACTCCTTCCTTGAGGATACTCGCCGGCTCAGATAACCCCGGAGAGTCGGGCACAAAACTCCTAGACAGAGCATCCGCCTTCACATTTTTAGAGCCCGGAAGGTACGAAATCACAAAATCAAAACGAGCAAAAAATAACGACCAACGGGCCTGTCTAGGATTCAAGCGCTTGGCAGACTCGAGATAAGTAAGATTCTTATGATCAGTCAATACCACCACGCGATGCTTAGCTCCCTCAAGCCAATGACGCCACTCCTCGAATGCCCACTTCATGGCCAGCAACTCTCGGTTGCCCACATCATAATTACGCTCAGCAGCAGAAAATTTCCTGGAAAAGAAAGCACATGGTTTCAACACTGAGCAACCAGAACCTCTCTGTGACAAAACCGCCCCTGCTCCAATCTCAGAAGCATCAACCTCAACCTGGAACGGAAGAGAAACATCTGGTTGACACAACACAGGGGCACAGCAAAAACGACGCTTCAACTCCTGAAAAGCTTCCACGGCAGCAGAAGACCAATTAACCAAATCAGCACCCTTCTTGGTCAAATCGGTCAATGGTCTGGCAATGCTAGAAAAATTACAGATGAAGCAACGATAGAAATTAGCAAAGCCCAGGAATTTCTGCAGACTTTTCAGAGATGTCGGCTGAGTCCAATCCTGGATGGCCTGGACCTTAACCGGATCCATCTCGATAGTAGAAGGGGAAAAGATGAACCCCAAAAATGAAACTTTCTGCACACCGAAGAGACACTTTGATCCCTTCACGAACAAGGAATTAGCACGCAGTACCTGGAAAACCATTCTGACTTGCTTCACATGAGACTCCCAATCATCAGAGAAGATCAAAATGTCATCCAAGTAAACAATCAGGAATTTATCCAGATACTCACGGAAAATGTCATGCATAAAAGACTGAAAAACAGATGGAGCATTGGCAAGTCCGAACGGCATCACCAGATACTCAAAATGACCCTCGGGCGTATTAAATGCCGTTTTCCATTCATCTCCCTGCCTGATTCTCACCAGATTATACGCACCACGAAGATCAATCTTAGTAAACCAACTAGCCCCCTTAATCCGAGCAAACAAGTCAGATATCAATGGCAAGGGATACTGAAACTTAACAGTGATCTTATTAAGAAGGCGGTAATCAATACACGGTCTTAGCGAACCATCCTTTTTGGCTACAAAAAAGAACCCTGCTCCCAATGGTGATGACGATGGGCGAATATGTCCCTTCTCCAGGGATTCTTTCACATAACTGCGCATAGCGGTGTGTTCAGGCATGGATAAATTAAATAATCGACCTTTAGGGAATTTACTACCAGGAATCAAATTGATAGCACAATCACAATTCCTATGCGGAGGTAGAGCATCGGACTTGGGCTCTTCAAATACATCCTGATAATCAGACAAGAACTCTGGGACCTCAGAAGGGGTGGATGACGAAATCGACAAAAATGGAACATCACCATGTACTCCCTGACAACCCCAGCTGGTTACCGACATAGAGTTCCAATCTAATACTGGATTATGGGTTTGTAGCCATGGCAACCCCAACACGACCACATCATGCAGATTATGCAGTACCAGAAAGCGAATAACTTCCTGATGTGCAGGAGCCATGCACATGGTCAGCTGGGCCCAGTACTGAGGCTTATTCTTGGCCAAAGGTGTAGCATCAATTCCTCTCAACGGAATAGGACACCGCAAAGGCTCCAAGAAAAATCCACAACGTTTAGCATAATCCAAATCCATCAGATTCAGGGCAGCGCCTGAATCCACAAACGCCATGACAGAATACGATGACAAAGAGCATATCAAGGTAATGGACAGAAGGAATTTGGACTGTACAGTACCAATGACGGCAGAGCTATCGAACCGCCTAGTGCGCTTAGGACAATTAGAAATAGCATGAGTGGAATCACCACAGTAGAAACACAGCCTGTTCAGACGTCTGTGTTCTTGCCGTTCAACTTTAGTCATAGTCCTGTCGCACTGCATAGGCTCAGGTTTACTCTCAGACAATACCGCCAGATGGTGCACAGATTTACGCTCGCGCAAGCGATGACCGATCTGAATGGCCAAGGACATAGACTCATTCAAACCATCAGGCATAGGAAATCCCACCATGACATCCTTAAGAGCCTCAGAGAGACCCTTTCTGAACCAAGCCGCCAGTGCAGATTCATTCCACAGAGTGAGTACTGACCACTTCCTAAATTTCTGACAATATACTTGTACATCATCCTGACCCTGGCATAAAGCCAGCAAATTTTTCTCAGCCTGATCCACTGAATTAGGCTCATCGTAAAGCAATCCAAGCGCCTGGAAAAACGCATCAACATTACTCAATGCAGGGTCCCCTGGCGCAAGAGAAAACGCCCAGTCTTGTGGGTCGCCGCGCAAAAAAGAAATAATAATCAAAACCTGTTGAATAGGATTACCAGAAGAATGAGGTTTCAAGGCCAGAAATAGTTTACAATTATTTTTGAAGCTCAGGAACTTCGTTCTGTCACCAAAAAACAAATCAGGAATAGGAATTCTTGGTTCTAGCATAGATTTCTGATCAATTGTATCTTGAATCTTTTGTACATTTATAACGAGATTATCCATTGAGGAGCACAGAGCCTGAATATCCATGTCCACAGCTGTGTCCTGAAGCACTCTAATGTCTAGGGGAAAAAAAGAACTGAAGACAGAACTGAGGAGAAAAAAAAAAAAAATGATGTCAGGACTTCTTTTTTCCCTCTATTGAGAATCATTGGTTTTGGCTCCTTGTACTGTTATGCTGTGCTATCAGGCAACACAGTGTGCAGTAATCAGTGCACATACAGTGATATGGCAATAACCCAAAAACAATAGAACAAGCTCTGAGACGTGGAATCTCTGCAGACTGCAATACCTGAACCTATCCTCACACAACTAAAAGCAGCAGTGGATTGCGCCTAACACTACCTATGCAACTCGGCACTGCCTGAGGAGCTGACTAGCCTGAAGATAGAAATACAAGCCTGACTTGCCTCAGAGAAATACCCCAAAGGAATAGGCAGCCCCCCACATATAATGACTGTTAGCAAGATGAAAAGACAAAACGTAGGAATGAAATAGATTCAGCAAAGTGAGGCCCGATATTCTAGACAGAGCGAGGATAGCAAAGAGAACTATGCAGTCTACAAAAAACCCTAAAGCAGAACCACGCAAAGGGGGGCAAAAAGACCCACCGTGCCGAACTAACGGCACGGCGGTGCACCCTTTGCGTCTCAGAGCTTCCAGCAAAAGAGAATAGCACAGCTGGACAGAAAAAACGGAAACAAAAACAAAGTAACACTTATCTAGCAGAGCAGCAGGCCACAGGAAAGATGCAGTAGCTCAGATCCAACACTGGAACATTGACAAGGAGCAAGGAAGACAGACTCAGGTGGAGTTAAATAGCAAGGCAGCCAACGAGCTCACCAAAACACCTGAGGGAGGAAGCCCAGAGGCTGCAATACCACTTGTGACCACAGGAGTGAATTCAGCCACAGAATTCACAACAGAGGTCCGATCTCATGCCAATTTATATGGATTACTGAGTGCACCCTCAGAAGTGAAGTCCACTGGGATCAGCACCACCAAGACATACATGATCTATTACGCATATATGCAGGTCAAAATAAGAGGACTGTCATGGCTGAGCTTTTCAGTACACCTTCTCATCTACTTGTTTTCCATCTATCTCTGCCCTTTTCTGGCTCCTATAAAGCCAAAGCTGTCAATCAAAGAAGAGAAGGCTGGCAATAGATATAAAACAAGTAGAATAGTATGCTGAACTACTTGACCACACCAATGAACAATCGCCTGTGCTTTGCTTGTACAGTCATTTTGTGCTGACTGACTCCCATTAGTTTAGGAAAACTTGGCACTCAAAGATTTCTTGAAGAAGAATAAAGTCATTTATTTCACATCCAGACAAACAGATCAATTGCTGCTGCTGCTAAACGTTTTCGGTTCCATATGGACCTTCCTCAGAGCAAGTTTATCTGGAGTGCTCGGTCTGGGTATGTGGTTAAATAAATTAACTTTCTGGTGGAACGTATGGTGGCCAATTGAAGAGCGTTATGTAGGGACTTTGACCTCAAGCAAGTATCGCTGCTTGAATGTGTGGTGGTGAGCCCACACTGCACACGCTTGTGTGCCTTGAGCGATGGTGGTGTGCTGGGATGCTGGGGAGTGCTAGTCACTTTATATTGTATACGTTCAGGTTTGGGCACCTATGACTGTGCACCTCCCCTATTTAGGCTGTGCTTAGCATCTTCTATATCACGGGATGCTGGGGAGAACGCACTGCCCCTGCTTGACGTCAAAGTCACTACATAACGCTCTTTAATTGGCCACCATATGTTCCACCAGAAAGTTCATTTATTTAACCACATACCCAGACCCAGCGCTCCAGATAAACTTGCTCTGAGGAAGGTCCATATGGGACCCAAAACGTTTAGCAGCAGCAATTGATCTGTTTGTCTGGATGTGAAAGAAATGACTTTATAAATCTTCAAGAAATCTTTGAGTGCCAAGTTTTTCTACATATTTGACTGAACGGGTTGGAAACCCTACTTGAGCACCTATACCGGTTTTCCTACAGAGTGCCGTGTAATCTTTTCATATACTCCCATTAGTTTAGGGTCACGCAAGCATATTTTCTCTCATCTGAGAAAATCGGTCCAATTATGCATAACATAGTGTGATCTGATTTTCTCGGATAAGAAGAAGAAAAAAAACTCACCATATTCTCCATTCTGTCAGTCCGTGAACATCGGACTGCACTCAGATGTCATTTGAGTGTAGTCCGATTTTTCCATGGACTCCTTGACTTGCATGGTCGAGTGCGATCTGAATATTTGATGCAAATCTTGAATGTTGAAATATTTTTCCTTGGACAGACTGTTCGAGGTAAAAATCAGAGATATGCATGGCCCCTAAGAATAACACTGGCCCAAGCACGTTCCAATGTTTTGTCAGATCACACTCATATCAAAATATGGGCATCTACATGAGCCCTTAAAGAGTATCTAATGCTTGCTTCACGATATATCTTTCCATGATTAAATTTTGACAGGCATGTGCTCCATGTCTACACTATCTCACTTCCAATGGAGCAAAGAGGAAAGGATGAGAGCTTGAAGAAGTTGCCTTCTACTTGGACAACTTCTTGTCATACCCCTCGCTTGGCCCCCCATAAAATAATAAAGCTTATACTCACCTCCCGCGCTCGCACCGTTCCCGTGGTGTCAGCACTCATTCTCCTGGGGCTTCCATGCTGCTGTTATAAGACATGAGGCTGGCACCCAATCAGCGCTGGCATCACTGTCTCTACCTCCTGTCAAATTAAGCAGGAAGAGGAAGTCAGGGCCGCAGCTGCAGCCTGGACTTCCTTTTCATATTCAATTCGTCTGAATAGTGATTGGTTGCCTGCATCACATGTCATAACAACTGCCCCAGAACCATGAGTGCTGACACCGAGGTAATGGCGCCAACGCAGAAGGGGAGTACAGGCTTTATTATTTTATGGGGGCTAAACAGATTGATCAAGAAGGGGTGGTCAGAGTAGTGGACAACCCATTTAAATAAAACAATTATACGAAAGAAAACACATACCAGCGCCTATAATCAATATTCAAAGATCATAAATCGTAGAGTTCAGGCACTGGAAAAGGACTTATAGTGGACAGACTGCAATTCAGAATACAATAAAAAAACACAAGAACAAAAGCAGTCCAAAAAGTCCAATTATATGCAAAATATCAAAAATGTTTATTAAGAATATAGGTGAACAGACAGCAGGGAATGGATTCCCCATGATAGCCTCAACACATCTAGAAAGGGCACAGATAGGTGTGCAGCAGAATATCCCATACAAGGCATAATATACAGCCCATTCAGTAAGCACATATAACAGTCAAGTGACATGCATCGCTATAAAGCATAAACATATGAATGGTACATACCCGTAGATAAAGATAGTGGTCACTGCGCACACCTAATCGCGCCCACCCCTAAATAAAACAGTAGGCTCATCAAATAAAAGTCTAAGTGCTAATGTTTTAAAATAAAGACACCATTTTTAACTAGAACTGTGGTTTGAGAGCTCAGACAACCCAAGTCATTTTGCGTTTTGTAAAAAAAAAAAAACAATGTGAGGATTTTCGAATTTATCTTTAAGACCTGCACTGTATGAGTGGTTAAATGGGTCCTCTGTGTCTCTACAAGCAATCTGCTCAGTTATTATTCATCCCATATCGATATAATGAAGCCATTGCATAAGGCTCTCTTCCATAAATGTGCTATAATCATTTGTCACGGATAACACAATTAGGTTTTTGCAAGTATTTTGGAGCATTATGTGTTACTATGAAATAGGCCATACAATATGCCTCGCCTTAAAATGTTGAAAGAGGTTTGTCAGCACTTGCTGAAACAATAAGAATCCAGACTGTAAATTACCCCCAACCCCAAAAAAAAAACAACAGAATCATAATATCTCCCTAAGGAGCATCCCGGCACACAAGTGATATAGAATCGGAGACAATCACTAGGGAACGTCTACCAACAGGAGCACTGAGCAACCCCTATCATCACTCTGAAGATAGCAGTATAGAGGGATAGAGCTCAGCTCTGCTGGGATGATTATTTGGAGTAAATTCATCTCAAGGATAATTGGTCAAATAAATCAATCCCAGGTGAACCAGTGCCTCCCTGTTTGCAAAGTACAAGTCATTACTGGCTGGTACTGCACTGAAAATCTACCACCATCATGGTAACATTTTTATGTTTGGTCACTTAGTGAATGCCTTAAAGTGCTAGCACAATCCATACAAACAACCAAGACCAAATTCTGCATCGAATCAAAAGGAACATGTGCAGTTTTTTTAATTGTTTTGGAAAGACATTATGCAGAAATGCTTCATATAAAGCCTTACTTTTTTTAAAGAGACAAAAAGAATCTGCTTCATGAAATAATTTATCATGAATAGGAAAATCAACTCTTAAAAGCCTCCGAAAAGACCTCTCATTTCTAAACTACAGATCAGTAAAATCAAATAAACCCTTTCAAAAAAAAATTTTTTACATTTGTGACATGAGGGCCAGAGTTAGTTTCCAACGCTGTAGACTAAGTAAGCCTATAAATGTTAAGCCCAACATTCACAACAGATAGCCACTGCCAAACTCTTTTGACTCCCCCCTACACATACAGGAATGCTCAGCTTGGCCGACATGGTAGCTGCCGTATTTCTCTGGTTGCAGATTATCTCTCAAAGAACAAAATAATCAGCCGTTGGAAAGCCGATATGCTGCATCCTTCTCTTCTCAAACATCATCTGTTGGGGAGAGCCTTACAATAGACTGATGCCCAATCTCAACAATATCAGGGAGTTTGGCCAACATCAATCTAAGGCATTTAGGGGCTTTTAGAGTTGGTTTAGCTTGCAAATTTTGGCATGTCCAGCCTACCATCTATTGCAATATGGAGACCTCCTGAATCTCTTCTGTAAAAGGGTGTGACAAAGGATAAGAATCTCCAGTGCTGTGCGGCATTTGTAGATGAGTGCTGAAATCTACTGTCCAAATGTGACCCAGTGGAACCAATCGTTAGAGGGAGAGTTTCAGGAGGGAGCACCAGGTCAGATGACCTTAATGACACAGTTCCTTGGTATAAGAGGCCAGCACATCAAAGCAAGAGCAGATTTGGTGCCAATAGAAGGGATGGTCAGGATGTGTTTTGAGGAAGACACTGAGGCCAGGTTGCCAGGCCATGACAGGTAGCTTGAACCAGAGGGGTTGTAGCGCACCTGGAAGCAGAACCCAGACAGCACCAGACAAGTTCCAGAACCCAGACAACGTCTGTCAAAACCCAAAGACCAGACATGGGAAAGCCAAGTTCCAAAACGAGACTACGCAGGTCAAGGCCTGAAGACCAGACTTGAGTTGGTCAAGATGCAAAGCCCAGACAATGGCAGTCAAGAGTCTAGGACTAGTCATCATCCCCCCGGGTATGAGAGACACTTGGCAGAGATTTTTTTTTATATTTTTTAAAATATAGTGTGAGATTAATTGCTCAGTATTCAATCAAGCAAAATCTGACAACCTTGCAGGATGAGGAAGTGGTAAGAATTAAGTAATAGATCAAATTAGAAAATTACTAGCTTTGACTTCAATTAATGTACCATACAAAGTGAATCAAAACTATATTTTAAAAGTAAAAACAAAAGCCAAAAAAATATGATCATCAACTTTTCTCCATTAAAGGGACACTGTCACATGAATTTGGAGGGAACAATCTTCAGCCATGGAGGCGGGGTTTTTGGGTGTTTGATTCACCCTTTCCTTACCCGCTGGCTGCATGCTGGCTGCAATATTGGATTGAAGTTCATTCTCTGTCCTCCGTAGTACATGCCTGCACAAGGTAATCTTGCCTTGCGCAGGCGTGTACTACGGAGGACAGAGAATGAACTTCAATCCAATATTGCAGCCAGCATGCATCCAGCAGGTAAGGAAAGGGTGAATCAAACACCCAAAACGCCCGCCTCCATGGCTGAAGATTGTTCCCTCCAAATTCAGGTGACAGTGTCCCTTTAATTCTAACTAGAACTTTAAGCAGCCATGTTGCTTTCTTCACAGGCTTCAGTAGAGATTTCCTTATTGTCAGATGAGAAATAAATGGCTCTCTGGTTGGAAAAGTAATAACGAAAATGGTTACTTAATGATACTGCTTTTTGTCTTATTTGTAGGGCCAATAATAGGTAACTTTATCACTACTGGGAATAATTGATTTGACTTTCATTTGAAAAAAGAATGAAAAACAAATGGTTCTTTAAAATCAATAGAGTCATCCAATTTCATTAATTTATTTCATAGCTCAAATCTATGTTCATTCTTAAACACAATTACATACCAGCTCTCAATCATCCCACCATATGCTGCAAACATCCTACAAACCTTTTAATGGCATTGCATTAGCATATAGAATTTAATTAGCAAATGCATGCATACCATTATCATATTAAGTCACATGTGTAGGCATTTTGGAAAATGGTGCTCATAGGCTATCAAGAAGACTTCTGTGTTAATATTGTAAGTTACTATATGTATACAACGTAGACTGGTCCACGGAAGTACCAAAAAATTCTCAGGTAGGCCATGGTTTTGACACATTCATAAGCTCAGGCCATAACACAACAGTGCTTCAACCGCTCTTCAGAAAACCATCTTATCAGAACATGACTCAATTGCCACTGCAATCTATAGTTATATATTGTAGGTTGATTTACAATAGTCAGAATTATATAATAAGACCTCAATGTGTCAGGACAACATGGGCATGTTGGTGTTCCGCATAGCTTGATATTGGAACACCTTAATTATTTATTCTGGGAACCAAAGGGTCTCCAGCCTAAGACTTTATTCTGAGGTCAGTGATATATATCTTATATATTGATGCTTGAACATTCTCGGATAAGGTGCTATCTGAGCATGCTTGTGTGCTAATAAGTGTCTTGTCGAACAGCTGCAAGACATGCAACCGTGGGGGCTCAAACATATTTTTCGAGGACGTCGGAAACACTCGGTTAGCACATAAGCATGCTTCGGTAACAGCTTATCCGAGCACCTTTACTCACCACAACTCTGAACAGAATGAAAGAATTGTGCTACTCACCATCATGTAACGTGGATTTTGGAGGATCAAAAAGGCTGCCTGGTTTATCTGAAAAGCAAGTAAAAAAGAATTCATAATTATTATACATTTTGCAAACAAAATATTTTAAAAAAGGCCACTACGTAAACCAAATACATATATAGACTGTAGAGAATTCACACAATCCCAGTGAGCATGCTATATTTTTAAGATAGAGCTACAGTGTAGTGGGTATTGAGGTGCATATGCCCTAGGTGCTCACAGAAAAGCCCTTCATCACACTAAGGGAAAATCGGCCAAATATCCCGATTTGGGCTGGACAGGTCAACCATCTTATGCTATGAAAACTTCCTGACTGGCCCCAGTCAAGCCAAATTTTAACATTGCTGGGTTCAAACAACCGTAATTTCTCCATCTGACAAAAATGGTCCAATTATGCTAGTCAGACTCTAATCAGAGGTTGATCACTGTTTTTTTCGGCAGTGAAGAGTAAAAAAAAACAAAAACGTTTCTTTGCCTAATCCATATGTTCAGTCTGTGAAAATCAACCGCCTTCGGATGTCATGCAAGTGTGGTCCGATTTTTTGGGTTGAATCCATAGACGTGCCATCCAAATCGTGCACACTACAATTTTTTTTTTATCAGAGCACTTGATCCGAGGAAAAAAAATTGGACAAGTGCATGGCCTTATTGAATAACTTTAGTACAAGTGCGATCTATTTTTTTTGACAGACAGCACTTGGACTATATATACGGTCATCTTTACGTTCCCTAATAGTAAGAATGGCTAAGTCAAAAGAAACCATTCAAAACTTGGAAAATTGCCCGTTCTTCTGCAAGACTAAAAAAAAAAAATCAGTGTTCTTTTCTGTGTTTAAAGCTCCTCAGCAGGAGATACTTTAGTAAATATTCTATTTAAAGCCATGCTAGTGGGTATCTGAAGTCCAACTGGCCAGCCAGCAGGGGTGAAGCAGGAGAAAAACATAGTATGTTTATGCGTGAAATCTAAATTGGTGGGCAGTCACACCAGCAAAACAGTCTCATACCATAATGCTGATTAGAAGGAAAAAAAAAATGATAATAATGTACTGTGTTGCAGAAATATCAGCACTTAATATCTCGGAGTGACATTACCGCAAGACACCGCTAATCTGTGAACCAAGACGGGCATCGAGGTTAGTAAAAAAAAAATAAATAAATAGAAAGTAAAAAAAAAAATCAGTGTTCAACAAAGCAGTAAGATATTTTCCGGCTTCACTATTCCATATTTCATCAGAACCTTTGAAAATGCTAAGTGAGGTATGCACTACCTACTGTTCAAAAAAATGGAAATCTCAGGATGGACTGCTGGTTTAATCAGTCTTACTTGGACTGATCCTATGTAAAGCAGCGGAGTAAGAAAAAAAATACAACATATTTGCATATTCAGAATTTTCTGTATTGGCTGTAAAGAGATATGGAAAATCTTCCATCAGGGTAGGGTGGGGGTAAGCTAGGCATTGTGCCAGTGCACAGTCACTCTTTTATTATGATCGAATGATTATTGAAGGCAGGAGGAAAATAAATATTTCTGGCAGATATTAATCAGCTATTTAAGAAGTTATTTGCCAGCCAGGAGGGGAGATAATGGTGATATCATTTTTAATTGTGTTCTTTTCCAAGCTGCAAACAAGGATTCGGATTTGTTTTTATGGTCTAGTTCAGAAATGAATCCTTCATTTCACAACTAACTCTCAATGCAACACAATATTTCGTCTCTGTTTTGTGTCTACAGAAAATGGAGCTACAATTTCCATTATGTGATGCTTCTGTTTCGTTCAGAGTTTCATATTCAGAAATGAGAGGTAATGACGAATGCATTATTAATGCACTTATTTCCCAGCATTCCATTACATTCCGTTCTATGGAAGGTAATACTGTTTTGTCTTGTGACATAATAGTCCAAAGCGACTCCTGGAAGTCCCTTGTTGGAGAGGGAAAGGCTTGTAACTGGCGATTACACAGCAAACTAGATGATGGGACACAACAAATAAAACATTGATGGGTTTTGCTATTCTCTTGGGCACAGTACCCAAGACAGGTGAACTTACATTTTACTTTGTCTTTATATGAAGAGCTGAAAATAAAGATAGATCCAACTCAAGTTCAGTCCACTATATTGGTTTCCTAACTTCCTGTTTAAAGGGAATCTGTCACCAGATTTTCTGAAAGCAGCATGATGTAGGGGCAGAGACCTGGATCCCAGCTATATCTCACTTAAAGGGAACCTGTCACCCCCAAAATCAAAGATGAGCTTAGCCCACCAGCATCAGGGGCTTATCTACAGCATTCTGGAATGCTGAAGATAAGCCCACGATGTATCCTAAAGGATAAGAAAAAGAGGTTAGATTATACTTACCCAGGGGCGGTCCCGGTCTGGTCCGATCCGTGTCGCGATCTGGTACAGCGCCTTCTATCTTCATCAGATGACGTCCTCTTCTGGTCTTCATGCTGCGGCTCCAGTGCAGGCGTACTTTGGCAGCCCTGTTGAGGGCAGAGCAAAGTACTGCAGTGCGCAGGTGACGGGCCTCTCTGACCTTTCCTGGTGCCTGCGCACTATAGTACTTTGCTCTGCCCTCAACAGGGCTGGCAAAGTACGCCTGCGCCGGAGCTGCAGCGTGAAGACAAGAAGAAGACGTCATCGTAAGAAGATGGGAAGCCCCGGACCCCAACGCCCACCGCAGCGGTTCCGCCCCTGGGGGAGTATAATCTAACCTCTTTTTCTCATCTTTTAGGATACATCGGGGCTTATCTACAGCATTCCAGAATGCTGTAGATAAGCCCCTAATGCTGGTGGGCTTAGCTCACCTTCGATTTTGGGGGTGACAGGTTACCTTTAATAGGCTGTCTGCTGCAGTTTTTAAAAAAACATTGTTTTATCTGCAGCAGATCTAGCAGTTCTCTGAATGCAGAGCTCTGTATAACCCCACCCACATCACTGATTGGCAGCATTTGTATACTGTGCAAAGGCAGAAAACTGCCAATCAGTGGTGGAGCGAGCTTATAGCTAGCAGGAAGATTACATGGCAGTAAAGGTACCATCACACATAACGATATCGTTGCTTTTTGTGACATAACAACGATATCGTTAACGAAATTGTTATGCGTGACAGCGACCAACGATCAGGCCCCTGCTGTGAGATCGTTGGTCGCTGGGGAAAGTCCAGGACTTTATTTTGTTGCTGGATCACCCGCTGACATCGCTGAATCGGCGTGTGTGATGCCGATTCAGCAATGTCTTCACTGGCAACCAGGGTAAACATCAGGTTACTAAGCGCAGGGCTGCGCTTAGTAACCCGATGTTTACCCTGGTTACCATTGTAAAAGTAAAAAAAAAAAAACACTGCATACTTATATTCCTGTTACGCTCCCCCGGCGTCAGCTTCCCTGCGTCCCCCAGTGTCAGCGCCGGCCAGCCGTAAAGCAGAGCACAGCGGTGACATCACCGCTCTGCTTTCCGGCCAGCGCTTACACAGAGCAGGGAAGCTGAAGGCGAGGGACGCGACAGGAATGTAAGTATGTAATGTTTTTTTTTTACTTTTACAATGGTAACCAGGGTAAACATCAGGTTACTAAGTGCGGCCCTGCGCTTAGTAACCCGATGTTTACCCTGGTTACCCGGGGACTTTGGGATCGTTGGTCGCTGGAGAGCTGTCTGTGTGACAGCTCTCCAGCGACCAAACAGCGACGCTGCAGTGATCGGCATCGTTGTCTAGATCGCTGCAGCGTCGCTAAATGTGACGGTACCTTAAGTTTTCTAGTCCTCTAAGGATAATCTCCTGCTGATAAATCAGTGATTTCATCAAAACCCAGTAATAGATAAATCACTGAATTCAGGGTCTCTTTTCCTTCATTATGCTGCTCTCAGATTTGGTGGCAAAAACCTGGTGACAGATTCCCTTTAAGAAGGTTTGGGATTTCTCTGATTTGGACAATACAAGGCCCTTGGCAATAATCTGATCACAAAATGTACATTTACCTAGACCCACAGTGAGCAGCTATAATTTGTGGGGAAACCTGACAAGAAGCGTTCAATTTCCCTACAGCACCACAACCGGAAAATTAAGTATTACACTGCGTAAATTACTGATTTTTTTTGTAATTCAGGGCAGGGCAAGTTCTGGGGTTTTGCAATGACTCTCTACTGATGATACAGAATATGAGACCCCCCACTTCACTTGTTTAATTCATAATTCTAATATCAGGTATATAAAAATGGATTTTCTTTTTTTTATTTGGATAACCAAAATTTCATTAAAGAGTAGCCTTCTAGTGGGAAGTAAAAAAAAAAAAAAATACTGACCAAATACTGAACGTGGCCTAAGGGTGGATATGGTATAGAGCTTTGTCTTGCAGCCAAAATCATGGGAAAATGTGCAGGATTTATTTACAAGATGAGAGGATTGATTTGCTCATAAACAAATTTGCATTGAATTTCATAAAAAATTTCAGAATCGCCAGAATTAATTTTTTGTTTGGTTTGTTTTGCGATTCATCAAAAATGGTGGTCTGCACTGGTTGCTCTTCAGTGCTATTTGCTGCCTCTAGTGCTGAGTCGACCTCACTACATCATGACATTGCAGAACAAGGAGGTAACATGTGTCATCTCATGTTATGAGGCCTAATCAGTGGCGGAAATGCCAAAAAGACCTCAAGACTAACCAGTGCCAGAGGGAGCTGTACGGCAAGACAGGAGAGGCCTAAGGAGAGGTATTACATATTTTATCTTTTTTTTATCTTACGTTTATTATGTTTAGACGTCTGGAGAAACCTCAAATGATAGTAAATGTCTTTAAATGGCAAATCCAATTTGCATCAATTAAAATTGAATTTCCTGGCCACAATAGAGTGAATCTGCCCATTCTCTCCTGTCTACTGGCCACTGCCACTTACTGCTACACTTTTGTTCCCGGGAAAAAAAAACAATAGAAAAAAGTGCTTCCTTATATTTGTTTTCCCAAATCACAAAGTTTTGGAGCAATTTGTAAATTTTATTCTATGTTTCGGAAAACCCCTTTAAATTCCCACCATCTAAGAGATACAAGCGTCTCGTTTCTCATTGGGAAACAAAGCACCTGGATGAGATGCCTTAATAATAGGATCTAAGGGGTAAAGTTTCTCCTTGTAGAGAGTGACATGCCAGTATGAGGAGACTTAAACGCCTTGCATGCTCCTCTGGGAAATTAAATATGCAAATTGTCTCTTCAAAGGGACTTGAACTCTAGTGCCACCTACTGGAATTAGCAGGAATCTATTGTCACCTCTCTCTCTCTGAAGAGACAATTTGCTTCAATAATATGCACGCATTCCCCCTCGTAGACCAAGTCTTACAGCACGAGACTGCCTTGTCAGAAAGAGATCTGTGACTATTTTGGAAAACTTCTCTGGCAAATCCATTTTTATTTTATGTAACAAGTGTTTTTTTTCCTGTATCTCTAAGGATATTATTGTACAGTAGCAGCAAAGATTGCCAAGAGACTGCTACTGTGTGGATCGTGATTATGGAGAGCTAAGTGCTTGTTTGCTTAAGTATCCCGTACTATTAGATTTCCTACCGACAATAGCATGGGCATGAATATAACGGTCGTACAAAATGTGCATCTGTACAAAATGTGAGCTAAATTATTATGTAACTACATAACCATGTACCGTATATTATACATGTGATTATGCAGATAAGGAACCTATTTAGGGAATTACAATCTATAAGAAGGGTCATGTTCGCTGGTCCTATCGGACCAGACGTCCAAACCGCCAACAATACAGGATCTGGATGTATGCGCTAATGGGGCCATAGACTGTAATAGTGACGGCAGAGTGAAAGTGCACTCCGACTTGCATCATTTTCAGGAGTGTATGTCTACCGGAGGCAGAACCAACACACGGTCTACTATGTTTGAGTGTCTGCCTCATGTAGGTGTACACTCCTGAAAATGATGCATGTCAGAGCGTACTTTCGCTCTACCATCATCATTACAATCAATGGCCCCGTCAGCGCATACGTCTGGATTCCGTTTTGCGGGTGTTCGGTCTTAAGTACCAATGAATGTGACTCTAGACGCAATGTGAAAGCACCCTTAAGAAACTTAACTATTAGGTAGTGTCTCCCAATCTGGAAGACCCAGCACCTACATACACCACATAAATTGTCTATATATCCTAAAGAGAACCTATGTAGTTATAAATGGTTGAAAAAAATAAACAGGTCCATCAAGTTCAACCCTTCTCCACCAATTCTATATTCTCTCTCTCTTGATTATTTATAACCCCAATGCTACCGATCATGAGAAGAGAATCTAGCCCTTTTATAAATGCTCGTATAATATCTGCCATTACTACGTCTTGTGGTAGGGAATTCCACAGTCTGACTGCTCTAACTGTAAAGAACCCTTTCCTATTTAGCTGCCAGAATCGCCTTTCCTCCACTTGATACGTCTTGGATGAGTAGTCCAAGATGCATTACGCTAGACTGACAGCCTTCTCCCCATACGCACAAGGAAAGACCTGTCAGTCTAGGAAAGAGAGGCTGGGAGAAGTAGCCGGGGGACTGGCCTTGGACCTAGTTATTCTAGTTGCATAATATCTCACATGGTTTGTAGCCATGAGCGAATATACTCGTTACTTGAGATTTCTCGAGCATACTTGGGTGACCTCTGAGTATTTTTTAGCGCTCGGAGATTTAGTTTTTCTTGCCGCAGCTGAACGATTTACATCTGTTAGCCAGAATAAGTACATGTGGGGGTTGCCTGGTTGCTAGGGAATCCCCACATGTACTTATGCTGGCTAACAGATATAAATCATTCAGCTGTGGCAAGAAAAACTAAATCTCCGAGTACTAAATAATACTCGGAGGACCCCCGAGCATGCTCGAGAAGTCTCAAGTAATGAGTATATTCGCTCATCACTAATGCTTTGCAAAATATATTTTCCCTGAAACGCTGCAGCATTTCAGAGTAAATCATACATGGTTGCAATAATGCAGCCACACTGATTAATTCTGCCTCCATTTCAGACAATGAGAATCTCCTGAAAGGTTCTCATTAAGCAGCACAGTGCAATGCTTCATTTGCCCTACAGGGGTGCTGCAGGGAAACTGGACACTTCCTTATGGACTCTTGGAACACTTGTATCACTCGGATATCTTCTCCATTTTCACATAGAAGATGTTGGTTATCATTGGAATATGTCATCAGGTTTTTGCCACCCAGTTGGACAGCAGAACAATGTAGAGACCAGGACCCAGATTTCAGCGATGTATCATTTTGCTACCATACAATAAAGAAGATATGGCACTCACCCCAGCGATGCTGTGATTAAAGTCCTTTATTCGCTGCGAGCAGCATTCGGGTCTACACATGGAGAGGCGGCAGGGAATGAACAGGAGAGGGTGCGGGGAAACAGGTGAGGACAACGGCCGTTTCGCGCTGTGCGCTTCAACGGGTCCAAGTCGGCAGGGAATGAACAGGAGAGGGTGCGGGGAAACAGGTGAGGACAACGGCCGTTTCGCGCTGTGCGCTTCAACGGGTCCAAGTCTTTGACCCGTTGAAGCGCACAGCGCAAAACGGCCGTTGTCCTCACCTGTTTCCCCGCACCCTCTCCTGTTCATTCCCTGCAGCCTCTCCATGTAGACTCGAATGCTGCTCACAGCGAATAAAGGACTTTAATCACAGCATCGCTGGGGTGAGTGCCATATCTTCTTTATTGTACTACTGCAAGTGAAGTCTCTGATCCACTGTGGATATCCTTTGCGCACCACCCCCAACTGTTTTAATCTGGATAGTGTTTTAAGTCTATTTGCCTCCGCCTGTTGAACTACCTGTGAAGATTCGCTGACCTGGTGCCGCACAGTTTCCGTTTCTTGGTCTGGATCATTTTGCTACCTTCTGTAGTTTTTATAAAATCTGCATTTTATCAGGCGGACATTATCACTAGAGGACTAGTAAACCTGATGCCAAGTTGTGCTCTGTATTCATGAGGTCTTTATAAGCCTGCTCCCATCAATAATTGGCTGCTTTCTGTGTACACTGTGCATAGGCAGAAAACTGTCAATCTGTGGTATGGGCAGGGCTATATAGAGCTCAGCGGTCAACAGAACTGGAGATGATAAAACAGTGATCCTATCAAAACTACAGCAAGCAGCTCAGTAAGTGATACATCCGTCGAATCAGGATCTCTGCATCTAAAGCAGATGGTAGAGCGAAAACCTGGTAACAGATTCCGTTTAAAAGGTAATGATTGATATTATACTTTGCTTTTTTATGGATCTCATCAATAGCTGATTAATATAAAAAAATAAATAAGAAGATATAAAAAGAGAAATTGTGTATTCTAGATGGCGTCACCCCTTACGTTCTCACAATACCGAACGAACAATGACTATGAGAGGAGATTTACTAAGCAATGATACATCTATCACATCAAGAACACAAATCTAAATCTTTAATTGTTTTACATCCTCCTTGTACATTTTTTGTAGGAAGTTTGGACCCACTTCTATTTGCCAGACCATACAATCCATTAAAAGCTCTTTGTTCTGGAGGACTGCTGGCGTGGATAGAAATCAATGGATACCTACTGACTTTAAATGCACATTAGTTTTGTGTTCCAACAGAGATAATAGCCGATCTCAAGAGGTCCCAAAAGCACAAGCACCAGTAATCAGCTTGATGTTGGGGGACTGACAAAACGAAAAGGGGTTTTCCAAATCAAACAGCCTCATTAAAGCACGGTCTACATGAAAACCTGCGAAGTGAAGAATCCAAGCCGCAGAGTATCAGACATATAAGTATATAAGCTTGTTGTTTGCTCCAAATCATTGAGCACATCTGAGCATAACTAGATGGTTTTTCACAAGTGGAAACAATTCAGTTTTGCTAGGCTCAGTTTCTCAGCCCTACGGTCTACTCATTGGCACCTTCTACACCACCCAAGAGAAGCGCACTCTATGCCAGCTATGGTCTTGCTGCACACAATACTTAAACATTGAATATTGATCCAATTTTGAGTTTTATTCATAGGGACTTCAAACTATCAATCGCTACATTAGTCCATTGAGAATTGAGGACTCTCAATTCTAAATATTTTTCTACATTAGTCCACACATTTATACAGCCATTTGGATCCTTCTATGTTTACATATAATTTCAGATAAGTTCTGAACCTCTTAGGGTACCGTCACACAGTGGCATTTTGATCGCTACGACGGCACGATCCGTGACGCTCCAGCATCGTAACAGTATCGCTCCAGCGTCGTAGACTGCTGTCACACTTTGCAATGTACGACGCTGGAGCGATAATTTCATGACGTATGTGCGATGTAGAAGCCGTTGGTTACTATGCGCACATCGTATACAATATCGTGCACACCTTTGTTACACCATGCGATCATGCCGCCACAGCGGGACACTAGACGACGAAAGAAAGTTTCAAACGATCTGCTACGACGTACGATTCTCAGCGGGGTCCCTGATCGCAGGAGCATGTCAGACACAGCGAGATCGCTGGAACGTCACGGATATATCGCTGGAACGTCACGAATCGTGCCGTCGTAGCGATCAAAATGCCACTGTGTGACGGTACCCTTAGAAAAGGATCTCTGAGGGAAATCTTATGTAAATCACAGAATATAGCAGGAACAATGCCAATGCCTAGAACCAGACCACAATTCTATCTGCATGTCCGATCCCTTGGATCCAATAGGATGCAATAGGGAATAGATCCTAGTGCTCTCATTCAGTATATTGACTGGGTGACCCATAGTATTGTATTCGATGAAGGCATAACAGGGGTTACGTAAATTTTTCTATGTGTGCAATGTTGCGTTAATTCAATTACTAAAAAGCTGCAATTTTGGCTTCTTTATGACTTAAGTGTCATTTTAGCTTGAAACATCAATAGTAAACATAAAAACATAAGGTTATCAACTTATTTAAGTCGTTATTTAGGAAAAATTTTAAATAAAAGGAGTGAGGAGAATATTTTATGGATTCAAATGACATAACCAGATGATTCCCCTAATAATGAGGTATAAAATGAGGTAACAGAAGTATATATGCTTCTTGGACTTGACTACCCCAGTCTCAGACAGTTAGGCAATCTAGGAATATAGTGAGACACTTCCATTGTGAAGAGTCGGTCACACAAAATGTGGTTCCTGAAAGGCTACATCGGCAGAGAGCAAGCTAACATTATTCAATTAATGGAATGCCTTTAAGATCTCGTGGTGCATCGGGCGAAAGAAACTAGGTCAGTAAACCAAGGGCATAAGCACCTCCCATGCAAAGCTCAAATCCTGCCACTTGGGGGGGTAAAAGAAAAACCATGATGGGTTTAATGAGTAGGGTTCATACGTATCTGCACACACACACACACAACCCATGAACAGTTTGCAAGAGAGGCAGGCAATGAATGAGTAATGATTTATGTGACCCTGGAGTATCGGTCTCATTCACTCCCACATAAGCCTGCATTACACAATGCTTGATAGCTCATAGAATGGTTGATGGGGTTTTGGCACTGGCCACACGTACAGTTATTGAGGAAGAGAAGAACGGCAAATCCAAGCGTTGAAGTAGCAAGTAGAATGAGACAAATGTTACATGGGATCATGAAGTAGCGGACCACCAGAGAGACTTTGTGTTGGTAGATCCGGTCCCGCTCAGAAGCTGGCGCAGGGTAGTGGCAGCCAGTCATGGCAAAGTCTCTTCGGGGTCTATCTATGGTCTCCACAAAGCTTTCTCCCAATCCAGTTTTACATCCTCCTTCTAACAGTCATGTCAACTAAATAATGCATCTGCTGCATATATACAAAAAAAAAATCTACAAGTAACCATTTCCCAGTTAGGACACCATGGTAGACTCAGACTGTTGTCACCAAGAGTAAGGCCACGTGTGGTCAAGAAGAACAATAATTTCCTTCCGGCAATCCTCAAGTCCCAAACATAAGTGGTTCTCAAAAACTTTGGATTGTGTGAGGTTTAAGCATTCCATTCCAAAAATGCAAAAAAAAGAAATTGGCTAGATCCAACGGTAAGTGTAAATCAGAAATGCATCCAGGTAATAGACAAAATTGAAGTAAATCCTTGCTGCATTTGTTGAGATCCTGCTTGAACATTTACAGAACAGAAAATCTCTCTCGAAGTTCTCTTGTAAAAACCTTGCATTTTAGATACGATTGTCTGTTCCAGCTGCAGGCAGAACAAAAATCCATTCAAAGACGTGAGAATAGAAAGGGTGTAACGAAGTACCGTGGTACCTTCACTCCTAGATGAGATGGTGAGATTTCCACCGTCTGCTGATCAATCTCAGCACAGAGGAATTAAACCTTAAACTTCACCTCCTCCAAGAAGCATGGCCTCAATAAGAGCTTAAAAGTCCCTTTCCTTTTGCAGCGTGAAAGTTCCTTGTCAATACTTCTCGTTTCTTCATTCCCAGGCAGTCCATTTTATCAGCAACACACAATTGCCATCCTTCTTCCGATGAAATACACTGCCACTTTATTTTTCACTCCCCCATTCGCCTCCTCTCTCAAACACAAGAAGTGGCGCCCACCCCCTCCGTTAGTGTCACCCCCACTTCTTTCAACACCAGCACACAGTTTCGTCACTGCGTTCTTCAGTGGTCTTCTCAGGCAGCTTAACAACCATCTCTCAATATCTACCGTCAATGGAAATTTAAAAAAAAGAATAGAAAAAAAAGAGAGTTCAGGCTCCCGTGGATCATCAAATGCCAGTCCTTGCGAAAGAACGTTCACCCATTCATCAGCCAGGCAGGCACAGAAAATTAAGAGAGAAAGAAGCCAGGGGCAATGTCTTGCAGGAGGAGGGCTGGAAGATAACTAGAGTCTCATCGGAAAAATGTATGATAAAGGACCGCCGCTTGCAGCTAAATGCAAGCTCTCGATTGCAACATGCCTTGCGAATAGAGGCAAGTTTCTGTATAGGTAAATATGGTCTCACCTGCAGTGCTTCTCCTCAGTACTGTGGACTCCTCTGTATGGTCATTCCATATATATGATCCTTCTCTGAATTCACCTGATTTTGTTCCAAGATAGTTGCAAGATATATGGGATCTCCAGGACTTTGCAAATTGATTCGCTTTCTCAGTATCCAAAAAAGGCTGATGCAGAATGTTCAGATTATCTTTCTGGAAGCAAAGTGCTTGGGTAGCAAGGTGGTTAGATTCCAGACAGGTCCACTACTCCCACCAACAGGCAAGACTGTTAGATTTTACCCGATGTTGTTCAGAGAACTAGCTCTCTCTATAAAGCTGGAAAATTGTGGGCGACTGAAGCAAAGACAGAGCTGGATACACTACAGTACTAGACAAAGAGTAAAGGCTTTAGGGAATTCTCTTTGCAGCCTCCTCAGGGTCCCTGCATGTGCATACAAAAGCAAAATGAGAGGAGGGGGGTTGAGCTGCTCGGTGACAGAGGGCGGAGGGGGGCACTGCTTCACCAATGCTTTCCACTCACACAACGTGCTCCAGCCACCGGTCAAAGAGTGTAGACCATGCAAATAGAGGGGCTGATAAGTGCAAACTACACAAACTCCACCAACGTCGGTAACAGCATGACGTCGAAAGCTCCAACCCGGTGCCACATACTTTTTTTAATCCATGTGATATATCCTAATAATCATGCGCAACTCCATTCACAAAATGTCAATGTCCACAATATCTGTCCATTTTTTTAACCCCTTCATGACCTTGGGATTTTCCATTTTTCCGTGTTCGTTTTTTGCTTCCTTTCTTCCCAGAGCCATAACTTTTTTATTTTTCTGTCAATATGGCCATGTGAGGGCTTATTCTTTGCGGGATGAGTTGTACTTTTGAACGACATCATTGGTTTTAGCATGTCATGTACTAGAAAACAGGAAAAAAATTCCAAGTGCGGTGAAATTGCAAAAAAAGTGCAATCCCACACTTGTTTTTTGATTGGCTTTTTTACTAGGTTCACTAAATGCTAAAACTGACCATTATGATTCTCCATGTCATTACGAGTTCATAGACACCAAACATGTCTAGGTTCTCTTTTATCTAAGTGGTGAAAAAAATTCCAAACTTTGCTAAAAAAAAAAAAAAAAAAAATTGTGCCATTTTCCGATACCCGTAGCGTCTCCATTTTTCATGATCTGGGGTCGAGTGAGAGCTTAATTTTTGCATACTGAGCTGGCGTTTTTAATGATTGCATTTTGGTGCAGATACGTTCTTTTGATCACCCATTATTGCATTTTAATGCAATTTCGCGGTGACCAAAAAAACTATTCTGGCGTTTTGAATTTTTTTCTCGCTACACCATTTAGCGATCAGGTTAATCCTTTCTTTTATTGAAAGATCGGGCAATTCTGAACGCGGTAACACCAAATATGTGTAGGTTTGATTTTTTTATTGATTTATTTTGAATGGGGCAAACGGGGGGTGATTTAACCCCTTCATGACCCAGCCTATTTTGACCTTAAAGACCTTGCCGTTTTTTGCAATTCTGACCAGTGTCCCTTCATGAGGTAATAACTCAGGAACGCTTCAATGGATCCTAGCGGTTCTGAGATTGTTTTTTCGTGACATATTGGGCTTCATGTTAGTGGTAAATTTAGGTCAATAAATTCTGTGTTTATTTGTGATAAAAACGGAAATTTGGCGAAAATTTTGAAAATTTCGCAATTTTCACATTTTGAATTTTTATTCTGTTAAACCAGAGAGTTATGTGACACAAAATAGTTAATAAATAACATTTCCCACACGTCTACTTTACATCAGCACAATTTTGGAAACAAAATTTTTTTTTGCTAGGAAGTTATAAGGGTTAAAATTTGACCAGCGATTTCTCATTTTTACAACGAAATTTACAAAACCATTTTTTTTAGGGACCACCTCACATTTGAAGTCAGTTTGAGGGGTCTATATGGCTGAAAATACCCAAAAGTGACACCATTCTAAAAACTGCACCCCTCAAGGTGCACAAAACCACATTCAAGAAGTTTATTAACCCTTCAGGTGCTTCACAGCAGCAGAAGCAACATGGAAGGAAAAAATGAACATTTAACTTTTTAGTCACAAAAATGATTTTTCAGCAACAATTTTTTTATTTTCCCAATGGTAAAAGGAGAAACTGAACCACGTACATTGTTGTCCAATTTGTCCTGAGTACGCTGATACCTCATATGTGGGGGTAAACCACTGTTTGGGCGCACGGCAGGACTTGGAAGGGAAGGAGCGCCATTTGACTTTTTGAATGAAAAATTGGCTGCACTCTTTAGCGGACACCATGTCACATTTGGAGAGCCCCCGTGTGCCTAAAAATTGGAGCTCCCCCACAAGTGACCCCATTTTGGAAACTAGACGCCCCAAGGAACTTATCTAGATGCATAGTGAGCCCTTTAAACCCCCAGGTGCTTCACAAATTGATCCGTAAAAATGAAAAAGTACTTTTTTTTCACAAAGAAAATTCTTTTAGCCTCAATTTTTTCATTTTCACATGGACAACAGGATAAAATGGATCCTAAAATTTGTTTGGCAATTTCTCCTGAGTACACCGATACTTCACATGTGGGGGTAAACCACTGTTTGGGCACATGGTAAGGCTCGGAAGGGAAGGAGCGCCATTTGACTTTTTGAATGAAAAATTATCTCCATCGTTAGCGGACACCATGTCGCGTTTGGAGAGACCCTGTGTGCTTAAACATTGGAGCTCCCCCACAAGTGACCCCATTTTGGAAACTGGACCCCCCAAGGAACTTATCTAGATGCCTAGTGAGCACTTTAAACCCTCAGGTGCTTCACAAATTGATCCGTAAAAATGAAAAAGTACTTTTTTTTCACAAAAAATTTATTTTCGCCTCAATTTTTTCATTTTCACATGGGCAATAGGATAAAATGGATCCTAAAATTTGTTGAGCAATTTCTCCCTAGTATGCCGATACCTCATATGTGGGGGTAAACCACTGTTTGGGCACACGGCAGGGCTCGGAAGGGAAGGCGCGCCTTTTAACTTTTTGAATGGAAAATTAGCTCCAATTGTTAGCGGACACCATGTCGCATTTGGAGAGCCCCTGTGTGCCTATGCAATGGAGCTCCCCCACAAGTGACCCCATTTTGGAAACTAGACCCCCCAAGGAACTTATCTAGATGCATACTGAGCACTTTAAACCCCCAGGTGCTTCACAGAAGTTTATAATGCAGAGCCATGAAAATAAAAAATAATTTTTCTTTTCTCAAAAATGATTTTTTAGCCTGGAATTTCCTATTTTGCCAATGGTAATAGGAGAAATTGGACCACAAATGTTGTTGTCCAGTTTGTCCTGAGTATGCAGATACCCCATATGTGGGGGTGAACCACTGTTTGGGCGCACTGCAGGGCTCAGAAGGGAAGGCACGCCATTTGGCTTTTTAAATGGAAAATTATCTCCAATCATTAGCGGACACCATGTCGCGTTTGGAGAGCCCCTGTGTGCCTAAACATTGGAGATCCCCCACAAATTACCCCATTTTGGAAACTAGACCCCCAAAGGAACTAATCTAGATGTGTAGTGAGCACTTTGAACCCTCAAGTGCTTCACAGAAGTTTATAACGCAGAGCCATGAAAATAAAAAAAAAAAAAATTATTTTCTCAAAAATGAATTTTAGCCCGCAATTTTTTATTTTCCCAAGGGTAACAGGAGAAATTTGACCCCAAAAGTTGTTGTCCAGTTTCTCCTGAGTACGCTGATACCCCATGTGTGGGGGTAAACCACTGTTTGGGCACACGTGGGGGCTCAGAAGGGAAGTAGTGACTTTTGAAATGCAGACTTTGATGGAATGGTCTGCGGGCGTCACATTGCGTTTGCAGAGCCCCTGGTGTGCCTAAACAGTAGAAACCCCCCACAAGTGACCCCATTTTGGAAACTAGACCCCCAAAGGAACTTATCTAGATGTGTGGTGAGCACTTTCAACCCCCAAGTGCTTTACAGAAGTTTATAACGCAGAGCCGTGAAAATAATAAATACGTTTTCTTTCCTCAAAAATAATTTTTTAGCCCAGAATTTTTTATTTTTCCAAGGGTTACAGGAGAAATTGGACCCCAGTAATTGTTGCGCAGTTTGTCCTGAGTATGCTGGTACCCCATATGTGGGGGTAAACCACTGTTTGGGCACACGTCGGGGTTCGGAAGTGAGGGAGCACCATTTGAATTTTTGAATACAAGATTGGCTGGAATCAATGGTGGCGCCATGTTGCGTTTGGAGACCCCCTGAAGTGCCTAAACAGTGGAAACCCCTCAATTCTACCTCCAACACACCCCTAACCCTTATCCCAACTGTAGCCGTAACCCTAATCACAACCCTAACCCCAACACACCCCTAACCACAACCCTAACCCCAACACACCCCTAACCCTAACCACAACCCTAATTCCAACCCAACTCTAAGGCTATGTGCCAACGTTGCGGATTCGTATGAGATTTTTCAGCATCATTTTTGAAAAATCCGCGGGTAAAAGGCACTGCGTTTTACCTGTGGATTTACCGTGGATTTCCAGTGTTTTTTGTGCGGATTTCACCTGTGGATTCCTATTGAGGAACAGGTGTAAAACGCTGCGGAATCCGCACAAAGAATTGGCATGCTGCGGAAAATACAACGCAGCGTTCCCGCGCGGTATTTTCTGCACCATGGGCACAGCGGATTTGGTTTTCCATATGTTTACATGGTACTGTAAACCTGATGGAACACTGCTGCGGATCCGCAGCCAAATCCGCACCGTGTGCACATAGCCTAATTCTAAAGGTATGTGCACACGCTGCGGAAAACGCTGCGGATCCGCAGCAGTTTCCCATGAGTTTACAGTTCAATGTGAACCTATGGGAACCAAAAATCGCTGTACACATGCTGCGGAAAAACTGCACAGAAACGCAGCGGTTTACATTCCGCAGCATGTCACTTCTTTCTGCGGATTCCGCAGCGGTTTTACAACTGCTCCAATAGAAAATCGCAGTTGTAAAACCGCAGTGAAATGCGCAGAAAAACCGCGGTAAATCCACGATAAATCGGCAGCGGTTTAGCACTGTGGATTTTTCAAATCCGCTGCGGAAAAATCCGCATAGGACCAGAATACGTGTGCACATACCGAAACCCTAACCCTAGCCCTAACCCTAGCCCTAACCCTAACCCTACCCCTAACCCTACCCCTAACCCTAGTTCTTACCCCAACCTTAGTGAAAAAAAAAAAAATTCTTTATTTTTTTTATTGTCCCTATCTATGGGGGTGACAAAGGGGGGGGTCATTTACTATTTTTTTTATTTTGATCACTGAGATAGGTTATATCTCAGTGATCAAAATTCACTCTGGAACGAATCTGCCGGCCGGCAGATTCGGCGGGCGCACTGCACATGCGCCCGCCATTTTGGAAGATGGCGGCGCCCAGGAAAGAAGACGGACGGACCTCGGGCGGCCAGGTAAGTATAAGGGGGGGGAGATCAGGGCACGGGGGGGCGTCGGAGCACGGGGGGGTGGATCGGATCATGGGGGGGGTGGATCGGAACACGGGATGGAGGATTGGAGCACGGGGAAGGATTGGAGCACGGGGTGAGGGATCGCTGTGCGGGGGGGTGGATTGGAGCACGGGGGGGTCGCTGTGTGCGGGGGGGGGATCGGAGTGCGGGGGGGTTTGATTGGAGCGCGGGGGGTGTGATTGGTGCACGGGGAAGCGGACAGGAGGACGGGGGAGCGGAGCACAGGACGGAGGGGAGCGGACCACAGATCGGGGGGTTGGGGGGGCGATCGGAGGAGTGGGGTGGGTGCACATAAGTGTTTCCAGCCATGGCCGATGATATTGCAGCATCGGCCATGGCTGGATTGTAATATTTCACCAGTTTTTTAGGTGAAATATTACAAATCGCTCTGATTGGCAGTTTCACTTTCAACAGCCAATCAGAGCGATCGTAGCCACGAGGGGGTGAAGCCACCCCCCCTGGGCTAAACTACCACTCCCCCTGTCCCTGCAGATCGGGTGAAATGGGAGTTAACCCTTTCACCCGGCCTGCAGGGACGCGATCTTTCCATGACGCATATGCTGCGTTATGGGTCGGAATGGCACCGACTTTCATGACGCAGCGTATGCGTCAAAGGTCGGGAAGGGGTTAAACTTTTATCTTTTCACATTTTTTTTTTTTTTTTTTATTTTGCCATGCTTCAAACCCTCCATTGGAGGCTAGAAGCTGGCACAACATGATCGGCTCTGCTACATAGCAGCGATCATCAGATCGCTGCTATGCAGCAGAAATGCAGGTGTGCTATGAGCGCCGACCACACGGTGGCGCTCACAGCAGGCCGGCATCAGTAACCATAGAGGTCTCAAGGACTTTTATAGTTACAATGCAGAAGCATCGCTGACCCCCGATCATGTGACGGGGGTTGGCAATGCGCTCATTTCCAGCCGCCCGGCCGGAAGCGCCAGTTAAATGCCGCTGTTAGCGTGTGACAGCAGCATTTAACTAGTTAATAGCGGCGGGTGAATCGTGATTTCACCCGCCGCTATTGCGGGCACATGTCAGCTCTTCAAAACCGCCGGAGCCCTGCATCAAAGCGCGGTGTCTGACCTCGGACGTACTATCCCGTCCGAGGTCAGAAAGAGGTTAATGAGCTCCATTCATTTTTGAGGCACCACTTAAAACCCTTTCGGTGCTGTAATATCAATCTCTCCATAAAATTTCCAGAGTTTATGTACAGGAAAGAAATATATCTTGGTACCGTGTTAGCTAGTGGATAGAAAAATATTTAGAATTGAGAGTCCTCAGTGGTTGATACCTTTTAATGGCTAACTGGAAAGATGGTAACAAATTGCAAGCTTTCGAGACTACACAGGTCTCTTCTGTAGTATTTATGTCTTCAGAGATGACACAATTGTATTTTAGCCACCGCTCACTTTACTATTAATTAGTGAATACAATACTGACATGAATACTTTTATGCCCAATGATGACAAAAGTATTCTCAGAGTGATACATTTTTTGGCTAGCCAAAAAATAATATATCTTTTTGCAAATATGGTTTTGGTTAGCCAATAAAGGTATCACTCCGAGAATACTTTAGTCATCATTGGTCATTTGTTATTGCATATTGAATACAATACTAAAAGACTTATATGTAAGCAATATTGAAGAACATCATAATATAAATTATTTTCAGGATCCCTCCTAAGATTTCCAAATTGGACTTCAAATTCTGGAAAACCTATTTTTTCAGCATTCAATGCCACCCATAATAGTGTATTATTTCTCTTTATACTAAACAAACAACCTAAGAGGCTTAAGGTGCCCATGTACATTAGATATCTATTCGCTGACAGCTATTTTTCCCAACTTCCATTGTGCACTGTAATACTTGGCACAGGCAAATACTCCAGCGTGCTCTATGAAAAAATTCATCACTGAGGAGTCTGGCTGTGACATTCTCCCCACTGAACAAAAGGATAGGTGCTTGAAATTCCAATGGTTGGGTCCTTCTCTCCACTAATACATAAAAAGTAGGCTGACAGCACTCACTAAGTCAGGACACCCACTCTTGATCCAAGGAAAACATTCAGAAAATAGCAAAAATCGATAGGAATTTCAGCAGCCAATCCATTTGAAAAGGTTGAAAAAAGAGCTTTATTCTGCCATGATATGGAACGACGTTTTGACCAGTAGTAGGTCTTTGTCAATACATGACAAAGACCTACTACTGGTCAAAACGTCATATCGTATCATGGCGGAATAAAGCTCTTTTTTTCAACCTTTTCACCTGGATTGGACGTTGTTCTTACTTCTTTTTGATTGCTTCTCTCTACCGATATCATCTGTCAGGAGAGAGTCAGGAGGCCCCCATGGACATTAGACCGTCAATGGGTGTGGACAACTAAGGATATATATTGCAAATCCCACCACCACAATTGTAACCAAATATCAATAATGATGTATAAATATATTACTTTTAGCAGGGAAATAGACTACAAAGGTTTCCCCTTGATTTACATTTGACTTCTACAAATTCTTTATAATTAGTTTGTAATTTTGTAAGGCTTTAGGCTTAATATTGTCCCCCAACATATACCAGTTAATGGATAAAAGCATGACATTTGCAGTAGTGTGGAAACACAATTTCCAGATTTGCCATAAACCGTAGATTCCAATTTCATGTTGTCACAATTGAATAAAAAATATAAGACAAACCACAGCAGTGATATGGGCACATTTTTATTGCACCTCGAGTTAGTATTTGACCCATGAAGCATGGATTAAAGAGGATGGCCTATAAACATTTATCACCTATTCCCAAAAATAGTGTATAAATATCAAAGCAAAAGTAGCTAGATTTGAAGCATATTATATGGCAAGATTCATTTACACAAAATTATTAAGTTCTTCGCTGATATGCGTTTAACAGCCTGTTTACACAGGCAGATCTCTCTTAACCATGCTCACTGAATGATGTGGGATAGACCATGCAGTTTGCATTGGCTGCGATTATTCTCAGCAGCTTAAGTCCTTTTTACATGCACTGTCAAAAACCATGATATTTTCTGCATCACAAGAAATCATTTCACCTGACGAACAAGCATTTTGGATAATTATCAGATGGCAAAATCCTACGAATACTCATTCACAATAATCTTGCAGAATAAATGGATTCTCAGGATAGGTCATCAATAGCAGACTGGTGGTGGTCTGGCACCCAACCGATTAGCTTCTAATCTATGTAAGCAGTGAATAAGATGGCACCATGTGCAGTTCATCTCTGTTCAATGTTTCTTTCTGGCCATCATTGGAATGAAAGGCTGATTAGTGTGGGTATCAAGTTTCGGAGCAACACAAATCTGATATTACCATATGTCTCAAGAATCCCTTTTAAAACGGAACGTTTTAAAATATGGTTCCAAAATGAAAGAATTCTCTACAGTATCCGATCAGATTGCTTCTTTCATTTCCAAAATAGACTCTACAAAAATCTCCTTGTTTGGTACGGTCAACTGATCTACTGTTTGTGGTTTTCAATAAAGCTCATCTCTAATATGTAGAATAGGTAACATATCTACTAGTGATGAGCGAACGTGCTCAGGTAAGGTATTATCCGAGCATGCTCTGGTGCCAACAGATTGTCTTCGGAGTGCTCGAAAAGTATGTTCATGTCCCCACGACTGCATGCCTCGCAGCTGTTAGCCAGTGGTGGACACGGTACCAAGATATATTTCTTTCGCAGCTGTTAGACAGCCGCAACACTTGGAGGGATTGCCTGTTTGTTAGACAACCCCCGCATGTGTTGCGCCTGTCGAACAGCTGAGAGACATGCAGTCGTGAGAACTCGAACGCACTTTTTGAGCATGCCGAAGACCCTCTGTTGGCACCAGAGCATGCTCGGATAACTCCTTATCTGAGCACTCTGTCATCACGAATATCTACATTACAATTATTAAATCACAATGACTAAAGCAACGAGGTCTCCAAACCACAGCCTGACATTTGAAACTCATAATTAACTTGAAAGCCTAAACAGACCGAATCGGACATTAGTCTTTACTTATTTGTTTGACCTTTTTTTGGCTGAAATGATTTTGATCAACTGGTGGAATTAGTGAACGGAAAAAATAAATAAATTGATCCTTTTAATCAACTAAAACCTTGGGTCCAATTAATAGATTGACTCATATTGATTGAAAAGACGTTTGTGTCAGTTTAATTTTGCAAACACTCAGCTAAACAACCCTGGTAAGAAAATTTTTTGCACAAATGTGACATTTACAGGTCCTTCTCAAAAAATTAGCATATAGTGTTAAATTTCATTATTTACCATAATGTAATGATTACAATTAAACTTTCATATATTATAGATTCATTATCCACCAACTGAAAGTTGTCAGGTCTTTTATTGTTTTAATACTGATGATTTTGGCATACAACTCCTGATAACCCAAAAAACCTGTCTCAATAAATTAGCATATCAAGAAAAGGTTCTCTAAACGACCTATTACCCTAATCTTCTGAATCAACTAATTAACTCTAAACACATGCAAAAGATACCTGAGGCTTTTATAAACTCCCTGCCTGGTTCATTACTCAAAACCCCCATCATGGGTAAGACTAGCGACCTGACAGATGTCAAGAAGGCCATCATTGACACCCTCAAGCAAGAGGGTAAGACCCAGAAAGAAATTTCTCAACAAATAGGCTGTTCCCAGAGTGCTGCATCAAGGCACCTCAATGGTAAGTCTGTTGGAAGGAAACAATGTGGCAGAAAACGCTGTACAACGAGAAGAGGAGACCGGACCCTGAGGAAGATTGTGGAGAAGGACCGATTCCAGACCTTGGGGAACCTGAGGAAGCAGTGGACTGAGTCTGGTGTGGAAACATCCAGAGCCACCGTGCACAGGCGTGTGCAGGAAATGGGCTACAGGTGCCGCATTCCCCAGGTAAAGCCACTTTTGAACCATAAACAGCGGCAGAGGCGCCTGACCTGGGCTACAGAGAAGCAGCACTGGACTGTTGCTAAGTGGTCCCAAGTACTTTTTTCTGATGAAAGCAAATTTTGCATGTCATTCGGAAATCAAGGTGCCAGAGTCTGGAGGAAGACTGGGGAGAAGGAAATGCCAAAATGCCTGAAGTCCAGTGTCAAGTACCCACAGTCAGTGATGGTGTGGGGTGCCATGTCAGCTGCTGGTGTTGGTCCACTGTGTTTCATCAAGGGCAGGGTCAATGCAGCTAGCTATCAGGAGATTTTGGAGCACTTCATGCTTCCATCGGCTGAAATGCTTTATGGAGATGAAGATTTCATTTTTCAGCACGACCTGGCACCTGCTCACAGTGCCAAAACCACTGGTAAATGGTTTACTGACCATGGTATTACTGTGCTCAATTGGCCTGCCAACTCTCCTGACCTGAACCCCATAGAGAATCTGTGGGATATTGTGAAGAGAAAGTTGAGAGACGCAAGACCCAACACTCTGGATGAGCTTAAGGCCGCTATTGAAGCATCCTGGGCCTCCATAACATCTCAGCAGTGTCACAGGCTGATTGCCTCCATGCCATGCCGCATTGAAGCAGTCATTTCTGCCAAAGGATTCCCGACCAAGTATTGAGTGCATAACTGAACATTATTATTTGATGGTTTTTTTGTTTGTTATTAAAAAACACTTTTATTTGATTGGATGGGTGAAATATGCTAATTTATTGAGACAGGTTTTTTGGGTTATCAGGAGTTGTATGCCAAAATCATCAGTATTAAAACAATAAAAGACCTGACAAATTTCAGTTGGTGGATAATGAATCTATAATATATGAAAGTTTAATTGTAATCATTACATTATGGTAAATAATGAAATTTAACACTATATGCTAATTTTTTGAGAAGGACCTGTAATAGGGGACCCTACAGGTCCATTATCTTACATGAAAACAGATCCTCCTGCCCCAGCAGGGACCTGTAAAATGAAGACTGCTGTGTGCGGACAATTAAATGGCACAGATAAGTGTTCATCTTATCTCCGCTCGCTATGTACATGCATACTAGACATGCAGGCTCAGAAAAAAGCAAATCCTCCACATACTGGTGAATGGAATGGGAGGGAGAAGAAATGTAGGAACACAATGGATCTTATTACCCACTATCTGTGTGCATGACTGCTGCAACATTCAGTGCCAGGAACATGTCATTATTACCTGGGCTGGAAGAGCTAAGTGTATATCAGGGTAGTATATACTTCCCCATCTCCATTCAAGAGTTGGGGGTCGTGGATACATTGTGAAAAGACCCCACATAACTCATGTCGTTTACTCAGATTTTGCACTTTCTTCCATCATTACGAAGACATTTTTCCACAATAAGCCAACGGGAAATCTTATTTTAATCTCCAAATGGCTAAAAAGCTGTCAAATTTCCAATTTCCTTAGATGCCTTATACTCCGTGTATATCTCAATTGACAGAATTTAGCAATCAAGTACTTAGGAGAATGGGATCTATAATTACCTTCAAGAAGGAGAGTGGGAGTTGTAGTAAAAACAGCTGAACTAGAAAACATTTGCAGATACTATATTAAGGTTTCATTTATTAAGGGCAGCACGGTGGCGCAGTGGTTAGCACTGCAGCCTTGCAGTGCTGGGGTCCTGGGTTCAAATCCCACCAAAGACAACATCTGAAAGGAGTTTGTATGTTCTCTCCGTGTTTGCGTGGGTTACCTCTGGGTACTCCGGTTTCCTCCCACATTCTAAAGATGTGAACCAAATCAGGGACAGTGATGATAATGTGTGCAAACTGTAAAGCGCTGCAGAATACGTATATAACTATAAATAATAAAGTTTATTATTATATGGATGAATATGGTCAATGGCTCAAACATTCAGGTCACGGCTCATCATGGGTGAAAAAAATATTGTTTATATTGCCAAGCTGAATTTATAATCTACAACATAAATAAGGGGCTTTACTATACGTAAAAAAATTGATAACTAATTATTAGAATTGACCAATAATTTGTGATTGGTGGGAGTTTGACTACCAAGACCCCAACAGATCAGTAGTATGGAGGGCTCACAGCACTCACCCTTTAATGTTTGTTCAAACACACAACCTTGTAGACACGAGCGAGCGTGCACAGCTTAAGACCTAGTCAAGCATGTAGCCTATTCCAATATGAAGTAGGTATACTCATAATAATATCAGCAAATACCTCCAATTATAAATGTAGTGTAGTTCTTCTGATTTGCTATAATGCTTACATCATGTGCGGGGCATTGCAGTGGTTTATATATCCATGGTTATGACCACTATCAACTAACACTATTTGAGTCATTGTAACCATGGATGCCTAAGCTACTGAAATGCCCTACACACGGGATAAGCGATATAGCTAATCAGAAGAACTATACTACATTTTTAAGTGGAGGTATCTGCTAATATTATTTATTATCATTAATATTATACTTACTATATATTGGTATAGGATTTTGGACACTGGACATGGGAATACCCCTTTAAGCCATAAAACTTGAGCGCCTTTACATACAGAGATATCAGACCTGGTGTCTAATCAGACCAACATCAATCTAAAATGGTAGGTAAATGGCTAGTTGATCTAATTGAAACTCATTAAACAGAAAACGGATCGGTTATGCTTTAAAATTTGTCTGTCCATCAAGATTTTAGCAATTAACTGAATCTATTCTCAATATATGGAATATAAAACATTTTATTTTAGGGTGATAATTAGAGATGGATGGATTGATTTGCAGGACTTCAGTCCTTTGGCTAGGTTAGTAGTCTTTGACCGCTGGATGAGAATCTCCTCAGTCTCTTACTTTCCGGGATCCCCAACACGGCTTTTGATTAGCCAGGGCTGGTATGACGTCATCATTTCAGTGTGACGCGTAGATGATATCACACCGGTCCAACTAATCAAAAGCTACTCCAGGGATCCCGGAATGTAAGAGATTCGCGAGTCTCCCATCCAACAGGTAGAGACTACTGACCTCGCCGATGGACCAGCATCACGCAAATAGATAATAAACACTAGTGATGAATGTGCTCAGATGAGGTGTTACCGAGCATGCTCATGTGCTAACCGAGTGTCTTCAGAGTGGTCAAAAAATATATTAGAGACTCCACAGTTGCATGTCTCGCAGCTGTTCGACAGCCGCTACACATTCATGGGTAGCCTGTTTTTTAGACAATCCCTGCATGTATTGCAGCAGTCGAAGTCACGAGACATGCAGCTGTGGTGACTCAAAAATATTTTTGAGCACGCGGAAAACACTCGATTAGCACATGAGCATGTTCGGATAACACCTTATCCCAGCACGTTCTCTCTTCACTAATAATGACAGATGAGGAGGATTACAATAGGTTTTATTCTAATAAAACTAAATCATCACCTATGAGGCCGTATTTACACTGACAAATTATCGAGAATAAGCGTTCCTAGGAAAACTCGCTATCTGATAATCTGGCAATGTAAATAGGCTGCCAATTCCCCAAATAAATAGAAAAATGCTTGTTCATGGGATGAAATTATCTTTTGGCTTGCATAATATTCATTGTTTTTTGTGATATATTTTCATCTACATTTATAATATAATTAATACAGTGAACAAGAGGATTTTGAATGATGGTCTATAAATTTGCCCAATATGATTCTAAATAAAAGAGGAAGAAAAAATTATCCATTTTTTTTTTGCATGCAAAAAAATAAATTCAAGCTTCTACTATCCAGACAGTATAAACAGGGAGCACTAGGATGTCACAAGTATGACGTCCTGATGCTATCGAGTTTTTTCATGGACCCATTCAATTAAATGATTGAATTTGACCTGTAAACCAGATCAAAAATGGACATCTCTGCTTTTTATATTTTTTTTCACATGAACATAGAAAGAATATTTGTGAAAATTACTGATAGAACAAATATTACCAAAACTGATGTGTGAATGAGGTCTCATCTGGGATCACTTTGCTTTGATCCCTCCATATGCTTGTAATATGAGAGGTGTATATTTACAGATGGTGTTATTTGTTTCTGTATTGTTTACGTGTCCTCTATGAATTTACATGCACACCTACTTGTTTGTTATATATATTACAGCTGTCCACATTAAACTGTCCTTCTACCTGTTCACACAAATATTATGATAATCACTCCCTTCCTCTGTCCTAGACACTCTTATTAACGTCACTGATGGCAGAGATGCCTTGTTCAGTATCTTAGTGACACTAAGACAATACTCCAGTCTCCATATATTTCACCCATAGAGCCCGTAGAATTGGAATGGTCAATAACCATTCCAATTGCTATACATGAGTTAAAACTCTCCCCGTGCATAGACACAAATGCTCGCCGCGCAAAGACTCCAAAAAAACTTCTGGTGCAAAGACTCACAAACATACACCATGCAAGGACTTACAAACTGTTGCAGTGTAAAGATTCGTTAACCTTCTTGGCTCAGGAGCTCACAGACCCTTGTGGCGGAAGGGCTTGTAAACCCTCGAGGCACATGGCCTCGCAAACCCTGGAGGCACATGGGCTCGCAAACCCTGGAGGCACATGGGCTCACAAACCCTGGAGGCACATGGGCTTGCAAACCCTGGAGGCACATGGGCTTGCAAACCATGGAGGCACAAGGGCTCAAACTCTCAAGGCATGAGGACTCACAAAACCTCAAGACATAAGTACTCGCAAAACCTTGAGACACAAGAGCTCACAAACACCGATACAAGGGCTTGTAAACCTTCATAGTGCAAGGGTTCACATACCCTGTGGCACAAGTTCTTGGAAATCATCCTTGAGCAAGGGAATGCAAAATCCTGTGGCACAAGGACTTGCAAAACCTTTCAGCACAAGGACTTGCCAAACCTTGTGAGTCAAGGTCTCACAAAGCCTCGCACTGAAAGGACTCTCAAAACCTTGTGACTCAAGGGCTCAAACTCTTGTGGCTCAAGGACTCACAAACCCTCGAGGCACAAAGACTTGCAAACCCTCGAGGCACAAGGTATCGCAAACCCTCGAGGCACAAGGGCTCGCAAACCATCGAGGCACAAGGTCTTCCAAACCCTCAAGGCATAAGGACTCGCAAACCCTCAAGACACAAAGGATCACAAACCCTTGGGGTGCAAGAGCTCACAAACACCCATGATACAAGAGCTTGTAAACCTTCATGGTGCAAGGGCTCCAAACTCTGATGGCACAAGAGCTTGCAAATCGTCACTGAGCAAGGGAGTGCAAAATCCTGTGGCGCAAGGACTTGCAAGACCTTGCAGCGCAAGAACTCGCCAAACCTTGTGCCTCAAGGTCTCACAAAGCCTCGCTTTGAAAAGACTCACAAAACCTTGTGGCTCAAGGGCTTATAAACTCTTGCAGCCCAAGGACTCGCCAAGCCTCGCGGCACAAAGGCTCACAAACCATCACAGTGCAAGGACTGTTATGCTGCTGTTGCTGTGCCAAGCTTCACAAAGAGTTAAGATAGTTCTGATTCTAACAGCAGCTTTCAAGCGAGGAACAAATCTCACAGACTCCAGTCACATAGGAGCTGCTGATCAGCTGTCACACTGTAATAACTTGTGCCAGAATTTATAGATAAGGGAAAGGAGGTGTGAGTGAGATTTTGGTGCCTGTGAAAAGCGGGCGTGTTGATAACTAGAGTTCTTTATCAAACCACAGGGTCACATAGCACGTGAGCGATGGCATCTCCACTATTCCCAACTCTCTGTACTCCCTATGCACAAAGCTATGCATGTTTCCCTCATACATGATAATAAATCTCAGGCCTATTCCCATGTGCCTTATGGACAATATTAGGCCTCCTATGCTCCTGTAAACACAATGAGCTGCATTTGTCAAAACTCTGTAAAAGAAAAACTTTGTTGACCTTAGCCACCAATATGAGCTCAAATTTAATTTCTTAAACTGCTTGGATAAAATATAAGCTGCAATCTGATGAGCGACAGTTCTATATGTCAATAGTTAATAAAAATCTGCCCCAATGACCTCATTCTGTTCTGTATAATGACTAGGTTACTTCCAGCTTTTTGTACACAAGATTAGTAATGTCTTCAACTTCACTCACAATTCATTTTTTATGTATTACTCTTGCTTTTATTGCACCATTATATTCCGCAGCGCTTTAAGTCACTGTCCCCATTGGGGCTCACAATCTACATTCCCTATCAGTATGTCTTTTGAGTGTGGGAGGAAACCCACGCAAAAACAGGGAGAACATACAATCTCCTTGCAAATGTCGTCCTTGGTGGGATCTGAACAAAGGACCCCAGAGCTTCTCCAACCTCCAGGTCTAGAGTTTATGAGTACACCTCATAACATCCAACCTAAACAGTGGGTATCTGGGGTTCAACATGTCTTGCTAATTGCTTAAAATGGGTTTACCTCAAATCTTACACCAAAAAAAGATACAGTTAGGTCCATATATATTTGGACAGAGACAACATTTTTCTAATTTTGATTATAGACATTACCACAATGAATTTTAAACAAAACAATTCAGATGCATTTGAAGTTCAGACTTTCAGCTTTCATTTGAGGGTATCCACATTAAAATTGGATGAAGGGTTTAGGAGTTTCAGCTCCTTAACATGTGCCACCCTGTTTTTAAAGGGGCCAAAAGTTATTGGACAATTGACTCCAAGGCTATTTCATGGACAGGTGTGGGCAATCCCTTCGTTAAGTCATTCTCAATTAAGCATATAAAAGGCCTGGAGTTGATTTGAGGTGTGGTGCATGCATTTGGAAGGTTTTGCAGTGAAGTAAACATGTGGCCAAAGGAGCTCTCCATGCAGGTGAAACAAGCCATCCTTAAGCTGCGAAAACAGAAAAACCCCATCCGAGAAATTGCTGCAATATTAGGAGTGGCAAAATCTACAGTTTGGTACATCCTGAGAAAGAAAGAAAGCACTGGTGAACTCATCAATGCAAAAAGACCTGGGCGCCCACGGAAGACAACAGTGGTGGATGATCGCAGAATAATCTCCATGGTGAAGAGAAACCCCCTCACAACAGCCAACCAAGTGAACAACACTCTCCAGGAGGTCGGCGTATCAATATCCAAATCTACCATAAAGAGAAGACTGCATGAAAGTAAATACAGAGGGTTCACTGCACGGTGCAAGCTACTCATAAGCATCAAGAATAAGAAGGCTAGACTGGACTTTGCTAAAAAAACATCTAAAAAAGCCAGCACAGTTCTGGAAGAACATTCTTTGGACATATGAAACCAACATCAACCTCTACCAGAATGATGGAAAGAGAGAAGTATGGCGAAGGCGTGGTACAGCTCATGATCCAAAGCATAGCACATCATCTGTAAAACACGGCGGAGGCAGTGTGATGGCTTGGGCATGCATGGATGCCAGTGGCACTGGGTCACTAGTGTTTATTGATGATGTGACACAGGACAGAAGCAGCCGAATGAATTCTGAGGTATTCAGAGACATACTGTGTGCTCAGATCCAGCCAAATGCAGCCAAACTGATTGGTTGTCGTTTCATACTACAGATGGACAATGACCCAAAACATAAAGCCAAAGCAACCCAGGAGTTTATTAAAGCAAAGAAGTGGAATATTCTTGAATGGCCAAGTCAGTCACCTGATCTCAACCCAATTGAGCATGCATTTCACTTGTTATAGACTAAACTTCAGACAGAAAGGCCCACAAACAAACAGAAACTGAAAACCACCGTAGAGAAGGCCTGGACGAGCTTCAAAAAGGAGGAAACACAGCGTCTGGTGATGTCCTGGAGTTCAACACTTCAGGCAGTCATTGCCAACAAAGGGTTTTCAACCAAGTACTAAAAATGAACATTTTATTTAAAATTATTGAATCTGTCCAATTACTTTTGGTCCCTTTAAAAACAGGGTGGCACATGTTAAGGAGCTGAAACTCCTAAACCCTTCATCCAATTTTAATGTGGATACCCTCAAATGAAAGCTGAAAGTCTGAACTTCAACTGCATCTGAATTGTTTTGTTTAAAATTCATTGTGGTAATGTCTATAACCAAAATTAGAAAAATGTTGTCTCTGTCCAAATATATATGGACCTAACTGTATGAACACCTTCACATCAATTTTTTTTCTCCTTTTATGTATTTTGGTCTTACAATTATTATTTTTTTTAAATTGGTTTTAATTAAAAAAAATTGCAGTCAGGCTTTTAAAGGGGTAGTCTCATCTCCAAGATCCTATCCCAACATCTAGCAAGTGTAATAATTATATTAGCAAATATCTACAATTAGAAATGTAGTATAGTTCTTCTGATTAGCTATGTCACTTATCCCCATGTGCAGGGCATTGCAGTAGCTTAGATATCCATGGTTACGACCGCTCACATAGTGACCTAGGCTACTGAAATGTCCTGCACATGAAATAAGCAACACAGAGTATCAGAAAAACTATAATAAATTTATAATTGGAAATATTTACTAATATTATTATTATTACACCTACTACATATTGGGATAGGATGTTTGAGATGGGATTACCCATCTAAGACTCAATTTCTCTGCATAGTACTGGCTGCAGAATGGGATTAACTGAGAATCTGTCAGTGAGCTGGTACCGACATGTAGTTTGTAATTCATATCTGTCTATTACTGAGCTTTTTTTCAGCTGATTTATGACCACACACCACCTCAAAAGGAGAGCGGAGCTTCTATTTGGTCATAAATTAGCAGATAATAGCTCAATAAAAGACAGATAAAAGAGTTACAAACTACCTGTCAGAGCGGGAGCACTGACAACCTTGAAAAACTAATTCTGCTGCTGAGCTCACAGATTGGCTGCAGCGCTGTCAACATGATGTCAGTTCTGCAGACAATAACAGACACTAGGAGCATCGGCAGAGACTCTCTGCTGGACCCGGGGAGGGAGAGTAAAGAACTGTTTGTTTTTAAACAAATTGCAGCAAGGCGACAGGGATTTTCCAAAACCAGAAAACGCCTTTAAATTTAGCAAGAAAGTGGAAGGTTGATTGGAGTTGTAATCTGAAAGTTAATTTAACAACTTACTATATAAAAGGTATGTATATAAAGAGCTGTATGTAGAATTATGGAACTATGGTGAAGATGTAATTATTAAAGCAAATGAATGTGGAAGAGACATGGAAATAAATGCCCGTACATCAAAAGAGTAGCCGACAGCACAACCGATAAAGGGATGCCCGTCCTAGTTCCACTGGACCCAAATGGAAAAGTACATACTGTACCAGAAGAAAAAGTGAAGGACAGCATCCAATCTAGTTGAAATGTAGAAAAATCTTTTTTGTGCCAGATGCAACATTTCAACCATAGAAGGCATAGAATGCTTGAAAAAGACCTTCTATGGTTGAAACGTTGCATCTGGCACAATAAAGATTTTTCTACATTTCACCTGGATTGGATGCTGTCCTTCACTTTTTGTTATGGAAATAAATGCATCACAACAAGAATAAAAAAATTGGGAAAACTCCTTTGACTACAACAAATGCGCAGGAATGGAGGAAATGACTATTTTCGGAAGGAACATTATAATAATGTGAGTGCCCCTTAGTGGTCCTGTTGTGTTTTGCAACATTGTAGTTGAGAAATTAAAAGCAATTAAACATCTGGATTTGGGGGTGCTGATCCGCTCCTGTGACGATTATGGGGAACCTTTGTACTATAAATGTGCTGAACTACATTTACCATTATTCCACAGCCGGCTGAAGTTTATAGAGCAGCTGCTTCTCGGACTATCAGAGTTTTCTTGCAGATATAAGGATGGAAGTAAAGCTAGATTTTTTTTTACCTAAAAATGGGAACAAATTTACTTTAATCCCCCCTACCCTAACACTTTACCCTTTTCATGCATCAACCTTCATCCCCCCACCAGACAAACTTTGCAGAAATGGTGGACTCAACTTTCCATCATAACCTGCCTATATTAAAAAGGTAATGGAACATATTCCTAACTAAGTTTGTTGACCGCAAGACAACATGTAATAGCTCAATATTCTTGTGCCAATGATACCATGAGCAACCATATATGTGCTGTATGAGAGCCAATCATAAAGCGCTTGTATAATGGCACGATCTGTCATTGTGCCTCTACTATGCCCACTTCTAGTACAATTCCCTTAGGCTACGTTCACATTAGCGTTTCCCGACACTGCGCCGGGAAACGCAGCGGCGACGCATGCGTCATGCGCCCCTATGTTTAACATGGGGGACGCATGCGTTTTTCGCGTTGCGTTTTCCGACACGTGCGTCGTTTTTGACGCTAGCGTCGGACGCAAGAAAATGCAACAAGTTGCATTTTTCTTGCATCCGATTTTCGTCAAAAAACGACGCACGCGTCGCAAAATGCAGCGTTTTTGCGTGCGTTTGCACGCGTTTTTGCGTGCGTCGTGCGTTGCGTCGCCGACGCAGCAGCGCGCAACGCTAATGTGAACGTAGCCATATATCACAACATATGCATCACATATTTTCATACCACTACATTGATTGTAATTAGTGATGAATGCAAGTGCTCATTACTCGAGTTTGTCAAGGGTGATCGGATGTGCACAGAGTATCGCAGGTGCTCAAGTGACATGCACGAGTCCCAGCGGCTGCAGGTTTTGCAGCTGTTACACTGCCACAAAACATGCAGAATTGCCCATGTATGTCAAGCAATCAATACATGTCTTGTGGCTGTGTAACAGCTGCAAAACATGCGGCCGCGGGAACTAGAGTAGGTCGCATGAGCACCCACAATTCTCGGTACACACCCAATGCAAACTCGAGTAGCGATCACTTTTGCTCATCACGATTTGTAATCCTTTTTGCCTTATAATTAGTACAGAAATGCATTGAGCTTTCAAGGAACAAAATGAATTATCTCTAGCTAACAGTTCTGTGTCATACCCCATGGCTCCCTAAAGAGATTACTTCCTAGGCTCTGGGACTTGGATGTAGCTAAAATCCATCATGTATGCATCAGAGCTTTTTATCTGCACCAGCTGAGCCCCCTATAAAAGATCAAATGGCAAATCCCCATCCAATCTTTATAAACCAGAGTGGCCATATTGTCATTGTCTATTACTCGGGAAGACGTGGTTCTCCGTGCTCTCATATTGTGGATCAATGTTGACGAGATAACCCAATGATAGCACCACACCCTACGGCACAGATTATGAATGCCATGCAGAAATCTCTCGTTTTGACAGCAAGAAGGAATCTTAAGAGCATCTTAGTTGGTGCAATTTAATTAGTTTTACAAGAAGGGTGAAGTAATTTAATTTACATTCACAGATTATTTCTCAAGAGGGAAAACGAGACAATTCAGTTCTAAAGTAAGACCTTCTTGTAATGTTTCTACAGCTCCAGGGGCCGGTAATGTATTGTTCTGCTATGTAACACAAAAGCTAAAAATGAAGTTGCTCACTCATTGCCATCATCTACATCATCATCATTCTTCTATAGCTCCAAGTAGGTGTTTTGTGCTTAAAGGGAACCGGTCACCAGGTTTGACCAATATGAAATACAGCCACCACATTTCAGCTCTGATCTACAGCATTCTATAATGCTGTATATCTGCCCCCAACCTGACCTGCAAGACAAAAAGAGCTTTTATTACACTCAACTGCAGAGCGGTCCGGTCTGATGGGCGCTGCTCTTCTTGTCATCAACACAGTGTACCCAGCATTGTGTTCCTGCGCAGGTGTACTCGTCTGCCCTGTTGAGGGCAGAGCAAAATACTGTTGTGCGCAGGAACCAGGAAAGGTCAAAGACCCCGGCGCCTGTGCACTGCAGTACTTTGCTCTGCCCTCAACAGGGCAGAGGAGTATTCCTGTGCAGGAGCGTGGTGCAGGGGACACTGTGTGGATGACATAGGAACATGTCACCCATATAAACCAAGAAGAAGGATGGTGTTGCAAGAATAAGTGAGGTGCCAGATCAAGACCAGCAACACCCCTCAGTCAGACCACCCCACAGGTGAGTACAATAAAAGCTCTTTTTCCCCTCTAACAGGTCGGGTTGGGTGCAGAGATACAGAATGCGGTTTATAATCCCTGAAAGGTGGTGGTCGTATCTCATATCGGCAAAACCTGATGACAGGTTCTTTGTAAGTAGATTGAAATAGTGCGAATATTGTTCCAAAATTGCTTCAAAAATAAAGCCAGCCTTGATGAAAAAGAAAAAAAATCCAGTCCTGGTTTTGGTGCAAACAACCAATCTCCTACATAAACTATTGATTATTTTTAAAAAGCAGTTTGCTGGGATCCCCAGGGAGAAGACGAAGAAATGCTCAATTAGGAAACCAGCTTTCTTTGTGCAATGTAGTGGGTGAGCTTATGTACTATGCTTTGTGAAGCTTGCAAGGAAAGAACAAAAAAAAACATGTTAAAGCTTCCAAAGCGACAGGAGGGCACTTGTGACACATAGTAGCCATAGACGGAGGAGAAAAGAACATGGTTTAAAATAGAATGGGGGTTGTGTGATGGCCCACAGGGAATAGTAGCAGAGCTCACAATTAATTATCAAGAGTGACAAGAGTTGCTAGGTGTTGGTAAACTCATCCTTTCTCATGGGGTGTCATCACAAGAATCACACAAGATTTTTGTGCATTTCAATGGAGGGTAAGACAATTAATGTGTTCATTTGAATTTAGCAGTCAAATTTATTCATTCTGACTTCAACATTTGTGGGTCAGAGGACATTCAATACTTCTAAATTGCTAAGATTTAACTCAAAACCAATTGCTAAGAAAAGGTTCTCTACTGGAATACACAACAGATTGTTCCAGTAGAACATTCTGCTATTGCCAATTTCTCAGGTATGTTCTTGGCAGGTTCTTCCAACCACCTGCTCATACCGTATGACCTTGCAGGGACTGCTGGATTCAATGCATGTTGCAAACAATTGCAGCCATTATTGTGCTCTTCCGAGTCTATAGCACATTGATTTGTGAGGAATAGTGATGGGAAGTATTGGTTGGGGGTTGGTGATGGAAATAATAACCACAGTTCCGTCACTATGGAGATGCTCCGGGTCAACTCTTGAAAAAATAATGAAGTCACAACATTTCCGCATAATTGACAAGTCGTGAAAAACAAATGGTAGCCAAATATTCATTCCCAAGATCAATCTTGTCATTCATATGTTGGGAATCTCCTGGCAACATTAAACCCTTTAGTATTAAGTGTTTGGGAACTGCTCTAGCAGGTCGGAAAAAAAATCTTGAGAAGAAGCATGAACAAATGATGAATCAACGCCAAAAATGGACATTTTTTTATATATTTGAGCCTTCTAAGTCTTAAATAGAATATGTAATAAAAATGACGTAATGTTTGTCAGGTTTCTGAGATGCAGTTATTTCTTTTTTTACAATTATATCAGGTTTATTCATATACATTATACAAAATTAGTAATCTTGACATATTCACACTGGGTTTCTTTTTTAGATTTTGAACCCCTATTTTCTGACCTTTCGGGAAGTTTTCAGCAGACTTCTTATTATCAGAGGCAATATTACAATGACATGTTATACCTCTATACACAGATGATAAAGGATCCACTATTCGCAGTATGCAATGTTACAGTACCCCCTTCCTTTACAATGACCTTTGTATATGCTCATGAAAAGCTTCAATACATAGCAACTCATTGCTGCTAATCAAGGCCGGCTCCAGGTTTTTGAGGGCCCCGGGCAAAAGAGTCTCAGTGGGCCCCTTTAACACATACCACGATTCATGATGCACAGATACAGCAGAGAAATATAGGTATAGTACAATGCTAGATTTCCATTCTTACATGAGTGATAACTATGGTAAATTCTACAATACCATACAGCAGAGGGGCTTTATATCAGTCAACCCCTTGTATGCCAATTTTTGTGACATACTTCCTCTTCCTCAGTTACCAGTAGGCATTTTATTGTTAGCTGAACTTGCTGCAAAGAAAAAACTGCATACATTGAAAATGACAATTTTTTAATGGAAAACTTTTTCAAGTAAACATTAGAAAGTATTAATGTAGAACATTTGTAAAAGTGCAAAATGGGTAGCATATAGCACAGCCACATAGTATATAGCACAGCCACGTAGTATATAGCACAGCCCACGTAGTATATAACACAGCCATATAGTATATAGCACAGCCACATAGTATAACACAGCCCATGTAGTATATAGCACAGCCACATAGTATAACACAGCCCATGTAGTATATAGCACAGCCACGTAGTATATAGCACAGCCACATAGTATATAACACATCACACCTTGTATATAACACAGCCCACATAGTATATAACACAGCACCCATAGTATATAACACAGCCCACATAGTATATAACACAGCCCACATAGTATATAACACAGCCCACATAGTATATATCACAGCCACATAGCATATAACACAGCTATGTAGTATATAACAGCCCATGTAGCATATAGCAGCCATGTAGTATATAGCACAGCCATGTAGTACATAAAACAACCCACATAGTATATAACACAGCCCATGTAGCATATAGCACAGCCATGTAGTATATAGCACAGCCATGTAGTACATAAAACAGTCCACGTAGTATATAACACAGCCCATGTAGCATATAACACAGCCCACATAGTATATAGCAAAGCCCCGTAGTATATAACACAGCCCACATAGTATATAGAACAGCCACATAGCATATAACAGCCACACAGTATATAACACAGCCCACATAGTATATAGAACAGCCACATAGCATATAACAGCCACACAGTATATAACACAACCCACATAGCAAATAGCAAAGCCATGTAGTATATAGCACAGCCATGTAGTACATAAAACAGCCCACGTAGTATATAACACAGCCCATGTAGCATATAACACAGCCCACATAGTATATAGAACAGTCACATAGCATATAACAGCCACGTAGTATATAACACAGCCCACATAGCAAATAGCAAAGCCATGTAGTATATAGCACAGCCCACATCCCCCCCCCGAGAATGACCCCACAGTCCAGTACTCACTGTTATAGTACAAAAAAACACTGCTCACCTCTCCTCGTGCCCGCGCTGCTCCCTGCTCCTGTCTCAGCGGCTGCACTGCCTGGCACACAGTGAGTGCGCGATGACATCATCGCGTACCCGCAGTGTCAGAGGCAGAGCGTGGAATGATGGGAGAGGTATCGTCAGCTGACTTTCTCTCCTCCATCATTGCTTTGAACTGTACCGGCAGACGCTGGTATAGTTCAATGCGGAGGGGGAGTCGGTGCTGGTGGCAGGTGGGCCCCCCTGCCTCACAGGGGCCCCATAGCGGCTGCATGATGTGCCGCTAGCTGAGGGCCCCTGGGGGAGCGGGGAACCTACGCAGCTCCCTGACCCTAATGCCGGCTCTGCCTGCAGGGGCACCCTGGAGCCTTAGTGTACCATACCGTGAATGGGTCCCCTGTCTTTCCAGGGCCCCAGAACTTGCCCGGGTGCGGACACCGACCCTGATGCTAATGTACATGAGAATTTCCTAAAACAAAAAGTAGAAGACTAAATAAAAGCCCTAGTGGTCATACTGCAAATTGCAAGATTTCAAATGTTTTAAAAAAAATTGGCAAATTCCCCCCAAAATAAATTTGTTTAACATATAATTTATTTATCAGAAATACCCAATTTAGACAATAAGTCATTTTCGGATGACACATTCCCTTTAAAGACAATTTCTACTACGAAACTCTGTTTTTGGTAACTGTATGGATTCAGACCCAGGGATGAGATATAAAATTACTTACTATGTATTTATTCTGATCCCTACAGCTGCCATTTATTTTGCAGACCTATTATTGATTTCTTTAAAGCGATGAATGTGGGGGGTTTCAACCTAACACAATAACTATGGGGGGTTTAAAAGACAATTTAGAAAGCCTTTACGGATATGGAAACAACCCATCTATGATGTAAGAAATGAATTTTCAGTTACAGAAGTTTGGGCAACAAATGTGTCTGATATGCATTTACTCTATTTTATAGTAAATTAAAACTAAAATCAGGGATGGAACAATGAGTTGGGGACATCAATTTTGGTGAAAGATTTTCCATTTTTTATTTTTAGATATTGTCTGTATTTAGTATTCCTTCCACTTAGGAAAGTACCTAACACAGTAATTTAATTTTCAATGTAAAACTAGATGTATAACCGATTAATTTCCATTCAAGGACAGAGAAGTGTGTATGGTCTTTTATTGCAACCATTTTTAACCAGGGATAAACTTTTCTGAAAAAAATTCATTTAAACTTTCTATTTCTCCTAAATCCCAAAGTACGAAAGCCCCTTACCAAATGAATGATGAGCCAAAAATAACAGAACGATGAAGACTTATCACAATAGAGTAGATTCACACATCCCATTCCATTGGCCAAGACAGTGGTCTGTCGAAAACTTATTGGAGCGGGAGTAGGCTACTGTAAATGCTTATAGTGGTATACTTTGACTTTTCACTTCCATTGTAATAATGAAAAAGTATATTATATATTGTATAAGATAACGTTACACTAACCATTGGACAGATTTATGTAAACTATCGAAAAATAAAACTGTGTCTCACACCCATACCGTCACGTTAGACCGGCTAATCAAAGAAGAGCCACGGATGGTGGCAAGTAAGAGGTGGTACTCCCGCTCCCATGCGGCTGCCATAGACCAATGGAATGGGATGTACGAATAAAGTCACACCGTCTCTACTTTGGAAATTTATTTTCTCCTTTACTTTGTGAGAAATGTGATAGCTACGGCTTTACTATGAACATAATTAATGTGATTGACATCTGTAATGCACCTCATTAAAAAAGGGGTCAAATCTGATATAAATATAGCCATATAGGCTTTTACTTTATACACTTCTGAAAATATAATTGCAAGCAGTGGATCTATTTTATCTACATGGGCAGCATGGTGGCGCAGTGGTTAGAACAGCAGCCTTGCAGTGCTGGAGTCCTGGGTTCAAATCCCACCAAGGACAAAATCTGCAAAGAGTTTGTATGTTCTCTCCATGTTTGCGTGGGGTTCTCCAGTTTCCTCACACATTCCAAAGACATACTGATGGGGCTCGCAATCTAAATTCCCTAACAGGGACAGCGATGATGTGTGTAAACTGTAAAGCGCTGCAGAATATGTTAGCGTTATATAAAAATAAAGATTATTATTATTATTACATTGATGCCTTAATATGACTTAAGCTGTCAATTCCCCTGCTTTACAAGAGAAGTAAAATAATGTAAAACACAAATTAATGAAAATGACGGCCGAGTGACAAATATTCACCAAATTGTAATGATATATCACTGCCAAGTTGACAATGGGATTCATTAGAGGAAACCCCCCTCAGGCGTTTGTAACTAAAAGAGCCACCTTGAGCAGCATAAATGCTGCATTCTGACAAGGTAGCTCTTTTAGTTATGATGCCTGCACACACTGAAATAAACGTTTATAAAATGTACCCCCTCATACCCTGAAATCGCCAGGGAGGCGGGTCTTTCCTTCCTAATCAGACGCAGCACAGCCGTCACTCTGGGCCTGTGCGCGCCGGGCAACCTTTTTTGTATATTTCTCCTACCCCTGTCCTCCATATCTTCACTCCATGACACGGACAGCGCCACCGCTTTCTATAGCACCACCCTCACATCAGCCATAGACTCAGTCGCCCCTCTCGTGCATGGCGAAGTGCGAAGAACCAATAGGCAACCCTGGCATCACAATCTCACAAAAAAACTTCGACAAGTATCCATGGTCACGGAGCAGCGTTGGAAGAAAACACGCCTGCTAGATGACTTCACTGCTTCCAAACAAGCTACACTTGACTTCAAATTAGCACTCACCTCTGCTAAATAGCTCTATTTCACTAACCTTGTATCTTCACTATCCTACAACCCAAAACAACTGTTCAGCACATTTAACTCTCTCCTCCGCCCACCACTGCCACCTCCAACTCCCTTCATCTCTTCCGAGGACTTTGCCATCTACTTCAAAAACAAGATCGACCAAACAAGGCAAACCTTTACTTGTCCACACCCCAACCACTCCATATACCAGACCTCTGCTCTTCCCGACTAAAAAGATTAGGTGTTTTGCAAACAGCAAGCCATGGATAACAAAGGAATTGAAGCATTTGCTCAACAGGAAAAAAAAGGCATTTAAACTGGGTGACAAAGAGGAAATTAAAATGATACAGCATGAATTGAAGCATAAAATAAAGGAGGCCCAGGAAGCCTTCAGAATTAAACTTGAAAAGAAACTGTCCCACAATAATACCAGAGAGGTTTGGTCAGGAATGAAATTACTGACTGGGCTTAAAGTGAGGCCTGAAAATGATCCAGGAACAATGGACAAGGCTAATGAGATGAATGAGTATTTCAATAGATTTAGCAGTACATGTGTAATGCCAACTGATAGTGGATGGGAACTGGGTGCAAATTCTGCAACATCAATATTGAAGGATGAGCAGACCAATTTTAGAGTATCCGAAAATGATGTGAGGAGGCAGTTTAAGTCACTTAACATTGGTAAAGCTGCAGGACCAGATGGATTCAGCTCACGTGTCCTTAAAGTTTGTGCAAACACAGAGGGTACCAGTGTTATGGAAAACTTCCTGTCTGGTGCCGGTACCCAAGACGACTTCTCCTGCAACCCTAAATGACTATCGTCCTGTAGCCTTAACATCTCACGCTATGAAGGCCTTGGAAAGATTAGTGCTAAGACCGAGGGTCAATGCTTTTATCGATCCCCTTCAGTTTGCTTACCGACATAGATTGGGGGTGGATGATGCTATTCTTTCTCTGTTACATAGGGTACATTCATTTCTGGAGACTGACGGAACCACAGTGCGAGCGATGTTCTTCGATTTCTCGAGTGCATTTAACTCCCTGCAGCCACTTTTACTACACAAAAAGATGACTGATATGAAGGTTGAGGAGGGGATGAGAAATTGGATAACTGACTACCTATCAGATCCGCCACAGTTTGTACAGATGGGAGCAGTGGTGTCAAGCAGATTATTGAGCAGTGTAGGTGCCCCCTAGGGAACGGTGCTTGCGCCCTTTCTATTCACACTGTATACTTCAGACTTTCAGTATAAATCTGAACTTTGCCACCTTCAAAAATTTTCGGATGACTCTGTGGTTGTGGGATGCATTAGGGGAGATCAGGGGGATGAGGAATACAGAAGGGTGGTGTCGAATTTCGTGGATTGGTGCAATGGTAACTATCTACAACCAAATGTTAAGAAAAGTAAGGAGTTGGTGGCCAACTATAGCAGGATAAAGATGGAATGCTTACCGATCACTATTGCTGGTCAGGAGGTAGAGCAGGTGGAGAGTTACAAATATTTGGGGGTCCATTTGGATAGCAAACTGGACTGGAGATGCCACTCAGAGTTTGTCTACAAGAAGGGGATGAGCAGACTGTATTTCCTAAGGAAACTGAGGTCTTTTAATGTGTGTAGCAAAATGTTAGAAATGTTCTACCAATCTGTGGTGGCAAGTGCCATCTTTTTTGCAATCACGTGATGGGGTAGTAGTGTGCGGGCCTCTGATGCTAATAAGCTGAATAAGATTATTAAGAAGGCAAGTTCTGCTGTGGGCTTCAATCTGGACTCTTTTGGGGAGGTAGTGGAGAAAAGAACTCTGAGAAAGTGTATGGCAATTATGAACAATAATGCACATCAACTATATGAGCTATTCATGAGACAGAAGAGCACCTTCAGCAACCGGCTTATACTTCTGAGGTGTAAGAAGGAAAAATATAGGAAATCGTTTGTGCCAACTGCCATGGGAATGTACAACAATAACATTAGGGTTAAACCACCAAGGTGAATGTCTACTTATTTCTCTACATTTCAGTTCACTTGTTGTGTATGTCCTATTCTAATGTATAATGTTCTTCTGTCAACAAACTGTCATGTCAACTATGTAATTCCTTTATGATTTTTATGATTTAAGTCGTGCTGCTGTGATACCATAATTTCCCACGGGATCAATAAAGTGTATTGTATCGTATCGTATCGTAATAACCTCCCTCTCCAACATCACTGAAGGAGAGCTTACTCGCCTCTTTTCCAAATCACACCTCACCACCTGTGCACTTGACCCCATCCCTTCCCACCTGCTCCCCAACCTCACTAACATGCTCATTCCAGCCCTAACCCATCTCTTCAACCTATTGCTCTCTTCTGGTACCTTCCCCTCTGCCTTCAAACATGCCACCATCACACCCATCCTCAAAAAAACTAACCTTGACCCAACTGCTATACCCAGCTATCGCCCCATATCACTGCTCCCGTTTGCTTCAAAACTCCTTGAGCAGCATGTCCATGCTCAACTTTCCTCCCACCTCTCATCTTACTCTCTCCTTGACAACCTCCAATCTGGCTTCCGCCCCCACCACTCCACCGAAACTGCCCTGACAAAAATTACTAATGACTTAGTCACAGCCAAAGCTAACAGACAGTTCTCCATCCTCCTCCTTCTTGACCTGTCCTCTGCTTTCGACACAGTCGATCACTGCCTACTGCTACAGATTCTTTCTTCCCTTGGCATCAAAGACCTTGCCCTGTCCTGGATTGCCTCATACCTATCCAACAGCACATTTAGCATTTTCCACTCCCACACTACCTCCTCATCCTGCCCTCTCTCTATTGGAGTGCCTCAAGGCTCTGTCCTAGGGCCCCTACTTTTTTCCATCTATACCCTTGGCCTAGGACAACTAAAAGTCCCATGGCTTCCAGTACCACCTGTATGCAGACGACACACAGATCTACCTCTCTGGCCCTGATGTCACCTCCCTGCTGTCCAGAATCCCGAAGTGTCTGTCAGCCATATCCTCCTTCTTCACCTCTCGCTTCCTAGAACTCAATGTAGACAAAACCGAATTCATCATCTTTCCCCCACCTCACGTATCCCCCCTACCCGATCTATCTATTATGTTAAATGGCATCACGCTCTCTCCCGCACCTGAAATCCGCTGCCTCGGGGTAACTCTCGACTCTGCCCTGTCCTTCAAATTGCACGTCCAAGCTCCTGTCACCTCCAACTCAAAAATATTGCCAGAATCCGTTCCTTCCTCAGCCCACAATCTATCAATCCTTTTGTGCATGCTCTCATCATCTCCTGCCTCGATTACTGCAACACCCTCCTCTGTGGCCTCCCAGCTAACTCTCTTGCACCACTCCAGTCTGTCCTCAACTCTGCTGCCCAGCTAATCCACCTCTCTCCTCGCTACTCCCCTCTGCAAATCCCTCCACTGGCTCCCAAATCCTTAACGAATCTAGTTCAAATTACTAACACTGATCTACAAAGCCATCCACAACATGTCCCCTCCCTATATTTTTGAACTAATCTCCCAATATCTTCCCTCACATAATCTTCGATCCTCCCAAAACCTCCTACTCTCCTCTACACTTATTTGTTCCTCACACAACCGCCTCCAAGATTTCTGCCGAATATCCCTCATCCTCTGGAATTCCATGCCTCAACACGTCCGATTATCCACCACCCTCGGATCCTTCAGATGGAACCTGAAAACCCGTCTCTTCAGGAAAGCCTACAGACTACAATAACCATTCCGCCTCCTCACCGCCGCCAGAGCCGCCTCCTCACCGCCGCCAGAGCTGCCGCCTCACCGCCGCCAGAGCCGCCGCCTCACCCCTACCTTCTGTCTCTTCCCCACTATCCCATAGAATGTAAGTCCGCAAGGACAGGGTCCTCTCCCCTCTGTACCAGTCTGTCACTGTAAACCTGTTTACTGTAAACGATATCTATAACCCTGTTTGTAACCCCTTTCTCATGTACAGCAACATGGAATTAACACCTTAGTGACTGAGCCAAATTTTTTAAATCTGACCAGTGTCACTTTATGGGGTAATAACTCTGCAACACTTCAACAAATCCCAGTGATTTTGAGACTGTTTTTTCGTGACGCGTTATACTTAATGAAAATGATAAATTTAGGTCAGTACGTTTTGTGTTTATTTATAAAAAATATCAAAAATTTGAGAAAAATGTTAAAAAAATTAGCAATTTCCTAATTTGAATGATTACCCCTTTAATCCAGATAGTACGGAAGGAGTAGCGGACAATAATAAATCAAATGAACAAAAATAAAAACAATAGTAATAATAAGGACCAGAATTTATATATATGTCCAAGTGACGTAAGAGAGAGCCCACTACCTAGTAGATGAATGGCAGACCATTCGGTGTTTAAATACAGCATAGAACCCCATGTATGGAAAACAATACGTATATACAAAGATGGAAAAAGAAATATTGGATGAGGAAAAAAAAAAAAATAATAATAATAATAATTAAAAAAATAAATAAATATATATATATATATATATATACACACATACTATATACGAATAATAGTAACCAAATTAAGAAATATATATATATGAAGACAAAAGGTATAATATAATAAAATGCCTTTATTAAAATATATATACAGTGGGGCAAAAAAGTATTTAGTCAGTCAGCAATAGTGCAAGTTCCACCACTTAAAAAGATGAGAGGTGTCTGTAATTTACATCATAGGTAGACCTCAACTATGGGAGACAAACTGAGAAAAAAAAATCCAGAAAATCACATTGTCTGTTTTTTTAACATTTTATTTGCATATTATGGTGGAAAATAAGTATTTGGTCAGAAACAAAATTTCATCTCAATACTTTGTAATATATCCTTTGTTGCCAATGACAGAGGTCAAACGTTTTCTGTAAGTCTTCACAAGGTTGCCACACACTGTTGTTGGTATGTTGGCCCATTCCTCCATGCAGATCTCCTCTAGAGCAGTGATGTTTTTGGCTTTTCGCTTGGCAACACGGACTTTCAACTCCCTCCAAAGGTTTTCTATAGGGTTGAGATCTGGAGACTGGCTAGGCCACTCCAGGACCTTGAAATGCTTCTTACGAAGCCACTCCTTCGTTGCCCTGGCGGTGTGCTTTGGATCATTGTCATGTTGAAAGACCCAGCCACGTTTCATCTTCAATGCCCTTGCTGATGGAAGGAGGTTTGCACTCAAAATCTCACGATACATGGCCCCATTCATTCTTTCATGTACCCGGATCAGTCGTCCTGGCCCCTTTGCAGAGAAACAGCCCCAAAGCATGATGTTTCCACCACCATGCTTTACAGTAAGTATGGTGTTTGATGGATGCAACTCAGTATTCTTTTTCCTCCAAACATGACAAGTTGTGTTTCTACCAAACAGTTCCAGTTTGGTTTCATCAGACCATAGGACATTCCCCCAAAACTCCTCTGGATCATCCAAATGCTCTCTAGCAAACTTCAGACGGGCCCGGACATGTACTGGCTTAAGCAGTGGGACACGTCTGGCACTGCAGGATCTGAGTCCATGGTGGCGCAGTGTGTTACTTATGGTAGGCCTTGTTACAATGGTCCCAGCTCTCTGCAGTTCATTCACTAGGTCCCCCCGTGTGGTTCTGGGATTTTTGCTCACCGTTCTTGTGATCATTTTGACCCCACGGGGTGGGATTTTGCGTGGAGCCCCAGATCGAGGGAGATTATCAGTGGTCTTGTATGTCTTCCATTTTCTAATTATTGCTCCCACTGTTGATTTCTTCACTCCAAGCTGGTTGGCTATTGCAGATTCAGTCTTCCCAGCCTGGTGCAGGGCTACAATTTTGTTTCTGGTGTCCTTTGACAGCTCTTTGGTCTTCACCATAGTGGAGTTTGGAGTCAGACTGTTTGAGGGTGTGCACATGTGTCTTTTTATACTGATAACAAGTTTAAACAGGTGCCATTACTACAGGGAATGAGTGGAGGAAAGAGGAGACTCTTAAAGAAGAAGTTACAGGTCTGTGAGAGCCAGAAATCTTGATTGTTTGTTTTTGACCAAATACTTATTTTCCACCATAATATGCAAAAAAAATGATAAAAAAACAGACAATGTGATTTTCTGGATTTTTTTTTCTCAGTTTGTCTCCCATAGTTGAGGTCTACCTATGATGTAAATTACAGACGCCTCTCATCTTTTTAAATGGTGGAACTTGCACTATTGCTGACTGACTAAATACTTTTTTGCCCCACTGTATATATATATATATATATATATATATATATATATATATATAGAGAGAGCAACAAATGGCAGCAACAGAATGTGCCTGCAACTGGAGGAATGAATATACAAAATTGAAGCAAAACATGGCCATAATGAAACGGACGTAAAAGGAGGGTAAGTATATAAAGGATTTAAAATACTATATAATGGCTGGAGGTAGAAGCGCTCTGCATAGGTTATACGGAATACAGAAAAAAGTTCATATAAATACTGTGTATATAATAAATATATGTGTGAAAGAAAGGTGTGCAACACACTATAAAAGTGCTGAATATAAAAAATGGGCATATGCTGGGTAAATGCCAAAAAGGTGCTAATTAAGGCAACTGAATATATGTGCAAAATCAAGTGTACAACCAAATGTGGGAACTAAACTAGAAATAACTCATATGTATAAAGTGAGCTGTGCAAAAAATAAAAAATAAATAATAAAAAATAAAAATAAAATTATATATATATATATATAAATTTATATATAAACAAATTAGATTAGTGCAATGATTGGGTAAATACTTTGCGCAGTAAAATATGCAGCGCCTAAATACCAACATAGAGTACACTGTCCATATAATTAAAAAAAATATATATATGTATTTGTATATGTGAAAATAGTAGCAAGATGTAGTGCACAGCCAAGTATATGCAACCAAAGATGTGAGGCAAGAAGACAAGCGCAAAGTGCAGTGTAAATATACACCAGGTCAATGGCGGGCGTTAATGACACAGCATAAGCCAAAGACCAAGGGACCAAATGCAGAGTTTCATACGAAAAATGGAACTCGTCAGAGTTCCTGATGAAGGACACAGTCCGAAACGCACATCGGGGTGCTCTGTACCTGGAGGACTAGACTGTTTTTAGGAGGAGGTAATTATATATTTTTCGTATGGAACTCTGCATTTGGTCCCCCCCTGACATTGAAAACTGCTGTCAGGTAGTTTATTAACCCTTCAGGTGCTTTACAGGAATTAATGCAAAGTGGTATGACAGAAATGAAAATGTGATTACTACAGCAGTCAGACTGTAAGGACACTATTTGGTCGTGAATTGCCATCGCAAACATCAGGACCACAAAATAATGATCTGAGGGCACCAGTTTGGATAAAGAGGAAGCCCCCACATTCTGTTAACCATTTATAATGATGTAGTCACTATTGACAGTAGCACCTAAGGGGTTAAACAGATTTGAAAGGTGCAAACACTGATCGTGGCTGATGCAGCAAGTTGTCAGCTATAGTGCACAGTTAACAGCTGCTGGATTGTCACCTGTATGGGAAGGCTATTCTCTTATATCTCAGGTCAGTTAAAAGACGTATTGGCTGTCATTAAGGGGTTAATGGTGCTATATAAATAATAATATTAATAATAAAATAATGTGTACACGTAAGGCCTAAAATATGAGGCCTGGTTAGTCTTGCAAGCAAAGAAAAAATACAGAGGAAGAGAGACCAAAGAGAGGATCTATCTAATGAAAGCGGAGGATTGGATGCGGAGCAGCAGTGGAAAGACAGGCGAGTCTAGGAGAGATAAGTTTATTTCTTAAGCCCTTCCTGGCTCTACAAAGGATCCAAAAATATGGAAGCCGGCTGGCCACTACTTTGATGGATTGTTGCAAACTGAATCCTGAAAAATTTGGATTTTGGCAAATCAAATCACTGATAGTCTGCAGTATTTTTTCAGAGTCAAGTTCTGCTCTCATATAATACTGAAGGCTGCAGCAAATCAGCAGTCACCGATTGACTGTAGCAGTCATGTGACAATGTCATATGGCCACTGGGGAATAGGAATATCGCTGGTCTAGTAGGGAAGAATAAAGTGGTTTTATTTTACGGACTTGGCCACCAAGTTCACTAATGGAAAACCCCTCTAAATTTTCAATATGACTTACAAAAATAAACCTACAGTCGAAATGTAGAAAGTATACCACCAGGATTTGTGGTTTCATGTAAGAAGTGAACTATAAATTGATGTGTCTTACTTCAGCATGTATTTTGCTCCCCAGGTATGACATTTTCTTTAGCTTACAGTCCCTTTATGTCATAACTGGTGCCTTCACCAAGTGTGTGTTCCTTGGTCAGTATAATGACTGCATTGATCAATGTGTAATACTCTCCCTCCTCCTGTCTTTCTCAGCTCCAGATGGCACTTAACTTTCAAATCCATATCTCTTTGCATTTCCAGCTCGCTCTAGAGGTGGGCCATTTTTTTTCCAAGCCATTAAATCTCCTAGGATTGTAGAAACCTAAATTAATAATAATTACCCAAGAAAGGAATAAAGCAGGCGGAGAGAGTTGCGTGCTGGAGGCAGCTGCCTCTGCTGCTGGAGTGCTTGGAAATAAACACACTAGAGACGTTTATAGGAAGAAAATTGAAAGGAGGGGATACCATCGAGGACGAGCACATTAAATGTTCAGGAGACTAAGAAACATCCCATGCCTGACACTGAAAAAAAAATACAAACTCCCAACAGGGCCAAAAACAGTACAATACTTGAGCACAATGGACCAAATAAACATCATTTTTTTGGTGGTGGAACCTCATTCGTAGACTTTTATAAAAAGCAATAACAAAATGTGAGAATAAATGAATATATTGTATAAATCAATATTTTTACGAAAAAAAAATAAAAGTGTGGTCTGTCACAGCCTAGATATAAGGTCTGGAACAACCCATTAATGCAAATTCACTGACACTGTCAAACTGAAACATCATGGATGATCATCTATTCCGATGGCCAACTGTAGTCATAGTAACATAGTAACATAGTAACATAGTTAGTAAGGCCGAAAAAAGACATTTGTCCATCCAGTTCAGCCTATATTCCATCATAATAAATCCCCAGATTTACGTCCTTCTACAGAACCTAATAATTGTATGATACAATATTGTTCTGCTCCAGGAAGACATCCAGGCCTCTCTTGAACCCCTCGACTGAGTTCGCCATCACCACCTCCTCAGGCAAGCAATTCCAGATTCTCACTGCCCTAACAGTAAAGAATCCTCTTCTATGTTGGTGGAAAAACCTTCTCTCCTCCAGACGCAAAGAATGCCCCCTTGTGCCCGTCACCTTCCTTGGTATAAACAAATCCTCAGTGAGATATTTGTATTGTCCCCTTATATACTTATACATGGTTATTAGATCGCCCCTCAGTCGTCTTTTTTCTAGACTAAATAATCCTAATTTCGCTAATCTATCTAGGTATTGTAGTTCTCCCATCCCCTTTATTAATATTGTTGCCCTCCTTTGTACTCTCTCTAGTTCCATTATATCCTTCCTGAGCACCGGTGCCCAAAACTGGACACAGTACTCCATGTGCGGTCTAATTAGTCCTCACGATCGACCAACAGATAATATATTAAACACTTCTTTAGTATTGCACAAGTGAAAGAACCTGTGGCAATTCCTGATGCCTTGATAATAATCCCATCACCTATGCAATCCTAAGGAAATCAAGATCTTATAGTGAGGGCTATCAGGACTGGAGTTTGGGAAACAATCTTTTTTGATCTACGGCAAAACTCTCAAAACTCTTGGAGCGCCTGATCTACTCCCGCCTTACCCGTTACCTCTCCACTCATTCCCTTCTAGACCCTTCACAGTCTGGTTTCCGCCCCCTACATTCGACAGAAACTGCACTCATCAAGGTGACCAATGACCTTCTGACAGCAAAATGTAATGGTGACCACTCTCTGTTCATTCTCCTCAACCTTTTAGCAGCTTTCGACACTGTTGACCACCCTCTCCTACAGTTTAGGTTCCAGTCACTAGGCATTAAGGACACTGCTCTCTCCTGGTTCTCCTCCTACCTTTCTGACCGCTCCTTCAGTGTTCTGTTCTCTTGCTCCACTTCATCTCCTCTTCCTCTCACTGTTGGGGTACCTCAGGGCTCAGTCCTTGGCCCCTTCTCTTCTCCCTCTACACAGCCCCAATTGGACAGACCATCAGCAGATTTGGCTTTCAGTACCATCTTTATGCTGATGACACACAACTATACACGTCATCCCCTGACCTTACCCCCGCTGTACTACAGAACGCCACTGACTGTCTGTCTGCAGTCTCCAACATCATGTCCGCTCTCTATCTGAAACTCAACCTCTCCAAAACTGAACTTCTTCTGCTCCCACCTTCTACTAACCTCCCTAAATCTGACGTTTCCCTCTCCATGAGTGCTCTGCACTCCTCCTGCACTGGCTGTGAGCGTCGGTCAGCCGGAAAGCAGAGCGGTGACGTCACCGCTCTGCTTTCCGGCCGCTGTGCTCACACAGACAGTACAGGAGGAGTGCAGAGAAGCAGAGCGCCGGGGACAGACAGCGTTAGGTAAGTATGTACTGTTTGTTTTTTTTACTTTTAGGATGGTAACCAGGGTAAACATCGGGTTACTAAGCGCGACCCTGCGCTTAGTTACCCGATGTTTACCCTGGTTACCGGCATCGTTGGTCGCTGGAGAGCGGTCTGTGTGACAGCTCTCCAGCGACGCTGCAGCGATCCGGATCGTTGTCGGTATCGCTGCAGCGTCGCTTAATGTGAAGGGGCCTTAAGCCTCATTCAGACATCCAATTTTTCATGCAAGTGAAAAAAAGATCTATTTGCATCAGTGTTTTGTATCAGAGTTTCATAATTGTTTGGCCATTTTGTCAATTTTCTTACTATCAGTGAATAGTGATGTAGAAAAAAAAAATTCAAAGCTTTTGTTGCCATCCGTGTGCTGCCTGTGTTTTTAATGGACCTAAAGACTTGTATGGGTGATTTTGATCAGTGACTCAGATAAAAAAAAATTAACAGGTCTTCTTTTTTGTGGACCGAGTGGCCACCAGACACAATAACAGCCACACACTGTAATGTGTATGTGTTCTATGCATGTTTTCCATGGATAGAACACATAGGTGAAAAAAGGTGCTTTAATGAGACCTGAGAAATATTTGTCTAATGGAAGGAAAATGCTCATGGTACTTTATGTACAAGTCATCTGGCTTCTGTTATCTTTCGATGACTCCCATATATGTATTACATTGATGCCTCTTAGAGGGCTGACAACTTGCGTTGCTTTTCCATGCACAGGAGATAATGTGAAGGCAAAATAAAAATGAAGTGTCAAATCTGGAAATATAAGGAGCAACATGAGACACTAAAAAGGAGAAAAGAGGAGGGGGCTTTCATATCTATAAATATACAAGTCGGGAGCGGTGCCACGGCGCGCGCTGCGATGGCAGGCTGGAAGGAGGAGAGAAGATGCCAATTAACGAGATGAGGAGTAATTGGTGTTTGCTAGCAAATGTTTTCAAACTGCAAACAAAACCTAAATACAAACACATGCCAGTCGTAGCTGCGAAGAGAAACTTAAAAAATACTTTTAATCCTGGCTCAGATGTATTTCGCCGTCCCTTGTATGCGCGCAGCGCACAGACGCTGCTGGCTAATTGATATATATCTGAGACTACACAGTATGAGAGCTTTGTGCCGCTGTCCCTCCTCCCTCCCTTAAAGGTTTATGGCGCACCGATTTACTTGACAATAATGGTATCTGAATGGGAGGGAGTGAAGGAGATCCCGCTCTGGATTCTAATTATTTTCATTTAACACTTGGCAGAGCACTGCACTTAACCCCTGCTGAGAATAGACCGGGGAGACGATGGAGCAGCAAAACAAGGAAATAAAAAAAAAGAATTGAGAAATACGGGAGTAATTCCATGTTATTACACCGGGACGCAATGTGTTGCAATCTCTAAGGATGGATTGAGCCGCATGGAGTGTGGAGTGATAACAAGATCTCCTCCATTTCTGCAAAACATCTATCTGAAGGAAGCACATTGGAAGTAATGAATTAGCTAATATAATGTTATTATTGTAATCGTTCCCTTTGGTTTTCCGAAACTAGTGACTCTGCCTAGGGAAATTCAAGACCGGGCCAGCCTAATATCTGACACAGACTGTAGGATACCAAAGATTGCAGTCCATAGTATGTTGATGAGAACACAAAAGAAATTTCCTGAGCCACCAGATAACTAGTGTTGGAAGCAGGGCAGTGGAGTCACAGTCGGAGTTGTTGTCGTTATAAAATAGACCGACTCATAAAATATATAATAAATTGGGTACAGTAGTACAATGCAGGATGCACTGTAAATGTTTTTGCAAGAATTGGGAAAGTTATGAAATGCCCAATAAATGACTGATCTAAGGATCTCAGCTTTCAGTTGAGATGAATCTATGCTGTAGGTTATGTACATGCTCTGGAGTCAGAGTCGGTGGCTTTGCTTACCGACTGCACAGCCCTGGTTGGAAGACCCCCTTAAGCTACCATAGCAGCGGATACTGTGCTATGCCTAGTGCAGGAGTGGTGGTGAAGGTGCGTGACACAGGGATTCAAAGAATATCCAAGAGAAAAAGTCATGCACCATTCCTTTAATCACCAAGCTTGGGTATTTCAGTGTTCCTTTAAATATTAGGCTAAGGTCACATGACCGTATGTTCTCCATCCGAAAAAAAATAGTCTGATTATGCTAATCAAGCTCTGATCAGAGTTTGATCAAAGTGGGATCTGTGTTTCTGCGATATGAAAATAAAAAAATAATAATTTCCACATATTTTCCATTTTGTCAGTCTGCAAAAATCAGACCAACTATGGGTCCATTGAAAAAAAAAATTCAAAACGCAATCTGATGACATCAGTGTCATCCTTCTCGAGTCCGAATTTTTTCATGGACCCACAGACTTGAATGGCTGAGTGCGATCCGATTATCAGAGGCAGTTGGTGCATGCTGCATCTGGTCTGAAGAAAAAATAGGACATCTGCATGACCTCACCGAGTAACTGCTCCAACGTTTCGACAGATTGCACTCAAACCAAAACTACAGTCGTCTCAATGATCCCTTACACCGACGCCAATCATAATAGTTACAGGGGAATTCTGCTACAAGAATGAGTCTTAAGGTACCGTCACACTAGACGATATCGCTAGCGATCCGTGACGTTGCAGCGTCCTCGCTAGCGATATCGTCCAGTGTGACAGGCAGCAGCGATCAGGCCCCTGCTGTGCTGTCGCTGGTCGGGGAAGAAAGTCCAGAACTTTATTTCGTCGCTGGACTCCCCGCAGACATCGCTGAATCGGTGTGTGTGACACCGATTCAGCGATGTCTTCACTGGTAACCAGGGTAAACATCGGGTAACTAAGCGCAGGGCCACGCTTAGTAACCCGATGTTTACCCTGGTTACCATCCTAAAAAAACAAACACTACATACTTACATTCAGCTGTCTGTCCCTTGCCGTCTGCTTCCTGCACTGACTGCTGGCCGTAAAGTGAAAGTGAAAGCACAGCACAGCGGTGAGTCGCACAGCGGTGAGTCACACAGCGGTGACTCACCGCTGTGGCTGTGCTGTGCTTTCACTTTACGGCCAGCAGTCAGTGCAGGAAGCAGACGGCAAGGGACAGACAGCTGAATGTAAGTATGTACTGTTTGTTTTTTTACGCTGGTAACCAGGGTAAACATCGGGTTACTAAGCGCGGCCCTGCGCTTAGTTACCCGATGTTTACCCTGGTTACCGGGGACCTCGGTATCGTTGGTCGCTGGAGAGCTGTCTGTGTGACAGCTCTCCAGCGACCAAACAGCGACGCTGCAGCGATCCGGATCGTTGTCGGTATCGCTGCAGCGTCGCTACGTGTGACGGTACCTTTAGAGGTGAGAGGCAATGTCTGCAAAGGTCACTTAAGGGAAACCGATCACTTCCACAAACACTATTTACCTGCACATTTAGGATAATCTGTAGATAAATAACATTTAAATCCTGACTGACTTCCTTACCAGAGCAGCAACTACAGGGAGAAAATGAAATTGTATTCTCTCTGAATCTGAAAGCAAGGCCACACTGCTCGATAACCGTTGCATATGCCTGAGGGAGACTTGACTTTAGCTAATGCTATATTCACACATTTATTTCAGTTCCAACATCCATTGAAAACATCAAAATACTGTTCATCTCTCAAGTGTCATCTCACTCACCTAGTTTACATCTGCTCTATTTTCCATTGACACTCAATAAAATTGAATTTGCCTGAATCCAAATATTTATTTTTTAAGATTTGCTTTATGTAACACCGGCAAAATGTCATCCAAACATGATTTTCCTGCCTTACACATCCAAGATCGGTAAAAAAAATAAAAATATTCACCCAGCCCTCACTTGATGTGCAGTCCTCATTGTGTCTTATAATTTCCAGTATGGCGGTCTTCTTTAGTTTGGTGTCTTTCTCCACCTCTTGGTATCATTTGGGCCGGCTATGATGTAGCAACGTTCATCATAGCTATTCGGGCCTCACACAGTGAAATGATGACGTGGGGCTTAGTAGTCTGTGTCAAAGATAATAGGAGCTAAAAGAAGACACAGCGCTGGACAGTAGAGAAGGTAACAACTGATCAAGGAAGACTGTGTGAGAATAATTTTTCATTTTACGCATGGTTTAATGCTCTGGGCAACCATCATATCAATAAAAATTGCAGTGAATTTGTATAAATTAAAATTTCCTTACTTCATTCTAGCAAATTAGCTACATTTTTAATTTTGGTCGATTCACTGATCAGCAAAAAAAAAACAACAATGAGCACAGGACAAACACTTAAAAAAAAGGCAAAATTTGAGGTCTTCCTTCATTTTTCTATGAAAGAAATGCAGCTAGTTTAACATAATGGACACATGGATCCATTAAAGGAAAAAAAAAAGATGTTAGAATATAGCCTAAGGGCATGATTCATCATTTGTGGAGGATTGTCGATTTTAGCACCAAATTTTTCAAAATGGTCCAAGTGGTTCATGAATTTTTTTGCAAAAGCAAAAATGCTGTTTATTTCTGTCTTTTGCTTTTGGTGTATTTTTAGACCAAAAAAAAAAGTTGTTTCGCTAAAATGTTGTAAAGTTTGTGCAAAAAATGTAGGCCTTCTTAAAATCATTCTAAGGGGTGGGTTGACTGGAGTGCAACTGCACAAAAATCTTTAAAAAAAAAAACCTGGTGAAAATGGCAAAAAACAAAACAGTAAAACACAAAAAGACCCAAAGTAGAAGAAAAATTTGGCATGAATCTTAAGCAAGCTAAAAACTAGACAAAAATAGGTGCAAATGCACTAATGAATCAGGCACTAATTGAGTTCTATCTGGCAAATGGCAATTTACTCATCAGGGTGCCGTTGGTTGGTCACTGAGTTACTAATGTAATGAATTGCTAATTAAATGAGCAGAACGCAGAAGCAAAATGACGAGTATGGTAAATCATGCCCAAGTCGTGAATTAGTTCATTTCACCAAATTATACAATCGGAATCTTAATAATTTTAAAAAAATGTAATGGAGCAGAGATCCCAACGTTATTGTCTACTTCAAGCGGTATTGTCCCCGCTGGTGCCAGCAGCTCCGCTAGCTCCTTTTCTCCCACAAACCATTTACACCTTGGAAGGGATGATTCCCACATTAGTAATAAGGCCTCGCTCACACTGCCCTATAACACAGCGGAGTGCTATGTGATGTTTTATCGGATAGCACTTGGCCCGATGTTATACTATGGGGCAGCACAGAACTGTGATTATTTTCTCAGGTCGATTCAGCAGCATGCTGCGGGTGCATCCGAAAATTGGATAACGCACACCCATACAAATCTGTGGGTGTATGTAAAACATCGGACTGCACTGAGATGTAATCAGAGTGTAGTTCAACATCTGCAGACAATGGAGAAGATGGAGAAATTAAGTTCTCCATCTTCTCCATAGCTGTTACACGATTCTATCATGTGAGCAAATTGGATCACACTCAGAGGACATTTGGATCAGACTCTGTTTGAGCCGAGTATTATTAGCACAATCAGATGAGAATATATGCCAGTGTGAACGTACCCTAAAAGAGAATGCTGACATTTCCAGCCACTTGTTTTTTCCATCCATGGCGGAGTTATTTTGTTATTACCTTTAATTGAATGTTATCAGCTCACACATATTCAGCAGCCTAAAGAAATACAATAATTTCTCCTCCGCCACCAACACTATAATAGTATGATTCATTTCAGAACAAATATTATTTAATTGCCAAGAAAAACACTGCATGGCAGAATATCAAGGCCTGAAAGCCTCAGGCCGTCTAATTCTGAGGTCTGACAGTAAACAAGTGCCATAAACATTGAGCACTATATAAATAGGTTACACATATATAATACAGCCCTGATAAGTCTTATGGGTGATGCCATACCTCCATATGTCCATAAAGAAAAACAAAAGACACATAAATCAGGCCACATATGGTGGCACACAGAGGTCTGCATTTATAAAAGAGATGGTCCAGGACTTATCAATTCCTCACCTTTCCGTGTAATAGGTCATCAATATGAGGTCTATGTAGGTCCAACACCCTCACATCCACCGATGAGCTCCCAGCAAACAGTAAGTAAAGTACGTTGCTGCTATGTTCCACCTCCTTCATTGCTGCTGGAACAGATTTCAGATGATCCCTGGGGGTGCTGAATGTCAGTCCCCCATTGATTTCATATCGATGACCTATGTTAGTGAGTCGCCCTGCCAGGGCCGTGGGGTACTCGGTACCGGGTCCGGTGTTCACAGGGGGAGGTCATGGTGGCTGCGACTCAGTCCATGGCCCAGGGTGCCCATGTAAAAGGGAAAGGTCTTTAAAGGGAATAAAGTTCATCTTCGTAACGCCACCTGTGGTATTTGGTCGGAGTGACCGACGCTGCTTTAAGGGGTCCGCTGGGATGATGTTATGGCAGCTAGATGGTATACCTTCCCACAGGTTACATAGTGACATAGTTACATAGTTATTAAGGGTGAAGGAAGACTATAAGTCCATCTAGTTCAACCCATAGCCTAACCTAACATGCCCTAACATGTTGATCCAGAGGGAGGCAAAAAAAAACCATGTGGCAAGAGTAAGCTCCACATTGGGGAAAAAAATTCCTTCCCGACTCCACATACGGCAATCAGACTAGTTCCCTGGATCAACGCCCTATCAAGGAATCTAGTGTATGTACCCTGTAACATTATACTTTTCCGGAAAGGTATCCAGGGATTCCCAGTGTGTAGATGGTAGAATGGTGAGAGATGCAGTAAGGAACGAGGACACAGGTTTGCAGTCTCTTTACCTCATTTACTGAAGACATCAGCAGCCACGGTCCAGGGCACTGGATCACAGGGCAGGTAGAGTCTGGCTGGTTTGGAGGCAAGTCCAGAGTCCTCTTATCCAGGTGGAGAATAGAAGCCTTCCTTTGCGCTGTAGTCCCTTACTGCTAGAAGCTTCACATAAGGTCCTCACAGATGTTATCTTTCTCTCTGTCCCTCCTGATAGGATAGGACAAAACCCATATGACTGGTGACTAGAGCCTGTTCATAGGGTCTCTTAGATAACTCGGAAGGGTGTCACCATGCCTCCTGGGTGTTGAGTCGGACAGGGAACTTGAAGTTCAGCTGTCCTGCCGGTCTCTGATGTAAGGCGTGGAGATCCTTACAACCTTGGTGTTCCGGCTACCGGATTTCTGCGCCTCAGCAGGAGGCAGCCTGCTCGGGGCAGGTCCCCTTGTGGTATCCTCTCCTGTTCTTCCTCTCCTGCACACTCACTCCAATCAATTTGGCTTTCTAAAATGTCTCCGGAAGCTGCAGCTCTGTGGCATGCACAGCTCCGTAAACCCTCTGTCCTCCTCAGACTGATGTCTGGAACTCACTAACTTTCCCTACAGACTACCAGTTATATATAATGGGGAGTCACCTAGTAAACAGGATCAAAAGCTCCCCCTGGTGGCCTGGAGTGTAAATGTGTTGCATGTTTGTGGTACCTGGTTACAGTTATCCTTTCTTGCTTCCAAACGTAGCATCACTCTCCCCGTGAGGAAAGTGACATTACTGTGACGACCAGGACCCTGGGGCGCCACACTAGGGATAAGTCATTCATTGTTAAGTCCTGGACAACCTATTTAAGCAGTTTACACCAGTTTTTGCACAAAGTCAAAATGCAAATATTACGCTCATCTTACACAATGATTAACAAATATCTAGAGATAGCTTTATGCAAAAATTTGCACCATTTTCTATGCACAAGATAAGTGTAGGTTTCATTTTCTGATATTAAAACAGTGCCCAAACTGATGCCCAAAACATATTAAAGAAGTGTTTTCATTTCAGAAAACGCTTTCCAGCTGCGGCTTGTTTTATAAAGACATATCAACTTTTCTTTACTCATCATCACCGGGTCCAGTGACAAAAATAACAGACATTAAGGGAAGCGTCGACAGCACTGGAGCCAATAACTGACCTCAGTGATCAGCTTCAGTGATATCAGCATTGCAGATAAGTGACCCATAGAGTAGCAATGGAGACTCAGCATTGGACCAGGGGATGGAGAGTAAGGCTCTTTTTGTTTTTTTAAATAAATTGCAAAGAAGGGACGTGATTTTTCTGTAAAACCTCTTTAAGCACATGCACCCTCTGCTAAATTTGGCACAACTTACTGCACTGTATTGTGATCATGTGTGCCCCAGAGAATAAATCGCTCCATTGCCTATGTATCTTACAATGTATTTATCACCTGTCTGATATTGGAGAATTTACAGCTATTTTATCATGGGATGATTGCTATATGTTGGCTTACAACATAACAAAGGCATCCTGTAACTCTAGAGATGGTGCGAACTACAAGTCTAAGCATGGCTTGAGTTCATGTAATCGCACAATGTTGGAAATTTAACCGGATTTTGTGCACATTGGAAGGAAAGGGAAAAAAATAAAAAATGACTAAAATATGAAAATATCTACAAACCCCTGTGGAGCTCTAGAGAATATATTACCTGCTCTCTGATTAATCAGCGCATTAGCATGTAGTAATCCTTACATGATTCAGCGCAGTCATTTAGGCAATGATTGTAAAAGTAAATTTTACTTGGAATCCAATGGTGCTTCTGATGAGTAACTCACTGCTTGGCATAATTGAGTATTTTCGGCTGTATGCTGTGGGACAGTGATTCCTCTCCCTGCACAGCATGTCTATGAATTCTATGAGAAAAGCAGAATTTCACCTTTGACTGCTACTTTGCAGGAACACCTGCTCTACACTATTCTGGTACAATGGTGACCTCTGCTGGTTGATTTGTAGTAGGCAGGTCTGATGCTATTTGAGGACAACTTCAAGGGATTGCGGTAACACCCTTGAGAATGAGAGAGCGCATATATAATCAATAGCTCCGTAATGCAGGATTTACAGTTTACTGCAAACATATTCTTAGTGATTACATACACAAAACCAGAATGGAACAAGTATGAGAGTCTAGATACGAGTACTTCTCTGCAAGTTATAACAAAGCATAAAAATCAAAAGTGCCATATGTTCTAGCCGGGGCCACCATGTGGCTCCCACATATATGTGGCACACTCGCTTTGGACAACTGCTCTTTCCAGTGTTGACTCAATACATGTTATTTCTTAAAGGTTTATTCAAATCTTAGCAAATTCTCATCTATCCATGTGATAGCGAAGAAGTAGAAATCGTACCACTGGGATTCCCACTGATCTTCCCCCCCCCAAAAAAAAAAAACCCTAAAAGCAGCATTGGGAAAAACACTTTAATATTTATTAAGTCTAGCGATATACATTTGGGTGAGGGAAAGTGCATAGTTGGCTTGCTGGCAACTCTCCATTGAGCAAATGGGATGGGAGATGAAGGGAAATGTATAAAGTGCGCAGTCAAACGGCTGTATAATTCGGTCCGAGATCAGAAAGCAGTGCATGGATTGACCAGTGGCTTTCCCAAGCATGACAAATGCACATATTTCTTCGTAGCGGTCATGTTTCAGGTCCATAAAGCTGCCGAACAGTCCGTACACTGCATTCTGATCTGTCTGACTGCGCTGTAATTCTAAGAATGCTACTGGTAAAGAAGTAGGGGTGTCCCAAAACTCCTGCCTTGGACACGAAAAGATCTTGCCCTAGTAGAAATGGGCAAACCCAAACAGTAAAGTCCATTGTCCGTAACAAACACCGAACATGGACTTCACCAGGGAGTCCATGTTACTGTTCGAGTTCGGACCCCCGAACACCGGGTGTTTGTCGCGCTATCATGTGCATGGCATCGGGGCAAACACTGCTTCTGATCGGTGTTAAAATCATTACCGCTGGTCAGAGATCCACAGTTCCAACACTGTCAGATGACAGCGTGAGCCCACAGCAGTGATCGGAAGTAAAAAGTTTACCTCCGGTCACTGGCATTGCCTGATGGGACTACTGCTCCCATAAGCCGATGGCTGCTGCGGCTAATAAGTGAGAGCAGGCAGCGGCTGATGGAGTATTCATCAGCCGGCACCTGCGCTCTGCATAAATAATTTAAAAAAAAAAAGAAAGAACAGGGTGTGGGTTCCCTTGTATTTTTGATAACCAGCCAGGCAATACTCATAGCTGGGGGTTGTAACCATCAGCTGTAAGCTTCAGCAAGGCTAGTTATGCTGAAATACACCACCCCAGATCCTTCTCTTAACCCAGACATCATCCGTCAGGAGAGAGTAACACATTAGACTGCTATTCGATAGTGATGAGAAAACATGCTTGGATAAGGTATTATCTGAGCATGCTCGGATGGTAACAATGTCTTGAGCATGTTCAAATATATGTTCGAGACCCCGTGCCTGCATGTGTTGCGGCTGTTCGACATCTGAAACACATGTAGGGACTGCCCAACAGCCGCAAGACATGCAGCCGGTGGAGATGTGAACATATTATTTGAGCACGCCGAAGTCACTCTGTTAGCACCCGAGCATGCGCAGATAACACCTTATTCGATAACACCTTATTCCCAGCACGTTTGCTCATCAGTACTCTTCGATCCAATTGGTAACAGCAGGTTTGACTGATTTTGGTCTAACATGCATGAAAAAAAACTGAAATTAGTGTAGTTGGGTGCAATAGCATAGGTCACTTGTTTTAATGAACCCTCAGCCAATCATCAATTCATTAAAATACATTTATTTCATTCTTGTCACAGGACTTACAGTTCTCCCCTATCTGAGGACCTCAGACGATTCAGCCATCGCTACTGAACACTTTACACTGGAGGAAATATAATTGGTTTTGAAAGCTGAATTTTGCTACAGTTGGAGTCGATTACTGCAGACGGCTCCACTCGAGGTGACCTAATGGGATTGGCATTTTAGAGGCACAGAACATATTGACATACACAAACAGAAAATATAAAGTCACCATCACCCCATAACTGTATCCTGCCCATTGTTTCCTGACTGCAGGTAATGGCCGTCTATTTGAGGAGTAGTTTAGGAAAACGTTCTGATTTTTTACATTGTAGGAGGTAAATTCTCCAACTGTGTTTTTTTTTTTATCAGGATACACTTCTTTGTCTTTGTTTAACCACAGTCCTTGTACAAAGAACGCAATGTAAAAGTACAATATCTCCTTTACTCGCAGTTCAATATTAAAGTCTAATGATGTAGGCACAGGTCAAAGTCGTCTGCTCCCGTGGGTTCTGCATAATAGCCTTCTCTATCCTGCATGGGCCGCCGTATGGAGCCTCCTTTATAAATTGTATATATTATATATTGTAAGCAACAAGTCAAGCTTTAAAATTGGCTTTGTACTTTTTTTTTTAGAAAAAACACAAATATTTCGCTAAAGCTACATCTGGTAATTTGTACGGCAGATGTTACAAGAACACAGTGCCACTTTATGAAGAGTACTTGGTAAAATGACAATGCACAGTGGCCACATTTATCAAAATGGCATAACTGTAGTCAATTTCTAAATCAGAAAGGTTATTTGGTGAAAACAAGACATCACCTATCATGTCAATGATAGCTTGCAGTGATGTACGAACGTGCTGGGATAAGGGGTTATTTGAGCATGCTCAGGTGCTAACTGAGTGGCTTCAGTGTGCTTGAAAAAATATGAGTCCACGCAGCTGCATATATCATGGCTATTCAACAGCTGCAACACATGCAGGGATTACCTGTTTGTTAGACAATCCCTGCATGTGTTGTGGTTGTCAAACAGCCATGAGACATGCAGCCGTGGGGACTTGAACATAATATTCAAGCATGCTGAAGACACTCTGTTAGCACCTGAGCATGCTCGGATAACCTTAATCCGAGCATGTTCTCCCATCACTAATAGCTTATTTACCGTGATGTTCGACCTCACGGATTTGGCAGGTTGGTGAATTTTTATCCCTGTTGGAATGGAGCAACAGAGCACATGCTCAATCGACTAACTATGGGGCTGATGAATACTACTCTCCCCACTTATAGAATTAATGGACTGGCGTTCAGACATTCAACTTGCTACACCATTCTAGCTGGGAATAAAAGCGCCCAGTTTTGGCTAAAAGTTCCCCGTTCTGTCCATCAGGGCAGGTCCCAGCGGTTACACACCCACCCATCTGTACAAAGTGACAAATGTATGAATGGAAATGCTTTTGTTTGATAAATCCGTCACCAATGGAGATCATTGCGAATAACTTTTACACTGGCTAAAAGGACGGCACTTTTTCTACACTAGGGCCTCTTTGCAGCAGACCTGGACATATTTCATCATGATTTAGGAAACTGTTTGCTACTTTTTAAAACAACTGAACATACATAAATACCGGTACATTTGAATCCAAAATAAAGCCATGCATTTCCACTCACCGACCGTGTCCATTATCTATAGAAGCCGATCAGCAGTCGATGAATGATCCGTTTAGAATTCTATGTGCAGAAAACAACCATTAATATGATTGCTTTCTGCAGATACAATCTCATCATTATCGGCAGCACATCACCTGTTTACATGGGACAATGTGCTGCCGACAACAATGATTTTAATGCTGGCATGAACAATTCAACCATCAGGTAAATGAGTGACTCTTCTTTTGACTAGCCAGTCTAGCACAACTCCACTTTACGGTGATGCACATGTGACGCAACGCAACACTGACTAATCAAAGAAAGACCCGCCAGATAGGTAGTGGTTCTCAGGACTCCCCTTCGGCAGCCATTACTGAAGATGCCGATGGACTTGATCCTGAGAATTGATTTACACCATCTTTAGTTCTCATGGACAGAATAGTGTGGCATTTAGGCAGCCCCTGGCCAGTGTATGTCCATTTACCTTTTATTATGCTCTACATGAAAAAGTAGCAGACTACGCCTTCATACCCAATTAGCAACAGAAATAAAAGGATAGAACTTGGCAAACATTCTTTTTGATATAAGAGATGGTTCATGGACGCATAACTGTATAGGTGGCTCAGTGGATAGCACTGCAGCCTTGCAGTGCTGGGGTCCTGGGTTCAAATCCCACCAAAGACAACATCTCCATGGAGTTTGTATGTTCTCCCCGTGTTTGCGTGGGTTTCCTCCCACACTCCAAAGACATACTGATAGGGAATTAAGATTGTGAGTCCCATTGGGGATAATATGTGCAAACTAAAGCGCTGTGGATTATGTTAGCGCTACAGTTAGGTCCATATATACAGTGGGGCAAAAAAGTATTTAGTCAGTCAGCAATAGTGCAAGTTCCACCACTTAAAAAGATGAGAGGCGTCTGTAATTTACATCATAGGTAGACCTCAACTATGGGAGACAAACTGAGAAAAAAAAATCCAGAAAATCACATTGTCTGTTTTTTTAACAATTTATTTGTATATTATGGTGGAAAATAAGTATTTGGTCAGAAACAAAATTTCATCTCAATATTTTGTAATATATCCTTTGTTGGCAATGACAGAGGTCAAACGTTTTCTGTAAGTCTTCACAAGGTTGCCACACACTGTTGTTGGTATGTTGGCCCATTCCTCCATGCAGATCTCCTCTAGAGCAGTGATGTTTTTGGCTTTTCGCTTGGCAACACGGACTTTCAACTCCCTCCAAAGGTTTTCTATAGGGTTGAGATCTGGAGACTGGCTAGGCCACTCCAGGACCTTGAAATGCTTCTTACGAAGCCACTCCTTCGTTGCCCTGGCGGTGTGCTTTGGATCATTGTCATGTTGAAAGACCCAGCCACGTTTCATCTTCAGTGCCCTTGCTGATGGAAGGAGGTTTGCACTCAAAATCTCACGATACATGGCCCCATTCATTCTTTCATGTACCCGGATCAGTCGTCCTGGCCCCTTTGCAGAGAAACAGCCCCAAAGCATGATGTTTCCACCCCCATGCTTTACAGTAGGTATGGTGTTTGATAGATGCAACTCAGTATTCTTTTTCCTCCAAACACGACAAGTTGTGTTTCTACCAAACAGTTCCAGTTTGGTTTCATCAGACCATAGGACATTCTCCCAAAACTCCTCTGGATCATCCAAATGCTCTCTAGCAAACTTCAGATGGGCCCGGACATGTACTGGTTTAAGCAGTGGGACACGTCTGGCACTGCAGGATCTGAGTCCATGGTGGCGTAGTGTGTTACTTATGGTAGGCCTTGTTACATTGGTCCCAGCTCTCTGCAGTTCATTCACTTGGTCCCCCCGCGTGGTTCTGGGATTTTTGCTCACTGTTCTTGTGATCATTCTGACCCCACGGGGTGGGATTTTGCGTGGAGCCCCAGATCGAGGGAGATTATCAGTGGTCTTGTATGTCTTCCATTTTCTAATTATTGCTCCCACTGTTGATTTCTTCACTCCAAGCTGGTTGGCTATTGCAGATTCAGTCTTCCCAGCCTGGTGCAGGGCTACAATTTTGTTTCTGGTGTCCTTTGACAGCTCTTTGGTCTTCACCATAGTGGAGTTAGGAGTCAGACTGTTTGAGGGTGTGCACAGGTGTCTTTTTATACTGATAACAAGTTTAAACAGGTGCCATTACTACAGGTAATGAGTGGAGGAAAGAGGAGACTCTTAAAGAAGAAGTTACAGGTCTGTGAGAGCCAGAAATCTTGATTGTTTGTTTCTGACCAAATACTTATTTTCCACCATAATATGCAAATAAATTGTTAAAAAAACAGACAATGTGATTTTCTGGATTTTTTTTCTCAGTTTGTCTCCCATAGTTGAGGTCTACCTATGATGTAAATTACAGACACCTGTCATCTTTTTAAGTTGTGGAACTTGCACTATTGCTGACTGACTAAATACTTTTTTGCCCCACTGTATTTAGACAGAGACAACATTTTTCTAATTTTGGTTATAGACAAAACCACAATGAATTTTAAACAAAACAATTCAGATGAAGTTGAAGTTCAGACTTTCAGCTTTCATTTGAGGGTGTCCACATTAAAATTGGATGAAGGGTTTAGGAGTTTCTGTTCCTTAACATGTGCCACCCTGTTTTTAAAGGGACCAAAAGTAATTGGACAGATTAAATAATTTTAATCAAAATGCAGGATAAAGAAGGCTATTATGCAGAACCCACGGGAGCAGATGACTTTGCCCTGTGCCTACATCATTAGACTTTAATATTGAACTGCGAGTGCAGTCTCTGTCCAAATATATATATGGACCTAACTGTATATAAAAAATAAAAATAAAGCTAGTGTGCTGTTGTTTACACTGTGATGTTTCGATAGATCTGACCATTTATTTAATGAACCACCAGAATGAACAGAACTAGAAAAAAAATCAAATGTTTTCATCTTTTCAGCATGAATGGTCTTGCAATGACATCTCAGGCGGAATAATTATGGCTATTCATACACTGGAACTCAAATATCTCAAGTACATTTGCAACTTGTCTCCATCACTTGACCACAGAGCCCTTCCAAAACAAACGCCGGGTAACATTGCCTGTACACTTTTATTCTGTTGTGCCTTCTCATTGTGCGCTCGGCAGTAATCACATTCCCGTACCTATCATGAGGCCTCCATGCTCCATCCATGATAATGATACTTTTGGAGAAGAAAACAAGTCAACTAAAACAAACACAAAAGTAGAGATTTCCCTCCCGGCTGGGTAGACGAGTCTCTCGCACAGTATCCTAATGAATATTTAATGAAGGGGAAAACAGGAAGAAAAAATTCCAGCAAGTGAATTTTTGTTCTTCATGTTTCTATAGCGGCGCTAAACATTTCTCTTTGATGACTCCGCTCCCTTATCCGCTGCCAATTTCTGTGAATAGAACCCCAAGCTTTCCTGACTGCATGTTTTGCTTTTCAAACAGTCTGATGACACCCAAGCCGTCCACAATGTATTATTTAAATATCTGTGGGCATAATCCATTATTTTCTACACAAGAGAACATTCATATTTAATGATGTCCACAAAAGGTAGCGACGTAACAGGCAACAGGTCTTTTATTTTCTCTTTCTGGGCTCCTGTCGTTTAGAAAGCGCAAGAGAGGATAATTATAGTTGATATCTCTTCTCCACAAGTTTAAGTCTATGAATAAAGCATTAGTCCATTGTCATCCACGATATCAAGGTTAACAGAGTGTACCGAGGACATTGCGATTCACCAACTGCTGCTTGTGATCACTTTATGGGGTGGCCTACAAAAGGCGATGTCCTACACTTGCCATGCCTATATCATTTCTATCAATGTACATATAATGCATCTCAATCAATGAGGTATCCCCTCAGATGTAAGACAAATTTTGGCAGAAATGATTTGCCTGCCTTACAGGGCTTGTCCAGTCTCTACACAAAATTGAAAAGCAAGGAGAGTGATTTAAAAAAAAAAATAAAATCAGGCATACTGATCACCTTTGCCCCCCCCCCCATAGTTACAGAGCAGGCAACATTAATGGTTTGAAACAGGATTGGAAGTAATAGCACTCCGCTATTTGGTAATCTGACTTCTGAGGTTTATGATTGGCTATGGTGGTCTGATAATGCATCATCAGATGTGGCTCTATCATCTGACCGTTGGAGTAAAATCTCAGGTCTTGCTGTTCGTATCTCGTAAGAATGGGAGATTTTTGCTCCCTGTGTTGGTGCAGAGCACTTGAGTGGCCTTGACTGGATCTGTGGGATTTCAGCTGTTGAGTATGCACTTGTGCAGAGGCTTGGCAACCCATTGATACAACAGAAGTTTAACAACAATACAGTCTCCTTTTGTCTTTCTAATGTCATATTATGCGCTGGCTTTGTTGGGCTTTAAAAGCATTATTAAACATGTAAGTTAGTGTGCCCTGTGTCAAGAGATTCGATACGCCATTTGCTCCTGCAATTAGCATGAACTGCTGCATCCCTCTGTGTTAGGCTGAGGTCACACTATCAGTATTTGGTCAGTATTTTACATCAGTATTTGTAAGCCAAAACCAGGAGTGGGTGATAAATACAGAAGTGGCGCATATGTTTCTATTATACTTTTCCTCTAATTGTTCCACTCCTGGTTTTGGCTTACAAATACTGATGTAAAATACTCACCAAATACTGCTAGTGTGACGGCAGCCTTAAGAGTGCTTCCTTGATCAGAGTGAGCATTGGCTGAAAAGAATCCTTCAGCATGCGCACAGTGTAAAAGTGCTCACAAACTTCTCTCCCGCCTGCTGCAGCTGCTCGTGCCACTGATTTACCGAGAGAATCTGATCATGCCATGCTGACACTGATCAAACTATGATTAGAATGGGATCAGAGTGTGATAATAATCGTCTTGATTCTCTCAGATGAAAGAATCTACAGTCGTCTGCCCTTACTCTGAAATCTCTGATGGAACTTTGGGTTTATGACATAGTTTTGCAATTTAAACTGCTGCAATTCTGCACTGGCTTTAGCCATATTTAATGCAACAGTAGCACTGCTGCAAAAATTTACAACTGCATCTTTAAGGTGGTCATCTACCTGTGACCTTGGGGTTAGAAACAATGTTGATCATGAACAGCACACGGATGGCATCTGTTTGTTACAATGCACAGACTCATAGACTTGTATGGGAAATTTTGATCTATAATGTGGACCAAAAACGGACATGATTTTTAAGGACTCATTTCGTGAGAAAAAGACATCTTAATAAGGCCTTAAGGGGGTTATTCTGGAGCTTATTTTTTCCCTAAGCAGTTACCAGCAGGTAGTTGATAACTGCCCACCTGTTATGCTCTGGTAGGTTCTCTACCAGCTCAGACAGCTATTCTCCTGCTTCCTTTGACCTCATGTCACTAAAGCAGCTCTTTCTCTTAGGCTATGCTTTGTCAATGGGCGTCACTTTAGGCACCAGGCTTATTGACAGCCAGCTCCCAGCAGTTAGGCAGTGGGGAGTCAGCTGTAAATCAGCATCATGTCAGCAGTGACAGAGCACAGTGGAAGAGAAGTAACTGCTCTTTAGACATCATGTCACAGAAAGTAGGAAAATCACCAGCAGGAGGCGTCCGTGACTGCTCTGAGCCGGTAGAGATTGTTGCAGCTCATAATAGGCAGGTAGTTAACAACTACATGTCGATAAGTGTTTAGTCCCACAGTGAAAAGAACAAGAGTCCGTTAAGTTGCTTTAGTTTAGGCTTCAAAAGCTTGAAAAAAATTCATTATATAGCCGCGAGAAATCCTTCTGGACTTCATGTCAGTATTACTTTTTGGTCTGTACTATAGATTTCATCTAACTGTGGAAAACCATGAGGGAAATGATAAATCTTACACGAGGAAACATAGATTAAATTCACCTTAAAGTTGATTGCGGTCATTAAGAAAGCTCTTCACTAAATTACAAATCCTTCAGCAGCCTTCCACTCAAGTGCACCCAAGAAATTGGCACTAATTGTGTTCATGACCTCCTTGACTATAATCTTCATCACACATGAGACGTGGTACATTCAAAAGAACACTTGCACTGGAGGGAAGGTTTGATCTACAACCGACAACCAACATTTGAGAATATATAGGTGTGTAAGTAGTAAGAGCTAATGTTTGAACATTACTGATGAGCGAACGTGCTTTTAAGTTCTAGCTGAAAAGTTTGGGTCCTCATTGTATTCAATACGGTTCAGGTTCTGGTTCAACTTTGGGTAAAGTTCTGGTCCCCAAACCGAACTTTGGAAAAATGTTTGGGTAGGGTACCAGAATCCAAACTTTCACTGGTCCACTCATCTCTAATCATAAGGGCTTATTCACACATCAGTATTTGCATCCGTGTTTGTCTACCAAAGCCAGGATTGGAACTTACAAAAAAAAAACTATAATTGAAAGATTACCACCTGTTCTGTGGCTTGGAGACACTCATGGCTTTGGCATACAAACACTGAAGAAATATTGATCAAAATTACTGATATGTGAATTAAGCCTAATGCATGACATCTCTGCTGATCAGGTAGTGTTCAGTTTAGTAGTACTGATGAGCAAGTATACTCATTGCTCGAGTTTTCCTGAGCACGTTCGGGTGGTCTCTGAGTATTTGTTAGTGGCCAGAGATTTAATTTTAGTCATCACAGCTGCATGTTTACGGCTGCTAGAGAGCTTGACTACATGTGGGGATTCCCTAGCAACCAGGCAACCTCCACATGTACTCAGGCTGTCCAGCAGTCGTAAATCATGCAGCTTTATCAACAAAAACTAAGCACTAATAAATACTTGGAGACCACCCGTGCAACAAGCATACTCGCGCATCACAATTTAGTAGTGCTTCTCATCTAAATGTACAGTACAGACCAAAAGTTTGGACACACCTTCTCATTCAAAGATTTTTCTGTATTTTCATGACTATGAAAATTGTACATTCACACTGAAGGCATCAAAACTATGAATTAACACATGTGGAATAATATACTTAACAAAAAAGTGTGAATCAACTGAAATTAAGTCTTATATGCTAGGTTCTTCAAAGTAGCCACCTTTTGCTTTGATGACTGCTTTGCACACTCTTGGCATTCTCTTGATGAGCTTCAAGAGGTAGTCACCAGGAATGGTTTTCACTTCACAGGTGTGCGCTGTCAGGTTTAATAAGTGTAATTTTTTTTGCCTTATAAATAGGGTTGGGACCAGGAGTTGTGTTGCGCAGAAGTCTGGTGGATACACAGCCGATAGTCCTACTGAATAGACTGTTAGAATTTGTGTTATGGCAAGAAAAAAGCAGCTAAGTAAAGAAAAACAAGTGGACATCATTACTTTAAGAAATGAAGGTCAGTCAGTCCGAAAAATTGGGAAAACTTTGAAAGTGTCCCCAAGTGCAGTTGCAAAAATCATCAAGCGCTACAAAGAAACTGTCTCAAATGAGGACCGCTCCAGGAAAAGGAAGACCACGAGTCACCTCTGCTTCTGAGGATAAGTTTATCCGAGTCACCAGCCTCAGAAATCACAGGTTAACAGCAGCTCAGATTAGAGACCAGGTCAATGCCACACAGAGTTCTAGCATCAGACACATCTCTACAACAACTGTTTAGAGGAGACTTTGTGCAGCAGGCCTTCATGGTAACATAGCTGCTAGGAAACCACTGCTAAGGCCAGGCAAAAAGCAGAAGAGACTTGTTTGGGCTAAAGAACACAAGGAATGGACATTAGACCAGTGGAAATCTGTGCTTTGGTCTGATGAGTCCAAATTTGAGATTTTTGGTTCCAATGACCATGTGTTTGTGTGACGCAGAAAAGGTGAACGGATGGACTCTACATGTCTGGTTCCCACCGTGAAGCATGGAGGAGGAGGTGAGATGGTGTGGGGGTGCTTTGCTGGTGACACTGTTGGGGATTTATTCAAAACTGAAGGCATACTGAACCTGCATGGCTACCACAGCATCTTGCAGCGGCATGCTATTCCATCTGGTTTGCGTTTAGTTGGACCATCATTTATTTTTCGACAGGACAATGACCACAAACACACCTCCAGGCTGTGTAAGGGCTATTTGACCAAGAAGGAGAGAGATGGGGTGCTACATCAGGTGACCTGGCCTCCATAGTCCCCAGACCTGAACCCAATAGAGATGGTTTGGGGTAAGCTGGACTGCAGAGTGAAGGCAAAAGGGCCAACAAGTGCTAAGCATCTCTTGGAAATCCTTCAAGACTGTTGGAAGACCATTCCCGGTGACTACCTCTTGAAGCTCATCAAGAGAATGCCAAGAGTGTGCAAAGCAGTAATCAAAGCAAAAGGTGGCTACTTTGAAGAACCTAGAATATGACATATTTTCAGTTGTTTCACACTTTTTTGTTACATATATAATTCCACATGTGTTAATTCATAGTTTTGATGCCTTCAGTGTGAATGTACAATTTTCATAGTCATGAAAATAAAGAAAAATCTTTGAATGAGAAGGTGTGTCCAAACTTTTGGTCTGTACTGTACATCACTGCTCTTGTACACAAGCTCTGCTTTTTTCTAGGAATAGATGAGAAATATTTTATAATAAGGAGGGTTTACTACAGGTTGGATGCTCATGCATATACTTTAAAATATGCAATAAAAATCATGTTTTGTAATGTGAAAGGTAAATCTGCTACAATACCTCTAGCAGATTTTATTGTGGATTTGTGACCAGATCTGCGGAGGAAATTCTGCACTGTTTGAATATGGCCCTAAGGTACTTTGCTCTCCCAACCATTATAGGTTAACCGAGTATGTTTGTGTGCTAACCAACGGAATTCGGTGTGCTCGAATAATATGTTCGAGTCCCTGCGGCTGCATGTCTCATGGCTGCTAGACAGTAGCAACACATGTGGGGATTTCTGTTTGCTAACCAATCCATGCATGTGTTGTGGCTGTCCAACAGCTGCGAGAGATGTAGCCTTGGGGACTCGAACATATTTTTTGGGTACGCCGAAGTCACTCGCTTAGTACTTTTGCTCATCACTAATCGTGATCCATCATTTGCAAAATGAAGATGAGCACAGATGAGTCGACACATTTAATGCTACACGAAACTGATGGGGAGGTAAAGAATGAGCATGGGAGATGCAGGGTGACAGCCCATTACTTACCAGCACTAAGCCTCCTGTGCTCTACAGAAAGCAGGTGAAGAAGAAGAGAAGAAAAAGAGTTATTCATATAACATATATTGATAGCAGAAGAACACATACATCACTTCTCAGATCCATGAGCCAGCGGCAGATTGCAGAATATTATTTCTTTATATTATGCCCAAAGTAAATCAGTGGAGTATTGCAAAATCAGATGTTAGCGGTCACTTTCCAGCAGGTATCCAATGGTCATTGAAGAGACTGTAATTGTTTTTATGTATTCATGTTTTAATAATAGTTTTTAATTCTGCTCATTCACTACTGGATGACGAGCAGGGTTTCTAATGAAAATCTGCATAAAAAGTTGAGTAAGTCCAAAAGACTTTAAAGGGAACATGTCAGTAGGATTGTGCTCAGTAACCTACAGACAGTGTCAGGTCAGCACCGTTATACTGATTACACTGATACCTTGGTTGATGAAATCCATCTTGTGGTTGTTTAATCTTTATTTTCATTTTTCAGTTAATGATATGCTCGTGCTTGGAGGCAGCTTGTGGAGGGGGGTTATGTGGTACTCTGCTTAGCTAGTCATACTGACCAGCGTCATTTTGCTAGAGGAAATATAATTTTCTCCACCAAGATGGCGCCAGTGGCGCTTGCGCAGTAACACCTATCAGGCTGGCGCCATTTTGAAAGAGAATTTTTTTTCTCTGAATACATGTATACTGCCAATTAAAATAATTAGACGGACATTATAGATGCAATTATGCTACAGCGCAGGCGCCGCCTGCCTGCTGAATGTGTTTTTGTTTTTCAAAACATATTATATTCAGTATGTAAAATAGGGGGCAGGTCACTGAGGGATTAGTGACCGGTCATAAGCCATACAGATGAATACGGAAGCAGAGCACCATATAAAGCCCCGCCAGCCCACAGTCCCGCCCTGGAGCACAAGAATACATTAACTGAAAACTGAAAATAAAGATTAAACAATGACAAGCCAGATTTCATCAACTCAGGTATCATTGTAATTGGTATAACGGCGCCAATGTGACACTGTCTGTATGTTACTGTGCACAATCTTGCTGACATTCACTTTAAAGGGAATCTGTCACCCCTGGATGATTTTAAGCTATTACTATGGGCATACAGGTAATTGAATGGTTAAACCAGTTTTACCTGTATGTCTTATAGCTGCGGTGTAGATATTGAAAAATTAATTCTAAATCTTTTATGTTAATGATTTCTTCCAGGCTATGGGGTGTGCAGTACCTGGAAGAAATACCTGCCTTCTGTCTTCATTATAATGGTATCCCCCTCCCATGAGAGTCACACTGACCTGTTCGGCACTGTAATCCCGTGCATGCGCCATGCATGCGCATGGTTATGCGACCCATGTCTGCCCCCATGTATCGGCAGTGTCTGCATTGATCTTCTGCGCAGGCGACGAAGATCAATGCACACACAGATCATCCAGGGGGTGACAGATTCCCTTTAAATAGGTAATTGCAATAAAGTCACTTCACACAACTTACGTTAACGGGAAATGTCACTTTTAGTAAAAAACCTTGTGAAGTAGAGTAAAGTAAAGCTACAACTTATTACTTGTTGTTCAACTCTATGTAGCAGCTGCATTAAAAGGCTATGCGCACACTGAGTATTTTGAGACTAAGAAATGATGCTTTTCAAGTAGAAATCTCTTCAGGAAACACTTCTATTTTGGAGAGTTTTACTGAGAAGTTTTAGAGTTTTGGAAGCGTTTGGGGTTTTTTTCCCCTGAAATAGTTTTTGCAGGCTTTTGATTTAACAGTGCTTAGTTTACACAGAATGCACCACTTCAATGAAACAACATGCCCAATTTTTTAGGTTTTTTTGTTTGCTAATCAGGCATATTTCAAAACCTGAAATGGATAAAAAAGCTTAAAAGACTGAACATATAAACATCAAAGTTATTTTTAAGCAATTTTCAGGCGCTTTTTTTTCATACCCTAAAAAATAAAGCCCTAATGTACAAGATGGTTACAGAATGGTAAAGTTTGATAAGTAAAAGCAGAACCCATAGCCTGTTATACTGACCTGAAAGAAGAAATGGAAATTTCTGAATAAAAAAACAAGAAACTACCAAAGTCCCTGTTGAGATTCCTTGGACACATCTTTACTTGTTCTTACTGCCATTTCCCTAAATGACTCAAAATCCTATTTAGAAGCATTTTCTGATCATATGTTTTATTATTGTGTAACTGAATCCTTCCTTCCTGATTCTGTTTTGCCCAATGAAAGCTTTATACTTGTGTGAAGTATGTGGGAAAAGCATCCACATTGATGCTTCCAACAAATACAAGGGTCCAAGTTTATTACTATGTGACTATTCAATCTTGCTGCTTTGGATCATACTGCTTCGCCCACCTTCCTCTCCTTAATGTTTCCAGAATAAGGGTCAAATTAGGACAGCCAAATGTATTTTCAAGATACTATAATTCTGATAAAATGTTCTGCTTTTGAAAATCAGAAATTGAACCTATACAGATAATAACGTATTGATCGGGGGGTCTGACCGCTGGGACCCGTACTGATTGGCAAAACCAGAAACTTTTATCCCCGCAGAAAATGAGCAGCAGTGCACATGTCCAACCACAGCTCCTTTCATTCTCTATTAGGCTGCAGAGTAATCCCATAAAGCACTGCTTATTAAAATTTTCTGTCGTTTTTGAGATATTATCAGTTTTCTTTTATCACCTTGTTGCCTTGGAGACCGACCACCCCTCCTAGACAGCAGTACATGCACAGTGCTTACCATCTCTTTTGTTAACTCGTAATCATAGGTTTAAAACTTGACAGGCATGCTAATGCCTCTTAAACCCAGCTAGTTTCCCGGACCGTGCATACAAGCAATGCAGCAGAAGGTGGTCGGTCTCCTAGGTTACAAGCTTTAACCCCTTCATGACCCAGCCTATTTTGACCTTAAAGACCTTGCCGTTTTTTGCAATTCTGACCAGTGTCCCTTCATGAGGTAATAACTCAGGAACGCTTCAATGGATCCTAGCGGTTCTGAGATTGTTTTTTCGTGACATATTGGGCTTCATGTTAGTGGTAAATTTAGGTCAATAAATTCTGTGTTTATTTGTGATAAAAACGGAAATTTGGCGAAAATTTTGAAAATTTCGCAATTTTCACATTTTGAATTTTTATTCTGTTAAACCAGAGAGTTATGTGACACAAAATAGTTAATAAATAACATTTCCCACACGTCTACTTTACATCAGCACAATTTTGGAAACAAAATTTTTTTTTGCTAGGAAGTTATAAGGGTTAAAATTTGACCAGCGATTTCTCATTTTTACAACGAAATTTACAAAACCATTTTTTTTAGGGACCACCTCACATTTGAAGTCAGTTTGAGGGGTCTATATGGCTGAAAATACCCAAAAGTGACACCATTCTAAAAACTGCACCCCTCAAGGTGCACAAAACCACATTCAAGAAGTTTATTAACCCTTCAGGTGCTTCACAGCAGCAGAAGCAACATGGAAGGAAAAAGTGAACATTTAACTTTTTAGTCACAAAAATGATTTTTCAGCAACAATTTTTTTATTTTCCCAATGGTAAAAGGAGAAACTGAACCACGTACGTTGTTGTCCAATTTGTCCTGAGTACGCTGATACCTCATATGTGGGGGTAAACCACTGTTTGGGCGCACGGCAGGGCTTGGAAGGGAAGGAGCGCCATTTGACTTTTTGAATGAAAAATTGGCTGCACTCTTTAGCGGACACCATGTCACATTTGGAGAGCCCCCGTGTGCCTAAAAATTGGAGCTCCCCCACAAGTGACCCCATTTTGGAAACTAGACGCCCCAAGGAACTTATCTAGATGCATAGTGAGCCCTTTAAACCCCCAGGTGCTTCACAAATTGATCCGTAAAAATGAAAAAGTACTTTTTTTTCACAAAAAAATTCTTTTAGCCTTAATTTTTTCATTTTCACATGGACAACAGGATAAAATGGATCCTAAAATTTGTTTGGCAATTTCTCCTGAGTACACCGATACTTCACATGTGGGGGTAAACCACTGTTTGGGCACATGGTAAGGCTCGGAAGGGAAGGAGCGCCATTTGACTTTTTGAATGGAAAATTATCTCCATCGTTAGCGGACACCATGTCGCGTTTGGAGAGACCCTGTGTGCTTAAACATTGGAGCTCCCCCACAAGTGACCCCATTTTGGAAACTGGACCCCCCAAGGAACTTATCTAGATGCCTAGTGAGCACTTTAAACCCTCAGGTGCTTCACAAATTGATCCGTAAAAATGAAAAAGTACTTTTTTTTCACAAAAAATTTATTTTCGCCTCAATTTTTTCATTTTCACATGGGCAATAGGATAAAATGGATCCTAAAATTTGTTGAGCAATTTCTCCCGAGTACGCCGATACCTCATATGTGGGGGTAAACCACTGTTTGGGCACACGGCAGGGCTCGGAAGGGAAGGCGCGCCTTTTAACTTTTTGAATGGAAAATTAGCTCCAATTGTTAGCGGACACCATGTCGCATTTGGAGAGCCCCTGTGTGCCTATGCAATGGAGCTCCCCCACAAGTGACCCCATTTTGGAAACTAGACCCCCCAAGGAACTTATCTAGATGCATACTGAGCACTTTAAACCCCCAGGTGCTTCACAGAAGTTTATAATGCAGAGCCATGAAAATAAAAAATAATTTTTCTTTTCTCAAAAATGATTTTTTAGCCTGGAATTTCCTATTTTGCCAATGGTAATAGGAGAAATTGGACCACAAATGTTGTTGTCCAGTTTGTCCTGAGTATGCAGATACCCCATATGTGGGGGTAAACCACTGTTTGGGTGCACGGCAGGGCTCAGAAGGGAAGGCACGCCATTTGGCTTTTTAAATGGAAAATTATCTCCAATCATTAGCGGACACCATGTCGCGTTTGGAGAGCCCCTGTGTGCCTAAACATTGGAGATCCCCCACAAATTACCCCATTTTGGAAACTAGACCCCCAAAGGAACTTATCTAGATGCATACTGAGCACTTTAAACCCCCAAGTGCTTCACAGAAGTTTATAACGCAGAGCCATGAAAATAAAAAAAAAAAATTATTTTCTCAAAAATGAATTTTAGCCCGCAATTTTTTATTTTCCCAAGGGTAACAGGAGAAATTTGACCCCAAAAGTTGTTGTCCAGTTTCTCCTGAGTACGCTGATACCCCATATGTGGGGGTAAACCACTGTTTAGGCACATGCTGGGGCTCGGAAGTGAAGTAGTGACGTTTTGAAATGCAGACTTTGATGGAATGCTCTGTGGGCGTCACGTTGCGTTTGCAGAGCCCCTGATGTGGCTAAACAGTAGAAACCCCCCACAAGTGACCCCATTTTGGAAACTAGACCCCGAAAGGAACTTATCTAGATGTGAGGTGAGCACTTTGAACCCCCAAGTGCTTCACAGAAGTTAATAACACAGAGCAGTGAAAATAATAAATACGTTTTCTTTCCTCAAAAATAATTTTTTAGCCCAGATTTTTTTATTTTCCCAAGGGTTACAGGAGAAATTGGACCACAAAAGTTGTTGTCCAGTTTCTCCTGAGTACGCTGATACCCCATGTGTGGGGGTAAACCACTGTTTGGGCACACGTGGGGGCTCAGAAGGGAAGTAGTGACTTTTGAAATGCAGACTTTGATGGAATGGTCTGCGGGCGTCACATTGCGTTTGCAGAGCCCCTGGTGTGCCTAAACAGTAGAAACCCCCCACAAGTGACCCCATTTTGGAAACTAGACCCCCCAAGGAACTTATCTAGATATGTGGTGAGCACTTTGAACCCCCAAGTGCTTCACAGACGTTTACAACGCAGAGCCGTGAAAATAAAAAATCATTTTTCTTTCCTCAAAAATGATGTTTTAGCAAGCAATTTTTTATTTTCTCAAGGGTAACAGGAGAAATTGGACCCCAGTAATTGTTGCGCAGTTTGTCCTGAGTATGCTGGTACCCCATATGTGGGGGTAAACCACTGTTTGGGCACACGTCGGGGTTCGGAAGTGAGGGAGCACCATTTGAATTTTTGAATACAAGATTGGCTGGAATCAATGGTGGCGCCATGTTGCGTTTGGAGACCCCCTGAAGTGCCTAAACAGTGGAAACCCCTCAATTCTACCTCCAACACACCCCTAACCCTTATCCCAACTGTAGCCGTAACCCTAATCACAGCTAACCCCAACACACCCCTAACCACAACCCTAACCCCAACACACCCCTAACCCTAACCACAACCCTAATTCCAACCCAACTCTAAGGCTATGTGCCAACGTTGCGGATTCGTATGAGATTTTTCAGCATCATTTTTGAAAAATCCGCGGGTAAAAGGCACTGCGTTTTACCTGTGGATTTACCGTGGATTTCCAGTGTTTTTTGTGCGGATTTCACCTGTGGATTCCTATTGAGGAACAGGTGTAAAACGCTGCGGAATCCGCACAAAGAATTGGCATGCTGCGGAAAATACAACGCAGCGTTCCCGCGCGGTATTTTCTGCACCATGGGCACAGCGGATTTGGTTTTCCATATGTTTACATGGTACTGTAAACCTGATGGAACACTGCTGCGGATCCGCAGCGGCCAATCCGCACCGTGTGCACATAGCCTAATTCTAAAGGTATGTGCACACGCTGCGGAAAACGCTGCGGATCCGCAGCAGTTTCCCATGAGTTTACAGTTCAATGTGAACCTATGGGAACCAAAAATCGCTGTACACATGCTGCGGAAAAACTGCACGGAAACGCAGCGGTTTACATTCCGCAGCATGTCACTTCTTTCTGCAGATTCCGCAGCGGTTTTACAACTGCTCCAATAGAAAATCGCAGTTGTAAAACCGCAGTGAAATGCGCAGAAAAACCGCGGTAAATCCACGATAAATCGGCAGCGGTTTAGCACTGTGGATTTTTCAAATCCGCTGCGGAAAAATCCGCATAGGACCAGAATACGTGTGCACATACCGAAACCCTAACCCTAGCCCTAACCCTACCCCTAACCCTACCCCTAACCCTAACCCTACCCCTAACCCTAGCCCTAACCCTATCCCTAACCCTACCCCTAACCCTAGTTCTTACCCCAACCTTAGTGAAAAAAAAAAAATTCTTTATTTTTTTTATTGTCCCTATCTATGGGGGTGACAAAGGGGGGGGGTCATTTACTATTTTTTTTATTTTGATCACTGAGATAGGTTATATCTCAGTGATCAAAATTCACTCTGGAACGAATCTGCCGGCCGGCAGATTCGGCGGGCGCACTGCACATGCGCCCGCCATTTTGGAAGATGGCGGCGCCCAGGAAAGAAGACGGACGGACCTCGGGCGGCCAGGTAAGTATAAGGGGGGGAGATCAGGGCACGGGGGGGCGTCGGAGCACGGGGGGGTGGATCGGATCATGGGGGGGGTGGATCGGAACACGGGAGGGAGGATTGGAGCACGGGGAAGGATTGGAGCACGGGGTGAGGGATCGCTGTGCGGGGGGGTGGATCGGAGCACGGGGGGGTCGCTGTGTGCGGGGGGGGGGATCGGAGTGCGGGGGGGTTTGATTGGAGCGCGGGGGGTGTGATTGGTGCACGGGGAAGCGGACAGGAGGACCGGGGGAGCGGAGCACAGGACGGAGGGGAGCGGACCACAGATCGGGGGGCTGGGGGGGCGATCGGAGGAGTGGGGTGGGTGCACATAAGTGTTTCCAGCCATGGCCGATGATATTGCAGCATCGGCCATGGCTGGATTGTAATATTTCACCAGTTTTTTAGGTGAAATATTACAAATCGCTCTGATTGACAGTTTCACTTTCAACAGCCAATCAGAGCGATCGTAGCCACGAGGGGGTGAAGCCACCCCCCCTGGGCTAAACTACCACTCCCCCTGTCCCTGCAGATTGGGTGAAATGGGAGTTAACCCTTTCACCCGGCCTGCAGGGACGCGATCTTTCCATGATGCATATGCTGCGTCATGGGTCGGAATGGCACCGACTTTCATGACGCAGCGTATGCGTCAAAGGTCGGGAAGGGGTTAAACAAAAGAAAAGTGTTAATATTGTGTCAAGAATGGCTACAAATTTGAATAAGTGGTAAATTGAAAAAGTGCTTGTTTTTACAAGTACTATACAAATATATCCATGTTTGAAGAATGGGAATAGCACTTTAAAATTGATTTACCCAAGGGAAGCTTTATCTAGCCTTGAATTCCCCTTCAGCAATCAAAATGTAGTGGTCCACAACAGCATTGAAGTAAATAGCCATCAATGCAAAAAAAGAATGGCTCAACTCTGCCAAAATAAAACTTGCTAGCAGAGAGCTGCTCTTTTTCTGGCTTATAAAAGTAGGAAAGGATTGGGAGTGCCTCCTTCATGGCATCTCAATAGGATATATGGACAGGGGTTATCTTAATGAGACAACCTCTTTGGCTGACTGGTTGAATGAATAATAACAGAACAGTCAGGTGTAGGGATGAGCAGACCCGTGGAAGTTCGGGTTCTGGTACCCAATGCAAACTTTAGTTCAAAGTTTGGTTCGACTACCAGAACTGTTACTGAACTTGAATCAGTACCTGGACTCCTTTGAAATCAATGGGAACCTGAACTTTGGAGCAGGAAAAGTTTCTCTCTCTCTCATCCCTAGACTTCCTCTGGAACTCCGTACAGTAACATGAACATCCAGGATAAGTCCATGCTCAGAGTTTATCACCGGATGGTAATTGTCCAGTACGAACCACAAACTTTTAAGTTTGGGTTCGCTCATCTTTAGCCAGTAGCTTTATACATTAGTATAACATTTAGATTTTATGATATGCCAAAATAAAAGTGATTGTCTCTGATGAGGAGTCACATTGGATGGACCCACAAGCTGTGAGTTGAGATAGTCCAGGAGTCCGAGGTCAAAAGCCAGGAGGTTACATCATAAACAGAGGGAAGAGACAAATGCGTAGTCAGGTCATGGTCCGAGGTTAAAATACGAGGATAGCAAATCAGAGCAAAGGGGTTAAACAAAGGGTCAGAATGAGGTCAATTGTCAGGCAGTGAGATAGATCAATGAGCAAAATGCAAGGCACTGAGGAACAAACCACACTTAGCTGTCAGCCATAGCTTCAGTTATCTTGGACTGCCAGCTCAGTTCCTTAAATAGCTGAGCAATTATGGAAACTCAGTAACTGATGAAAGCTCAGCAACTCCAGGTCTAAGGCTAAGTTCACATTAGCGTTTCTGTGCACAGCATATCATCTGCATGTGCAAACACATGCCAAAACGCATGCAAAGCATGCTTACCTCTGCGAATCATTTTGCGCATGATGCAAACAAAAATGCTGCATGTGCATGCGTTTTAATGCATTTTGCCATGCATTTGTTTTTTTATGCACATGGTGGGGGCGGTGACATCATTTTATGGACATGCACAGTCTAAAGTATGCATGCGTATTGAACGCATTCATAAGCATGTCATTGCGTACTAATGCGTTCCCATAGACACTAATGCATTTTTTTGATGCAATCATCCGCATGCAGACGATAGCGCAATATTTAACGCCTCAAAAAATACAACATGTTACGTTTGCCGGACCCCGCCGCACACCTCAAAACGACGCATGCGTACGCATCTGAAAGCGAACGCATGCAAAAACAAGTCCCTGCATACACAATGTTAAAGATATGTATGCATGATGCATGCGGATCGATGTGGATCGTACGCTGCACACACAGACGCAAGTGTGAACCGGGCCTTAGATTGGATGTCTGAGCTGTCAATCAAAACAGACAGCACAGCACGTCCCTGCACCAGATTGAACCAAGCTGTCAATCACTGCACAGACAGCTCAGCACTGAGACATGGAATCGTTACACTGTCCTTTTAAACAGACTCCAGTTAAAAGAAGACCTGCTTCCTAGTATGGCTCATATTATAAGAACCTTAGATCACACTAAATTCACATGATCATGAGTAATTATGTCCTCACACATGAAGCAAGTGAGGCAAGCTCCACTCATATTCTCATGATTATAGAATCCCACTGGTTTCAAAGCTGAATATGTTGAAAGCTCAAAGCAATGTCCCGTAGGAAAAGGAAGAAGCACTTGCCAAAGAACACAACTCCCCAGACGCTGACACTTCTAATAGGTTTATTTGGAAGTTTAAATGAATGAAATAGTTTTACATGTAAACCAAACAAGACTTTCTTTTCATGGTCAAAAAAAGAGCAGCATATAACTGACTACTGGAAACAAGTGACTGACCTAAAGCCCTGAAATGACTCAAGTCCACTTGATGGTCTATGCTACAAAATACAAAAAAAAATTCTGTATTAAAACAAATACATAAGTGTTATGATTTTGGAAAACTAAAAAAAAAAAAGAGAAAAACAATTTTTTTTGTTCCTTATTTCATAGCCATTTTAGGGAGATAAGTTCCATAAAAAGGCAAGGGCAAAAAGTGGCCCGCAATTTTATTTTTCATGCAATAAGCTGTAGTAAATGAGTTTGTGTGGCACTTTTGTAGCAGCTTGTTGGTTGTGGAATCAAACCATTGTTTCTCCATCATAATGCTGTTGCCATTTGCACTTTGGTTTTGAAGTACTCAAATGATAAATTAGTAGAGGAGGTCCCTAATTTAAGGGGTTACTCTCCTGTCTTCGGGATTGTATCACACGCCTGATTGACAGTTCAGGTCTACGGGATGGTCGAGCATCTGGTCCAAACCGTGGTGCAGCAAGTAGAGGCAGTGTTATCTCTGCAGCAGCGGAGGAGCGAATGGCACAGAAGCATGTGGAATCTAGTGATCCAACCAGCTTCAGATGAGTATTCATAAAGCTCTATAGTACAGAGCTTGCCTAAGAAACCGGCCATCGTCAAAAGAGCTAGGAAACTGGCGATAAGCTATAGCATTACATAAACAAAAATCCATCCTTTATGGAGAACAGAGAGCATTTTTAATAAGAGGTTCTTTGAAAAGTTGCTTGGATTTTACAAGCATTTTGCAATTTTACCCAGTTATGATGATGAGACAACCTCTTTAAAAAGACCCTCAACAAGCAGAGGTTGCAAAAGAACGTTTCTCCCTCCATACATTACAGAAACAGTGAATTTTTTTTAAATGAAAACTTGCTTTGATGTTTCACCAAAGATTACAACACAAAGGAGGCATATAGGTAGGAAACTGAGATCAGTAACCCCTCGTAGTTAAAAAAAAAAAAAAAAAAAAAAAGATTGTACAAAGAAAGTAATTCCTACAAAGAGTTTCATATTTTTTTTCTTGCATAGCACTTTCATATCAGCACCCTGCTTCTCCTCAGTTCTGCAGACCACTCCCAAATTCCCTTTCCTGTGTGCTCTTGACAAGCCCCACTTCTCTGAGTTGATGACTCAAATCTGTGCTAAAAGACATGTCGGCTCTGTCATGCTACACTCAGCTGCATCCAACAGATATTTGACATATCATAAAGCTAATCTAATATTCTTCTGTGCAGTTTAGAACCTTGTAGAGAACCCTGCCAGCCAGATGATATCTTCTTTGTTTTTTCATCATTGTTCTGTTTAGTTGGATTCCAACAGAGATCAACTGTTCTGCATATTGCTCTAAGTGCAAAAGGGAGCTTTTAATAACTAGGCAGTTCAGAGCTAAGACACTAGGAGGGCTGAGCTGTATTTGATTCCTGCAGCAGACAGATCAGTGATATGAAACTGGAAATGCCGCTATGTTGATGCATATAGCAGAGGATTATTTTCTGCCATTTGCAGCTTCATATCACTAATCTTACTTCTGCAGGCATCAAAACAGCTCAGCCCTGCTTATCTCAGCTGTGTCATTATTGCAAGCTACATTGTGCAGTCAGGGCAGAGCACAGGACAGTTGTGCTCTGCTGGAAACCACCCAATAGAGCAATTATGTAAAATCACACAGGCATCTATACTGATATAGCTGGAGGATGATGAAATAATCCAAAGTCCTGTCCAGGAATAGAGGTTGAGTACAAGCAAAAAATGTACTCTAGAGGTAAAATGCACAATCAGTGATGGAGGCACAGCTGGAGCGTGTTGAGAGAGACTACATTGTGTATGATTGAACAGGAGCACTGGGACTACAGCACAACAGAATCAATGGTATTCGAAGGGTAAATAGAGTATTTGAGCCTAGAGGAGCATTTTTGGGCATGATGTGTGCAAAATAAGGCAGATTTTAAAATAAGTCATATTGGCATAATTGACTGAGTACATTACTATAAGGCTATGTGCCCAAGTTGCAGAATCACAGCAGAATTTTCTGCTTCAATTCTGCATACCCTGGGCAGGAAAAACGCATGTGGATATAGACGCAGTTTAGACGCGTTTTTACTGAGTATATACCGTGTTTTCCATGCATTTTTCACGTGGATTTCAAGCGGATTTCGAATGCATGTCTATGGGTGCGGAATTGTCGTGATTCCGCAAAAATAATGAACATGCTGCATGTTTTACCGCAATGTGTTTCTGCCGCTGAAAAAAATGCATCATGGGCACATCAATTGCGGAATGCATTAGAAATTAATGGGATGCTGTTTGTAAGCATTTTTTTAAGTGTTTCCGCAGCAGAAACACTTAAAAAAAACTCAACGTTGGCACATAGCCTAGGACGATATTTGGGAATAAACCTTTAAATGGGTCTGAAGATGGGACACATGATATTGCCAGCAGTTCTTTATAGCAAGAAAGAGTGAAATACATTTCTGTTTAAGGATGGAAGATAGACCAAGGTGGTTTGGACCATATTCGTAAAAAGAGTATACTCTATCCATTTTTCTATGAAATTACAAATGGTTATCACAAGCTTTGTTATCAGGAATTATTTATAAACTTTTTACATAAAAAAAAACTATATAAAAAAAAGTAGTGAACACTGACAATAATAATTCTAATATATATACAGTGGGGCAAAAAAGTATTTAGTCAGTCAGCAATAGTGCAAGTTCCACCACTTAAAAAGATGAGAGGCGTCTGTAATTTACATCATAGGTAGACCTCAACTATGGGAGACAAACTGAGAAAAAAAAATCCAGAAAATCACATTGTCTGTTTTTTTAACATTTTATTTGCATATTATGGTGGAAAATAAGTATTTGGTCAGAAACAAACAATCAAGATTTCTGGCTCTCACAGACCTGTAACTTCTTCTTTAAGAGTCTCCTCTTTCCTCCACTCATTACCTGTAGTAATGGCACCTGTTTAAACTTGTTATCAGTATAAAAAGACACCTGTGCACACCCTCAAACAGTCTGACTCCAAACTCCACTATGGTGAAGACCAAAGAGCTGTCAAAGGACACCAGAAACAAAATTGTAGCCCTGCACCAGGCTGGGAAGACTGAATCTGCAATAGCCAACCAGCTTGGAGTGAAGAAATCAACAGTGCGAGCAATAATTAGAAAATGGAAGACATACAAGATCACTGATAATCTCCCTCGATCTGGGGCTCCACGCAAAATCCCACCTCGTGGGGTCAGAATGATCACAAGAACGGTGAGCAAAAATCCCAGAACCATGCGGGGGGACCTAGTGAATGAACTGCAGAGAGCTGGGACCAATGTAACAAGGCCTACCATAAGTAACACACTACGCCACCATGGACTCAGACCCTGCAGTGCCAGACGTGTCCCACTGCTTAAGCCAGTACATGTCCGGGCCCGTCTGAAGTTTGCTAGAGAGCATTTGGATGATCCAGAGGAGTTTTGGGAGAATGTCCTATGGTCTGATGAAACCAAACTGGAACTGTTTGGTAGAAACACAACTTGTCGTGTTTGGAGGAAAAAGAATACTGAGTTGCATCCATCAAACACCATACCTACTGTAAAGCATGGTGGTGGAAACATCATGCTTTGGGGCTGTTTCTCTGCAAAGGGGCCAGGACGACTGATCCGGGTACATGAAAGAATGAATGGGGCCATGTATCGTGAGATTTTGAGTGCAAACCTCCTTCCATCAGCAAGGGCATTGAAGATGAAACGTGGCTGTGTCTTTCAACATGACAATGATCCAAAGCACACCGCCAGGGCAACGAAGGAGTGGCTTCGTAAGAAGCATTTCAAGGTCCTGGAGTGGCCTAGCCAGTCTCCAGATCTCAACCCTATAGAAAACCTTTGGAGGGAGTTGAAAGTCCGTGTTGCCAAGCGAAAAGCCAAAAACATCACTGCTCTAGAGGAGATCTGCATGGAGGAATGGGCCAACATACCAACAACAGTGTGTGGCAACCTTGTGAAGACTTACAGAAAACGTTTGACCTCTGTCATTGCCAACAAAGGATATATTACAAAGTATTGAGATGAAATTTTGTTTCTGACCAAATACTTATTTTCCACCATAATATGCAAATAAAATGATAAAAAAACAGACAATGTGATTTTCTGGATTTTTTTTTCTCAGTTTGTCTCCCATAGTTGAGGTCTACCTATGATGTAAATTACAGACGCCTCTCATCTTTTTAAGTGGTGGAACTTGCACTATTGCTGACTGACTAAATACTTTTTTGCCCCACTGTATATATACACGCAAAGAATAATAGAACACTGATAATATTAATTCTAATATATATATATATATATATATATATATATATATATATATATATATATATATATATATATATACACACAAAGAATAATTATAGAACTCTGACAATATTAATTCTAATAAAAATACCCAATGTCCTCGGCTTTCATGGAATTGCGTTTTTCATGGCGGTAATCACTCACTGGCAATTAATGTCCACACTTTAAAAAGTATCATAGCAACTGGGCCTTTCATGTAGTGAATTTGCACTCGCTCGGGAGGTTTACCAATGGACGTTACTGCATAAAGCCACAGACAATGGCAGCCTCCTAAAAGATGCATTGCACAGAATAATTCCATTAACCTTAAAAAGTAGCAGAAACAGGAGAAAGGAGCAGAGAAGAGAAATATCGAGTGTGATGTGCGCAGCAGGAGTCTGGGAATTCACCCACTTGCTTTATCCAAGCTTCTTGGCGATTACCATATTTCCTTAAACTGTCCATGATTTCTTCCCAGATGACTTGATTTCATTTTTCACTTGGGTGAAGTCAAATAGCGCAATTAGCATAGTAAGCATGGATGAATTCTGATGGATTATCTTCAAACTTCTCCTCCCCACCTGTGAGGTCCATGGAAATGTGCATTGTTTATACTGATAGATGATGGCATGGATACTGATGACAACTGCTGGACAGTCACACTAAGAACCAATGCACAAAACTGGTAGCAACAATAAAATCACAGAATCCTAGAATGTTATAGTAGGAAGGGACCACCAGGGTCATCATATCCAACCCCCTGCTCAATGCAGGATTCACTAAGCCATCTCAGACAGATGTCTGTCCAACCTCTGTTTGAAGATTACATTGAAGGAAAACTCACCACCTCCTGCGGCAGCCTGTTCCACTCATTGATCAACCGTTCAAAATGTGTTTTTCTAATATGCATATAGAATCATAAGAATCACAATCATCTTTTAGTATACAGTGCAGAGGAAGAAATAAGTATTTGGGATTTTTCAGAAATTTGGTGCCTTTTGCAGTATTTGTTAAGCCCTGAAAACTTAGCGCTGGTAGATAAAGAAATCCCGCAGAAAAGACATCCCGTAGAAGTTAAAATGGTTGTCCGTGACTTTTACACTGACGGTACATCCTTATGATAGGTCATCAATGTCTGAACTGTGGAGGTGGGACACCCGGCACCTCCACAGATCAGCTGTTCCCAGTGACGCAATGGCCGGAACTACTCAGTTATGGAGCAACACAGCACAGCTCCATCGACTGTATAGTGGCAGCAGCTGGGTACTGCATGTCTGCCACCTATTCAAATAAATATGGGGTGGATGCGCAGGATGTGGCCACAGTCATTATTTCATCGAAGGAGCTGTGCTGTGCAGCTCCGCAACTCAGCAGTTCCAACCGCCGTACAACCACGTGAAAAGCTAGTCGGCGGAGGTGCCTGGTTTCGCACCCCCCCCCCCCCCCGGCCAGACATTGATGACCTATCGTAAGTATAAGCTATCAATGTGTAAAATTATTCAGGACAACCCCTTTTAACCCCTTCATGACCCAGCCTATTTTGACCTTAAAGACCTTGCCGTTTTTTGCAATTCTGACCAGTGTCCCTTTATGAGGTAATAACTCAGGAACGCTTCAACGGATCCTAGCGGTTCTGAGATTGTTTTTTCGTGACATATTGGGCTTCATGTTAGTGGTAAATTTAGGTCAATAAATTCTGCGTTTATTTGTGATAAAAACGGAAATTTGGCGAAAATTTTGAAAATTTCGCAATTTTCACATTTTGAATTTTTATTCTGTTAAACCAGAGAGATATGTGACACAAAATAGTTAATAAATAACATTTCCCACACGTTTACTTTACATCAGCACAATTTTGGAAACAAAATTTTTTTTTGTTAGGAAGTTATAAGGGTTAAAATTTGACCAGCGATTTGTCATTTTTACAACGAAATTTACAAAACCATTTTTTTTAGGGACCACCTCACATTTGAAGTCAGTTTGAGGGGTCTATATGGCTGAAAATACCCAAAAGTGACACCATTCTAAAAACTGCACCCCTCAAGGTACTCAAAACCACATTCAAGAAGTTTATTAACCCTTCAGGTGCTTCACAGCAGCAGAAGCAACATGGAAGGAAAAAATGAACATTTAACTTTTTAGTCACAAAAATTATCTTTTAGCAACAATTTTTTTATTTTCCCAATGGTAAAAGGAGAAACTGAACCACGAAAGTTGTTGTCCAATTTGTCCTGAGTACGCTGATACCTCATATGTGGGGGTAAACCACTGTTTGGGCGCACGGCAGGGCTTGGAAGGGAAGGAGCGCCATCTGACTTTTTGAATCAAAAATTGGCTCCACTCTTTAGCGGACACCATGTCACGTTTGGAGAGCCCCCGTGTGCCTAAAAATTGGAGCTCCCCCACAAGTGACCCCATTTTGGAAACTAGACGCCCCAAGGAACTTATCTAGATGCATAGTGAGCACTTTAAACCCCCAGGTGCTTCACAAATTAATCCGTAAAAATGAAAAAGTACTTTTTTTTCACAAAAAAATTCTTTTAGCCTCAATTTTTTCATTTTCACATGGGCAACAGGATAAAATGGATCCTAAAATGTGTTGGGCAATTTCTCCTGAGTACACCAATACCTCACATGTGGGGGTAAACCACTGTTTGGGCACATGGTAAGGCTCGGAAGGGAAGGAGCGCCATTTGACTTTTTGAATGAAAAATTATTTCCATCGTTAGCGGACACCATGTCGCGTTTGGAGAGCTCCTGTGTGCCTAAACATTGGCGCTCCCCCACAAGTGACCCCATTTTGGAAACTAGACCCCCCAAGGAACTTATTTAGATGCCTAGTGAGCACTTTAAACCCTCAGGTGCTTCACAAATTGATCTGTAAAAATGAAAAAGTACTTTTTTTTCACAAAAAAATTCTTTTCGCCTCAATTTTTTCATTTTCACATGGGCAGTAGGGTAAAATGGATCATAAAATTTGTTGGGCAATTTCTCCCGAGTTTGGGCACTCGGCAGGGCTCGGAAGGGAAGGCGCGCCATTTGACTTTTTGAATGGAAAATTATTTCCATCGTTAGCGGACACCATGTCGCGTTTGGAGAGCCCCTGTGTGCCTAAACATTGGAGCTCCCCCACAAGTGACCCCATTTTGGAAACTAGACCCCCCAAGGAACATATCTAGATGCATATTGAGCACTTTAAACCCCCAGGTGCTTCACAGAAGTTTATAACGCAGAGCCATGAAAATAAAAAATAATTTTTCTTTCCTCAAAAATGATTTTTTAGCCTGGAATTTCCTATTTTGCCAAGGATAATAGGAGAAATTGGACCCCAAATATTGTTGTCCTGTTTGTCCTGAGTACGCAGATACTCAATATGTGGGGGTAAACCACTGTTTGGGCGCACGGCAGGGCTCGGAAGGGATGGCACGCCATTTGGCTTTTTAAATGGAAAATTAGCTCCAATCATTAGCGGACACCATGTCACGTTTGGAGAGCCCCTGTGTGCCTAAACATTGGAGATCCCCCAGAAATGACACCATTTTGGAAACTAGACCCCCAAAGGAACTAATCTAGATGTGTGGTGAGGACTTTGAACCCCCAAGTGCTTCACAGAAGTTTATAACGCAGAGCCATGAAAAAAAAAATATATATTTTCTCAAAAATGATCTTTTAGCCTGCAATTTTTTATTTTCCCAAGGGTAACAGGAGAAATTTGACCCCAAAAGTTGTTGTCCAGTTTCTCCTGAGTACGATGATACCCCATATGTGGGGGTAAATCACTGGGCACATGCCGGGGCTCGGAAGTGAAGTAGTGACGTTTTGAAATGCAGACTTTGATGGAATGCTCTGTGGGCGTCACGTTGCGTTTGCAGAGCCCCTGATGTGGCTTAACAGTAGAAACCCCCCACAAGTGACCCCATTTTGGAAACTAGACCCCCAAAGGAACTTATCTAGATGTGTGGTGAGCACTTTGAACCCCCAAGTGCTTCATAGAAGTATATAATGCAGAGCCGTGAAAATAATAAATACGTTTTCTTTCCTCAAAAATAATTATTTAGCCCAGAATTTTTTAATTTTCCCAAGGGTAACAGGAGAAATTTGACCCCAATATTTGTTGTCCAGTTTCTCCTGAGTACGGTGATACCCCATATGTGGGGGTAAACTACTGTTTGGGCACATGCCGGGGCTTGGAATTGAAGTAGTGACGTTTTGAAATGCAGACTTTGATGGAATGCTCTGCGGGCGTCACGTTGCGTTTGCAGAGCCCCTGATGTGCCTAAACAGTAGAAACCCCCCACAAGTGACCCCATTTTGGAAACTAGACCCCGAAAGGAACTTATCTAGATGTGTGGTGAGCACTTTGAACCCCCAAGTGCTTCATAGAAGTTTATAATGCAGAGCCGTGAAAATAATAAATACGTTTTCTTTCCTCAAAAATAATTATTTAGCCCAGAATTTTTTATTTTCCCAAGGGTTACAGGAGAAATTGGACCCCAAAAGTTGTTGTCCAGTTTCTCCTGAGTACGCTGATACCCCATGAGTGGGGGTAAACCACTGTTTGGGCACACGTCGGGGCTCAGAAGGGAAGTAGTGACTTTTGAAATGCAGACTTTGATGGAATGGTCTGCGGGTGTCACGTTGCGTTTGCAGAGCCCCTGGTGTGCCTAAACAGTAGAAACCCCCACAAGTGACCCCATTTTGGAAATTAGACCCCCCAAGGAACTTATCTAGATATGTGGTGAGCACTTTGAACCCCCAAGTGCTTCACAGACGTTTACAACGCAGAGCCGTGAAAATAAAAAATCATTTTTCTTTCCTCAAAAATTATGTTTTAGCAAGCATTTTTTTTGATTCACAAGGGTAACAGGAGAAATTGGACCCCAGTAATTGTTGCGCAGTTTGTCCTGAGTATGCTGGTACCCCATATGTGGGGGTAAACCACTGTTTGGGCACACGTCAGGGCTCGGAAGTGAGAGAGCACCATTTGACTTTTTGAATACGAGATTGGCTGGAATCAATGGTGGCGCCATGTTGCGTTTGGAGACCCCTGATGTGCCTAAACAGTGGAAACCCCTCAATTCTACCTCCAACACTAACCCCAACACACCCCTAACCCTAATCCCAACTGTAGCCATAACCCTAAACACAACCCTAACCGCAACACACCCCTAACCACAACCCTAACCCCAACACACCCCTAACCATAACCACAACCCTAATTCCAACCCTAACCCTAAGGCTATGTGCCCACGTTGCGGATTCGTGTGAGATATTTTCGCACCATTTTTGAAAAATCCGCGGGTAAAAGGCACTGCGTTTTACCTGCGGATTTTCCGCGGATTTCCAGTGTTTTTTGTGCGGATTTCACCTGCGGATTCCTATTGAGGAACAGGTGTAAAACGCTGCGGAATCCGCACAAAGAATTGACATGCTGCGGAAAATACAACGCAGCGTTTCCGCGCGGTATTTTCCGCACCATGGGCACAGCGGATTTGGTTTTTCATATGTTTACATGGTACTGTAAACCTGATTGAACACTGCTGCGGATCCGCAGCCAAATCCGCACCGTGTGCACATAGCCTAATTCTAAAGGTATGTGCACACGCTGCGGAAAACGCTGCGGATCCGCAGCAGTTTCCCATGAGTTTACAGTTCAATGTAAACCTACGGGAAACAAAAATCGCTGTGCCCATGCTGCGGAAAAACTGCACGGAAACGCAGCGGTTTACATTCCGCAGCATGTCACTTCTTTGTGCGGATTCCGCAGCGGTTTTACAACTGCTCAAATAGAAAATCGCAGTTGTAAAACCGCAGTGAAATGCGCAGAAAAACCGCGGTAAATCCGCCATAAATCCGCAAGCGGTTTAGCACTGGGGATTTATCAAATCCGCAGCGGAAAAATCCGCAGAGGACCAGAATACGTGTGCACATACCGAAACCCTAACCCTAGCCCTAACCCTACCCCTAACCCTAGCCCTAACCCTAACCCTACCCCTAACCCTAACCCTATTCTAACATTAGTGGAAAAAAAAATTTCTTTATTTTTTTATTGTCCCTACCTATGGGGGTGACAAAGGGGGGGGGTCATTTATTATTTTTTTTATTTTGATCACTGAGATATAATCTATCTCAGTGATCAAAATGCACTTTGGAACGAATCTGCCGGCTGGCAGATTCGGCGGGCGCACTGCGCATGCGCCCGCCATTTTGGAAGATGGCGGCGCCCAGGGAGAAGACGGACGGGACCCCGGCTGGATCGGTAAGTATGATGGGGTGGGGGGGCCCACGGGGGGATCGGAGCACGGGGGGGGGAATCGGAGTGCGGGAGGGGTGGAACGGAGCACGGGGGGCGTGGAACGGAGCAGGGGGGGCTGGAATGGAGCACGGGGGGTGGAACGGAGCACCGGGGGGGTGGATCGGAGTGCAGGGGGGGTGATTGGAGCACGGGGGGTGATTGGAGCACGGGGGAGCGGACAAGAGCACGGGGGGGAGCGGAGCACTGGACGGAGGGGAGCCGGAGCAGTGTACCGGCCAGATCGGAGGGTTGGGGGGGCGATCGGTGGGGTGGGGTGGGGGCACACTAGTATTTCCAGCCATGGCCGATGATATTTCAGCATCGGCCATGGCTGGATTGTAATATTTCACCCGTTATAATAGGTGAAATATTACAAATCGCTCTGATTGGCAGTTTCACTTTCAACAGCCAATCAGAGCGATCGTAGCCACGAGGGGGTGAAGCCACCCCCCCTGGGCTAAACTACCACTCCCCCTGTCCCTGCAGATCGGGTGAAATGGGAGTTAACCCTTTCACCCGATCTGCAGGGACACGATCTTTCCATGACGCCACATAGGCGTCATGGGTCGGAATGGCAACCGACTTTCATGACGCCTACGTGGCGTCATGGGTCGGGAAGGGGTTAATGTAATTTTAAACTGCAAATCTGCAATACATATCCTCTCTTTGAAAGAAAACAGTCTTAAAAATATATCTGGATTTTAGACTAGACAAAATATGGATCACAGCCTTCTCTAAAGACATCAATACAGACAGAAATATGCAACTTTGCCTTTAACTTTCAGATTATCAGAAAGGAGGATACAGAACTGTATGTTCTGCATACAATTCCATATAATTGTATTACTTATCCATTGATGCCTATGGTAACTAAACCTATTCATCCAACATATTTAACTAGTTATTCATTCTACTTTGCTAACAAGAATTATCATTTTAGTAAGAGATTAAAAAGACTTTATTCAAGACCACAATAAGGTAAGTTTTAGTATTACAATTTACAATTGAATATGTTAGTTTGCTAAATGTAGATATATCTGCAATGCTCATGTTTACCACTAGGTGGCACTAATTTGTATGAAAAAAGTAAGATAAGTAAAACTTCTAGCAGGGGAAACAGATAAGACTAAAAATGACACATCTAAGGGAGTACTGGAGACTGATCAGAGCAAGACAGATAACAGGGACATATTCTGCTTGTAATAAGGTTGCATGGTTTGGATGTAAAACTTAGTGTGTATATGGGGTGATCTAAATGCTATGTCACCTACCAGCATCACTGTAGAGCACATTGCATCTATCAGAACATACAATTATTCTTAGCAGTGTGTGGCTGAATAAATCATCTTATTGAAGTGCAGCCTCATTTTTTTAATTATATTCTTAGGAGTTTATAAGTAGAATACATTTCATATAAAGAGCAACTCTGATTATTTTGTAAATGACAATGCCATTAATTGAATAAATCATCTACCAACTATGAAAACTAAAGAACACACTCCTCACTGTCTGAAGACAGTGTGCTTCTTTAATGGGCACATCACTATGATAAGAAAACATTCTGTCACAGGAAAAAAAAGGTGATTCTCGGTGTTATTCGAGCATGCTCATGTGCTACCCGAGTGCCTGTCGAACAGCTGCAAGACATGCAGTCGTGGGGACTTGAACATATTTTTCGAGCATGCCGAAGACACTCGGTTAACACACGAGCATGCTCAGATAACACCTTATCCGAACACATTCGCTCATTACTGATTACCTTTTGCCTTTATCCATCCCTTTCGGACACAGCAGGTGTTTTTTATTTGTTATCTAGCCTGTCCTATCACACTGCAGGTTAAACTAGTTAAACCTCTGCCTGCTGGTCTCCTCTGCTCTGGTGATACACTTTAGTGGATTCTGCTTGGAGTTCTAGTCGTACTTCTGAGTATCTAGGTCAGTTAAGTTATTTCGTATGCTGTACTGTCCCTCGATTCCTTAGGAGGTATGTAATACACTCGATGGCCTTTTAGGGAGCCAGGTCTGAGTTTTCTTCTCTAGATTTACCTTTAGGCCAGAGTCATACTAGACCGTAATATCGCCGAGTGCAATGCGATAAAAAATCGTATAGCACTCGGCTCAATGTTAATCTATGGGGCAGCTCCTATTGTATGTTGTTTTCTCGGCCGTATTCAGGATCCGAGTGAAATCGCAGCATGCTGCAATTGTCAGCATATCTCGGCCGAGAATCGCCAATGAAAGTCTATTGGGGTAAGAAAAAAAATCGGATTACACACGGACCATCAGTGTGAATTGCGAGAAATACGCAGCGGTGTTCTATAGAAAAGCCGGCAATTCAGTGCGGTGTACAGTAAAATCACACTGACAGGTTTGAACAGAACAAATCAAAATAATGCCTACACACACATATATATTTATATGTAATGCAGCGCTAGATAGCAGAAAAGCCGGTAATTCAATTGCCGGCTTTTGCCATCTCCTTCCCAAACCCGACAGGATATGAGACATGGTTTACATATAGTAAACCATTTCATATCCCTTACTGTCTTACATATCCCTCACTAGTAATGTTAGATGTGTCTGTGTGCAAAATTTGGGGGCTGTTAAAATAAAGGGTTAAATCGCAGAAAAAATTGGCGTGGGTTACCGTGCAATTTTCTCCGCCAGAGTGGTAAAGCCAGTGACTGAAGGCAGATATTAATAGCCTAGAGAGGGACCATGGTTATAGGACCCCCCTGGCTAAAAACATCTGCCCCCAGCCACCCCAGCAAAATTATATCTGTAAGATAAGCCTATTCCGGCACTTAACCCCTCTCTTCCCACACCCGTGTAGCAGTGGGATATGGGGTAATAAAGGGTTAATGTCACCTTGCTATTGTAAGGTGACATTAAGCCAGGTTAATAATGGAGAGGCGTCAATAAGACACCTATCCATTATTAATCCTATAGTAATAAAGGGTTAATAAAACACACACACCTTAGGAAAAAAATTATTTTAATGAAATAAAGACACAGGGTGTTGTAATAGTTTATTAAACGCTCAATCCAGTTAAAGACCCTTGTCACCTGAAACAAAGTTAAAATAAAAAAACAACAATATCCCATACCTTCCGTCGTTCAGTCATGTCCCACGCTGTAAATCCATCAGAAAGGGTTAAATAATTTTATAAGCAGGAGCCTGCCAATGCAGCCGCCCCTGACTGTAAAAACTGGGGAATGAATGGGAAGCAGGGGAACGTAGCATCATAGACTTGCGGTGCTGCACCCCCTGCTGGCATAAACTCATATGAACTTCAGCGTGATGAATTTTTTCATCACAGTGCTTGTTATTTTACTGGAAAAATCAGCCCAAAACTTGACCTATTCGTCAAACATCTTCGAGCTGAGCACCAATACCAATACTCTGTCTAAAATACACACCTACTTTTTCCAAATACCTTTATTAGTTAATCTCCTTCCTTTGAAAAATTGTATAGAAAATCTTTATCAGGAACAATAAAAATTGGTTACAGTGCCACCTATTGGTCAGAAACATAATAAGTGCAAACGATTAGCAATTAATACATTGGATTCCGGGTTTGACACGCCATTGCAGCTTCAAATTTAACTGTGAAACTAGGGGTAAAACTACAGGGGTTACAGTGGATATAGTTATACCTAGGCCCTTTTGCCTACGTAGCCCAAAAGTTCCTCTGCCCAATATGAAGACACAAGTTCCATAAATGATGCATGATAGCTGTAGGAACCTTTTATTTTTTTGTTTGGGCCCAAGAGATTCAGATTACACCTCTGAGAAAGGGTTTAAATAGACCTCAGAAAAGCAAAAAAACTGACAGATTTCCATTAGTGTTTTGGATCAGATTTTCATCAAAATTTGGTCATTGTGTTGGTCTTTACCAAAGTTTCATGTTTTTGGTATGAGACGTTTTCTCAAACCTTTCATATCAGACAAACATGAAAATCAGACCGCACGAAGATGCTAGCATTGTGCTGTCTAATGCAAGTCTCTATTCATATTTGACAGAATCGGTGCAAATGACCACTGCTGCGCAGGCGGACTAGCAAAGGCTGCTGTGCTTGCAGACTGGCATCGACTGCTGCCAGGTGGAAGCGGCATCAGTTGCTTGGCAGGCAGTGTGGCATCGAATGTGGCGCAGGTAGTGTGGCATCGACTGCTGGGCAGGCGGGAGTGGCATCGACTGCTGGGCAGGCGGGAGTGGCATCGACTGCTGGGCAGCCGGGAGTGGCATAAACTGCTGCGCAGGCAGAGTGGCATCAACTGCTCCTCAGGCAGAAAGGCAACCACTGCTGCACACGAGAAGCGGCAACCATGGCTCCCCAGGTGGACTGGCAATCACTGCTGCACAGTCAGACTGTTTACCACTGCACAAAATTGGCAGCAATAACCATACTTTGGTATATAGTGCAGAGGAATAAATACATATTTGGGATTCTCAAAAAATATGGTGCATTGGAAGAGCATTTGCCGAGCCCTGAAAACTTGCTGCTGGCAAATAAAGAAATCTCACATCTGTATGTACTAAAGCAGGATGGCACCATTGAAGCTCTAAAAAACTATAGGGAGAAAAATACTTTATCTAAAAAACTAATTAAAGCTGCCAAAAAGGAAACAGAGAAGCACATTGCTAAGGAGAGTAAAATTAATCCCAAACTGTTCTTCAACTATATCAATAGTAAAAGAATAAAAACTGAAAATGTAGGCCCCTTAAAAAATAGTGAGGAAAGAATGGTTGTAGATGACGAGGAAAAAGCTAACATATTAAACACCTTCTTCTCCACGGTATTCACGGTGGAAAATGAAATGCTAGGTGAAATCCCAAGAAACAATGAAAACCCTATATTAAGAGTCACCAATCTAACCCAAGAAGAGGTGCGAAACCGGCTAAATAAGATTAAAATAGATAAATCTCCGGGTCCGGATGGCATACACCCACGAGTACTAAGAGAACTAAGTAATGTAATAGATAAACCATTATTTCTTATTTTTAGTGACTCTATAGCGACAGGGTCTGTTCCGCAGGACTGGCGCATAGCAAATGTGGTGCCAATATTCAAAAAGGGCTCTAAAAGTGAACCTGGAAATTATAGGCCAGTAAGTCTAACCTCTATTGTTGGTAAAATATTTGAAGGGTTTCTGAGGGATGTTATTCTGGATTATCTCAATGAGAATAACTGTTTAACTCCATATCAGCATGGGTTTATGAGAAATCGCTCCTGTCAAACCAATCTAATCAGTTTTTATGAAGAGGTAAGCTATAGACTGGACCACGGTGAGTCATTGGACGTGGTATATCTCGATTTTTCCAAAGCGTTTGATACCGTGCCACACAAGAGGTTGGTACACAAAATGAGAATGCTTGGTCTGAGGGAAAATGTGTGTAAATGGGTTAGTAACTGGCTTAGTGATAGAAAGCAGAGGGTGGTTATAAATGGTATAGTCTCTAACTGGGTCGCTGTGACCAGTGGGGTACCGCAGGGGTCAGTATTGGGACCTGTTCTCTTCAACATATTCATTAATGATCTGGTAGAAGGTTTACACAGTAAAATATCGATATTTGCAGATGATACAAAACTATGTAAAGCAGTTAATACAAGAGAAGATAGTATTCTGCTACAGATGGATCTGGATAAGTTGGAAACTTGGGCTGAAAGGTGGCAGATGAGGTTTAACAATGATAAATGTAAGGTTATACACATGGGAAGAGGGAATCAATATCACCATTACACACTGAACGGGAAACCACTGGGTAAATCTGACAGGGAGAAGGACTTGGGGATCCTAGTTAATGATAAACTTACCTGGAGCAGCCAGTGCCAGGCAGCAGCTGCCAAGGCAAACAGGATCATGGGGTGCATTAAAAGAGGTCTGGATACACATGATGAGAGCATTATACTGCCTCTGTACAAATCCCTAGTTAGACCGCACATGGAGTACTGTGTCCAGTTTTGGGCACCGGTGCTCAGGAAGGATATAATGGAACTAGAGAGAGTACAAAGGAGGGCAACAAAATTAATAAAGGGGATGGGAGAACTACAATACCCAGATAGATTAGCGAAATTAGGATTATTTAGTCTAGAAAAAGACGACTGAGGGGCGATCTAATAACCATGTATAAGTATATAAGGGGACAATACAAATATCTCGCTGAGGATCTGTTTATACCAAGGAAGGTGACGGGCACAAGGGGGCATTCTTTGCGTCTGGAGGAGAGAAGGTTTTTCCACCAACATAGAAGAGGATTCTTTACTGTTAGGGCAGTGAGAATCTGGAATTGCTTGCCTGAGGAGGTGGTGATGGCGAACTCAGTCGAGGGGTTCAAGAGAGGCCTGGATGTCTTCCTGGAGCAGAACAATATTGTATCATACAATTATTAGGTTCTGTAGAAGGACGTAGATCTGGGGATTTATTATGATGGAATATAGGCTGAACTGGATGGACAAATGTCTTTTTTCGGCCTTACTAACTATGTTACTATGTTACTATGTTACTATGTATGCTACCCATAGAAGTTAATGAAATCTAGAACCACAGCTCTGGGATACATATCCTTTTTATGGAAGTTAGTAAGATCTTATCATATATGGATTTTGGACTTGATGAAATATGGATCACAGTCTTCCCTAAGGACATCAGTGCAGCCTGAAATATGCAACTTTGTGGACTTTTATAGGTTACCGGAAGGAAGTTTATAGACACATACACGCCACATATACGGTACTTCCATGGACCCATAGACTTACATTGGTGTGTATGATCCATGATTTGAAACATAGCCAGACATGACTCCTTTATTTATGAATGCTCTGTCAGCAAACATTAACATATAAATAACCCCATAACTATATTGTGTTCAATATGTGAAAATCACTGATGTCTGAATGAGGTCCCAGGTAATAATTGCATATTGCCTGCCCTGCAGAATCCCGGATCTATAAAACATTCCTACTATCATTCCCGACTATTCCTCTTGATTAAAAGCTCTTACAACTCAGGCAGACAACCGTATTTTCGGTCTGAGAGCTATCTGACAAAACACACTTGAACCAATGTTATTTTATGGTGGCGATTTTTTTTTTACTTGAACTTTGTTTGTCCAAGGAAAAAATCTCAGCATGCATGATTCACATCCGTAAATCGTATCACACATTCATTCAAGTCAATGGTTCTGCAAGAAAAAAAATAATCGGACTGCTCTCGGATGACATCTGAGTGCGGTCCAATTTCGATGGACTCACACAATGGAGAATATGGAGAATTTATTTGTACCATCTTCTCTTCATCCGAGAAAATTGGATTAAACTCTGAGCACACTCTGATTAGAGTGTGTTTACCATAATCAGACCGGTATTCTTGGATTAGAGAATACATGGTCATGTGATCCAGCCTAATAAGAATGCAAACTATTGTCGGTGACGTCATTGTATAATTACAGGAGAAATATATATAGAAGGATTTTTATCACCTAGTTCGAAATTTTCTAGAAAAAGAAAAATGCCAGTCACTGACTCACATTTCAAGTCACTATCTATTGATGCTCTATCTGATCTAGGACGATAACCGCGGCAAGGAATGCCCCCCTGAAGGCACAGCGCCAAGTGTTCTCATTTACATAGAAAGACAAATCAAATTCCTTCATATATAAATAAACATTTTTTCCCTTAAAGCCATCAATCCCCCTTCAACTTGTGACAGATTTCATTAACTGAAGCCATCCATTGTATGACTAACTAGACAGGCTAATTAAAATCACGTATGAAGAAGTGATGCACGCCGGCTCCCACACAGACATGTACGGGGCAAGATGTCTCCCCACCAGGCCACAAAGATCTAAAGTAACACCAGCAATGACACCAGGAACAAAACCATCAATCTTTCAGAAAAATCGACCAGCAAAGCTTAGCGTACGTTCTAATGGACAAAAAAGCGCATCCATCTTCAGACTCCGAGGCTGTGATCTGCAGAGAACGTTGTGGAGAAGACTGAAAGCTCAACCATATTGTCCTATTCTAGGAACATGTTCCGGAGGTCAGAGATAAGCGATGCACTGATTGAATATTGTGGATTATTTTCATCCACATCTCTTCACTTGTTACACTTGAATAGAATCTAATCCATCTATCATTTCCACGCATTACGGGAAAGGTTACATCAAAGGTTCAACTCTGTTTACTACGCAAGTGTTTAAATGGCAATAACCTAATATTTTATTCTAGTTAATGAAAATGGAAGCTTTTCATATTACAAAGAAAATGTCCTTTAGACTTAAAGAGGTCCTGTCACTTATCATAAATCTATCTTTATTTTTACCTGGTGTAAATGCATTGTTCTCCTAAATCAGGGGTTGTATTTCTTTTGTCTCTGCGCCTTTACATTCCTGAGATATGGCCTCCTCCTCTTTCAATATATACATCTTGTATTTTAGCCACTTGGGTGTGGTCCTCAATTAGACACTCACAAGAAAAGATTGAGGACTACGCCTACTTTGCTAAAATTACTAGATTTATATACAGGCAAGATGAGGCCATATCTCGGGAATGGAAAGCAGCAGGAAGAAAAGAAAAACAATGCCAGATTCAGGTGTATAGAAGGATTTATACTGCATAAGAAAAATTACATATTTAGGGAAAGTAGTAAGTCCTCTTGATGAGCAGATGTACACTACTCAGTGTTGACCGATAGACCTGCATTACTGAAATCTTTGCCTACGAATGGTAAAACATTCCTTATATTAAAGGATTAATATTTCAAGAGTTAGTTTAATGAAAGCAAAACACTTTTTAAAATTGAAAATGGTCAGGGTCCTGATACAGCTGTCTTAGAAAAAAATGTGTTATTAGTTGCTGGATACTCAAATATGCAGCCTCTTAAGACATTATTAGTGGCCTTTCACATTAGAATAGTTCTAACATGCATAGGGGTTTGCTAAGGCAAAAGAAATATCGGGCATGTTGAATTTCAACATGTCCAATCCATTATTTTTAAAGGAGGGGGAGATAGCAATACACAAACATTTACAGGAATAGTTTTGGGATTTTTTTGGTAAAAGGGGTCATAGAAAGTTCACTGAAGGTTGGGGTTCACATTGTTTTTTTTTGCCTTCCTCTGGATCAACATGTTAGGGCAAGTTAGGTTAGGCTATGGGTTGAACTAGATGGACTTAAAGTCTTCCTTCGACCTTAATAACTATGAAGGCCATTTACTTGGGATAAGTGAAATTCTGTTTCCTTTCGATGAATATCACAAAAGTTGGAACCAATGATAAAACTAATGAGAACCTGTCTTTTCCATACTCTAGAGATTACATAGCTCTATTAGTGATGAGTGAACATGCTCTGATAAGGTGCTATCTGACCATGCTTGGGTGCTAACAGAGCGACTTTGGCATGCTTGAAAAATATGTTTGAGTCCCCACGGCTGCATGTCTCGTTGCTGTTTGACAGCCACAACACATGCAGGGATTGCCTAACAAACAGACAATTGATGCATGTATTGTTGGCTGTTGAACAGCTGCGATACTTACAGGTGCAGGGGACTTGAACATTTTTCGAGCACCTTGAGGACACTCAACATGAGCATGCTCGGATAACGCCTAATTCGAGGACGTTCACTCATCACTATTCTCTATACAAATCCTTGGTCCCTGATTGTAATAAGTAAGGGAAATCCAGAGATTGCAGTCTTGAGTAGAGAAAAACTGACATGTCAGACATGTTAATTGATTCTAAGTGATGTAGAAGTAATAAAATTGAGGAATAAAAATAAAATGTTTGATTTAAAGCCTTTCTGTAAGTTGCAAACAAACTTTAATTTCAAAGATACAATTTGCTTTCCTTACTATTCTTTACTTACATATACTGTCTGCTTACCCAGAGCAGAAATATCTTTCCCTTTTCCTCACTGAAAGATTACAGGAACTACATAATCTGCCCTGAGGTTTGATCTTCTCCACAATCCCAACTGAAAACATATGCCGCATCGGAAATGTCTCATTATGAGCAGACGCTCCAGTGAAGGGAAATCGAAGAGCTTTGTCCAGAGGAAAGTTATGCAGCCTTCTAATATACTTTAAATTTCAATTCGTCAGAATGATCAAGATCTCTGCTTGCTGTGAATGAATGTGAACATTCTAATATACATGGAAAAACCATAAACCTTTAGGGTTTGTGCACTCAGCATCTACAACCCCTGGCAAACATTATGGAATCACCGGCCTTGGAGGATGTTCATTCAGTTGTTTAATTTTGAAGAAAAAAAGCAGATCACAGACATGGCACAAAACTAAAGTCATTTCAAATGGCAACTTTCTGGCTTTAAGAAACACTAAACGAAATCAAGAACAAAAAATGTTGTAGTCAGTAATGGTTACTTTTTTAACCAAGCATAGGGGAAAAAATATGGAATCACTCAATTCTGAGGAAAAAATTATGTAATCACCCTGTTAATTTTCATACACAAAAATAACACCTGCATCAAATTAGATCTGCTAGTTAGTCTGCATCTAAAAAGGAATGATCACACCTTGGAGAGCTGTTGCACCAAGTGGACTGACATGAATCATGGCTCCAACATGAGAGATGTCAATTGAAACGAAGGAGAGGATTATCAAACTCTTAAAAGAGGGTAAATCATCACGCAATTTTGCAAAAGATGTTGGTTGTTCACAGTCAGCTATGTCTAAAATCTGGATCAAATACAAACAACATGGGAAGGTTGTTAAAGGCAAACATACTGGTAGACCAAGGAAGACATTAAAGTGTCAAGACCGGAAACTTAAAGCAATATGTCTCCAAAACAGAAAATGCACAACAAAACAAATGAGGAACGTAAGGGTGGAAACTGGAGTTGATGTCTGACCGAACTATAAAAAACCGCCTAAAGGAAATGGGATTTACATACAGAAAAGCTTAACGAAAGCCATCATTAACACCTAATCATAAAAAAAGTTAAAATGGGCTAAGGAAAAGCAATTGTGGACTGTGGATGACTGGATGAAAGTCATTCTGTGATGAATTATGAATCTGCATTGGGCAAGGTGATGATGCTGGAACTTTTGTTTGGCGCCGTTCCAATGAGATTTATAAAGATGACTGCCTGAAGAGAACATGCAAATTTCCACAGTCATTGATGATATGGGGCTGCATGTCTGGTAAAGGCACTGGGGAGATGGCTGTCATTACATCTTCAATAAATGCACAAGTTTATGTTGATATATTGGACACTTTTCTTATCCCATCAATTGAAAGGATGTTTGGGGATGATGAAATCATTTTTGAAGATGATAATGCATCCTGCCATAGATCAAAAAACATGGAAACATTCCATGAAAAAAGACACGTAAGGTCAATGTCATGGCCTGCAAATAGTCCGGATCTCAATCCAATTGAAAATCTTTGATGGAAGTTGAAGAAAATTGTCCATGACAAGGCTCCAACCTGCAAAGCTGATCTGGCAACAGCAATCAGTGAAAGTTGGAGCCAGATTGATGAAGAGTCCTGTGTGACCCTCATTAAGTCCATGCCTCAGAGACTGCAAGCTGTTATACAAGCCAGAGGTGGTGCAACAAAATACTAGTGATGTTTTGGAGTGTTTTTTTGTTTGTTTGTTTTTCATGATTCCATAATTTTTTCCTCAGAATTGAGTGATTCCATATTTTTTCCCTATGCTTGGTTAAAAAGTAACCATTACTGACTAAGTCTAAGTTCACATTTGCGCCGCTCCCGGCTGCGTCGGGCGCAGCCGCGGCGACGCACGCGCCATGCGCCCCTATATTTAACATGGGGGCGCATGGACATGCGTTGCATTTGCGTTTTGCGACACATGCGTCGCTGCAGCGCATGCGTCAGGGCACAGGGAACGCTGCATGATGCAGTTTTTCCTGTGCCCAAAACCATGCAAAAAGCGACGCATGCGTCGCAAAACGCAGCGTTGTGCATGCGTTCATATTTGCGTTGTGCGTTGCGTCGCCGACGCAGCGCCGCACAACGCAAATGTGAACGTAGCCTAATACATTTTTTGTTCTTGATTTCTTTTAGTGCTTCTTAACCCCTTTCTGACCTCGGACGGGATAGTACGTCCGAGGTCAGATCTCCTGCTTTGATGCAGGGCTCCACGGTGAGCCCGCATCAAAGCCGGGACATGTCAGCTGTTTTGAACAGCTGACATGTGCCCATAATAGGCGTGGGCAGAATCACAATCTGCCCGCACCTATACTCGAGTATAAGCCGACCCGAGTATAAGCCGACCCCCCTAATTTTGCCACAAAAAACTGGGAAAACTTATTGACTCGAGTATAAGCCTAGGGTGGAAATGCAGCATTTACCGGTGAATTTCAAAAATAAAAATAGATCATTATTTCCCCATAGCTGTGCCATATAGTGCTCTACACCATTCATATTTCCCCATAGCTGTGCCCCATATAGTGCTCTGCACCGTTCACTGTGCCCCCTAGCTGTGCCATATACAGTGCTCTGCACCGTTCACTGTGCCCCATAGCTGTGCCATATACAGTGCTCTGCACCGTTCACTGTGCCCCATAGCTGTGCCATATACGGTGCTCTGCACCGTTCACTGTGCCCCATAGCTGTGCCATATACGGTGCTCTGCACCGTTCACTGTGCCCCCTAGCTGTGCCTTATACGGTGCTCTGCACCGTTCATTGTGCCCCCTAGCTGTGCCTTATACGGTGCTCTGCACCGTTCACTGTGCCCCCTAGCTGTGCCTTATACGGTGCTCTGCACCGTTCATTGTGCCCCCTAGCTGTGCCTTATACGGTGCTCTGCACCGTTCACTGTGCCCCCTAGCTGTGCCTTATACGGTGCTCTGCACCGTTCATTGTGCCCCCTAGCTGTGCCTTATACGGTGCTCTGCACCGTTCATTGTGCCCCCTAGCTGTGCCTTATACGGTGCTCTGCACCGTTCATTGTGCCCCCTAGCTGTGCCTTATACGGTGCTCTGCACCGTTCACTGTGCCCCATAGATGCTCCACATTAATCTGTGCTGCCGCTGCTACTGCTGCAATAAAAAAAAAAACACATACTCACCTCCCTTGATTGCAGCTCCCGGCGTCTCGTTCCGGCGCCTCCATCTTCCCGGCGTCTCTGCTCTGACTGATCAGGCAGAGGGCGCCGCGCACACTATATGCGTCATCGCGCCCTCTGCCTGATCAGTCAGAGAGCGCAGACGCCGGGAAGATGGAGGCGCCGGCCGGGAAGATGGATCGGCGCCCGGCGGCTGGAACGAGGACAGGTGAATATAACATACTCACCTAGTCCTGGCGATCCTAGCGCTGTCCCCTCCTGTCTTCGGCGCTGCAGCTTCTTTCTCTATCAGCGGTCACCGGCACCGCTGATTAGAGAAATGAATAAGCGGCTCCGCCCCTATGGGAGGTGGAGCCGCTTATTCATTTCTGTAATGAGCGGTCCCACGTGACCGCTGAAGAGAGGAAGAAGCTGCAGCGCCGAAGCCCGTGGGACGGCAGGGACAGCGCGAGGATCGCTGGGACTAGGTAAGTATACCTCAGCGCCCTCACCCCCTCACCTGCCGACCCCACCGCTACCGTGACTCGAGTATAAGCCGAGGGGGGCACTTTCAGCCCTAAAATTTGGGCTGAAAATCTCGGCTTATACTCGAGTATATACGGTAACTAGTTAAATGCCGCTGTCAATCGCAGACAGCGGCATTTAACTACCATTTCCGGCCGGGCAGCCGGAAATGACGTCATCGCTGACCCCCGTCACATGATCGGGGGTCGGCGATGCGTCAGGATGGTAACCATAGAGGTCTTAGAGACCTCTATGGTTACTGATCCTCGGCAGCTGTGAGCGCCACCCTGTGGTCGGCGCTCACAGCACACCTGCAATTCTGCTACATAGCAGCGATCTGATGATCGCTGCTATGTAGCAGAGCCGATCGCGTTGTGCCTGCTTCTAGCCTCCCATGGAGGCTATTGAAGCATGGCAAAAGTAAAAAAAAAGTTAAAAAAAATGTGAAAAAAAATATATATATAAAAGTTTAAATCACCCTCCTTTCGCCCCAATCAAAATAAATGAATAAAAAAAATCAAATCTACACATATTTGGTATCGCCGCGCTCAGAATCGCCCGATCTATCAATTAAAAAAAAAGCATTAACCTGTACACTAAACGGCGTAGCGAGAAAAAAATGCGAAATGCCAGAATTACGTTTTTTTGGTCGCCGCGACATTGCATTAAAATGCAATAACGGGCGATCAAAAGAATGTATCAGCACCAAAATTCTATCATTAACAACATCATCTCGGCACGCAAAAAATAAGCCCTCAACCGACCCCAGATCATGAAAAGTGGAGACGCTACAGGTATCGGAAAATGGCACAATTTTTTTTTTTTTTTTTTTTTAGCCAAGTTTGGAATTTTTTTCACCACTTAGGTAAAAAATAACCTAGTCATGTTAGGTGTCTATGAACTCGTACTGACCTGGAGAATCATAATGGCAGGTCAGTTTTAGCATTTAGTGAACCTAGCAAAAAAAGCCAAACAAAAAAACAAGTGTGGGATTGCACTTTTTTTTGCAATTTCACCGCACTTGGAATTTTTTTCCCGTTTTCTAGTACACGACATGCTAAAACCAATGATGTCGTTCAAAAGTACAACTCGTCCCGCAAAAAATAAGCCCTCACATGGCCAAATTGACGGAAAAATAAAAAAGTTATGGCTCTGGGAAGGAGAGGAGTGAAAAACGAACACGGAAAAACAAAAAATCCCAAGGTCATGAAGGGGTTAAAGTCAGAAAGTTGCCATTTGAAATGACTTTAGTTTTGTGCCATGTCTGTGATCTGCTTTTCTTCTACAAAATGAAACAACTGAATAAACATCCTCCAAGGCCAGTGATTCCATAATTTTTGCCAGGGGTTGTAATAGACGTCAAAGCATCCTCTGAGTTTTCCAAGGTGAATACGCTTAAAGAAAATGCTGGCGGTATTTTTCTTAAAGTGTCTTCATGGTTGTTAATCTCTTCACTTTTGTGGCAGATCTGCTAAATATTTGCGGCATTCTTTGTGTGCAAAGAAAACAGCGTTTTACAGTCCCAGTATAATGAATACAATTTCCAAAATTTCATTTGCATATAGAATTTTTGTTTTTCTTGCATTTTTAAACCATCAATGTGTTTTTCAAATCTGCAACATGTTAATTCTTTTGGCGGCTTTGCAGCAATTTTCGCCCATTAAAAGGAATGCCTTAAAACGCAGTTAATAATGCATCACTAAGAGACAGGGAAAAAAATGCAGCAAAAATGTTGTGTCTGAACCTACCCTTAATAGTACACCAATATTCTGCTTTCAGCTTGACTCAACTACCAAGGCTGCGTGTGAATGCAAACCCTGTTGGGTATCACTATTCAGTGTTAAATAAAATCTTTTTCTCTGATCTCAATGGGTTAACCATTATCCTGCCTGACTTCTGGGCTTCCCTTCCACAATGTTTATTATTAAGCTATTTAACAAATCACTTGGCAGTGGATTGGCACTGGAGACGATGGCAGCAATGTGCAGTCTTGTTATTTTGGTCTAAGCTCTCTGAGCCCAGATCCATTTCACAGGCAGGAATGAAAGTAACTTTTAGCTGATCATCATCAGATGTGAGCAGAATACTGGAGGTGGAAATGATCCAGCATCACTCACTGTGCACTGGGACTATCATCATTAAAACAGGACTAAAAAGTGTCTATTTTGGGGGGGCTCATTTTATTCTTGCTTCTCCCCAGACCACTTTACTTTTTTTTCCATTTTCAAATCCATCATAGAGTTCCAGAAATATAGGTATTTTATTTAGTGCACATTTTTATGTGTTTAGCAAGGGGGAGTGGTTTACAGGATAAGAATAGCCTGAAGACACACCCAAGAGGATCATGTGAGCCACACCCTCTTGTAAAGATGACACACCCCAGAGGATCATGTAAACCACACTCTTGTAAAGATAGCACACCTCTGAGAATAATGTGAGCTTTTGTGAAACTACCACTCCGTTACAATCACAGCTGACGGTTGCTGATCTGCAATTTAAACAATAGGAGATTTTCTGCATAAATATCAATTTCCTTATATTGCACCCAGTACCCTAATATATTACTTCTTAGTTCTCCAATATTGGGCAAGTGATGGACTGGATTACAACATGGGAGATTCAAAGAGTTAACTATCCCAAAGTGTTTTCCATATCTTTCACAATATTCATAGCACCAAACAGTCTTATACCACGTGCTGCATAGCTGCCTATAAAAAATAAAGTAAAATTGTTGGTCATCTGGCTCATCCATCTGGTGGACCCACTTTTTATGCTGCAAATCTCACAGTCTGTAAGGTTTGCACAATGGTATCTTATGTTTCTTGAAGGGGGGCAATGCTTCCCTCTGGGAAAATGATCAGCACCGGCATTTTGATGGCAGCAGGGAATAAAGGATCTGTTTGTATTCCCAGTATGGCTGGGTTGAAGCCTGGAGCTGACGGGGAGGAGGGAGAGATAAGAACAAGGCTGAATGCTTCACATCTTTCCATTGGTCCTAAGTGAAATGTGAGATTGGAGGGAGCTCAGCAGGAGGGGAAAAAAATCTGGGGCTCACGTCCAAGAGAGGATTCATCACAAGCGCAGCAGGATGGAGAACACAAAGATTAAATAAACTTCATGACAGCTCATATGTTCCACCTGACAACTGTTCAAGTGAAAGTTACAAACTTGTGGATTTGTCATTTAACACTTAGGGGATACATTGTTCCACTTTGCTCTTTATTTTTCACTCTTTTTGCACCTTTTCAGAGCAAAAAGTTGCATGATCTGTTAAAATTTGTGCAAAAGTGTTTGTGTACACAAAATCACTCTGGGGGGGGGGGGGGGGGTTTGACTGGAGCATATTTGAATTTGAGCAAAACTGTAGCCGGCCGCAAACATCAGTTTTACAAAATCCACACCAACAATGGCGAACAGAGAAAGAAAACAGATGAACAAGTAAAAAAAAAATCTTCAAAATAGATACAATCTAACAAAGAATTGGTGCAATATAAAAACACAGCAAGAGTCCAAAAAATAGGCGCAAATGTACTAATGATTCGGACCCTTTACCTTTTGCCTTCTGGATTTGCATAGGTATATGGTTGTCATATAGATCAAAGGCCAATAAGACTTGAACACAGCAGCTGGATGTAGATGAATGGGAACATGGTGGCTGTCCCCACTGTATTGCTGCACACACAAGCAGAAGTGACAATTCACATAATCAGTGACAGATTCATTTATGGAGAGGCCAAGGAGACTGCTCTAGAAATAGATTGGCAAATGCTGATTGCCGTGATGTATCAACATAGACAGGAACACCTCGTATCCCCAGAAATTGTTGTAGCAGCACACTAGTATAAAGTAAGATAACAGAATGTGGAGTCATCAAACAATATACATGGCTACAGATTTTATATTGTTACTCTGCTGGCAAATAAAATGAGCCATGGACATGTCAGGAAAAACAGGTCCACGGACAGACAACTGATCCGTCAACAGAAGGCACTTTTGACTTATGTCTTGTACACTCAGTAATGGAATATTGGGCATCGGTGAAAAGAGAATTCTGCCACGACGAATAATTTAAAATATATGCAATTGGTCTGAAAATGTGTTAGTGATGAGTAAACGTGCTTGGGTATGGTGTTCAAATGTTATGTTCGTAAAATGAAGCCTTGATATCTGCAGTCCAATTTCTTATTTCAAGGAAATCAAAGTTTTTCTTAATATATAAATAAGGTGTTCAGATCTTTGGGCCGGAAGTAGCTCTCCCTGAGAATCTTCCTCCAAAGCTCATTATAAATGAAAGTGGGCGCTATCAGTCATTACATGTCTCACACTCGTAATGTACCCTTTCATTTATAATAAGCTCTGGAGGCAGATTCCCAGGCAGATCTATGTCCTGCCCATATATCCTAATACTTAAAGAGGTTGTCCACTATTTTTACATCGATGACCTATCCTCAGGATAGGTCATAAATGTCTGATAGGCTGGGTCCGACACCGAGCATCCACATTCATCAGCTGTTGTTGATGACAGCGGCCGCCCGCTGGAAGTACTTGCCGAGCTGCTCCGTCTACTTGTAGTGGCCGCCACACGGTACTACAAATCCACTTTCTATTGATTTGATTAGGAGATGGAGGTGCAGCACCAGGCCACTGTTACACCGATAACAGCTGATTGGCGGCATTGCAGAGTGTCGAACTCCAGCCAATCAGACATTGATGACCTGTCCTACCTTTAATTTACATATTAAAAAAATGTGTATTTCTCTGCAATAAGACATCGGATCACATATCAAGGTATTGGATCACATATCAAGGTATTGGATCACATATCAAGGTATCGGATCACATATCAAGGTATCAGATCACATATCAAGGTATCATTTTATTCAGGTCCCCATGATCTGCATAGCCATATAGACTGCTAAGGAGGGTTCATCCTACTGACAGATTCCCATTAAGGATCATTAGATAGCTGTCAGCCAAAAGATCGTTTGGTAAAAAACTTTCTCCCAACTCCCCTATTTACAGGAATGCTCAGACAAGTACTCCTGTGTTTTCTTTGAGAGCTGCTGCCATATCCTTCTGAAAATGTGAAAGCACCCTAAAAGATCAGTACTATTTAAGTGCCAGTTAATGCCCTCCAGACTCCTGTGCAAATAACCAGCATGCCTTTGCCATCAGGGGCACAAGATAGACAAAAATAGAGCCTAGCTATGACAAAACAAATGTAGCAAACTAAAAAATTTCCACCTTGTGAGTGCAAATTGTCTCTTCAGAGAGGAAAAGAACTAGAACTCTAGTGCCACCTATTGGAAGTAGCAATCCTAACAGTCAATGTTGACCCTTTACTGAGCCTTGTCACATGACTTAGGATAATAGCCAAGCCAGAATCTCAATTTGCAGACACTGTGTTTCGGGGTACTTCCCCTCGTCAGTGCAAAGTGGAGATCTGGTGTGGCTGATTGAGAGGCGTCTGACCGGGATCCAAGAAGTATCGTTTCTCCTTGCTTAAGTCTACTCACCTCGACATGCTTATCATGTCACTCTCCGCAAGGAGAAACAATACTTCTTGGATCCCACCTTTTAAGTATAATTCAGTCATGTAGGTATACACCAACTTTGCCTTAAAGGGAACCTGTCACCCCGAAAATCCGGGGTGAGGTAAGCCCACCGGCATCAGGGGCTTATCTGCAGCATTCTGTAATGCTGTAGATAAGCCTCCGATGTAACCTGAAAAGGGAGAAAAAGACGTTAGATTATACTCACCCAGGGGCGGTCCCGCTGCTGGTCAGGTCGGATGGGCGTCTCTGGTCCACTGCGGCGCCTCCTATCTTCTTTCCATGACGTCCTCTTCTGATCTTCAGCCACGGCTCCGGCGCAGGCGTACTTTGCTCTGCCCTCTTGAGGGCAGAGGATAGTACTGCAGTGCGCAGGCGCCGGAAAGGTCAGAGGCCCGGTGCCTGCGCACTGCAGTACTTTGTCTGCCCTCAACAGGGCAGAGCAAAGTACGCCTGCGCCGGAGCCGTGGCTGAAGATCAGAAGAGGACGTCTTGTAATGAAGATGGGAGGCGCCGCAGCGGACCAGAGACGCCCATCCGACCTGACCAGCAGCGGGACCGCCCCTGGGTGAGTATAATATAACGTCTTTTTCTCCCTTTTCAGGTTACATCGGGGGCTTAACTGCAGCATTACAGAATGCTGCAGATAAGCCCCTGATGCCGGTGGGCTTACCTCACCCCGGATTTTCGGGGTGACAGGTTCCCTTTAATGACTGAAGTTTAGAAGTCGTTTAATGTTTTCTGTTCAACATCAATGGAATCTAATGCTAATGATTCATTTGTGAACCCAAAAAAAATAGATTTTCAATAAAGCTTTAAAGCCGTTTCCTGAAAGTTGTGAATAATTAAAATTAGCATCAAATTTTTAAGTCTTTCAAGATTTCATTAAAATTCATTTTCCCCTTCAGAGAAATCTCTGTGTCAGAGTCACATGTAGGACAAATTGCACACTCCACAGAACAATGAGACCCGTTTTCTGTGTAATAAGCCTTAGAACAGATCAGATAAACTACCTCCAAAGGAGGACGACAACCAAACAGATAATGCCACTTTCTAAAATCCTGGCAAAAACTGCAGCATTTTCATTTTGATTTCAGAAATATGCAATAAAAAAACAATGCTGTGACATGACTGATCCATATCTGTATTCATCAACTGAGACATTAGAATTATGGATTCTCAATTTACAGGGTCAACTTTGCCACAATTTGTGCAAACAAAAAATTACAGCATAATACCTATCTAAAAAAAATGTAAAAAGTAGGGTTAGTTTGTAATTTGGAAACCTATCCATGGGCTGTTTCCAGAACTGCCTCATTCACATTCAAAAGAATGATGTTTTGACTCCATACCAGCCAATGGCGATGGAAAAGAGAAATACTGGAGTAGATTTATAAAAAACTGTCCAAATCTTCCCCCCCAAAAAAAACAACAACCACCTTTTCAGACACCAGTCTTACTTGACCAGAACCCAAATTACAGTATACATAGAAATATAAATTCCAAAGCATCTATGACATGTCTTTTCACCCTTGGTCAGGGCCAGCTAACCACCTGGACAGTGCATACTTAGACTATATAGTTTTAAAATACTCCAGATTTATCACAATGTTTCACAGTTTGATAATTATAACTATATTTAAAAGCCTTTTTACTAGGCACTGCTCCTAATAGCCAGATTCCTACTCCACACTGATGAGGGGCAAAACCCCGAAACAGCTGTCTGTGGATGGATACCATGCTTGGCATAGGTGGCTTTCCTTCATAGGATGCTGCCCTTCCCGTGGTTGTTCCTTCCCGGGGAAAGGCCTGGCTATTCACTGCTTGCGTCGAGAAACACGTGATGGTGTCTCCGCAGCTTCTTTACATGCATCTGCATATTTCCCATAAGGGATGGGGGCAGTGTTCTGGAATCACTGCGTTGAGAAACACGTGATGGTGTCTCCGCGGTGTTGGATGTTTTGGTCTCCCCGAGGCCAATCATCTGTGCCTTTATAGCCTTTTTACTAGGCACTGCTCCTAATAGCCAGATTACTACTCCACACTGATGAGGGCAAAAACCCCGAAACATCTGTCTGTGGATGGATACCATGCTTGGCATAGGTGGCTTTCCTTCATAGGATGCTGCCCTTCCCGTGGTTGTTCCTTCCCGGGGAAAGGCCTGGCTATTCACTGCTTGCGTCAAGAAACACGTTATGGTGTCTCTGCAGCTTCTTTACATGCATCTGCATATTTCCCATAAGGGATGGGGGCAGTGTTCTGGAATCACTGCGTTGAGAAACACGTGATGGTGTCTCCGCGGTGTTGGATGTTTTGGTCTCCCCGCGGCCAATCATCTGTGCCTTTATAGCCTTTTTACTAGGCACTGCTCCTAATATCCAGATTCCTACTCCACACTGATGAGGGGCAAAATCCCGAAACAGCTGTCTGTGGATGGATACCATGCTTGGCATAGGTGGCTTTCCTTCATAGGATGCTGCCCTTCCCGTGGTTGTTCCTTCCCGGGGAAAGGCCTGGCTATTCACTGCTTGCGTCGAGAAACACGTGATGGTGTCTCCGCAGCTTCTTTACATGCATCTGCATATTTCCCATAAGGGATGGGGGCAGTGTTCTGGAATCACTGCATTGAGAAACACGTGATGGTGTCTCCGCGGTGTTGGATGTTTTGGTCTCCCCGAGGCCAATCATCTGTGCCTTTATATACATTTAAAACTATCTAGTCTAAATTTACACCACTAAATAGTTGGCTTACTTTTGTGTCAGAAAAGCCACAATTTTTTTGCATTTTTGGCACAGCATGTTGGTAGTTAAGCTCTGAGCCTGTTCTGATAAGCCACATCCATTATCAGAGCGTTTATGCCCCTTAGGGTACAGTCACACAGTGGCACTTTGATCGCTAGAATGGCATGATCCGTGACGTTCTAGCGATATCCTTACGATCTCGCTGTGTCTGACATGCTACTGCGATCAGGGACCCCGCTGAGAATCGTACGTCGTAGCAGATCGTTTGAAACTTTATTTCGTCGCTGGATCTCCCGCTGACATCGCTGAATCCGCGTGTGTGATGCCGATTCAGCGATGTCTTCACTGGTAACCAGGGTAAACATTGGGTTACTAAGCGCAGGGCCACGCTTAGTAACCCGATATTTACCCTGGTTACCAGTGTAAATGTAAAAAAAAAAACACTACATACTTACCTTCCCAGTGTCTGGTCATGTCCCTCGCCTTCAGTTTCCCGCACTGACTGGTGAGCGCCGGCCAGCCGTAAAGTACAGCGGTGACATCACCGCTGTGCTTTCCGGCTGTCCAGCGCTCACTGTCAGTGCAGAGAAGCACAGCGCCGAGGGACGCGACAGGAATGTAAGTATGTAGTGTTTTTTTTTTTTTACGTTTACGCTGGTAACCACGGTAAACATCGGGTTACTAAGCGCGGCCCTGCGCTTAGTAACCCGATGTTTACCCTGGTTACCAGGGGACTTCGGGATCGTTGGTCGCTGGAGAGCTGTCTGTGTGACAGCTCTCCAGCGACCAAACAGCGACGCTGCAGCCATCGACATCGTTGTCGTATCGCTGCAGCGTTGTTTTAGTGTGACGGTACCCTTAGTCTGAAAAGTCCTAAAAAGTATCACAAACATATACTGTAAACAGGAGTACAGATCCAGCAAGATTGGTATTTTGTATACCAGTCTTAATGATGGGCATGCAGAAGTAAAATGCACCTAATTTATTAAGAGGTGCACACCACATAATGACTTTAGGTTCACATTGCGTTAGTGCAATCCGTTTAGCGGATACGCTAACGGATTGCGCTAACGCAATGTCCATAAAGGGATTGCGTTCGGCAATCCCGCTAGCGCAGATGCCCCATCTGCGCTAGCGAGGAATGGACCCTGAACGCTGCAAGCAGTGTTCGAGGTCTGTCCGAAACTAACAGAACATCGCAGACGCATGCCAATAATGGCATACGTTTGAGATGCGTTAGTAATCCGTTAGCACACTGCAGTCAATGGGTGCTCTAACGGATCCGTTACATAGCGTTAATTGCGACAATTGCGCCATGTAACGGAGTCAGTTAGCGGACACTCACTAATGCAATGTGAACCTAGCGGATCAGCTTATAACTGGCATGAGCCTCCCTGTGCATTGCAAGAAATGTTACTATAGACAGCGCTTGGAGTAACATTTCCTTCATTAATTACACCACAACTAATTTATTGGTGGGCTTCGCAACATCTTATCCCAGTTCTGCCCACTTTGGCAGACTTGGCCAAAACTGTCGTGAAAACATCAAATAGTTGGAAAGGTTTTGCTCAACTTCTGTTGAGCAAAGATTTTGATAAAATTTGAAGGTGTTACATAAGTTACGCCAAAATTCTGACATATTTAGTTCGATAAATATGTCCCACTGTTTTTAAAAATATACAGCCTCTGATCTCAGCCTCAAAAAAAAATTTTTATGTCAGATTCCTACATGTAAATTAGTTCTCTTCCAGGAGGAAGAAAGCTGTAGGTACTTAAGACACTTTAATGAGCCTTGCAACTTGATTTAGGATTATAGCTAAACCAAAAAACATCCATCCACGTCTAGATATAGCTGAGCAAAGTACTTCACCTTCTCCAAAGGTCTAGATGGAAGACATTTTTCTTTGCAAATCCTAGTATAAGGCTAGTCAGACATATTGGATAAGCAAAGCTCCTTGACAAAATGATCGGCAAACTGGCTCCCCTCCAACTGCTAAAAAAGCTGTTGCTCTAGTTTCACCCCAGTAATTTGCTTCAGTATAAGTCAATGTTCAATCCTTTAATGAGCCTTGCAAAATGACCAAGGCCTCATTCATTCAGATGTCCAATTATCACACATGTTCTGTCAGTGGTTTGCACAGATAGAAGATTTAACCAACGTGTCAGCAAAGGCCCATTGGTCATATTGATTCTTGGGACCCGGTGTTCAGTTACATGCAAAAATAATCTGACCCTAGTACACAAAATGACTTTTACTTCTATGTAATATTGACTTGGCTAGCTTGTTTAATGAATGATTAGATTATGCAAATTGTCAATCAAGTGGAATATTACTACTCATAAGCACTCCTTCACAAGGGCCTACTGGAGGATTCTCCTGTTCTCTGCTAGGCCAGTTTAGCCCCGTAGTGACGGAGCCAAATTTTTAAAATCTGACCTGTGTCAATTTATGTGGTAATAACTCTGGAACGCTTCAACAAGTCCCAGTGATTTTGAGATTGTTTTTTCGTGACACATTATACTTTATGATAATGCTAAATTTAGGTCAATATATTTTGTTTATTTATAAAAATATAAGAAATTGGAGAAAAAACATTAAAAATTTAGCAATTTTCAAACTTTGAATGATTATCCCTTTAATTCAGATAGTCATGCCACAGAAAATCATTAATAAATGTTAGCATTTTAGGAGGTTTAAAAATGTAGCAGTAATTTTTAATTTTTTCGAGGAAATTTTCAAAATTTATATTTTTAGGGACTTCTCCATGTTTGAAGTGCCTTTACGGGTCCCATATATTGGGAAACCCCCAAAAGTTATATCATTTTAAAAACAGCACCCCCTGACATATTGAAAACTGCTGTCAGGTAGTTTCTTAACCCTTCAGGTGATTTTCAGGAATTAATTCAAAGTGGCATAACAGGTATGAAAATTTCTATTTTTACCACCTAAATGTCACTAAATTCTGAACAGATTACTAAAGCCGTCAAACTCTAAGGCCGCTATTTGGTTGTGAATTGCCATGGCAAATATCAGGACCACACAGTCATGATCTGAGGGCACCAATTGGGATAAAGCGAAGCCCCCACACTCTGTTAACCATTTATAATGATGTAGTCACTATTGACAGCAGCATCTATGGGGTTAAAAAGATTTGGACAGTGCCAACACTGATCGTGGATGATGCAGTAAGTTGTCAGCTATAGTGGACAGCTGAAAGCTGCTGGATTGGTACCTGTATGGGGATGCTACTCTCTTATATCTCAGGTCAGTTGAAAGACGTATTGGCGGTCATTAAGGGGTTAAGCCTGTGTAAAAACAAAAATAAATCATGGAGATATGTCCATTTTTTATCCACCTTAAAGGAAACCTGTCAGCAGCGTTGTGCATAGTAACATAAATACATTGTCAGGTTGGCAATATTATACTGAATAAAATGATACCTTGATTGATGAAATCCATCTTGTTGTTGTTTCTTAATCTTTATTTTCAGTTTTGTGTTAATGAGATTCTCGTGTCCTAAGGCGGGGTTGGTGAATGTGGTGCTCTAATTAGGTATTCATAATGCAGACTGCTGACAGGTCACTGATCCCCCACTGACCTGCCCCTAGATTGCATAATGAATATCATAACGCACTGAATAAAAAAAAACACGCTTCTGCAGGCAGGTGCCAGCATAATCACAGAGTTACTATGCATTTAATCCCTTTTTTTAGGTTTACTTGTGCAAGGAAAAAAAAGTCATTTTGAAAATGGTGCCCGGGGTGTCTGGGCAGTAGCAGCTATCAGTTTATACAGATCCGATAGCTACTGTTGTGCAGGCGCCGGTTGGGCCAACTTGCCAGAGAAGAAAAAAAATGTCCTTCACGAAGATGGTGCTGCCTGCGCATGCCCAATAGCTGCTGTTGGCAATCTCCAAGAGCTGCTACTGCGCAGGCATGGGCGGCACCATTTGTGGAGGACATTTTTTTTCTTCTCCAGCAAGACGGCGCCACCGGTGCCTGTGCAAGAGCAGGTATCGGATCTATACAAACTGATAGCTGCTACTGCGCAGGCACCCTGAGCACCATTTTCAAAATGACTTTTTTCTCTCGCTCATGTAAATCTGAAAAAAGGGATTAAATGCACAGTAACCATGCGATTATGCTGCAGCGCAGGTGCTACGGCCAGCACCTGCCTGCAGAAGCATTTTTATTTTATTCAGTATGTGATGGAATTCATTATGCAAATTAGGGGGCATGTCAGTGAAAGATCGCTTACCTGTCAGCAGTCTGCATTATGAATACCTAATCAGAGCACCACATTCACCAACCCCGCCTTAGGACACGAGCATATCATTAACACAAAACTGAAAATAAAGATTAAGAAACAACCATAAGATGGATTTTATCAACCAAGGTATCATTTTATTTAGTATAACGGCGCTGACCTGACACTGTGTGTAGGATACTGTGCACAACCCTGCTGAGAGGTTCCCTTTAAAGATCAAAATAAATCATACATATCTAAGGGTCTGGGAAAATCATAGAAAGCACACAGATGACATTGGTGTGCAGGCTGTGTGATGTCTGTGATTAATAACTGAAATGCATAGGAGAAGCTTTATAATTTATCTTAATATATACTTACCTTTTAATGTCTTCACATCCTGTTCCGTCCAGGTGTGTCCGGATCCCTGAATTCCAAGCGGCAGAAGTTCACCCACCGCCATATTGGGATACCCAAGTGATGGGTGTCTCAATATGGAAACTGCTGGTGGTACCAGCCTCTTGTGCGGTACCACCAGCGGAACGCCGTTGCACCACACACACACACACACACACACTGTATATGCCATGCACTGCCTCTTGCGTGGTACTACCAGCAGAACACTGTCGCTCCACACACACACACACTGTATATGTCGTACGCACCACACACAAACTGTATATGCCGTACGCACCACACACACCGTATACAGCCTCTTGCGCAGTACCACCAACGGAACACCGTCACAAACACGCCGCCAGTGGGATCAGCCGAATGATTCACTGACGACTGCCATCTTTGTACAGGAGTGCATGCGCATTTTTAATGTGACTGCCGTTATCTGTCTGTACAAAGATGGCGGTGGTCTGATTTACTGCGCCTGCGTGAATTCTGCGCAGGTGCAGTGAATTATTCGGCTGATCCCAGCAGCAGATGCGCAACGTGTCTACAGGCAGAGGAAGCCGGTCACATTAAAGGGGTTTTCCCACAATAAGTTCATTTTAAAAATGGTCAGTGTCTGACCCTGTACGGAGCATACCACATCTCCCTGGCAGGGGAGGAAGCAAAAATATAATACTGACATTACAGCAGGGGATCACAGAGTATTCATTTTGTTAGGTAAAATATTTCACTGACTGTTTTTAAACAATATTTTACCTCACAGAATGTATCCTCTGCGATCTCCTATAGTAGTGTTAGTATTGTCTTTTGCTTCCTCCCCTGCCCAGGAGCTGTGATATGTTCTGTACATGGTCAGACACAGACAATTTTTTAAATGAACTTTCATTTGTGGGAAAACCCCTTTAAAAAGCAAATATCAACGTCAACATGGCTCCTCCTAAAAAATAAAACCAATGACAATGAAAGGAAAGCAGCAAAGGCACATCGAAGACAACGTTCAAATGAGACTCTTGAAAAGCTATTCTCAACACTGCAAAGCCTGCCCCATCGTGACATTACCGCCCTCCCGATGCAATAGCATCGGGCCTCCATCTGAATCACTGATAGAAAAATTGGCACTCTGACCAAACACTGATAAAACCTGGATGCAAAACACTGATCAATAACAGTCCCTGTTTTTATGTATAACAAAAATCATGAATGCCTGAGTAAGGCCTAAGAATATACACCAAAGTGTTCTCCAAAAGCAAAAACACCTATACTCTATTAGGCCACGTTCCCATGAGTTTTTTTTACATTGCATATTTTCGAAAAATGCAAGTAACCTATTTTACTTAATGCGTGCAGAAAATATGAACCATCAAAACTCGCCAAAAACTCATTGTGGGAACGTAGCTGAATAGTGTATACGTGTTTGCTTTTTGAGAACACTCTTTTATACATCCTAAGGCCTCACTCATTCATTGTGGATTTTTATTGTACAAGAAAACACGGACAGTTGGTTATCAGTATTTTGGATTTGAGTTTCATCAGTGTTTGGTCAGTTTGTCTTAGGCTACATTCCTATGATGAGCTTTTGGAGAGTTTTTTGATGCTGCCGATTTTCTGCACCATTTTGGTAAAATATGTTACTTACATTTTCTCTAAAATATGCAGCGTAAAAAAACTCATCGTAGGAATGTAGCTTTAGGAGGCACCAAAATTCAAAATGTGATTTAAGCACAAGTTGAATGATCAGTGAAAAGACTCGGAATTCCTGTGGTTTTTATAAGTATCTTTGATCCCCACAGGATGAATAGAAAACTGAGAGATAAACGTACTTCTTGGCTCTACCTTCAAGGCTTCGGTTAGAAAGATGCTTCATGTTCATTTCAAAAGTAATTTGTTCCAAGAAATAAGCACTCAAGCTAATGAAGCCTGGTTTCCTATGGATTCCATTCTAATGGGTATTTGACTTGCTAATTGAATCATAGATTTTCTTACATCTCTTTACTGAGATTAATTAATGTGGGATACAGATAGATGTTTGTACTTGCTGACAAATAGCAACTTTTTGGAAGCAGTGGTTTTATTTCACCAAAATCTGACAATTAAGTTTTAAAGAGAAAAAAAAGAAACTTCCCTTGGGTCCAATTGGCCTAAATTAGAATGAATTACTGTTGCGGTAAACGGCAAATGGGTTGCAGGCATCCATCTGTATGGCGAAGTGACCGCTTTCTTATAAAGGCAGAAGTAAAAAAGAGAACCAGATGCATGCAGCCATAATTGGATGATGGGGATCACATATAATATGTTATCGAATTCAGTAAATTTAAATAACACATTTTTAATTGTCAAATAATAATTGGATGCATTTGTGTAAGTGAAAAGGATGCATCAACATTCTCCTGTCCTTAAAGGGATCAGAATTTTGTACTCGTTTTTGCCTAGGCTAAACGTTAGATGCTCTAGCAAAGATTACATTTAAAGAGAATCTGTCTGGTCCCCCATGACCTCCAACCAAGCAGCATTCACTTATTTATGAGTAAATTCACCAGCCTAGCCATCCCTGTATAACATTTTTCTGTACAAATGAGGCTTAAAAAGCATTTATATTGCTCCTGTTTGCTATGATAATGAGGGCTTTGAGTAGCCAATGTGGGTGTGATAACAATTTGCATGAGTGGCATCATCGCCACTCATGCAAATCTTGAGAATGCGTACCGCTCATTCCGACAGCGTCACTGCATCTCTGAAGCCAGGAGTACACTTGCCAGCTTCATAGGTGTGCACGATGCATGACTAGAAGCCATCTTCTAAACTTCCAGACATTTGCAGTGTGTCTCTGAAGCTGGGTGCAAGCTTCCTGACTTCAGAGGCGCACTGCGTGTGTCCAAAGGCTTAGAACATGGCTTTGGGTCATGCGCAGTGCTGAAACCGGGAAGCATACACCTGGCTTCAGAGACACAGGGATGCTGCCGGAATGAGCGGCCCGAAAGATTTGCAACAATGATGATAATCGTGCAAATTATGCTATCCCACAGGGATATGATAGCATGGATAGTGGGCTGACTAATCTGGGGCAGCAGACGCTACATCAACTAGTCAAAGCCATCATTAGCATAGCAAACAGGTGCAATATAAATACTTTTTTAAACCTAATTTATAAAGGAAGGGCTGGTTAGGCAGGGAATTTACTCATGAATAAGTGAATGCTGCTGGATTGGAGGGTATGGCAGACCTGACAGGTTCTCTTTAACCCCTATTACTTTGTTTCTTTATGCCATCTTTTCTCTCTCCACGTGTAGCAGTATATCAATTCTACACTACATTGATTGTTGACTTTTCAGTGGCAATGAAGAAAAAAAATCTTCAATTCATGCTTAAAATGTTGATGATCCCACCAAGGCTGTGTCCCTTATAACCAGGAGCCCGGTAGTAGCCAATTGGTTTTCCTTTATGGTATGTACACCCTTGAGAGAAGATGGTTGCATTGGCCCTGGTCCATTTCGCTTCTTTGCCTGGGGTCCTCCTGGTTTGTGCTTTTTGCACTTTAGGTAATTCAGCCTTATGGTCTCCTGGGACTCTTAATGCTCTTATTTGCTATATGAGTCACCCCTTGCCTTTTATTTGTTTTTTGGGGATCTCTATGAGTTATGTTGCCATTTAGGTAGGCTATTGAGCATGCTGTTGCTAGCCCCATGAGCCAGTAGGTATAGAGGTAGTTTTTCAGGCATTATATATTATTATACTTCATATGTATAGGTGTTAATATGTACAAACACTGGATATGGACAAGGTGTTCTTTGCGGTTTTTAAATGTTTTAAATTGTGTGGTGTGCCAATGAAAACCTCTTTTTTCCATATATGGTTTATTGTTACTTATATATTCATGTATGTGGTGTGCATAATTGGAGTGGTGCTGTTCTCTTGTTAGTCGTTTAGTTTTACCACTCACTTGCACCCCGTACTTTAATATTCATATTATGGTAGTGCACTTGGTTTACTTATTTTCAAGATGGTTATATAACACAATTTTCTCACACCGTGACATTCTTACATAGGGGAGAGGGGCCTTAAACGGTCCCTGGAACTGGGACTCTAACTATCCTTGTGCCATGGGTACTCTTGATGGTAGAGACTGTGGCCTGAGTCTCCACCTGCACTGTGCTCCTGTTAATCCCTGGTCTGTACCCTCCCCACCCTGTGGAGCCTGAGGCAAAAATGTAATGAATAAGACACACAAGACAAAACAGGCATAACAGAAACCCTTTATCATACAAAAGTACCAACCAACAATAGGGAAGGAGGATAGGGACAGGGAGGAATAAACTAAATGGGAATAGGGACCAGGATAATAAACACACATGTACAACAGAACACCTCTACAACAACTTGTCTCCAAAACACTTCGGTTACACACACTGCTCAGGAAGAAAAAAATCTCCAATAGCAACAATAAACTCCTATTCAGCACAGTATCTCCCAGGAGCAAGTAATCAGAGCTTTCACTGGAAACACAGAGAGAGTGTGGCCAGGTTTTATAAGAAGAATTAACAACCAGATCAGAGGCAGCTGAAATGGAGCTGCGTGTTTCTGACCAGCATAGAAATGGTCGTTAACCTTTTCAGCACCAAAGGAAACTAAACTCATTTAATATGAGATCCAAACACACAGTTTAAATGTAAGATCTGCAATTTACAGTATGTCTACAATATATCTTTTACCCACAGATCGGTGTGACACTCATGACAAAATTCTCTACTTTTCCCAGTTTATCTTGCTTCAATCTTTTTGTCTCTTAAAATTCTCTAGTGCAGTGGTGGAAAGGCCATGGTGCTCCCGATTTCATAATTTGCAGGTTTTTTCAGGTCACTTTTTTCTCTTGTGATATATACTGCCAAATTCTTCAAAACGGTGCAAGCAGATTGGGAATTTAGCATAAAGTAATAAACTATCCTTTTTTCGTCTTCAACCATTTTTGTGACTATTTAGCACAAAAAGTAACTCGGTTTGCAAAATGGTACAACATTTGCACCATAATATCTGGTGTACATACAATAACTTTGGGGAGTGGATTGGAGCAGCTTTGCAATCATTCTTGCATCTTTTAAAAAAATCATAAATGATGACTCAGTTGATAACAGCTGGAAACCCTAAACTGTGCTCAAAAGGTTCAACATAAAAAAACAGGTGAAAACAAATAAAATAGACTTAAAATAAAACACAACTAAAATCATTAGGCGCAAATAAAAAACAGGTGAAAAATGCCAAAACTAGACATTAAAAAGGCACAGCTATGATATTGAATTTGCCACCATATGTCCAACCTCTGCAGTTGTACAGGAGTCTAGGAGGTTGGGTTGACCATTGCCAACCCTAGAGCCAAGTATCACCATCTATTAGTAAGTGTCAAATTCTTTGAGAAATAAATGGGTAGTCTATCATGATTTATTGGAAATCAAGGAAATCACATATGGTTTTTACATTGGGATACCTGTTGTGTCTCTGTTCCTGCCCTTATGGTTTGATGAGAGAATTGCATCAAAGGATAATAGTGTGAGAATTTGGGCATTTGCCTGGCTATATGTGTAATTTGAAAGATAAAATCCTTGTGCACTAAATAATACTATTGTAATACATGAGAAGACTGGGGGAGGTAAATGAAAGGCTCCAAATTTGGAGAGATTCCTTTTGATAAATGCATCCCTTTAGTTCAAGTGCATTAAGATATTCAACAAAGAACAAAACTAGAACATGGCTCGAAAGATGAGAAGTACTGGGGCAGGAGGTCACAATCGGAAGCTGTGGGTGGTTCTTTATGCTGATGGCGGAGGGAGCAAACTTTCTAACAAAGACTAATTTGGTCAAGATGTAGCAATACAATTCTAGATTATATATGCTCAAAAACCTACCTTAAGAGGACCTGTCACTTGTTGAAAACACAATTTTTTCATCTAGTGTAAACGCGGTCCTCCTGAATCTGGTGTTTTTCTTTGGTACCTGTGCTTCTCCATTCCTGAGATATGACCCCTCATATGTGTATATAAATTTTGTCTGTTTAGCCAACTGGGTGTGACCCTTATGGATACACCCATGGAGAAGAGTTGAGGACCACATCCTCTCAGCTAGCAAGACTAGGTTTATATACAGGAAAGAGGGGGCCATATCTCAGGAACAGAGAGGTGCAGAAATAAAATAAAACCTCCTCAGTTTGAGGAGAACAATGGCATTTGCACCAAATAAGATACTGTACTTTTCAAGATGCACATTTTTCCCAAAAATTTTGAGGGAAATGTGGGTGCATCCTATAATTAGAATTGTAGCTGTGGTGGTGCTTACCGGCTGTGGTGGAGCGGGGTCCAAAGGTCACTGCTGCAGAACCTTCTGGTGCTGGCAGAGGCAGGAGTTGGGCGATGACTGCAGGGCCCAGGCTTGTATGACGAGGTGTTTGGTGGTGTGGGGGCTGCTCTGACATTTTATGAAAGCCTGGAGCCCCACACTTTATTTATTCTTCTATGCGGTAGACTCTGGGAAAATGGCCGCCGGAGGCGGCGCATGCATGAATTGAGATCTCGGCACCGAGATCTCATCTTTGGAGATCTCTGCTCCTTGCCCAACAGCTGCCTCTGGCGACCATTTTCATGGAGTCCACGCATAGAAGTGTATGGAAAGTGTGGGGCTCCATGTTTTAAAAAAAAAATTGGTGGATCCCCGGCACCACCAAACACCTCGTTGTACCAGCAGAGGTCCCGCATCCGTGGCCCAACCTACTGCCACCTAGGACCCCGCACCACCACCTCTGCCACCTAGGACCCCGCACCACCACCTCTGCCGCAAAAGCGAATTATAACATGTTTTTCCTAAAAATTGGGGTGCGTCTTATAATCCATAAAATATGGTACATATTTATAGCCAGTGTCAAATATGCTTTAAATAGTTTTGGGGGAAAATTTGAATGAAGAAAACCTCAGTGATAACCCACAGAGGGAGCTAAAATCAATTACAAACCTGTCCAGTGTCGGGATTAAGTAGCAAAGGCTAACTAATAACATTATTTGTGGAGGCCCGCTGTTCAGCTATATGCAATAATAAACTTACTCTAATACAAAAAATATGTTGCTTCTATAAAACTAGTGAGTTTATTTAATGATTTAATAAATTATGTATTTGTCATAAATAATCAATCAAGGATATTAGCACTGCTCACTAGCATCCCTTCATGGGGGCCCACCAGGGAATTCACCTGTTCTCTTGTGGTACAATCAAAACCTGAAACTCCCAGTCTTATCCCACTTTACAACTTTTATAGGACCAAAAAAGGCACATAAATCAGTAATAACATTAAATTAAATATAAATCAGCAGCAAAGATGAGAGACACCAGAGAGTTCAATGATTTCATGTTATACTAATCTTTTAATCTTGACAGCCCCTAATTGCTTAAAAATGATTATACTACATTACTTTTTAAGGCTCTCTGATTTTATTTCAGTTTCTCTAGCCTCCTTTCCTGTTTCCAAAGCGATAAAAACACATTCAAGCATTTTATTACAGCACACTAAAAGGCCAATAAGTGTCAGCAGCATTTTGGAAAACTGGCTATAAAAATATGGCATCTTCAGGAAGGTCGGGAATTAGATCATAAAATCGGAAAGGGAAGCCCATACTTTCACTTAGTGCACCCTAATTTAAAGGGATTATTGCACCCCAAAAATGCAAATTAAACTAATTAAACAGTTATAAAAATCCTACTTGCAATACATATTTCATTGTTAGTGCTATTTTGGAAACTCGTTTCATTCCATATAAAAATGAGGGCATTTTGGCGCACCCTTGGTGTGGCCAAAGGCTCAGTGCACTGTTATGCCCGCTCGATTTGCATTATATTCCCAGATTCTGATTGACAGTGCTTGTACTTTGGTCCTAAAAAGTCAGTGATGTGCACAAAATACGGGCAGGTACCTTACATCAATGCCTCCTGTCAGCATCCACCACTTACTACACTGATACACTCTGAATTGTAGCAAGCAGCACCAGAGACTAGGAGAGATTCACTTGCAAGCTCCTCCATTCTTCACTGCATTACAAAATAAGTCTAGGTCAGGGGTGACATTTATCTATTCTGTGATGCAGCAAAGACAGAACACTCCTTCTCTGTGATGACACTTGCTAGACTTCCATATGTATCCATGTAGTGAGCAGAAAGTGGACAGCCAAGCATTGATGAAAGGGGGCCAGCCCTCATACTATGTGCCCACCACTGCTGACTCCTCCAGATTTGGTGTGCATGCACAGGGACGTGGTATGAGCATTGTAAATTAAAATCAGGGAACATGTTCATAGTGCTCAATGAAAAAGCGTAATGGGGCACTGAAACCTTGGCCACATCAAGGGTGCACCAAAACACTCTAATTCACATATGGAATAAAACATTTTTTAAAGTAACAATAACAAAGAAATACCTACAGCAAGTATGATTTTTAAAGGGGCTAAGTACCTTACATAACTGTTTAATTAGTATAATTTGCCTTTTGCAAGTGACAAACTCCCTCTAATGTTAGGAAGCAACCAAGACATTATAAGCCTTAAGATGTAGATAAGTTACACATTAATGAAGTTAGAGATGTAAAGTGATAGTTGCTTTTATGCCATAAATCCATTGATCTTTCTAACATAGGCAAAACCTGAAAGACTAGTATTAGTTAGCAAATAATATTTAGATTGAATGTGAAAACATGCCACGGTGAGTTTGGATGTGGTTAAAACTTGGATACCTTAGTGTTCTATAAACTTTTAAAGAGCAATTCGAGAAAGAAAATATTTGTATGTTATAGATATGGATCTTACGCACTATTTAAAATTCTATTTAATCTGCATGTTGGTTCAGTGGTTAGTACTGTTGCTTTACAGCAAATCAAGTCCCACCAAAGACAACATCTGTGAAGAGTTTATATGTTCTCCTAATGTTTGCGTAGGTTTCCTCCGGGTTCTCTGGTTTTCTCCCATATTCCAAAGACATGGTGAAAGGAAATATAGATTGTGAGCCCCAATAGGGAAAGCAAAAGTGTTGTCTGTAAAGCACTGTGGAGTATGATGGCGCTATATAAGCAAAGCGTAATAATAATAAATTATACTAGTCTATAGCATTTTGGTACTGGTTTGAGCTGTGCTACTACTGTAATATGCACCAGTTCCATCCAGAAACTCAGAGTTTTAAGTTTAGGTTGAGAAGCTCTGTTTAAAAATATAATTTGAAACATGAGCTCGTCCATAAAAAAAACTTGACAACAATTGGTTATAATTTGCTCTCCAATACACTGGGGTTTATGGTTATAGATTTATGAATTAATTAACCTTGATCTGAAGCACTGGTTTGGAAATAACCCCGTACATTCCTCCTCACACAAATATGTTTATAGGGATAATACCATCAAAGAAATGTTCAACGATGTCCAACTGCAAAGCAACAGAAATGTAATATGATACATAAGTTGGCAAACAAAGTGTACTATTAAGATAGATGCCAGGTTTCAGAAATCCTTCGATGGTTCTCTCAGTAAGGAATATTTGAACTCTATAGCCAGCAGCCAGCCCTCATTCCCTTTATATGCAGCTTGTAAAGTGAATGACCACCAAATAAGCATTGCTCTATTCCTTCAGCATGTGACTCTGTCAGACCTCTCAATGGGAAACTGTCATTCTTATGAAACTCACAATTGCCATTCATGTGGTCACTCAGAGCAACAGACAGAGAATGCTCAATGACCACAAGAAAGTAAATATACTGTAGAACGCGTCCATGCTCTGCTGAGCATTCTCCCTATGTCGTCCTGATTCCCTGTATGAAGGGACCTTGCAATCTTCTTAGGGTTCAATGATCCTTTTAAAAAACACCACATGACTTACATTTACTCACTGCTTGCTGAGGAGGACACATGGTTTGGCCACCTATGAGAATGCATTTTTCAGTAACTGTGTTTTTCCCTAAAAGTTTCAGCTAGAGGCTTCGAGATATGTGTCGAAAGGCCAGTCAGTTTGGCATCTGCACTAAAATTATAAGTTGAAAGTGAAAAGTATAAAGTCTAGATTAAAAAAGTTTATACTCAAGAGCAGTTTCCTAATTCTCATGGTGGCCCCCCCAACAGAACATGTTTTCAGGATTTACATATTACATTACAGGTGAGAGAATATGTGGCCATTCTTAATGCTTTGTTAATAATTCGAATATATTACTATTAATTCTTGTGCAATACTAAGGGAATCCTAAGATCTGTTGAGAAGAGAGGACTAGAGTTTGGGAAACAATGCTCTAGATAGAGTTCAGAAGCAGCTTCTGCTAGATTTTAAAATCCATGTATATGGTATGAACCAAAAAAGATCTAATGACTTTTGTTGGATGTCTGTAAATGGCAAGAGCCACCAAGTGATCATAAAAGACCATGAGAATCTGTTCTCATGTTATAGAGTTGCTCAAATGACCATTTCACAAAGGTAGACTTATACAATTTACGATTGATTTGCGTTTCCTGATGTTTTTCAAGTGCACATCATCCCATACAATCTGTGATGCAATCCCCAACTGAGATGCACTATGCTGGGGTATATTGACCTATGTGATGTAGTCACCCCTGTTACAGGTAGGGAACGCTGTATGGTATCCACGGAAGCGTATTGAGGCCATGGGAATGCATGGTAGTTGCAATCATAACTGTGATGTTGAGGCAACGTACGGCATTATTGTAGATGGCCGGTATGTGCTGCAGAGGAGATACCCTGCGCTGTAAGTCTGAGGTATTGTTGTGCTGGGACTTGTAGTTCCATAAGTATTTGCTTAGTTTTAAAGAGAGGCTTGCAGGGTTAGTCGGAGAGCTGGGCGGGTCTGACTAACCACACATACACCGCCTACCTATGGGGGTGGTTACAGCTTCATAATGTGACCAGGGTGTGGGTCACATGGTTCTGAGTGTATGGACTTGAATGGTTCTTGGCTGTAAGGTCCTGTGAGAGAAAAGACCCATGTTGGGAGGTTCAGAGTGTGGACCGGAGCCCTGAAGAGCACTAAGTGAGACCATGGATCTGCAGAGCCGGTGACAGCTACTGTGTTGGGGAAGTTGGGGAAGTTACCGTTTTACAGTGGGTCTGGAACTGACTGATGTATGCCTGCCAGGCAAGCTGGTGATCCCCATAAGGCAGCTTCTCTGGAGGATAGGACCCATGTGATGTCAGCCAGTGAAAACCTGCAGCGCTGTCAAGCAGGTAATCCAGACTGTGTATGTTTGACTCCAGAGCGAGCTTGAATATTAGACTTAACCAAGTGTGTATGGTCACAGTCCCGATGGAGTTACTGTTACTTTTTTGCCGAATCTGAAGGCTGCTACTTTGTTTTGTGCCGCTTGGGTTTATGGAGTTATAAACCCAGTTGAACTTTTGAAGAATATACAGTCCTGCTGTGTGTTTTATCGCTGCCAAGCGAGTACTCCCCAACCCGTTCGTAAGCGTGGAATCACACAATGTTCCAGATTCTTGATTACATTCCCGAAAAGAACAGCAAAATCTGTAAAAAGAGGTAGGCTCAAAAATGGAGGGATGGGAGACTATCCTGGACAAAGTGTTCATTTATAAAAACGTTTAAATTAATTTCCTTGCACAAGAAACATGGTCTGAAATTCAAGGGCCATTTTAAAGAAATTTAAATGGTGATGGTCTACTCATGTCTGGATACCAGTTGTAAATACTGTATGAATGTATTTGCACTAGTGATGAGTGAACGTGCTCGAATAAGGTGTTATCTGAGCATGATTGAGTGCTAACCAAGTGAATTCAGCGTGCTCAAATATGTTTGAGTCCCTGCGGCTGCATGTCTCACAGCAGTTCAACAGCCTCAACACATGCAGGGATTGCCTAACAAACAGGAAATCCCTGCATGTGTGGCAGCTGTTGAACAGCCGCGAGACATGCAGCCGAGGGGACTCCAACACATATTTTGAGCATGCTGAAGACACTCAGTTAGCACCCGAGCATGCACCTTATCTGAGCACGTTTGCTCATCACTAATTTGTAGTTTAGACAATTTTTTTATACTAATAAGCAAAAATAACAACATTAATTATAAATAGTATCAGATGAGGTGACGACAAAACATTAAAGAAGCCTTTGAAAAAAAGGGTGGCACATCTATTTGTTAAAATACCCCCTCTTCATAGAGACATTATAGTAGTTAATACAAGGATTTACGAGTTTTCTGAGGACATGCTGTATCTCTTTAAGTGCAGCATAAATTAACCAATAGAGATGACAAGACCAGAACATAAACCTTCCAGAAGCAGGTAGTGTTTCAGACATTGTACAATGTACCTCAGCGCAAGCCAGGCGTGAAAACAAGTAGTATACTAGCATCCTTGCTTAAAGAAACTGGGTTAACAGTTCCTGTCATGTATACCAAGGGACTGACTGAGTGCTTGTCTGCCCCAATGGGAATTCAATGGAGGAAGCTTTGCCATAGAAAATAGCATCTCCTTGAGCCTCGAAGATCAGTAATAACATGCCTCTCTTCACTTTGGAGGTGTAATTTATGTCACATGAAAGAGTACCTTTAATCTTATAAAAAAAATCAAAAGTAGTGTAATATGAATAAAATATATATCTACAGGACTCATGGATGAAGCAAAGCACTAGGTTCTGCCCTACACAGGAGCAGGCATACAGCATATGGTGGACAAAGAAGGTTGTTTGTCCAGCTCAAGCCAACAAGATAAAATCGCTTCTTTATTGATAATTCATTAAAAATCATATAAAATTGGTAAACAGAACATAATAACCAACAATGCATTTCGAAAGCTACATGTGTCCTTAATCTTGGTGTTATTTCCAAAATTAAAGATGCATTAGTGTTTGAAACATGTTGGTAGTTATGATATCCATTTAACCACTTTGATGTGTATTTTAACTAATTATTAATAAAGAAATGATTTTATCTTCTCAGATTGAGCAGGACAAACAAAATTTATTTTTTATTTTAACCATTTACACATGCCATGCATATAGAGGTACCTTTTATAGGAGAATCAAAGTGTATAGACAGAAGATACGGTACTTTAAAGGGGCTGTCCCAACTGGGCAAGTTATCACCTATCTATAAGGCTGCCATCACACTAGCAGTATTTGGTCAGTATTTTACATCAGTATTTGTAAGCCAAAACCAGGAGTGGGTGATAAATGCAGAAGTGGTTCATATTTTTCTATTATACTTTTACTCTATTTGTTCCACTCCTGGTTTTGGCTTACAAATACTGATGTAAAATACTGACCAAATACTGCTAGTGTGACAGCAGCCTAAAAGAGATGATAACTTTCTGTTTGCTGAGGATACCACTGCTAGGACCAACAGCGATCCAAAGAACAGGGGGTCCTTACGTGCCCTATCTGAATCGAGAGTGGGCCATGTACACCATTCATTCATCGTGTATGGGACTAATAGAGATACAAGAGCATCACCATGAACAATGACTAAAGTGGTTTTATGAGCACTAAAGATACCTGTTCTTAAGAATGTTGGCGTGTTGGCCAGCAATATCAACTAATTCTTATGGTAAGTGATAACTTGTTTAGTTGGGACAATTCCTCAACTAGAGAATTCTTACAATAAGCTTCAGATCTACAATTTCCGACAGCCTGGGGAGTATGACTACATGAGGAAGCTCTGTAATAGTTTTGACCTCCTGCTTTAAATCATTGTTTACATGATGAATGCCAAGCGAGGACTGCATAGATGACATTTTTTGGCACTCACAGGGATTCATATACTTCGTTCCATTTGAGAGGGAGGCGTGTGAAAACCGATATTTTAAAAAGTACATCAAACATTCACACAGCTCAAATATTAGCGAGTGTCAAAGTCCACAGCTGTTCAGAGCACATCTGGTATACTTGTACCATTCATCATAGACAGAAAACATGGCGGGACACAAGCATTCCCGCTATTTGAAGCATCCTGCTCTAGACCATTAAATGTAAGCGCAGATGTTTAGTGTGTAATGGCTATGTCCATTGCATGCAGACTCTCTCCTGTTTACATGACCAGTGGCCCCAACTCTTGCTATGTAAACTGTTTACACAGCAGACAGGAAAGCTAACGTCTTTGTCAGAGGGGAGCATGGAGAGTGTATATAGGTGTGTAGTGAAACTATGAATAATTACATTAACAATGATAAAACCTATGAGGGCTTAAAGGGAATCTGTGACCACTTTTATGGCATAGCAGCTAAAAATACCACATTAAGCGTCTGCTATGCATTCCCTACATCATTATAGAACCCCCTGACTCCCCTTGTATACTCACAAAAATGTGTTTTAATGTGTCCCGCGCTGTATAATTTCTCAGCCCGGTCCGATGAGTGTGGTTTCGGGTCTCTACATCACCTCCATCGGCTGTTGATCGCCGTCCTACTTCATCGATAACGCCTCTTACCCCGTGCGACATCTCGCGCCTGCTGAGAAATATAGCCTTGTGGGCCTGCGCAATATGCTTTGCCCAACTGTGGGCAAAGCCGAAAAACAGAAGTGTGCATGCACTGGCAAATGTTGGTCCGGTACATGAATTACATGAGCTCATACAAGTTGAGTCAGGGGGTTCTATAATGATGTAGGGAATGCATAGCAGATGCTTAATAAGGCTATATTTTTAGCTGCTATGCCATAAAAGTGGTGACAGATTCCCTTTAAATGTGCAATCCAAATATAAGGATAATACTCTGTGCTCATTATAGGGCTGAGATTTCTCCAATATCTCATTCATCAGAATACAAGCATCAATCCTCAGTAATGACATACAGTCAAGACCAAAAGTGTTGGCCCTCTTGAAATTGTTCCAGAAAATTAAGTATTTCTTGCAGAAAAGTATTGTAATTACTTATGTTTATGCCCTTTGTTTGTATTGGAGGACCACAAAAAGATAGAAAAGGCAAGTTAGACATAATTTCACACAAACTCCCAAAATGGGCAGGACAAAATTGTTGGCAGCTTTCCAAATTATCCTAGGTCATGGATCGTCTGGCAGGACAATGATTCCAAACATACTTCAAGAAGCACCCAGAAATGAATGGAAATATCTAAATCTCACTGAACACCTGTGGAGAGATCTTAAAATTGCTATTGGGAGAAGGTTCCCTTCAATATAAAAGACTTGGAGCAGTTTGCAAAAGAAGAGTGGTCGGCCGGCCGTAAAGCAGAGCACAGCGATGACGTCACCGCTCTGCTTTACGGACGGCGCTTACACAGGATGCAGGAGGAGTGCAGGGAAGCGGACGCCGGGGACGTGACAAGCACCGGAATGTAAGTACGTAGTGTTTTTTTTTTTTACATTTACAATGGTAACCAGGGTAAACATCGGGTTACTAAGCGCGGCCCTGCGCTTAGTAACCCGATGTTTACCCTGGTTACCCGGGGACTTCGGCATCTTTGGTCGCTGGAGAGCTGTCTTTGTGACAGGTCTCCAGCGACCACACAAGGACTTTCCAACGATCACGGCCAGGTCGTATCGCTGGTCGTGATCATTGGAAAGTTGCTGAGTGTGACGGTACCTTTAGAGAGCAAAAGGATTGGTAGATCAAAATCGTATATGCCAGATTCTTCCTTTCACCGACATCACATTTGGCTGACAATAGTCTAATGTGTGTGGAGGCTTTAACTTGTATGGTGACCTCCTCATTCTTCCCTTCAGATGATGCCAGGGAGATATGCATCTGACACGATGGATTTCCAATGGTCGGTCCTTTTGTTCTCTGTGAGATAAACCAAGCCAGAAGAGTTTTAAAGCTGCTCTAACACAAAGAAGATAGGAGTGTTCAGCCGATACAGCACAATGACAGTGGCTTGGTAACGGTACTACTATGCTGGCCCCACGTACATCCCCTGATGAGCAAAGCGAAATGTGTCGGGAAGGGGTTGGATAGGATCCACTGCCTGTTTTTGAATGAAGGTTATGTCCTGAGTGGAATCAGTACAGGTGAGACCTTTCCAGTTTTGTTATGTGCCTACTGTCTCAACAGTGTCAATCTCCTAATATGTTTAAGGGAGGAAGTGGTGACTATGACTCTTTCAGTATGCACTCATTTTGTTAGGTAGTCGCATCATAAGGTAACACTACATGTTTCTTCACACATTTGATATTGATGACCTTATCATCTGTTTGACGCTAAGGGACAATATATGGGGTTTTTGATGAAGGTCTTATTTGTGGATTATATTCAGACCCAAATGTGATTATAGGGCCATTACATATATGGAGGTCACTCCTATTGGAGCACAAGTATACTGTGGACTCAGGTTTCTTGAATATTGATGTCTAGAGTACAGGAGTTTGACTATCTCAATATGTGGAGGTTGCACTAAGGGGTATGACCCTGGATGGACATTCCCTTATTATTCTGTTCCATAAAATAATTTTTTATACCCCATACAAGTGAATCTCTATGCAAACAGGCAAGATAGGGGTTGGAGATTTAAGGAACATATTATTGGAGATTAAACTACCCCATTGATATAGTGAGTACCCCTCATAGACTTTACATGTCGTCTGTCTTATGCATCTTGCACTTTTTGTATTTTCGGATTTACAGTTTTAAAAGGTTTTAAATTAAAGTTTGATTTTTAATCCAGAACGATGTATAATTTACGAGCGTTCAGCCGAGCCTAGTGTTCCTATGTATGGGGTAGTTGGGAAATATAGCTGCCAGCTGAGAAAACATTTGGCTAAAATCTATCTGATTTTTGGGTGATTTTATCCTTCTCTTCCATAATTTCATATGTTGGGGAAGAGTCAAGAAGTCCAAATAAAAATTAGATGGATGTGGATGGCTATTTCTGGCAGGTTCAGCTAACAATATTCTGATGTGTGGGACTTTAGTCCACAATCCCATAGTCCATTTTTATGGTAAATAGGCCCATGGTCCAAAGTACTGATGGTCCAGATTAATGAATATTAAGTGGCAGAAGAAATAGTACAAGTTTTCTAAAAAGCAGAAATGAGCATCCATATAAAGACTAGGAATGCTAGGGATGGGAGTTGCACCCATTACATGATAAGTATAGGAACAATGTAATATTTATGAAAAAAACAGCTCTCTGCAGGTGCCCAAGTATTATAATTTCCCTCAACTAAATTTGCTAATTGTTTTCATGTACGCATTTTCTTAATACATATAGAAAGGCAAAACCAAACTTAAGTTACTATTACTCCACTGTATAAATTACATATTCATCTTGTTCTAAAAACAGTAACAGAGCAGCAAATTTCAGCCTTAATAAAATGAACTGTTCTAAAAGCCGAGATGACAATATTGATTGCACTTAAACTAATGAAGCCGTGGAGGCCTCTCTCCTGCAGCAGTTTGCCAAGGTCGTTCTGCAGTCGTCTCATTGAGTCATGAAGGGATCATGTAAAGTGGATTGCAGAGAAGGAGGAAAATATGTGTTTGGGTGCCGCGCCTTGTGAGAGTCAATGGACATTACGACCAGGTTGGAGGAATTGCTGGGCTGGAAACCATAAAAGCTTGAGCTGAAAAATGTACTTTTCTCAGACATGTTAAAAAGGGCAGGATCCTTACACAAAGGGTCTCGCCTTCTATGATTTGATATAAATAAGAAAGGAATAACACAGCACATACTGGAGATTTATAAGAACTTGTGAAAGGGAAAAGTGATATAACTGTTGAACTAGCTGAAATACATCTTCAATATTGAGTTAAAATCAATTTTCAGGAGCTATTCATGGCCGCTTTGGCTGCAGGAAGGTGTATATTTGCATTCAACTTGTTTGTATTAGTAGGACATACATGAGAAATTAGTAGCTGGGCATAGGCCTATATACTCCATATTTCATTCATACAGATCACTTATACATAAAGTTCAGAGCTAATTAACTTGTTACTAGAGAACCCCTTTTATCACTATGAACAGGATAGCTGATAACATATTGATCGGTGAGGCACTTTTATCCCCAATTAGATTGGAGTGGCTGTGCGCATACCCAACCGCCACACCATTCATTTATGCCAGAAAAAGCGGAGTCCCTATGGTGGATAAATGCAGTGCTCTTTAAGCATGCACACTACCACTTCATTATAACAGGGAAAAAATTTCTTCATTTTAATCGGTGGGAGTCCAAACAGCACCCTCGCTGATCAACAACCCCTTTAAATTTGCAGACAGTGATTTTAGTTTAGACAGGGATTCAAAGACATTTTAGGCTTGATTTATTTGCACTTTTTCTGTCTACTTGTTTGTATTTTTTATTTACATTCAATTCTTTCAGTTTGCATCTTTTAAAGTCTATTTTATACATTTTTTTAGTTTTTCATTGTGGGAGAAGTTTAGGGTTTCCAGATGTTTTCATTTGATTCATCATTTGCAACATTTTAAAAAGTTGCAAAATGTTTCCCCTCTTGATTCATTGAAGAGATATTATGTAAGTCAGATAACTTTTCTAACTGTAAAAAACACAAGGAGGGCACCATCCTAAATATATAATTAAAGGGATCTACCTACAGTTAGTCTATAACAATACATGCACTAATTCAAGAACAAGAAGACTAAAACACAAAAGCAGGGATCACCTTATAACAAAGTAACAAAATATTTTTATTGCACACCAAAACCTACAACATGGAAGTATAAAAGCAATTAAAAAACATTAACGCCGCTCAGTGTGATTATAACAAAACGGGTACATCATATAGCTACATAATACCAAATATTCAGAAAAATATATATATAAAGGACCTTGGGGTACCAAAGGTTGAGTACAAAGTAATAGAAAAATTCAAATATATTTTTCCAGCAGCAATTGCAGTATAGTTGATGATTGGCAGCAAATATCGGAGAGGGATTTATAACCATAAATTATTAATTATTAAACAGGCAAAATATATCATATACAGCATACCAATAATGGGTTAAATGACCATTTGGGAAAAAAATCCGTTACACAACCTCTGAAAAACAATTCCTCCTAAGGTTACCATGAAGCCAGTCATGCACCAACAAAAATACATTACCATTCATACAGTTATATGAAAAAGTTTGGGCACCCCTATTAATCTTAAGCTTAATGTTTTATAAAACTACGAATTCGTCAAACTGCGCATGCGTCTATGTTCCCAGAGTGACTGCACACCATGAAGTTAAGTACTGCACAGGGCAGTCATGCATTACCCCACACACAAGATTTAAGCGTTCAATACGCCGGTGCTGAGGGTCACAAGGTACAAAAGTCCTTCATCCTTACAGAGTATGGTCACATGATCGCAAGTGACACCTATTACGCAGGTCCTATCGATCATTTTTCCTATATTTGTAGCTCAAAGGTTACATATTTACATTCACAGGGAGCCTCCAATCCTGCTTACGTGCACGTGGGGTAATGCATGACTGCCCTGCGCAGTACTTAACTTTATGGCGTGCCATCACTCTGGGAAAGTAGACGCATGCGTAGTTTGATCGTGACCTATCCCTGCTCCACTTCCGGGTCTCTATCACATGCTGTTCTGTGTACACGAGCACTCCAATTGGGATAGGCAGCAGCTGTTGCACTTTAGCAATTAGATTAAGGATATATATGGGTAAGCCTCACTGCAACCTACTTCATTTCCAATCCACCCCTCATGAAGTCACGTTTGTGACGATATGCGTCGGGCAAACATCTTTATGGCTTTCCACTGTCTTGAGAGTTTATGAGGCATGGGGTCCTTCTTGAGTACGCTGTATCTGCGGTATGAATGGTAATGTATTTTTGTTGGTGCATGATTGGCTTCATGGTAACCTTAGGAAGAATTGATTTTCAGGGGTTGTGTAACGGATTTTTTTTTTCCAAATGGGCATTTAACCCATTATTGGTATGCTGCATATGATATATTTTCCCTGTTTAATAATTAATAATTTATGGTTATAAATCCTGTCATGATCCCAATGGCAGGGGATCACAAATGGACAAGCAGAAAAACAAAAACAAGCTCTAGGGTGATGGAACCTGAGCTGACCGCGATCCTGAACCTACACACACAACTAGCAGTAGCCGGGGAACGTGCCTACGATGATTCCTAGACGTCTCGCACCAGCCGAAGGACTAGCTACCCCTATAAGAAGAAACACAGACCTCACTTGCCTCCAGAGAAACACCCCACATAAATAGCAGCCCCCCACATGTAATAACGGTGAAATGAGAGGAAAGCACAAACGTAGAAATGAAAACAGAATCAGCAAAATGAGGCCCGCTAAAGCTAGATAGCAGAGGATACAAAAGTGAACTGCGCGGTCAGCGAAAAACCCTTAAAAAAACCATCCTGAAATTACTTGAACTCATGTGCCAACTCATGGAACATGAGGAGTAATTTCAGCCCACTAGAGCAACCAGCAGCAAGGAGTCACATAACAGCAAGCTGGACTAAGACAAAAAGTAAGCAAAACATAGAACAGGAAAATCAAAACTTAACTTGTCCAGAAGATAACAGACGCAGGGAGCAAAGGCAAACAGACACGCTGATTAAATTGATAGCCGGCGAGGAAATGACAAAACAGCCAGGTTAAATAGGAAACACCCATAACCTGATGGAACAGGTGGACACCAGAGACCGCAGAGAACACAAGTCACCCAGTACCATCAGTAACCACCAGAGGGAGCCCAAAAACAGAACTCACAACAAAATCCCTCTCCGATATTTGGTGCCAATCATCAACTATACTGCAATTGCTGCTGGAAAAATATATTTGAATTTTTCTATTACTTTGTACTCAACCTTTGGTACCCAATGGTCCTTTATATATATATTTTTCTGAATATTTGGTGTTATGTAGCTATATGATGTACCCGTTTTGTTATAATCACACTGAGCGGCGTTAATGTTTTTTTAATTGTTTTTATACGTCCAAGTTGTAGGTTTTGGTGTGCAATAAAAATATTTTGTTACTTTGTTATAAGGTGATCCCTGCTTTTGTGTTAGTCTTCTTGTTCTTGGATTAGTGCATAAGTTTTCTGTTTCAGACAAAAATAAACAATTTTTTGCTTTGAAATATGAGCATCATTTTCAAGAAGTGGGTGCAAAAACTGGGAATACCACAAGACCAAAGAAAAATTATTTGAAAAAGAAAATGTTAATGATAAATCCAGGCCATAGAATTCAATATCCATTATCTAACGTACTTATTTATGCAATTTAATATATGACAAATTCTTGCTGCTCAAATAGGGTCTCACAACCATTACCGAACAATACATCCGTTTGTTCTACATTTCACCTGGCAATTGCTACGTTAATGTGTTGCATAAATCCATCAGAGTCTTTCAGTTATGCTTGATAAGTATATGCCCTCCATTGATTAGTACAGTGCACTATTTTCAGTATGGTAGTTGGGCACTAATGATATTGCACTAATCACATATAACGGACCTGGTCAGTTGCCTAATTCTACCTGCCTTTTTTTGTTAGAAGTATTGGGAGGATAACGTCTCTTTCATTTTTAATAATTATCATTAAATCTTTACAAGGTCTAATTTAAAATTCCAAGACCCAAATGCAAAATCTGACACTCCCATAGGAACTAGTGCCCTAAATCATCTATCACCTCTGCCCTCCTCTCTATAGCGCCATCCTTAAACCTGGTCTCAAACTCGTACCAGAGCACCTACAAAACCAATCATCTATAGGTAATAAATGTCTGATCGTTGGGCATCCCACAACGGAGACTCCCACAAGGTGACCTTTAAAAATCTGAAAAAACTCCTTTATAGGGAGTGTGTCAGCGAAAATCACTATTCAAACCGAGCATGAGTGTTGAGTGCACCTTTGTCGTGGCCAAACAGTTCAGTGCATCTTCCCACCTACTTGTTTTACATCTATCTTCGCCCTTGGGCTCAATAAAGGCAGAGCTGTCAATCAAATAAAGTGCGGGGGGGGCAGAGATAGACAGAAAACAAGTAGGTGGGAAGGCACACTGAACTGTTTAGCCACACCAAGGGTGCACCGAGTGCCTGCACTTTTTAAGGAATAAACAGACCGAACATCTAATTGTTCTAGTTGTTTACATAAAAGGATAAAAATGAGTTTCTATTTAATATGCTGGACATTGCTTCTTCCCACACATTTTACAAGGCATTTGCAGAACAAATTACCTGTTATCATCCTCTGGACAAGGTAATCCTGCATGAATTATGCCACCTTTTTTGAAAGGAGATGGAACCAACTATGCCTGAAAATCTTTCCTTCAGAGCCCTATGTATTCCAGTTGGGTCTCCCTATATAATGTATGTAGTGTATATGTCTTGGATTGTTGAAAAATAGTCTTAAAAAAAATATATAATCAAAAATGACCTATTTAAATCAGATGCTTATGTAAAATGTGTTTTCTTAAATGTCTGCATTATTTCCATAACACAATCTTGACTAAAAAAAAAGATAAATTTAGCAGTTTTCACACTGGGGCTTTTTTTAAAGACTTTTTTCTTTCAGGAAATTAACATGTACACATGTACATTAGCAGCAATGAACAGTGACCTTATATTTTGTCCCGAAGCATCCAATGAGCCTGTGGAAAGGTCATTGTGAAGAGCGGGGGAGCAGAGTCACCTGTCAAATTACCTGTTGTGATTGATGGATCCTGTAGTATCAGATGTGTGTAGACGTGTTACCTGTCATTGTAATCCTGCCTCTGAAGATAATGAAAATGCAGAAAACTCTTCTCCAAAGGACAGGAAGTATCAATCTAAAGAAGCCTCAGTGGCCAGTGAAAAATGGCAAGATTACTAATTTTTATTTTTAATAGAGATAGTGATTTAAAAAATGACTTTTTAAAAAAGAAACATGTAACAAAAATATGATTTAAACTATAGATCATTTTCTGATAATCACTTCCCTTTAACTGTCACCATTAAAAATGATATTATGATTAATGCTAATGACATCTTATTAAATTAACACTCACGTTAAAACTATGTAACACAATCCTGTCTATAGCGCAATATTGTCTCAACTCCAATTGCTACCATATGTTATCCAGATTAAAACACTATAAAACAATAAGAACGAATACACGACCTTAAAATGTTTCTGCCAATTGATTTTCTTTTCAAAACTCCAATTCATTAATGCTTTAAATCTATCGGAATCCTTTTATGTATGAGCCATTAATCATGCAGAATATATTACATGGGCCCATTATGTATTCCCAACCCACACACAACATGCTTGAATTAATCTTAATTTATGAGCTAAAGCAAAGAATGCAGTAAGATGTGGTCATGTTCCCAACGTAAAGCATGAAGACAAATTATCATCCATGGCTCAACATGAATGACGACTTTAGAGTGGTTCCACGCAGCCACCAACTCATTGCCCTCTTTCATCCTACTCATCATTGAAGTCCCCTTGTCTGCATAACTAAGACTATCCCAACACAGCATGTTTTGTCCCACCACAATCATTTCAGGAGCAGAAAGGCTTCTGGATTATGGTGCAAAGACAAGGTCAAAAAGGATGACTGTAACTTCCGTGCTATCCACAATGCACCCTGGGAGGGTCATTGTTTAATGAACAGTATAAGAATGGCAAGAATCCTACAAAATGAATTCCTGAAGAATTGTGCGAGGCCTCCAATCATTGATACAACACTTCCCTATGTGTAACACTACATTTGTACACAAGCTACCCTCATCCTTAGGATTACACTCCCATAACCATTATTGAAAATTCTCATAAAAACCTGTACAATTAATAAAAAATTAGGGCCCCCTTTTCACGTTGGTTATTTGCTTAGTTCCAGTGCAAATGCTTCATAAAATCCACTGTCGTTTTGAGGCTCTTCATGAACATCCAGCTATACTGCTCTCATCCTGATAATATACATCTTACCAATTGGTGAGGATTTATATTTATATGGTAAAACAATTGTTTTGACAGCATAATTGCAAATTTTAAACACAAACCTGTTACTACCTTAATTAAAACATTCATTTATCTATTATGAACCAAATTTAATAGAGTTCTGTAATGAATAGTGATGAGAAAACATGCTCGGATAAGGTGTATCTGAACATGCTCATGTGCTAATAATACTATCTTTGGTGTGCTCGAAAAATATGTTCCAGTTCCCGTGACTGCATGTCTCACGGCTGTTTGAGAGCCACAACACATGTAGGGATATCCTAACAAAAAAGAAATCAATGCATGTGTGGCGACAATCGAACAGCCGTAAGACTTGCAGTCAAGGGGATTCGAACATATTTTTCGAGCACGCCAAAGACGCTCAGCACACAAGCATGCTCAGATAACACCTTATCCAAGCACATTCGCTCATCACTAGTAATTATCAGTTTAATAAAAGTAAATTATGTAGTTGCAGAAAGACATGAAAAAGCTGTTGCATAAAGGCTAATAAACTACTACATAGCAACTAGTGGGAATCTGAAATTATAAGTAAAGTTAGATGAAATCGATACCTGAAACACATGGCAATGAGTGTGTTCATAATATGGCATTTACAGAAGCCTATGGGGCATAGCGTTTCTCCGATTTATCCAATTTCATCCTTAGGCATATAAGGCTTTGCTCTCCAATATACTGATTGAAGTGATGCATCAGATGCCATGTAACATTTCCAAGATATTTCATCAGTGTATATTGGCACGAGCACTAATTCTTTGTCAAAAGGAATCATAGGGATTCCTTGTGCTTCCATATAGGCTTAGTGCACATGCTTCTTCCATACATGACATCGTATGGAGAGTTTGTATATAAAACTAGAATTGGTAGCTGAAATGTAGTTACTTAAGTTACTTAAAGGGAACCTGTCATTTCAAGAATGCTATTTATCCACAGATATTGGTGTATTCTAAAGGCAAATAGCGTTTAAAGAGAATCTGTCATCAGGATTGTATACTGCAAACTCAAGGCATTTATGTAAAGGCACTTTCATGCAGATTAATTTCCTTACTTTCTTGTAGAAATCTATTTTTTATAGAAATTCATAATTCAAATTGTATGTTAATTAGTTGCAAGTGGGCGGACCCTGCACTTAAACATCTACTGCCTCTCTCCCTATTCTCCACCCACTGCCTGCCTCCTGTCTCTGATAGGTCACTCATCTTTCAGTGACCTGTCAGTCAGAGACAGGAGGCAGGCAGGGAAGTACAGGGTCAGCCCACTGCACTTGACAGTCATTAGCATATAATTTCAGCTATGATTTATCTATAACAGCTAAATAGTTTTCTACAAAAAAAGGTAAGGATTTACTTTCACCTTGATTGACACATAGCCATAAAGAGGACTTGGTCAGTATAAAAAGCATAATTATATAATATTAATCCTTGGTTTTAATATCCAGAAACTGTATAATCAATATGTAATTATTTAAAGGGAACCTGTCATCCCCCAGGGCCTATTAAGGTAAAAAAAAGCCACCTTCTGCAGCACTAAGGCTGCTTTCTGTGAAGGTGGCTCTTTTATAATAATAATAATCTTTATTTTTATATAGCGCTAACATATTCCTTTACGGTTTGCACACATTATCATCACTGTCCCCGTTGGGGCTCACAATCTAAATTCCCTATCAGTATGTCTTTGGAATGTGGGAGGAAACCGGAGAACCTGGAGGAAACCCACGCAAACACGGAGAACATACAAACTCTTTGCAGATGTTGTCCTTGGTGGGGTTTGAACCCAGGACTCCAGCGCTGCAAGGCTGCTGTGCTAACCACTGCGCCACCCTTATGTTTTTGATCCCTAATAACGCTGAAATATTCACTTTCATAAATTGCGCGCCATACCTGTATTGAGTCCGAGGGGTATGTTTCTCCCCGACTCAGCCGCCTCACAGCCATCCATCATCCCGGGGCTGTGCTCTCATTTTTTGGGCATGTGCCATGCGCGCTGCCCTGGATCTCAGATCAGCTGATGCACTGATATCACGCCTGCATATAGCGGAGGCCCGAGATTCTGCCCTGCAGTGTGTTATGATTTATTCACACTGCGGGGCTGGGAATCTGGCACTGTGCGCAGGCGCGATATCAGTACATCAGCTGATGCGAGTTCCAGGGCAGTGTGCATGGTGCATGCCGAGAAATAATTGCAGAGCACAGGTGCCGGTGATGTGAGGAAGCACTGAGGAGGCAGCACCCAGTGGGATGATGGACGGCTGTGAGGAGGCTGAGTCAGGGGGAGAAAATGTACCCCTCAGACTCAATACAGGAATGGCGTGCAATTTATAAAACCTATACACACAAGGCCTACATCCACAAACCAAAGTAAAAGTGTGGAATGGAAAGGATAGATTCAGTGCTCCATACACATGAAAATCACATAGAGGACAAGCACCACCAGGAATCAATAAGTATAAAAGTATCAAAGCATTATTTTAAACAATTACATAAAACAAGATTATAAAGGAATGAGAAAGAGGTAATCCAACCTATGTGGGATCACAGTAAGCACCAGGCACCAGCAGGTATTTACGAATTAAATAAGTTGCTCAATGGTTTACACATACACGTTATAGTAGTGAAAGTACGGTAATTCTAAAATACAGAATCTTAAGTAAAGAAAACCAGAGCAAAGTCTCCAAAAGGGCTGTGTACGTCTAGCACATCTAGAAAGAGTCGAACAAGAGGTGTCTGAATAAAATCATAATAATTACCTGGAGGTGCCTGGAGCCATCTGATGCCCACCGTCCCCAAAAGTGAATATGTCAGCGTCATTAGGGATCAAAAACATAAGAGCCACCTTCACAGAATGCAGCCTTAGTGCTGCAGAAGGTGGCTCTTTTACCTTAATAGGCCCTGGGGGGTGACAGGTTCCCTTTAATCAGTATGCATTGTTAATCAATATTAAAATTAGTGTGTTGGGTGCACCTCTGGTGTGGCCCAAAGCTCAGTGGGCTCCATCTTTTTCCAAGATTCTAGAGGCTGTAATTGGGTTTAAAATATGGCACTAGTGATGAGCAAACATGCTCAGATAAAGTGTTATCTGAGCATGCTTGGGTGCTGCGTGTCTTCACCGTGCTCAAATAATATGTTCGTGTCCGAGCGGCTGCATGTCTCACGGCCATTTGTCAGACAACCTCTGCATGTGATGTGATTATCAAACAGGCAATCCCTGCATATGTTGCTTCTGTTGAACAGCTGCAACACATGCAGCCATTGGGACTAGAACTTATTATTCGAGCATGCAGAAAACACCCCGTTAGCACCCAAGTATGCTCGGATAACATCTTATTCGAGCACGTTCGCTCATCACTAATGATCACATATGCTGCAATAAACTAATCGTAAGTGATCACTGTTAGAGATGAGTCAATTTAATAGGGTCAGGGCTTATTCGGCAAACTATAGCGCTTACCGAATAAGCTGCATAGGGAACCCGGCTTCCTGAATCGCACCAGCTGATCAGCTGTTCGGCACCGCAGCTGCATGTGTCGCGGCTGTGTGACAGTAACAACACATGCATGAAGAGTCCAACAAACAGGCTCTCCATGCATGTGTAGTGATTGTCACACAGCCGCAACACATGCAGCTGCGGTGCCGAACAGATGATCAGCCGGCGCAATCCAGGAAGCCGGGTTCCCTATGCAGATTATTCGGTAAGCGCTAGTTTGTTAAATAAGCCCTGACCCGAACAAATTTGCTCATCTCTACTCTAGTCACTATCTCCCTGTGTCTGCTGCTAGGCACTGTAAGGATAATCCATTTGATTATTTCTTACGTGGGTAGCATTTTAAATTCATGAAATACGGCAGAATTTAATTTAAATGAGAAAAAAACCAGAAATGTCTAAGGAACCAAAAGGAAATTGTCTTAACTCTTAGTATAAAATCCAGGGGCCAAGTTCATTATAGCACCAATTGTGACCTCTCTCATATAAAATAATTCATTCTATAAAGTAGATTACAATATGGAGCTGCAAAATAGCATGCATACACATACCTATATGGCACGCATTAGCATTTTTCGTTGAACTGATCTTTCTGCGTTAGAATCGGGCCACCATCTAGTATTACATAAATTGCAGTAAAACAAGCTAATGATATAAGCAATTTATCTGGTGTTCAAATTTTCAACAAGATAAAAATGATATATGCTTTTGGTGTGAATAATTCTCACACGTGCCTTTAGGACTGAATATGAAAATCTACAATATGATAAAGTCACTATGATAGTACGTCCGAGGTCAGAAGTCCCGCTTTGATGCTCAAACCACGTGCAGCATGAATCTGTATAAATACAGCCAGGTTTGTTATTCTCTGAAATCCTACAGCATTTGAGAGAAAATATACCTTAAAGATGTGGTGACTATTGACAGAGAAGAGACTAGTCTGGGACTAACCCCAACAAGCTCTTCTCAGTGCAGCTGCAGGCGATTGACAGCTCTTTCTGCAGGGGGAAGGTCTGTAAATCCCCTGCAGCAGCACTAGAAAGAGTAGGACAGAGGCGCAGCTGGACTCTCTGGGTATGCTCACTGGCCAGATCTTTAAAGAATATTTTATCTGAAATGTCAGAGCATTTCAGAGAGAAATATACTTTTCTGAAGTCGTAGAGCCAGGCTCTGATTCATGCGGCCCATGTGGGGTGCTTTGATTTAGTTAGATCAGAGTAACAAGCAGTCAAGTTCCTTTGGATGCCCGGGATGAGTTTATGCTCAATATTCGATTATGAACATAATAAATATAAATTTCCCAGAAGCAAACACAGACAAAGATCTAATTAATACAACAATTAAACATTTTCCCAATTGGTAACTTAAAAGGACTCGATCACCAGCTTTTTGACAACTAATCTGAGAGCAGAGCAATGTAGAGAAAGAGACCCTGATTCTATTTATGTGTCACTGGGCTGCTTGCTGTAGTTTGCATTAAAAAAACACTACTTTATAAGCAGATTTTCATTGCTTGAAGACTAGTAAACTTGCTGCCATTTAGTCCTCCCTATTCATGAGCTCAGTATAACTACACCCCTCCAATGATTGGCATTTTTTTGCCTATGCACAGGGCACACAGAAATCTGCCAATCAGTGGTGTGTGTGGGTGGGGTTAAACAGAGCTCAGCACTCAGAGAACTGGTAGATCTGCAGGAAGCAACCAAGTGACATATCATTGGAATTAGGGTCTCTGCCCCTACATCACGCTGCTCTCAGATAGGGTAGAAAAACATGGTGACAGATTCTCTTTAAGTAGGGAAGAATGGGTTAAGACTATTCACACTGCACAATTACTGAGATCATTGAGATATCATGCCAGATGCATACTTGGCCAATCAAGTATGAACTTAGAGGTGTGGATAACTGACAGCTTTAGAATAAGGATTATGTCCCCACCCATTCACTTGTTTACTACACAGTACTTGTTGGCTCATTCAGCTATTGGACCCTTAATCCAGCCTTGCAATCCAAGATGTATCTTTTAAACAAGATGTACACCTTTAGTATATTAGCTCTTAAAATCTATTCTAATAACATTACGATTATTATTATTCAGCTTAAAGGGGAACATTAATATAATTAACTTTTTATTATAATTAACGTGCATTTATATGGCGTTCTCATCCTCCATGGTGTATTACAATGCAATAAAAAAGATGAATACATATAGAGCTCATAAAACTGTAAAAATATAAACATATTTTGAGACAGCTTTACACAAAGAAGCTTATAATCTAAGTTAACTAGGGATAGTCAGTAGAAAGGGTTGCATCTTGACATGAAACTGCTTCTGGAGGCAAAAATAGTTTTTTGGATATCAGGCGAGAGGTTTCGACAACAAAAGAATCAACCCACGCCAGGAAAATAAGACCAAAGGCAAACATATAATTGGAGCAACGTGTGCACTTGTACATGGTTCCAAGAGGTAACGGTGCCCATTACCACTTTTAAAGCAGGTGGAATTGTGCATTTGGATAAGCTATGGGATTGTAAAGGCCCCTCATAATGTTCTTGCACAGGGGGGACTCTTGTCTGTGTCTACTATTGCATAAGACCTTGGTATATGAATAAAACAATGCGATAAGTGGAGCATTATAGAGAGGTAAAATATTTAATTAAATATCATCAGGTTGGAAATTTAGGTAAAAAAAGATACACTAACATTCTCAAAAGTTTCCATTAGTGATGAGAGACAGTTCTCGCTACTCAAGTGAGCATCAGGTGCTTGGGAACTCACCAAGTATCACAGGTGTCATGCTCAAGTCCCTACCCTGCATGTTTTGTGGTTAAGACAGCAAAAAAATGCAGCATTTGCCTACCATACACAGGCAATCCAAGTGGGTTTTTTTGGACTGTTTTAACAGCTATGAACATGCAGGGAGGGGACATGAGCATGGCGATCGAGCACTTGTGATACTTAATGCGTTCCCAAGCATCCAATGCTCAGTTGTGTAGTGACCACTTTTGCTCATCACTAGTTTCTCTCATTTGAAGGTTTTATTCGCTTGTCCAAATATCATCCTTTTGAAATGGTTCCAGTGTAAAAACAAACTTAGATTTTTTTTCAAACACAGCAAAAACAGATGCATACCGTATTTTTCAGATTATAAGACGCACCAGACCATAAGATGCACTCCAAATTTTCAGAAGGAAAATGGGGAAAACAAATGTGTCAAATGGGGGTCTGTCTTACAGTCCGAATTCAGCTTACCGGGGTGGGATCGGCACAGGTAAAGGAGTGGTCACAAGGGAGCATGGTCACAGGGGTTGTTCTGTGGTCCAGGATGGTGCGGTGGCCTCCAGTAAATCCCATCCCAGGCTGGTGCAATGGTGGTGCTCTGGGGCTCCCGGTGGTTCTGCCGATATTTGCGACAGGTTCGGCGGGGCTCTACCAGTATTTTACGACAAGTGCAGCGGTGATGCTCTGTGCTGCGGCAGGGCTCCACCGGCATTTTGTGAAAACCCGTAGGCCCCCACAGATCCACTGCTGCGATGTGGTAGCCTCTGGGAAAATGGCCACAGGGGCGGCAAATGTTCAGATTGAGATCTTGTTGCCGAGATCTCAATCTGCTGCGATGGAGTGGCCTCCAGGAAAATGGTCACTGTGGGCAGCACATGCTCAGTCAGATCTTGGCTACGAGATCTCAGGACGAGTCTCTTAACATCTCTATTGCTCTGGGAACGTGCAGAGCTTAAAAAAATCTGGATGATATAACCGATGACCATCTGTGATTATCTATTTCACATAGACTTCAATGTTAAAAAAAAAAACAAATATCCAGTTGCAGTCCATTATTTTGTCAGGACAAAAAAAGTTGTGCAGGCTATGTTTTTTCATCCAGTTAAAAAGCACACTGCAGATAGATTACCGTACTTTTATATAGAAGACATTTTAGAACACTTCCTTCCACACTCAAATTGAATGGATCTTGTACTTGAATATTTTAGTTTTATTTCTGTCAACCACAATGAATCTAAACAATGAAACAACTACTGGACATGTGAACAAAGCCAAATCCTCTGCCACAACAATAAAGTTCCTTAGCGTGGTGCCCTGCAGAATGATAAGCAATGATTAGAAATGAAGACAGACATATACAATACTAGAGCCAATAAAGGGACCCACTTGGTTAGGAATTACCGTATATACTCGAGTATAAGCTGAGATTTTCAGCCCACTTTTTTGGGCTGAAAGTCCCCCTCTCGGCTTATGCTCGAGACATACCCAGGGGTCGGCAGGGGAGGGGGAGAAGGGCTGTCAAATTATACTCACCTGCTCCTGGCACGGTCCCTGCTTCTTCCTGTAGTGAGCGGTCACATGGTACCGCTCATTACAGTAATGAATATGCAGCTCCACCTCCCATAGAGGTGGAGCTGCATATTCATTACTGTAATGAGCGGTAACGGTGACTGCTCACTACAGGAAGAAAATGCGGCGCCGGGGAACAGACCTGCAGCGATGGCGCCAGGAGCAGGTATGATGGGGCAGTGCACGATACTCACCTGCTCCTCATGCCACCGTCGGCGCCGCTGTGTCTTCCGCAGTGACGCTCAGGTCAGAGGGCACAGTGACGCGATTAGTGCGCGCCGCCCTCTTCCTGAACGTCGGCGCAGAGGATGGGAAGACATAGCGGCGGTCAGCGGTGGAACGGGAAAGGTGAGTATAGCAAGTGCCGGGGGCCTGAGAGGTGAGTATGTAATTTTTTTAATCACAGCAACAGCATATGGGGTTAATATCTGTATGGGGCATCTTATGTGGCCATGTGCAGCATGGTATGGGGCAAATATCTGTATGGGGCATCTGTATGGGGCCATGTGCAGCATGATATGGGAGCAAATATCTGTATGGGGCATCTGTATGGGGCCATGTGCAGCATGATATGGGGCAAATATCTGTATGGGGCATCTTATGTGGCCATGTGCAGCATATGGGGCAAATATCTGTATGGGGCATCTGTATGGGGCCATGTGCAGCATGATATGGGGGCAAATATCTATGGAGCATCTTATGTGGCCATGTGCAGCATTATATGGGGCAAATGTCTGTATGGAGCATCTTATGGGGCCATGTGCAGCATGATATGGGGGCAAACATCTATGGAGCATCTTATGTGGCCATGTGCAGCATATGGGGCAAATATCTGTATGGGGCATCTGTATGGGGCCATGTGCAGCATGATATGGGGGCAAATATCTATGGAGCATCTTATGTGGCCATGTGCAGCATTATATGGGGCAAATGTCTGTATGGAGCATCTTATGGGGCCATGTGCAGCATGATATGGGGGCAAATATCTATGGAGCATCTTATGTGGCCATGTGCAGCATTATATGGGGCAAATGTCTGTATGGAGCATCTTATGGGGCCATGTGGAGCATTATATGGGGGCAAATATGTGTATGGAGCATTTTATGGGGCCATGTGCAGCATTATATGGGGCAATTATCTGTATGGAGCATCTTATGGGGCCACAATCAACATTTGTGCAGCATTATATGGGGCATATTTTGTATGGAGCATCTTATGGGGCCCATTATGAACTGTATGGAGCATTATATGGGGCTCCTGATTCAATATGGATATTCAAAAACACTTAACCTACTGATGTCTCAATTCTTTTTACTTTTATTGGTATCTGTTTTTATTTTTGAAATTTACAAGTAGCTGCTGCATTTTCCACCCTAGGCTTATACTCAAGTCATTAAGTTTTCCCAGTTTTTTGTGGCAAAATTAGGGGGGGTCGGCTTATACTCGGGTCGGCTTATACTCGAGTATATACGGTAATTGTGCAGTTTGTATGGAAATAGGGTGCATATACGACCTCATTGTGAAGTGTCATGTGACTTTAAAATGCACCAATTTTTTTTTTTTTTGCTTTTTTAAGCCACGAATTTGAAAATAAAATTTGGCTAAAACAAAATATGCTGACCCCACTTCTACGTCTTCATCTCCTTCTAGGGTTTGCAAAGTTTTCTGCTCCCTTACTAAGTCTTTCCACCTTTTCTCTGTATTATTTCTCTATCCAATCAGTAAAAGACCCCCGGGAATCTGCACTGAGATTCACCAGCTATGGGACTTCCACAACACAAGGATAATGGCTGGCATCCAGATTTGCAGCCTTGGAGACCAGTCAAATATTAAAAGGATGTAGAAGAACAGCGAGAATCTGAGCAGCAAACAGAAACTGTGACCAGAACAGCAGAAGCCGTCATAAAATGATACACTACATAATTAAGTCTTTGTTCTAGCAGTTTTTCTAACAGTATAATTTTCTACTGGATATACGCATGAGCTACAAATGGCCATTATTGGATTTTTGCACACAGAATGTTGCATTCCTCATGAATAATAATGCAGCCATGACTTTTCGAAACCTCAGAGTAATTGGTTTTACATTAATCTATTATTTTATTTCCATGTATAAAGCAGTTGTGTAAATCCTAGAAATTATGAATCATCACATTTATTTTAACTCTGGAGCTTCTATTAAAAAAAAGTTAAGCTTCATATTTAGGCACTAGTGATGAGCGAACGTGCTTGGATAAGTCATTATCCGAGGATTGTCGTGTGCTATCCGAATGACTTCAGCATGCTCGAATGATATGTTCAAGTCTTCGGGCCTGCATGTCTTGCGGCTGTTCGACAACCACAACACATTTCTAACAAACAGGCAATTCATGGATGTGTTGCAGCTACCGAACAGTCATATGACATGCAGCCACCAGGAATTGAATATATTTTTCAAGCACTGCGAAGTCACTTGGATAACACCTTATAGTGGCCTCTTCATCTGACACAAGAATGAATCCCAAAGTTTCAGAAGACTAACCATAAGTGGAGCGGACTTTATGACTAGTCACTTTCACTGAGGATCTATATTTTATGGATTGACTCACATATAATCTATTTTCAGTTTGTGAATCGGATGCGTGTGAAGGTCACAACAATTATGGATTTGTGTTGTAAGGAGCTGCAATATGGCAACATAAAGAGCTTTTTTTGCCAAAATGTATTAAGACTTGTATTTTACATGACAACAAGCATTATGAAGAATGGCATCATATGGAGGAAACCGGGTGTCTACGCATCTGTAAAAGTGGTAATAAACATTACATAATCCTATATCAAACCCACTGATTTTGGTGGGACAAGATGACAATCTATTTAGCAATTTTACCCCAATTCCGTGGAGATGAAAAGTTCAATGATACTTTTGATGCTACAGTAAAGGAGTCTTGCATCCTATAGTACATCTTGGCCATATCTATTGTGTCAAAGGGAACCTGTCACCCCCAAAATCGAAGGTGAGCTAAGCCCACCAGCATCAGGGGCTTATCTACAGCATTCTGTAATGCTGTAGATAAGCCCTTGATGTATCCTGAAAGATGAGAAAAAGAGGTTAGATTATACTCACCCAGGGGCGGTCCCGCTGCGGTCCGGTCCGATGGGTGTCGCGGTCTGCTCTGGGGCCTCCCATCTTCTTACGATGATGTCCTCTTCTTGTCTTCACGTTGCGGGTCCGGCGCAGGCGTACTTTGTCTGCCCTGCTGAGGGCAGTGCAAAGTACTGCAGTGCGCAGGCGCCGGGAAAGGTCAGAAAGGCCCAGCGCCTGCGCACTGCAGTACTTTTCTCTGCCCTCAACAGGGCAGACAAAGTACGCTTGCGCCGGAGCCGCAGTGTGAAGAAAGAGGACGTTATCATAAGATGGGAGGCCCCGGACCGGACCACAACGCCCATCATACCGGGACCGCACCTGGGTGAGTATAATCTAACCTTTTTCTCATCTTTCAGCATACATCGGGGGCTTATCTACAGCATTACAGAGTGCTGTAGATAAGCCCCTCATGCTGGTGGGCTTAGCTCATCTTTGATTTTGGGGGTGACAGGTTCCCTTTAATAAAAACATGTTCTCAAAACCTAACCAGAATCTTTCTCAGTTACAACATGACTATGGGCGCCTGCAGACAAGTGTCTGAAAAATTGTCAGTTTTATCCAGAACACTCAGACAATTTGTTTCTAATTTTTATCAGATTTTCATTTATGAGCCATCCATGTGTCCGTTATTTATGTCCATATGCAATCCATTTTCCTAAAACTTCATTAAAATCAAATCCAGTATCCTAGGTTTATAATAAAAATGCATTCATAAAAATTGGATGACGCTCTAATGGTCCATTTGGGATCCGATTTCTTTCTCGCACCCATAGACCGGAATGTGTCTGATCTGAGACCCAGAATAAATTAGTGTATGCTGTGCTTTTTTCTAAAAATCTTCCATCTGAAGAAGACTACTGAATAGCATCGGTCAGTGTGCTGTCACACACATGTGATGATAGAGTCCTATCAGTAACTTGTCTTGCATATGAAGCACATTTTTGTAAACTTTCTTGTAGGGCTTGCTCAGACGAGCGATGTTTCTCTTATCCGAGAGAATCGGATCGATTATGGCAATGACACTTGGCTCAAACTCTGATTAGAGTTTGAGCCGAGTGTCAGTTTACCGTGATCTGATCATCTCAGATAAGAGAATGAAATCACAGGTGCAGAGAAGACCGAGAACTTAATTTGTCAATCTTCTCCATTGTCTGTGTCCACACAAATTGGACTGCACTCGGATGACATCCAAGTGTAGCCCAATGTTTTACATGCACCCACAGATTTGAATGGTTGTGCGTGATCTGATTTACAGAGCCACTCGCATGAGAAGACTACATGAGAAAAGAAAAGCCAATCTGCACTGCCACGTAATATAACATTGGGCTGAGTGCTATCTGATAAATTATCAGATAGCACTCTTCCAAATCAAATGCTCATGTGAGTCAGCACTTAATGTAAGACTCTTCCCCAATGGAAGATTTTGGTTGAAAGGAGGAATGGGCATGTTGGGTTTCAATATGACCAATCCTGTGTTCTAAAGGCAGATAATCCATCAATTGCTTATTCTTCTTCAGGTGTTGCAAGTATGGAGGAATTGAAAGGATGGATAGAAAGAAATAGCCGTTGGCCAAACAAGCGTTCAGCCAACCATTATCTAGGCTTTAAGGCCACCTTAATACAGAACCCTAGGGAATCATCTCCTGCTGTACAGATTCTGAACATTGCTTAACCATGGACATGAGGACTAAACGGAATTTAAAAAAATGGATCAGAGAACTCAATTGTTGATCTTAAATAATAAGCACAAGTTACAGCTGTGTCATCAATAAACTCACTCAGCAGGTCCTGAGAAAGAAAAGATAGATAACATGTTAGGAACTGCACAGGAAGAGAACAGCTGAGTTAGAGAACATATATCCTCAGTGGAACAGTTTTGTACTAACCAACTCTTCACCCAGTTGCAAGATGTAAGAAATGTGCTGGACTCCGACCAAGACCCAATATACTTCTATCGAGAAACAGACAATAACGTATCTGTACACCGAGGAGTTACAGAATTCGTGGGAGGAAGCTAGGTGTTAGGATCAAAGGATGTGCACAGCATTGGTATGTGATGCCAAACAACCACCACAACATGCCTGAAATTACTGTAACTTCAATTACTTATGCCCCAGAGAAGCAAGAAAATCCTCAGGATTCAGAATAGAAGTTGAAAAGGAAAAATGTAGTATATGCATTACATTTATGAAGTGGAAGTGAAAACTTGTGCCCATCTAATACAATTAATTACTGGGGCACATCACCAGTAAAAAGTAAGAAAAAAAAAATCAATAAAAGCAAAAGGGTTCTGGTTCATTCACAGTTCACCAAAAATTCTATTTTTTTTTTCATGATTTTTAAATACCAAATTATGAAATCCTAGGAACTAGTGATGAGCATGCTCGGGTGCTACCCGAGCATTTATGGCGTACTCGAATAATATGTTCGAGTCCCCATGCCTGCATGCCTCGTGGCTGTTCGGCAGGCGCAGCACATGCAGGGATTGTCTAACAAACAGAAAATCCCTGCATGTGTTCTAGCTGTCTAACAGTTGCGAGACATGCATTATTCCAGCACCTTATCCAAGAACATTTGATCATCACTACTAGGATCCCTTCGCTTAAAGAGTTCTTTCACTTGGGGTAGCGCAGTCCACTTATAAATCCTTATAGACTTTGGTCTGCTGAGAATTCCACAATGTACTCACACAGAGCTCAGGAGATTAATGAAATTGCAATTCAGCAGGGAAAATTGAAAGAAAAATCGTCGATTACAATTAAAGTAGATTGCTTTACATGTCTCCAGCTACACGCCGCTGAAATTATATTTCCACAATAACTGTTATTCGATAAATGTATTACTCTGGAGGAAAACTGAGGAACACTGAAATGGATGCAAATGTTGCTGCTTCTTCGTCAGTTCATGCAACAGCAAAATCCTCATTCTGCCATCTCCAATGATGCAATTTAGTTCTGTCACAGGTATCTCGGCTTAACTCATTCACTATCTGGGTGATCACTACTGAACATTACAATGGCAGGCACTAGTGTCATCGTGTAAGTAAGAGTTAAGCTTCAAACCTGCTCTTTTAGACATTTTTACCATAGTAAATTATAGGCAACGACTGTTATCACTTGGTATAATTACAGGGGTGGAATCACAGTGTGCCTTTGAGATTTAAGTTCTCATGCAAGTCTTTTTCTAAAATTATGTTGTTTGTGTTAAAGGGGTTGTCCAGGACTTTAATATTGAGGGCGTACCATTAGAAAAGGTCAATGTGTGATTGGTGGGTGTGCAACACCTGGCACCCCACCGATGAGCTGTTTTTGGTGTCGTCGGTGGGTGGAACTGCTCAGTTACGAAGCTATTCAGCACATTGACTGTATAGTGGTCAAAGCAAGGTACTGCACATCCGCCTATTCAAATCAATAGTGGTTGGATGAGCAATACCTGGCCGTGGCCATAATGCAGTCAATGAAGCTGTGCAACACCGCTCTGCAACTGAGCAGTTCCGAATGCCGCCAACAGTGAAAACAGTTGACTGGCATGGGTACCGGAAGTTGCACCTCCACTGATAACTTATTCTAAGGGTAGGCCATCAATATTAAAGTCACAGATGACCCCTTTATTGAGATTCTGAACCTCTAAAGTTTGGCACTCAAAAATATTCATAACTGTTAGAGATGAGAAATTCAATTTGCACTGCCCTTATCCAGCACCTTGGTGCTTACTAGGCCACGTGTCATTATCATATTGCAGGATATAGCAAGTGCCACAGACATTCAGGATGCCAGGCACACTAGTGAAGACTGGCTGGCACAGAGGACTGGATTGGACACTGGAGAAGGGCTGAGCAAATAATTTTGCTCATCTGCTAATAACCTCGGGCAAATTTTCCACAAAAGGCAGAGTGTCTACCCACTTCATTTACACCTATAGCTTCTTATATTTTTAATAGACATATTAATTTTATTTACTTCCATCTTTTGATCTTGATCTCCAATGGAGAAGCAAAGAATCACAATGTGGTCAGTAGATCTGTGGTAAGCTCGGGGCTTGCATTCCAAAGACCATGTTCACACGTAGTGAAAATGCTGCATTTTTTCTGCTGCTTTTAATCTAGATATATTCTGAAGGTGCCTAAACCATAATATGTCACAATCTTCTCTGAATATTGTGGGGTTTTTTCTGCATTTTTGTATGTGGATTCCAATCCATTTTTATGCATTTTCAGTACAGAAAAATGTTTACTTACATGCATTTTTTTAGGGCTTCCCATAGAGAAAAAAATGCACCAGCAAATCGCACGGTTCAACAGCCTCTATGAATGCACAATGGACAGGAGTTTTCAGGAAAGGACATCCACATTGCTTTGACAGTTAGTCCACATTCAAACGATAAGTATTTGGTCAGTATTGTATATCCGTGTTTGTAAGCCAAAACCAGAAGTGGAACAATCAGAGGAAAAGTATAATAGAAACTCTTAACCACTTCTGTATTTATCACCCATTCCTGGTTTTGACTTACAGATACTGATGTAAAATACTGACCAAATACTGCTAGTGTGAATGCGGCCTTAAATCTAGCAGACTGAAAAGACACAGCATAAGAATCAATACATCTGAATAAATCTTTACTTATGATAATCTGCTTTCATAAATGGGATTTTTTATTCTTTTTTAACAACATTCATACATTTTACATACCTGAAAAGCCTATTTATTAAGAATAAACATGATTTCCTCTACATACATCATAAACAATAGGAACTGTCAAAATTTGAAGAGTTGAACTTTACTTTTAGTGGAGGCAAAATATTGATTCAAAGCTTTTTAAACATGAAGAACAAACAGAGGACGCTGCCTGCGCGAACACACATATGAACAGGTTATGAAGGAGCCCAGATTTTTTTTTCTTCTGGATTTGATCTCTTCAAGACATGTTTTGGAGAGAAGGGCACAATGTACGCAGATGGCTCGACTTTGAAGTCACTGAGCACCTGCTCAGCATGCCAAAATCCACCTGTAGTGGAGGGACTGTGATAACTTGGAGGCACGGCTCTGTTCCCAGCAAACTCTCTGGAGCTCTACGACTCAGTGTGGGCCACTATGCCTTTGATCTCAGCTGTCCATACTTTGAATGACTCTCTGCAATCGCTGGCAACAGTTAACTATTCTCTGTGCCAGAGTCTAAGTACTAACTGTACAGACGAGTGATGAGCGTACATGCGGAGATAAGGTGTTATCTGAGCATGCTCATGTGCCAATTGAGTGTCTTCACTGTGCTTGAAAATATGTTCAAGTCACCATGGCTTCATGTCTCGTGGCTGTTCGACTGCTAGAACACATGCGGGGATATCCTGTTTGTTAAGACAGCGGTGTGCCTTTCCAAATCAAGTCCTATTAGTTTAATTAAACACAGCTGGATTCCAATGAAGGAGCAGAACCATCTCAAGGAGGATCACAAGGAAATGGACGGCATTTGACTTAAAGGGAACCTGTCACCTCAAATTGGCAGAATATTTAAATGAGTTTTTACTGGTCCGATGGGCGGCATTTCCTCTCAATTTCTCCACCCCGTCCATCCCTGTTCTCTGCAATATGTTAGTGAATTAGAGTATGAACGCCATAGTTGGCGCGTGCGCAATGCAATCTTCGGTGGCGCACGCGCAGTATGCTTTATATATATATATATATATATATACACATACATACATATACACACACACAGCTCTGGCAAAAATTAAGAGACCACCACATCAAAACCCTGTGATGGGCAGCCCAATCTCCAGACCTGTACCACATTGAGAACCTCTGGAATGTAATCAAGAGGATGATGGATAGTCACAAGTAATCAAACAATGAACTGCTTAAATTTTTGTGCCAAAAGCAGTGTGTCAGACTGGTGGCAAGCATGCCAAGACGCATGAAAGCTGTGATTTAAAATGATGGCTATTCCACAAAATAGTGATTTCTGAACTCTTCCTGAGTTAAAACATTAGTATTTTTGTTTATAAATGATTATGAACTTGTTTTCTTTGCATTATTTGAGGTCTGAAAGCACTGTTTTGTTTTTTAATTTTGACCATTTTTCTTTGTCAGAAAATAAATCCAACATTTAATGCTTGAAAATTTGGAGACGTTATCAGAAGTTTATAGAGTAAAAGAACAATTTACATTTTACTCACAAATTTACCAAACTGAACATTTTGCAGTGGTCTCTTAATTTTTGCCAGTGCTGTGTTTATAACTACTTCTATACAAAGCAGGATAAAGTATCACAAGAAGCTAGGTCATGATTAGCACACAATAAATAAGATTTGGCTTTACAGGAGGAAGTAAAATCCATCCAAAGCTTGTAAAATGTAATCTGTCTGACTTGACTCTCAGCAGATGGCGTTGCACCTTCTGAGCCGTCTTGCAGACAAGGGCTGGAGGACAAACCGTCAATGGCAGAGGAGTTCAAAGCCATTATAATGCATGCAGTTTGGCTGCCAAGAAAAAGGCTTCTCAACAGAAAAAGTCGAATCACACAAACCACACATCAATGTGCATACACAAATTTTGGCTGCAGTGTCAGGTTGTTACAGGGCCCCCTCCAGCCTCGAGATTAGTTCTCATGTCTGAAGCAAAGATCCAGATGTTACCCCTTGACCGTCCAGATGGATTCAATCACAAAATACAGGAGTAAGGAAGTCTGATAAGTGTAGAGTCCCTATCACTACTCTGTAAACCTTACACAAATATTCTCTATTTAAATGCACTGTGGCAGCCAGGAGATGTTCTCAGAGCAAAGAAATCCTGTTAGAGTCAGGGTCCATTTTTTATATGTAGACATGTGGCATGATTATAGGCATGGGAGCTCACATACATGGACCTCATTTTACAATTATTAATGACTAGATTGTGGCCCGATTCTAACGCATCGGGTATTCTAGAATATGCATGTCCCCGTAGTATATGGACAATGATGATTCCAGAATTCGCTGATTGGTTGAGGCAACCTTTATGACATCATCGTCGCCATGGCAACCATTATGACATCTACGTCGATACTGTGCCCGTCGCTGAATCAGAAACGTGGGATGTCTACGTCCTTTATGACATCATCGTCGCTGTGCCCGTCGCTGATTGGTCGAGGCCTGGCGGCCTCGACCAATCAGAGACGCGGGTTTCTACGTCGATACTGTGCCCGTCGCTGATTGGTAGATTGTGGCCCGATTCTAACGCATCGGGTATTCTAGAATATGCATGTCCCAGTAGTATATGGACAATGATGATTCCAGAATTCGCGGCAGACTGTGCCCGTCGCTGATTGGTCGAGGCAACCTTTATGACATCATCGTTGCCATGGCAACCATTATGACATCATCGCCGCTGTGCCCGTCGCTGATTGGTCGAGGCCTGGTGGCCTCGACCAATCAGACGCGGGATGTCTACGTCCTTTATGACATCATCGTCGCTGTGCCCGTCGCTGATTGGTCGAGGCCTGGCGGCCTCGACCAATCAGAGAGGCGGGATTTCCAGGACAGACAGACAGACGGAAAAACCCTTAGGCAATTATATATATAGATGATAAATCAGAAAGAAGAGGAAGCCATTTGTGCAGCAGCTTAACTTAATTCCCAAGTGTTTGGTGAAGACCATTCACGGCGTTTAAGTTGCGATGCAGTCGTTGTATGACAAGGTGTTGCTGTGATTTTCAAATTGACTATTAAACTGGATTCACAGCTTTGGTGTCATGGCGTTTCCCCAACAGAGAGGGGCCAGAAGACCACGGTGTCTGATTTCATATACTCCTGCACCAATTAGAAGCCATTCACCATCATATTAAACAGTGCAGGTTGCTGCTAGCATTGCAGGGGTTAACCTGTTCAGTTGAAAGCTCTTAGAGCATTTCTGCCTTGAAGGTTCTCAGCTATACAGTGTTGGCCTCTCCCCTCTGTTATATATACTGACCTATGGCAATCAGGGATTGCCAGTGTTAGCTTCTCACCTCATGGTTCTGGAATTGGAGGTGTTATCAAAAATAAAATTCAGAAAATTACATTATGTATATATGTATATATATATATATGTATGTATATATATATATATATATATATATATATATATAAATAAATAAATGTATTTGCATTTTGCAGTCAGAAATAAGTATTTGATCCTTTTGGCAGACAATTCTTAATACTTGGTGGCAAAACCCTTGTTGGCAAGCACAGCAGTCAGATGTTTTTTGTAGTTGATGATGTTTTCACATATGCCAGGAGGAATTTTGATCCACTCTTCTTTGCAGATCATCTCTAAATCATTAAGATTTTGAGACGGTCGCTTGGCAACTCGGAGCTTCAACTCCCTCCATAAGTTTTCTATGGGATTAAGGTCTGGAGACTGGCTAGGCTACTCCATGACCTTAATATGCTTTTTGAGCCACTCCTTTGTTGCATTGGCTGCAGGTTTTGGGCCATTGTCTTGTTGGAAGACCTAGGGATGACCCATTTTTAATGTTCTGGTAGAGGGAAGGAGGTTGTCACTCAAGATTTTACAGTACATGGCTCCATCCATTCTTCAATTAATGCAGTGAAGTAGTCCTCTGCCCTTAGCAGAGAAACACCCCCAAAACAATGTTTCCACCTCCATGCTTGACAGTTGGGACAGTGTTCTTTGGGTCATAGGCAGCATTGCTCTTCCTCCAAGCACGGCGAGTTAATGCCAAAGACCTCAATTTTTGTCTCATCGGACCACAGACCACAGCACCTTCTCTCAATCAATCACACAATCATCCAGGTGTTCATTGTCAAACTTCAGACAGGCCTGCACATGTGCCTAATTGGGCAGGGGGACCTTGCAGGCACTGCAGGATTTTAAACATTTATGGCATAATGTATTACCAATTGCTTTCTTGGCAACTGTGTTTCTATGTGCCTTGAGATCATTAACAAGTTCCCCTGTGTAGTTTCAGGATGATCTCTCACCTTCCTCATGATCAAGGAAACCCCCATGAGGTGAGATTTTGTATGATGCCCCATATCGATGTCTATTGACAGTCATTCTGTATTTCTTCCATTTTCTCACTATTGCACTAATAGTTGTCTCCTTCTCACCCAACGTCTTACTTATGGATTTGTAGCCCATTCCTGCTTTGTGCAGGTCTATGACCTAATCCCTGATATAATAAAGCTTTTTGGTCCAGCCCATGTTGTAGAGGTTAGAGTCTGACTGATTATGTGGAAAGGAGTCTTTTATAAAGGTGACTATGTAAGACAGCTGTCTTTAATGCAGACAATGATTTGATTAGGAGCATCTAACTGGTCTGAAAGAGCCAGAACTCTTAATGGTTGGTAGGGGATCAAATACTTATTTCTCACTGCAAAATGCGAATAAATTTACTGTATATAATTTATGCAATGTGATTTTCCAGATTTTATTTTTGATATTCTATTTCTCAATGTTAAAATTAACCTACCCTTAAAATTATAGACTGTTCGTGTCTTTGTCTTATTTGCCCCACTGTAAGCCCCGAAGGGGCCGCTGAACCGATGCCAGGACACAATGTGAAAGGACTCTTACATCTGAAGAGCCAAAAAACTGTATTCAGATATTCCCAGAATATAACATTTCACTTGAGGAAAACACAGAATAAGTTATGAAAGTTTAAGCTACGTTTGACCTCCTCTTCAATGGTGTCAATCTTTTTTGCCAGACTTACTAGTGCACCCAGCCACACTATTGTGTCCAGATATTCTACAATATGTAAATTGACCTGCACTGTGGATTTAAAATCTGTATGCCAGTTTGTACTGCAGATGCAATTGCAGATTTCAGCCTTTGAAATGCAAAAATTCAATCTGAAGGCTCACTAAGTAATTTTTTGCAATGATATCTGCTGGACTATTTATTGCTGCGGTTCTCAAAATAGAAATTTCCCTGTGTGCACATACTCTTGTTTATTAAGTACAACTTTGATTTTCTGTTTAATAAAAACTATGGGTGAAGTCATTAAACAACTGCAAAATGTACAGATAACTGCAGACAGAAAAAACTCCCTGTCTTGGCATGTAAAAACCAAGTGTCTCACTCTACCTGGAGGAACAGTTACAGTCCCTTTTAAAACAAATAATAGTAATCTAGAAAAACATGACGCATGTCTATGGAATGTTCACTGGTAAATATACTGACACATAAGACAATCTAGTAAAAATACCGAATGTGAGGCTTATTACATCTGGGTGGTACCATTACTGGAAAGATTACACCGATCCATAATAATGTTTCCATTGAACACCTGCTATCTCAATATAGTGGGTACGGAAAGTATTCAGACCCCTTTAAATTTTTCACTCTTTGCTTCATTGCAGCCATTTGGTAAATTCCAAAAAGTTCTTTTTTTTTATCAGTAATGTATACTCTGCACCCCATCTTGACTGAAAAAAAACAAATGTTGAAATTTTTGCATTTGCACTCAGTATGGAGTAGAAACACCCTTTTGAGCTAGTACAGCCATGAATCTTCTTGGGAATGACGCAACAAGTTTTTGACACCTGGATTTGGGGATCCTCTGCCATTCTTCCTTGCAGATACTCTCCAGTTCCGTCAGATTTGATGGTGAACGTTGTGAACAGCCATTTTCAGGTCCCTCCAGAGATGCTCAATTAGGTTTAGGTCAGGACTTCGGCTGGGCCAGTCAAGAATAGTCAGAGTTGTTCTGAAGCCACTCCTTTCCTATTTTAGCTGTGTACTTAGGGTCATTGTCTTGTTGAAAGGTGAACCTTTGGCCAAGTCTGGGGTGCAGAGCACTCTGGAAGAGGTTTTCATCCAGGATATCTCTGTACTTGGCTGCTTTCATGTTTACTTCAATGGCAACAGTTATCCTGTCCCTGCAGCTGAAAAACACCCTCATAGCCTGATGCTGCCACCACCATGTTTCTCTGTTGGGATTGTATTGGGCAGGTCATGAGCAGTGCCTGGTTTTATCCACACATACCGCTTAGAATTAGCACCAAAAAGGTCTATCTTCATCTCATCAGACCAGAGAATCTTGTTTCTCATAGTCTGGGAGTCATGTGTTTTATAGCAAACTCTGAGGGCTTTCATATGTCTTGCATTGAGGCGAGGCATTCGAAGGATCACTCTGTCATAAAGGCCCGACTGGTGAAGGGCTGCAACGATAGTTGACTTTCTGGAACTTTCTCCCATCTACATACTGCATCCCTGGAGCTCAGCCACAGTGATCTTGGGGTTCTTTATTTCTCTCACCAAGGCTCTTCTCCCACTATTTCTCAGTTCGGCTGGATGGCCAGGTCTAGGAAGACTTCTGGTGGTCCCAAAGTTCTGCCATTTAAGGATTATGGAGGCCTCTGTGCTCTTAGGAACCTTGAGTACTGCAGAAATTCTTTTGTAACCTTGGCCAGAGCTATGCCTTGCCACAATTCTGTCTCTGAGCTCCTTGGCCAGTTCCTTTGACCTCATGATTCTCATTTAGTCTAACATGCATTGTGAGTTCTTATATACAGTACAGACCAAAAGTTTGGACACACCTCATTTAAAGATTTTTCTGTATTTTCATGACTATGAAAATAGTAAATTCACACTGAAGGCATCAAAACTATGAATTAATACTTGTGGAATTATATAAGCAGTCATCAAAGCAAAAGGTGGCTACTTTAAGGAACCTAGAATATAAGACATATTTTCAGTTGTTTCACACTTTTTTGTTAAGTATATAATTCCACATGTGTTAATTCATAGTTTTGATGCCTTCAGTGTGAAATTACAATTTTCATAGTCATGAAAATACAGAAAAATCTTTCAATGAGAAAGTGTGTCCTAACTTTTGGTCTGTACTGTAGACAGGTGTGTGCCTTTACAAATCAAAGCATATCAGTTAAAACACAGCTGAACTCCAATGAAGGAGTAGAACCATCTCAAGGAGGATCACAAGGAAATGGACAACATGTGACTTAAATATGAGTGTCTGAGCAAAGGGTCTGAATACTTATGACCATGTGATATTTACATAGTAACATAGTAACATAGTTAGTAAGGCCGAAAAAAGACATTTGTCCATCCAGTTCAGCCTATATTCCATCATAATAAATCCCCAGATCTACGTCCTTCTACAGAACCTAATAATTGTATGATACAATATTGTTCTGCTCCAGGAAGACATCCAGGCCTCTCTTGAACCCCTCGACTGAGTTCGCCATCACCACCTCCTCAGGCAAGCAATTCCAGATTCTCACTGCCCTAACAGTAAAGAATCCTCTTCTATGTTGGTGGAAAAACCTTCTCTCCTCCAGACGCAAAGAATGCCCCCTTGTGCCCGTCACCTTCCTTGGTATAAACAGATCCTCAGCGAGATATTTGTATTGTCCCCTTATATACTTATACATGGTTATTAGATCGCCCCTCAGTCGTCTTTTTTCTAGACTAAATAATCCTAATTTCGCTAATCTATCTGGGTATTGTAGTTCTCCCATCCCCTTTATTAATTTTGTTGCCCTCCTTTGTACTCTCTCTAGTTCCATTATATCCTTCCTGAGCACCGGTGCCCAAAACTGGACACAGTACTCCATGTGCGGTCTAACTAGGGATTTGTACAGAGGCAGTATAATGCTCTCATCATGTGTATCCAGACCTCTTTTAATATTTCTGTATTTTTTTTTTAATAAATATGCAAACATTTCTTCATTTATGTTTTTTTCAGTCAAGATGGGGTGCAGAGTGTACATTAATGAGAAAAAAATGAACTTTTTTGAATTTACCAAATGGCTGCAATGAAACAGTGAAAAATTTAAAGTTGTCTGAATGCTTTCCGCACTCACTGTAACTTCAGATGACACGTAAACTATTTGGTCACTCAACCTGACCTCTACATGCAGATGAAGAAAAGTTTTTTAAATATGTTGTAATCTATATAATTGCCTAAGGGGTACTTCCGTCTGTTTCTAACTTTCGTCTGTGTGTTGCAGAAATCCCGTGTTGCCGATTGGCCGTGGCCAGCTGGCTGCGACCAATCAGTGACAGGCACAGTCTGGCCGTGAATTGGTCCCTCCCTACTCCCCTCCAGTCAGTGCCCACTCCATACTCCCCTCCAGTCAGCGGGCAAATAGGGTTTCAGCAGTCCGCTACACGGAGTGCGCTACACCGCGGCATAACGCAGTCCTTTAACTCTATTTACCCTATGTGACCAACTTTTTACTATTGATGCTGCCTATGCAGCATCAATAGTAAAAAGATCTAATGTTAAAAATACAAAAAAAAAATTACATTCTCACCTTCCGGCGCCTTTCCCGCTCCTCGCGACGCTCCGGTCCCAAGAATGCATTGCGGCAATGACTCAAGATCACTTAGCGGTCTCGCGAGATGATAACGTAGCGGTCTCACGAGACCACTACATGATCACGTGCTGTCGCAATGCATTCTTGGGACCGGAGCGTCGCGAGGAGCATCGCTAAAAGCCTGGCCTGGATCCGGGCGCCGACGGAAGGTGAGTATATAGCGATTTTTTATTTTAAATCTTTTTTTTTTTTTTTTTAACAGGGATATGGTGCTGACATTGCTATATTCTACGTGGGCTGTGTAATATACTGTGTGGGCTGTGTTATATACTGCGTGGCCTGTGTTATATACTATGTGGGCTGTTATATACTACGTGTGCTGTTATATACTACATGGGCTGTGTTATATACTGCATGGGCTGTGCTATATACTATGTGGGCTGTGCTAAAGACTATCTGGGCTGTGCTAAATACTACTATACATATTCTAGAACTAGATGGTGGCCCGATTCTATCGCATCGGGTATTCTAGAATATGCATGTCCACGTAGTATATTGCACAGCCCACGTAGTATATTGGCCAGCCACATAGTATATTGCCCAACCACATAGTATATTGCCCAGCTACGTAGTATATTGCCCAGCGACGTAGTATATTGCCCAGCCACGTAGTATATTGCCCAGCCACGTAGTATATTGCCCAGCCACATAGTATATTGCCCAGCCACATAGTATATTGCCCAGCCACATAGTATATTGCCCAGCCACATAGTATATCGTCCCACCAACTTAGTATATTGCCCAGCCACATAGTATATTGCCCAGCCACATAGTATACTGCCCAGCCACATAGTATACTTCCCAGCCACATAGTATACTGCCCAGCCACATAGTATACTGCCCAGCCACATAGTATACTGCCCAGCCACATAGTATACTGCCCAGCCACATAGTATATTGCCCAGCCACATAGTATATTGCCCAGCCACATAGTATATTGCCCAGCCACATAGTATATTGCCCAGCCACATAGTATATTGCCCAGCCACATAGTATATTGCCCAGCCACATAGTATATTTCCCAGTCACGTAGTATATTTCCCAGTCACGTAGTATATTGCCCAGTCACGTAGTATATTGCACAGCGACATAGTATACAGCACATAGCCACGTAGTATACAGCACAGACAAGTAGTATACTGCCCAGTCACGTAGTATAGTGGCCAGTCACGCAGTATATTGCCCAGCTACGTAGTATGTTGCCCAGCCACGTATGTAACAGGTTAAAAAATAAAAAACATACTCACCTTCCGAGGGACTCTTGTAGTGATGTCGCCTGTGTGCGGTGCACGTGGCAGCTTCCGGTCCCAGGGTTGGTATGAGCACAGGACCTTTGATGACGTCAAGGTCACATGACCATGACATCATGGCAGGTCCTTCTCGCATAGCATCTTTAGCACTGGAACCTGCCGCTTGCACTGCAGAGGACAGGACGCGACGTCGGAGGGTGAGAATAACCTTTTTTTATTATTTTTAGTTGTAACATTAGATCTTTTTACTATTTATGCTGCATATGCAGCATCAATAGTAAAAAGTTGGTCACACAGGGTTAATAGCTACGTAACCGGAGTGCGTTACACCGCGCTCCAGTAACGCTGCCATTAACCCTGTGTGAGGGCTGACTAGAGGGGAGTATGGAGCAAGCACTGACTGCGGGAAGGAAAGAGCGGCCATATTGCCGCCGGACAGTGGCCATCGCTGATTGGTCGTGGCAATGGTCATGGGCATTTTGCCACGACCAATCAGCGACTTGGATTTCCATGACAGAGAGGCCGCGACCAATGAATATCCGTGACAGACAGAAAGACAGACGTTAGTGACCCTTAGACAATTACGGTATATAGTAGATACCCGATGTGTTAGAATCGGGCCACCATCTAGTTATTGATAAACTGGGAGGAAAGATGGTCCATGAAAATCTCCCAAAATGATGACTAGTACTGGTCTTCCTCTTAGATTTTCAGCATCAAAAATCAGGACAGCAATAATTATGATTTGAGAGCAGATTGTGTCAGACTAGACTTAAGAGTGCATAATCAAATACATGGGATTACCAGTGACCCCCGTGATGTGGGCACCTGGAGCTTGCACCTTCTTTTTATATATTATATAGTCACAATTTTAGAAAAGACAAAGAAAAATGGCACTCTAAGTGTGATACCCTCTATATAAGACATAGCGAGCAATGGATTATATCTGCTTACCTGGTTGGGTTGTGACCTGGCACAACTCCTTAGTTGTAATAAAGGGCTGCTGCACCGACTGCTGACCCACAACATGCTACCATATATACTTGACTCCCCCGGAAGGCACACGCAGCTGAAACGCGCATTGGGGTCGTGGCACCATCAGACCAAAGGCAATGGAGATGAGGTGATGTTGTTATAATTACTATCGCTATGCTCGCTTTACGTATTTATGTATAAGTGGTGGGTTATGATCCCTATGCCTCTGCAGGCAAGAGTAGTGGAATACCCACTTGGTTAAACAATATTGGGGCAATAGGAGATTGAAACTTTTTTACAACTGCCTTTTGGTCTGTGGTGTCTAGTGCTTGTATTAGTACCTCACTATTCATACTATCTATGGTATTTTTATGTTACTTTTTCATTAAAATCTATTAATTAACTTTTTATGTGGAGTTCCTTTTTGCATAAATTAGTATAGGTTACGTATATACTCGAGTATAAGCCAGCCGGAGTATAAGCCGAGGCACTTAATTTTGCCATGAGAAACTGGGTAAGCTTATTGACTTGAGTATGCATTGTCCCCATATGTCTGTTCTGTATGCATGGCTCCCCCGTCCCTATCCTTGTATGCATGGCTCCTTATTCCCTATCCTTGTATGCATGGCTCTCCCATCCCTGTCATTGTAAGCATGACTCCCCCGTCCCTGTCATTCTATGCATGGCTCTCTGGTTCCTGTCCTTGTATGCATGGGTCCCCTATCTTTTTATGCATGTTTCATATTAAAAAAAAATAAAACATCCTCAATGACTTGAGTGTAAGCCGGGTATGCATTGTCCCCTCATGCCTGTTCTGTATGCATGGCTCCCCAGTCCCTATCCTTGTATGCATGACTCCCCTGTCCCTATCCTTGTATGCATGACTCCCCCGTCCCTATCCTTGTATGCATGGCTCTCCCATCCCTGTCGTTGTATGCATGATTCCCCCGTCCCTGTCATTGTATGCATGGCTCCCCGGTCCCTGTCATTGTATGCATGGCTCCCAGATCCCTGTTGTTGTATGCATGGCTCCCTGGTTCCTGTCCTTGCATGCATGGGTCCCCTATCCTTTTATGCACATTTCATATTAAAAAATAAAACATCCTCCTGACCTTCCTGCGTGCCTTGATGCATCTTGTTCCGGCTCCAGAAGCTTTTCCTGCTGAGCGATCACGTGGCCCCACTCATTAAGGTAATGAATATTCACTCCACGCCTATGGGAGTAGAGAGCTGTGCATATTCATTACCTTAATGAGTGGGGCCACGTGTTCACTTGGCAGGAAATGCTGCTGGCGCCGAAACAAACAAGATGCAGTGACTCCATAAGGGTGCGCAGGAAGATGTGTAGGATGTCTTTTGGAATTCGGCAGCTGCGTGTATCACTGTGAGCGCTATAAGAGAAATTAATATTAATTTCTCTTTAGCAGCGGGCACAGTGACAGCCGGAGCTGCCAACTCCTGCCTCATGTGACTCGCTGCTTTCTCTCCCCCGCCTGCCTTCTGGGACAATTGACATGTGTATAAGCCGAGAGGGGCGTTTAAAGCACACAAAAATGTGCTGAAAAACTCGGCTTATACAAGAATATATACGGTATATCTAATGAAGGAGTCGACCTGACTTGGAAACACGTTGTATGAATGAATAGGGATCTAGAGAACATACATCTACATCCCTGTCTTCAATCTGTGGCAGCACCCAAGAATCACGGCTCCTTTTCCTATTTGGTTTGAATAACCAATTTCGAAAAGACAGCTGACCAGGATGCAACGTCCTCATTTCTACTAGTTTGCTCTTAGTCTTAGGTTAAGGTCACACAACCATTTTTCTCTCATTCGAGAGAATAGATTCAATTATACTAATCACACTTTCACCAAACTATAATTGTAGTTTGATCCAATTTTCTCAAATGCGGAGAAAAATAATTCTTCATCTTCTCCATTCTGTCAGTTACTAAAAATCGGGCTGCACTTGGATATCATCCAAGTGCGGACCAATTTTTTCCATGAACCCCTAGATATAAAAGGGAGTGTGCAATCTGATAACTGGAGGCAACTTGTGCATTCTACAATTTTTTTCCTTGGACCACTCGGCCCGTGAAAAAATAATTGGACAAGACATGTGCATAGAGTAATGAGGACAAGTGCTATCCATCAAAACAAAGGAATAGCACTTGTTCGATTTTTACGGCAGTCTGCATGAGCTGTAAATGTGGCTGTAACATACCTGTTGCATTTCCTGTCTTCCCTGCCACATTTGTTGTGAATTCTGTGGTCAGGCTCCCTCCTGTGGTCATGAGTGGTACTTCGGCTGGTTCTGTCCATGAGCTTCCTTTGGTGGATGTGAGTGGGGCTGCGGCTTCTGAGTTTCCTTCCTCAGGTGACGAGGTTAAGTCGTTAGGTGCTGTTCTATTTAACTCCACCTAGTTCTTTGTTCCTGGCCTCCAGTCAATGTTCCAGTATTGGTCTTGCTCTCTCCTGGATCGTTCTTGTGGCATGTCTGCCCTGCATAAGCCAAGTTCTGCTTGTGTTACTTTTGTTTGCTATTTTTTCTGTCCAGCTTGCTATATTGGTTTGTTTTGCTTGCTGGAAGCTCTAGGACGCAGAGGGAGCACCTCCGTACCGTTAGTCGGTGCGGAGGGTCTTTTTGCGCCCTCTGCGTGGTTGTTTGTAGGTTTTTGTGCTGACCGCAAAGTTATCTTTCCTATCCTCGGTCTATTCAGTAAGTCGGGCCTCACATTGCTAAAATCTATTTCATCTCTGTGTTTGTATTTTCATCTTTACTCACAGTCGTTATATGTGGGGGGCTGCCTTTTCCTTTGGGGAATTTCTCTGAGGCAAGGTAGGCTTATTTTTCTATCTTCAGGGCTAGCTAGTTTCTCAGGCTGTGCCCGAGGCGCCTAGGTCTGGTCAGGAGCGCTCCACGGCTACCTCTAGTGTGGTGTGATAGGATTAGGGATTAGGGATTGCGGTCAGCAGAGTTCCCACGTCTCTGAGCTCGTCCTATGTTATTAGTAACTATCAGGTCATTTTCAGTGCTCTTAACCACCAGGTCCATTGTGGTTCTAAATCACCAGTTCATAACACACATTGGCTTGCACATGTGCCATACATTTGCTGTATTCCAGGATGATTGCAGTGGCTTTTTTAAGGGAAATACACAGGTTCAGCAATTGGCAGAAAGAGCTTTAGGTTTTTTTTTCTAAAAGAGGTTTTGCAGCAGCTCTGGCACTTTTTCAGCCACCTAATAAATTATTATCACCCTAGACCTTCATGGTGACTTGTGCTTTATATTAAAAAGAAGACTGGCATGTTATTCCATATAAGCACAGACACAAATGCAAGCTATTTCTCCAAATTATTATTATAGCACCATTTATTCCATGGCATTTTACATGTGAGGAGGGGTATACATAAGAAAAACAAGTACAATAATCTTAAACGATACAAGCCACAACTGGTACAGGAGGAGAGAGGACCCTGCCCACGAGGGCTCACAATCTACAAGTGTAGTATTCTCAGAAATTAGAATACCATATATAGAACATTTGGCTCATACATTGAGAAACATGGTCAATCATTCGGTTTTGTGTTAAGCAATAAATTATCTAGGATGCAGAATTTACAGCACATTTAGTCTACGTAGGATAAAGGAATCTACTCCTAATCAAAGAATCAAGCTGCCGACATGTTTCTCCCCATAAATATGCTGTCTGGCAACCACATTCTATATAATTTATCGCTTAAAGTGGACCTGTCACCATGATTTCATAAATAGCATTCTTTGGAAATATTCTACAGCTTCTTAATGTCACAGAGGAAATTCGTCAATGCTATAACCTTCTCCTCTGTAAATCATCCAAACAGATTGCAAAGACATCAAAGAAAGTGGTTGTGTGTGATGCCAATGTTTTAGTCTACTTTACTATTTTACTTGGTTATATAGCGCCATTAATTCCACAGAGTTTTTACAGACATCACCATCACTGCGCCCATTGAAGCTCATAATATAAATTCCCTATCAGTATGTCTTTGTAGTAGGGAAGGAAACACGACTACTTGTTGAAATCCACAAAAACAGGGAGAATAGACAAACTCCTTGCAGTTGTGGTTTTTGGAAGATTTTTTATTATTACTTTTTGTACATTCACTGTGTTAACATTGGGGGTATAAACCGCAATGCTCCTCTGGGAAATATACTAATTATGCAAATTGTCTCTTCAGAGAGGAAGAGAACTAGAACTCTAGTGCCACCTATTGGAAGTAGCAATCCTACAAGTCAATGTCGACCCTTTAGCGAGCCTTGTCACATGACTTAGGATAATAGCCAAACCAGAATCTCAATTTGCAGACACTGTTTCGGGGTACTGCCCCTCATCAGAGCAAAGTGGAAATCTGGTTTGGCTGTGTGAGAGGCGTCCAACCGATATCCAAGAAGTATAATTTCTCCTTGCGGAGTTTGACATGCTATGCATGCCAAGATGAGGAGACTTAAAGCCGCAATGTCGCAACAGTGTTTGGCTATTATCCTAAGTCATGTGACAAGGCTCGTTAAAAGGGTCGACATTGACTTGTAGGATTGCTACTTCCAATAGTTGGCACTAGAGTTCTAGTTCTCTTCCTCTCTGAAGAGACAATTTGCATAATTAACATATTACCCAGAGGAGCATTGCAGCTTTAAGTCTCAGGAAAGATTGTAAATCATTGAGTAGGACTGCCCACTAGATTTATATGCATAGACACACCAGGAATCACAATGAACAAAATGTAAGGTTTAATGAAACTTTCTCCATAAAACGGTGTATCAATCTGATCAGTTCTTACTGCTCTATAACATCTTGCCTGTGGATCAGAGAAAATATGTAACATGACAGGTTCCCTTTAAATGTTGATATTACCAATCAGTTGCCAGCTAGCTGATGTGGTCCACCAACAGGGTCATCAACCATAACTATACATATGGTCTGGTCTAGGACACTTTATTGCTCTACAATGCCAACAGAACTGGGCTTTTTCCTTGACTGGCATTACTGAATTGTAATTCGCGGTTAACCCTCCCACACCAAACAGCAGTTTCTGACCTCAATATATACATTATGAACACATTCTCAGCATCCAAACATAACACAGCTTTCTTCTGTTTTCTTAGGTTCAGCTGCAAATACTTTATGACCAGACATCTAATCCACACAATGATAAGTCATCAGCCAGCTTTCTTATTCACATACATTTTAGGCACAAACTGAAATTTTAAATCAATGGGACAGAACTGTTCCTCCGAATGCCTTTAGAAACATAAGTAGCATGCGCCATCAGATACCATATGGCAGGATTATGTCTCAAAGGCTCAAAATTATTAATTGTGCTATAGGATACTGCGCTTATCTCAGATTAGGTAAGGTCTAGGAGATAATCTAGTTAACGTGTAAAGTAAATTTATTAATTTGGATCTATGGTTAATTTGTTTTTTTTAAATAATACATTTAATTAGATAAATTAATGTTGAAAATAGAGAATTACTGTAGTAACTGCATTATTTACTGCAGTTTATAATGCACCATTGTTTGCTTTTTTTTCATTTTGGCTTTTTTTCTCAAAATAAAAAAAGATATTAAGAAAATAGGGACTGAAACATGAAAAAAGACAATTAGGAGGAAGTTCTTCTTGAACAGCGTGACTTTCAGTTTTTAAACTGGTGAAAAACATCTTAAAGCCTTAATACACATTAGACTAATGCTGGCCGACATATTATGTCGGGGTAGACAAAAATCCAGCATCTCCATTTTTGAACTACAGACTCTAATGTTCTCACCAAGATAAGCAGATAGAAGACTCCAGAAGCGCATCTCTCGAAGAGAACACAGGAGTGCTCAACCGACCAAATGCGAAGAGTCGGAAGAGATACCATCCAGCTGAATAATCATACAAAGCATCTTCAGCCGGTAGCTATCTATTGTGTATGGGGCTTCACAGTTAATGCTGTATTGTAAACGAATCAAATGAATTATCCGATATAAGGTTCTAGAGCCCCTTATAGGTAACTATACTTTATAACAGGGCCGGACTGGCCATTGGGCAATTCTGGCAAATGCCAGAAGGGCCTGTCTGGTCATGGGCTGCCTTCTCTGCTACATTGTTAACAGATTCGATGTTCTCAGGACACCCATACTGTTAAGAGTTGTGATGGAGCACAAAGTTGCTGACTCCGTCACTTACCCCAGCAGCCACGGGTATCATTCGAAATATAGATCTTGTAGTAAATCTTTCTTTCCTCCATCCAGGGTAATATTAGTAATATATCCATTCTGGTTCTTGGGGACGGGGACAACATGGGCCTGTGTGATTTCAAATGCCAGGGCTGAATTTCAGCCCCAGTACGTACCTGCTTTATAAGGTGCTGTCTTAAGGTACCTTCACACTAAACTTCACAACGATATCGCTAGCGATCCGTGACGTTGCAGCGTCCTGGCTAGCGATATCGTTGTGTTTGACACGCAGCAGCGATCAGGATCCTGCTGTGATGTCGTTGGTCGCTGCAGAAAGTCCAGAACTTTATTTCGTCGCTGGACTCCCTGCAGACATCGCTGGATCGGCGTGTGTTCAGCGATGTCTTCACTGGTAACCAGGGTAAACATCGGGTTACTAAGCGCAGGGCCGCTTACTAACCCTGGTTACCATCGTAAAAGTAAAAAAAACAAACACTACATACTTACCTTCAGGTGTCTGTCCCTGGCGCTGTGCTTCTCTGCACTCCTCCTGCATCCTGTGTCAGCGTCAGCCAGCCGGAAAGCAGAGCGGTGATGTCACCGCTCTGCTTTCCGGCCGCTGTGCTCACAGTCAGTGCAGGAAAGCAGAGCACTGGGGACAGACAGCGGAAGGTAAGTATGTAGCGTTTGCTTCTTTTACTTTTACAATGGTAATCAGGGTAAACATCGGGTTACTAAGCGCAGCCCTGCGCTTAGTAACCCGATGTTTACCCTGGTTACCGGCACCGTTGGTCGCTGGAGAGCTGTCTGTGTGACAGCTCTCCAGCGACCAAACAGCGACGCTGCAGCGATCGACATCGTTGTCGGTATCGCTGCAGCGTCGCTTAGTGTGAAGGTACCTTTAGTCAAATTTTTGCAGCTAGTCAGGCAAGATGCTATGTCTTCATTCAATGATAGCAAAACATGGCCCCATCCTTGAAATAGATGCAGATCTGGTCTGTAGGCACTATGGGTTTTAATATACCATACAACCCATCATGAAAAAGTAAGTGGTCTCGAAAAGGTTGTCCAACAGACCTTTTTGGGGGCATCGATGCTTCTAAAATAAAAAAGAGGCATACTCACCCATGAGCTCTTTGTATCCAGAAATGGCCACATTGAAAGTCTAACCTGGCTCAGGAAGATATGTCTACTCCAATAAGGAGTCACAGGACCACTGAAGCCCGAGATTAGCGGCAGCAGACAGGTGACTATAAAAGCACATTATTGGGTGCTTCTCTGATAATGCCCCCTTCTAATAACCTGCTGCAGCAAATCACAGGCTTTAGAGGTGCTATAGCTTCGAAACGGAGCAGACATCGCTTCCTGGATTGGTGCAGAAATCTGGATTGCCCTGCACTAGATACATAGGGTTGCTTCTAGGAGAGTGTGCCTGCGTTATTTTAAAAGAATCCATGCCTAAAATATTATTCATTGTTGAGCAATTGCTTGAAGATCATGATGACCCTCGATTGCTAATCACAGATGGATTTCTCAAAAAAAAAACTTTTGTAAGAATCTGTATACTCAAGGCAGATTTGTTGCAGACTTTGTTGTGACTGTTCCATTAATCTGAATGAAGATTGCAAAAATCTAAGCACTGGCTGCACAAACAACCCGAAGAATGGATCTGCGTTTTAGCAATAGAAATGTCTGCAACAAATCTGTAGGAACAATGTCACAAAAAAAGCCAAACCTAAACAAATACAAGCCCAATCAGTGGTATAAAGATGCAAAGAGTGAGAATACTGAAATTAAGTCGCTGCTTAGGAGAATGTTTGAAATCTGCAAACTACAATTACAGGGAGGATTCTGTCTAACAGCCATTATTGAATGGAAAACAGTTACGAAAAGTGACTGCTGAAAAATCCAGCCATTCTTTTCATTTTGGCTTTTGTATATTCCTTTTTTTTACATAGAAATCTCCACGGGACACAGTACAAAGATGTTCAATATAAAAATGTGGTTATTTTCATACCAACAATACAAAAGAATAATAAAAAAATGATTTTCCTGGCTACAATTTGGGTTTGCATGAGAAATGTGTTGCTTTTCTTCTCTGTGAAACTTAAAATGGCCCATGATTCACAAAGTCTGTATAGGCAGGTCACATTGTGACAGGCCGAGCTTATGTGTGCACAAAATCCTGAATAGATGTTGTCAGACCAGACTCTTGGGGGGGGTTTTGTTTGGGGTATAAAAAAGCAACAAAGGAAATAAAAAAGCGAGACTTTCAAGCACATTAGCTACAGTGAAGAAGCCTTCCTCCCTGCCCCCTTTCCCAAGGGCTTTGAAAAGGACATTAAGATGTTCCCTACGAGGAAATGTTTTAGTGCCAGAACCAGACTGAAAAGGGACTGAGAGCCGCTGGTGTTGAAAGGTTCGCCATACTAGGCAGGTTCACCAACAGCGGGCCCTTCCACACTGAGAGGGACAGGAAGAAACAGTGTTCTGCTCTGAACGCAGGTCATCCATTCAGGTTTCCATATGCACAATAACAAAGCTGCCATTATGTAACTACTCACAGGGAGATGCTTTCTTAACCAAAGCACCGGGCTTCATCTATTATATGACTCTGATGCTCCTCATTGACTTCCAGTATATTATTCCGGATGGAAATATTTTTTACAGTATACTTTCCAATTTAATCTATTTATCCATCATTTTATATTTAAAGGAATTGTCCAAAACTTGTCAAAAATACTAGTGTAAAATAATAACATACTTCCTGCACCAATGCCATTACAACGATGTTGATGCATGGTCTCCCGAAGCTCACATGAAAATTGTATGCCATGGGAGCACTGCAGCCTATCAGAGGTTGCTGATGGGCTGCAGTGATCAAACTTCTCTTGGATGAAACTCAGGCCGACCATTAGCCACCACTGATCACCACCAGTGTCATAGTGTGCAGGGATACACCTAAAATTAGCAACATCCAGTTGTCGATTTATTCATAAATTCGTAGTAGGACTAATCGAAGAACGGCACAACATACAATTGTAATGAAGGATGCTCAGAATAATTTTTTGCTTAAGGGAAATAAAATTATTTCCAAAAACAGGTATGTTAGAAGAGGCGGCAGTCTTTCTTAAATTAATACATAAAAATTACTGTGATGTTCCGTGACTATACAAGAAGCAACACAGCTGGCATTAAAAGTTTCAATGAAAGATGAATTTTACAGCTGATTGCCATCCAGGGAGAAAAATAAAGCTGATAGATTATTTATGAAGGACCTGACTGCTCCCATTAAAGGGGTTGTGCAATATTAGACAACCCCTTTTTAATAGGTCAGCTCTGTAACACTAAAGAAAAAAAATAGTATACTTCTTTGTCGGATTGGTGCCACATATGCAATCTATCTTGGGTCTTTTTTAGGTGGTGGTGATATTAAATGGTATTCCCATCTCCAAGATCCTATCCCAATATGTAGTAGGTGTATTAGTAATATTAGTAAATACTTCCAATTAGAAATGTAGTATGGTTTTTCTGATTTGCTATGTCTCTTTCCTCATGTGCATTGCAGGACCTTAGGTATCCATGGTTACAACCACTAGCAACTAGCTGTCACTAGATCAGTGGTTGTAACCATGGATACCTAAGGTCCTGCAATGCCTGCACATGAGAAAAGAAATAGTGAATCAGATAAACTACACTACATTTCAAATTGATGGTATTTGATAACATTATGATTTGCACATGTTTAGATGAAAACTGGAATGACAATAAGCACAAGAGGGTCTTATCCGGATTACAAAGGAAAAAGTAAAATATGATTTGCTCCCCTGAGGGGTTGTGAAAGTCGTAACCAGTTTGTTACCTTTTAAACAAAGATGGCTTCTGCAGGTCCACCAAACAGTAAGCACACTTGCAGATGAAAGTGGATTTAAAACCTGTGATACAGAGGATCCAATAAACAATAGGAAACCAGATGCGGGATGAATGTGGTTTTGTCAACGCATTTTGGGTGATCATATTTCTTCATCGGGATAAAAGAGTTCATTGTGGTTTGTCCTGATGAAGTGGTTTGTACACCTCGACAAATAAAATAAAACCATATCCATACCGTATGCATCGTCAACAGCGTAGGTTTTATATCCACTTTCATCTCCATGTGTGCATACTAACATTATTATTATACCTACTACATATTTAAGTCATGTAATCACTGCAGTCAATCAGTGGCCACTGTTTGGCTGCAGCCTTTACTCTTTCGTCAGACGTAGTGCTGCATGGAAGAGGTACAGAATGACTCCATCATGCAAAGTCAGTATTAAGACATCTATGCATTAGTTTGCAAAGTTTCTTGATTGTTTCTGTGTACTCATTTGCTATTCACTGTGGTCACTCTTGCTATAATGCAATGCTAACTTTTGCAATTTATTTTTGAGCACTTCTACATTTTTCATCTTTTGCTTTTGTATTTTAGTCATCAATATGTATTCCTTTTGGGGAATAGAGTTTTTCAGCCTGAATACTATAGACATACCTCTTTAGCATCCTAATATGAATTTATTCCATTTCTTTTCCCAGCCTTGTTTGTTTGCAATGTCTTGTGTGCTTTTTGTTGTATTTAAAGTTAATTGCATTTAATGAAGATACATTTTTATTACTTATGTTTTCATTTATTCTCTTTTGTTTGGAGTATTTTAATATAATATTGTTAGTACAGCCTGACATTTTTTCAGCTATTTTGTGGTCATTTTGACACTTTTGGTACAAATTGAAGTCTGTTGGACTATATGGATAAACCTATTTTTTAGGAGGACTAAATAAAGAATTGTGTAATGCAGACATTTAATGAAAAGTTCCTCCACCATTTTAGAAGATTTTAGTCCATCAGACATTTCAGAAGAAGGAACAGGTCTCTTTTAGCAAATAAAGTAAAATATAATTTATTAATTAATTTATCTTTTTGGCCAAGTTGGAAAAATACAATTTTTTCAGGGAATGTTGCCTGAAAATGTATATGGCCACCATCAAAGCTCCCATAGATGTTCTCATTCAGTATTTCTAAACTCCAGAGTGTTTGTATTTGGTGCAGCAAAGAATATAACTAGAGTTGACTCAACCTGGGGTTCGTACCAGACAGGTTGTGTCCTGTTTGGTGCTAAACGGTGTAGACAGACTTCTCCTGGAAGTTATTTGGAATATTCAGAGTTTCAGGAGGAAGGAGAGCGAGAGAGAGGAGGGAGATGAGAGGACCAATGGAAGTTCTGGTGCCAGACACGAATTTGAACCAGAGCCCCACTAAAAACAATGATGACCCAAACTGTGGAAAAAAATCTCTTCTCTTGGAACTGATCATTGCAACGGACTTCCGGGGAAAGTCAGAGTTCATAGTCTAGCACCCAACATTAACTGTTCGGTATGAACTCCAAACTTTTAAGTTTGGGTTTGCTTATCTCTAAACATAACTCCATCATGAAATAAAACCTGTAGGCCCCCAAATTCATAAGGAGGCTATTTTGTAGATGCAAAATAAGCTAATTAATTAGAAAAAGGCATATTCCAGATGTCTGAAGATGGAAACTTCTATTGGTTTCACATGACATCAGTTCTATTTTTCTGTTCTATACTATTTCTGTGCAGTAATTAAAAAAGTTTTTGAGATCTCAAAATTGTAGATTTTCATTCAGCAGAACATTACAATTGTCACCAATTACTGCTTGTAGTGCATTGATCATTAGTTATATGATTGCACCGGCAGGCTGTGCTCCTACACGCCTCATTTCACATTCATAAAGTGATATTATTTATAGTGGAGATTTTCCAGCTCATACTTCCATATTTTATAGGAATTATTTGCCACAGTGGATGGTAGTTTCTATAATAGTGCTTCTTATTGTGCTCTTAAATCGTTTGAAAAATTGTTCATTATTCCTTTAAAAAAAACAAAACCTGATACATATTCTGTAGAAAATACTAATTAAAACATGTAAAATATGGAAATTAAGGATTAAGTGAGAACATTTAGAGTGCATAGAAAGTCTGCTCCTTCTCTATGCAGCAAATGTCACTGAGCAAAAACATCCAGCTAAATACAAAGTCAAAGGGGAAAACAATACAGTTGATCCAAAGGTAAAACTAATTACCGTATATAGGTCAATAATATCGAGTTGCAATACATAACACTCATTTAGGTTTTATTACATCCGATTTGGCCTCCATAGTGAAAGCAGAGCCATTGCATACATCCATGTCTACATTGTAAAGAACAGAGATACGTGGTCACAACTTGCTACCAGTATTGTTCCAACCAGTACGGAAAGGATCATGGGATGCTCCATCTACGATTAGATAATGGACCACTCAAATCAAGTGTTATGTACCATATCCAAGCACTAAACATGTACAAGAGAAGATCTATCATGCACATGTCCCATTCATATAACTGGGCTGGCACTCAAAACCTGTCAATTGCGTACACTACCTGGCAGAAGCAAAAATCTGCCAACACAATGTTGTATCTACCACTCATATTATCCAGTTCAGTAGAGGAAACTCTACTGAATCCTAACACTTTGGTGGATTTGCCAAAGCATATAATTGGGAGTGTCCAGGATGGTATTGGATATATTTGGTTTCAATATGCCCTATCCCATATTCAAACAGGAGTTGTACTGTTGCTAGAGCTGCCTGGTGCCATCCTCCTATTGGAAATACATGTATGGCTTGTCGAGCCGATAGTGCATGTAACTGAGGGGGTACAGGCACTTGCAGGCAAGGCTGTAGAGTTGGCAAGCCAAACCCCTGACTCCTTAATTTCCCTGACTTCTGACTCCACAGCACTGCCTCATTACTGAACATGTACATAAAGTCCAGCACAAATTCATCTCAACTAAAATCCGAGATGCTTAGATCAGGAACAGAAGAGACATTTATAGGACATTTTATAACTTTCCCAAATTACTATGAACACATTTACAGCTCATCCTGCATTGCTCTACTGAACCCATTTGATTACCGTATATATTTTACTAGTCAGAGTCGGTCCATTTTATACCGACTCTACCAAAATGGACACCGCCTCCACTGCTAGCAGGGGTTGTATGGAGTGGCAAAATAGTCATGCACTTAAATCTCTCTCTGTCACCATCTGCACAGAATCTGTAAGTTTTCCCACCTCTCAGATTTCTTAACTTCAGAACCAAACGGATACCGATTAATGAGATTCCAATGGAATGTGCTCTATTTTGATATAAAAATTACAGTAGATGGTTATCTCTGCTGGATTATATACATAATAGTAATAGACTATGAGCAGAATTCTGAGTATGATCCAGGAATTTGTGCATGCGTTCTATCAAAGTTATCTCTGTGTATTTAGTTCCCACAGTGCTCGGAAAAGATAAACTTTTTTTTTTAAACATAGTAGATGCAATCCCTTTTTTTTCTCAGTAAGAGGATTAAAAGTCAAATCACATGAAAAGAGTAAAATTCCTCCAGCCAGAGCAAGAAACAAATTCATTATTTTCACAAGATGTTTAAAGCCAGATTTCACCTCCTGTGGCTATTTAGAGGACAGCTCTATAATATGATTCAGAGAAGAAACTTCCCATAATCATTTGTAAGGTTAAATCAATTCTCATAGCATCAGAGTACATTGTAAAGAGGGGCAGAATTTGTACAGAATTTCTTTAAATGGTTATACATAGCGTCTAGTGATGCAGCCATAGGGACTCGAACATATTTTTCGAGCACGCCGTTAGCACACAAACATGGTCAGAAAACAACTTATCTGAACACTTTCACTATTAGCGACAGCTCATCCTGCTGCTGTAAACAAGCAATGGGTCAGGTTGATCCCATCAATCTAATAGAATGGTCTGATGGTGAGACCAAAACTATGCTCACTGTTTCACAATTGCAAAGCCATTGGTGCTCCACTAACGGGCACAGCTTCATCTGCGCTGCAGCTGCACCACCTTGCACTTAATTAAAATAAACAGAATTGGGGCTTTACTTTTCACAGGTATTAGATATTTAGAATTTGCAGATAGTGTTCTCTTTTTTATACCAAGCTATCAAGTCATTTAGCAATTCAGTATTGTAGAAGTTTTCTTCTAGACAGGGTTAGTCCCATCTTCGCAATTCTCTGGATGCGTGATAACTTGCTGATTGCCAAGAATGGGGCTCTGAAATGCCCGATGTGAATGAACTGATGGCATCACATGAACATCACGACTGCATTTACCGTCTATGTGGCAGCCAGAGATAGCAGAGCGCTGCACTCCTCAAATATGAGTTTACCCACATTAGGAAACATTCTACAAAAAGGCAAAACGTAAACCACTACTACTATATTGCAGTATTCGCATAGAGATGTACATATACTGAGCCAAAAGCCAATATAAATCATATATTAGAACTAGTGATGAGCGAGTGTGCTCGGATAAGGTATTACCTGAGCACGCTCACGTGCCAAGAGTATCTTTGGCATGCTTGAACACTATGTTCAAGTCCCTGCAGCTGCATGTCTCACAACTGTTTAACACCTGCAACACATGAAGATTCCCTGCTTGTTAGACAATCCCTGCATGTGTTGTGGCTGTCAGCCATGAGACATGCAGCTGAGGGGACTTTTTTGAGCGCGCCGAAGTCACTCGGCAAGCATCTGAGCATGCTCTGATAACACCTTATCCAAGCACGTTCACTCATCACCAATATGAACTCATAGGTAAGAACTTCCATTGCAGGTCTTTTGGGTGCAGCCCTCGGCTTCTGAAAAAAAAAGCAATATCCATTATGGTTCAAAAAAATTACACAGTACAGAGGAGTGTGCTTGTGGGTTTCAAGCAACAATATCCTTAGTCATAGTAAAAAGGAGGTTTTGCTGGCATCTGTGACTTTGAGGATACAATACCAACCAAATACAATCACATTACTGCATATTCATACATTATATACAGGTCTCTACAAAATTAAAAACAAATGTGCAAACACCATTCAATGTGATAGCCCATTAATGTCTAGGAGCTGAGTCTATTCCTGTCCCGTGTTATTAACAGGATATAAGGAGCAAACATTGCACGATAACTAACATCGCTATTTAGTTTGGTGAAAAGCTGTGGTGAGAAAGAATGGGATTTAAAGTTTCTAAGGGAACACATAACTGGCATTCCTCACGGGCACGGCTCAGTTAATCCCACCTGACAGAATCTGTGATCAAGAGGTAGTTGGTATGAAACCAGCCCCCTGAATAACAAGCTTTATAGGAAGAGCCTATGCTTTCCGAGGAAGTGATTCATCCAAGCAGTGGGAGTCCAAGTGCCTCAAGGTTTAAGTACAATTCCTGAAATCTCGTTCTTTTGATTAAATGTTGTGACCAAACATGTTCAATATTTCATATGGAAACCAAAGAAAAAAATAAGTACATAATGTGTTCTAAAAAATTCTACTAAACTCCCCCAACATTCAGCCGTGTGCTCCTGTTGTTTACGAGAGCCTCTGCCAGACTCCGTATCTCGAGCTTAACAGAAGGATTGGCAGTAGAAATTCAACAAGTGGGAGGATCCTTCTCTTCCATGACATCAACTGCCGCCACCGTTCCCCCCCCCCCCCCCCCGTTGTTATTAAAATACCCACCCGGCTCCTTCGCTGGCTGGCGCTGCTTCCTGTCCTGGCCGCACCTTCTACTGTATGAGCGGTCACGTGGGGCCGCTCATTTACAGTAATGAATATGCGGCTCCACCCCTATGGAGGGTGCGGCCACGACAGGAAGCAGCGCCAGCCAGCGAGGGAGCCGGGTGAGTATTTTAATAACAGCGGGGGGGGGCGCACAGGGGGTGGTGGGGTCATGGATCTTTATTTTAAACACGATTATTCATATCTTCTCTACAGCAAACGTTGCTGCAGGGAAGATATGAATTGCGGCTTCAGCACCAGTGGGGGGGACAGCGCTTACAGTAGCACTGTCTCCTGCATGGCACACGGACTGCACACGGACAACGTCCGTGTGCGGTACGTGTTTCACACGGAGCCATTGACTTTAATGAGGCTGTGGAATCCGTGCGCTCCCACGAACACCGACATGTCTCTGTGTTTGGCACACAGAGACACGGTCCGCAAAAAATCAATGACATCTGCACAGATGCATTGATTTCACTGTGTCTACGTGTGTCAGTGGCTCTGGTACGTGAGGAAACTGTCACCTCACGTACCGGAGCCACTGACGTGTGAAACCGGCCTAAGACAGGCCTGGAGGGGGGTCCGCATGTGGTGCTCTGATTAGATATTCATAATGCTGACAGGTCACTGATCCCTCACTGACATGCCCCCTAGTTTGCATAATGAATATCTGTACATATTTTTTTTAAAACTTCAGGCAGGTGCCAGCCGTGGTACCCGCACTGCACATAATCGCATGTTTTATGTGCAAATAAATAAAGATTAAACCACAAGATAGATTTCATCAACAAAGGTATCATTTTAGTCAGTATAACAGCGCCGACCTAACACTGTGTGTAGGTTACTGTGCCGACAGGTTCCCTTTAAAATATTGCCACATGGCGCCCTCTAATATAGTGCCAGCAATCGACAAACACTGATCAATTGAGCCAAAAGTTAACTTTCAGACTTTATATATAGTAACCGTTAGCTAGGCCGAAAAAAGACATTTGTCCATCCAGTTCAGCCTATATTCCATCAGAATAAATCCCCAGTTCTACGTCCTTCTAAAGAACTTAAGAACTGTAAGATACAATATTGTTACGCTCCAGGAAGACATTCAGGCCTCTCTTTAACCCCTCGACTGAGTCCATAGTAACATAGTTAGCAAATATAGCTGCTGATCCATCAGATTATCAACTTACTAGAGTTGAGCGACCTTGACCTTTTTAGAGTCGAGCCGGGTTTTGCGAAACCCGACTATGTCCAAAGTCGGGTCGAGTGAAATCGGCCGATTATGACGTAAAGTCGGGATCGACCGAAACACGAAACCCAATGCAAGTCAATGGGGCAGCATAGTCGGCAGTGAGTGGGGGCCAGGAAAACACCTAGAGTGCCCATTTTAATGTCAAAACCATCCATTCTTCTTAATGAAGCTTGTCAAGCGTAATTTACCTTATAATAATTGGAAGGCATTTGAAATTGGGGGTCATTTGGCTAAAGTTGTTGGGGGTAGGGCTGGTTCAAGTAATTAGTGGGCCCAGGAAATCTGGACCACGTCACGGCAGTGGAGCAGGGAGAGGTAAGTATTTCAACTTTGCAAGTGCTGTGAACCTGAGCAAGCAGGGGGGGCCCACTCGTTGGCATTGGCACTGGCACAGGGCCCCTCAAAGTACAGCGGTGTGTTTGCACGGCGGGGGCGCCTCCCACCGGCAGCAACACTTTTGCGTACTATGAGAGGCCCTGTGCCAGTGACGTCGCCAACTAGTATTCCTCCCCCCACCTGATGAAGGAACCTGCACTTTCATCTGCACCTTCCTCTTTGTCCCCGTGTATGGTATGCGGGAAGAGCAACCTGACTTTCAGCAGGGTCACAATGTTGTTGTGTAGCGTGCACGGGGAATGTTGCGTTATGGGTCAATGTACCAGCAGACTCATCTATCACTGGCTGGGCAATGGGCACGATGAAGTGGAAACACAGATATAGGCCCAAAGAAGAAAGTGGGCTAAATGCAGTTCAAAATTGGTAACACAGGAATAACCAGGGGGCATTGCAGTGGAGGACAACTGGAATGAGAGGCTGACACAGAGAGTAGGGCCAAATCAGTAAGTAGTCGAAATGCAGTTCAAAATTGGCAACCGTAGTAAACAGGCGGCACAGCTTTGTTCAGTGGAGGAGAACAGCAAGGAGTGGCAGACACCGATAGTAGGCCCCAAACCAACTAGTACGCCAAATGCAGTTGTTCCATTTAACCACAATTTAATGAGAGCCTGAAGATAGAAGCTCAGGAAAGGCAACCTGGGGAACACCTTGGAGTGTAACACACCATCTCTCTCCACCCCATACCCATTTTGTATGGCCTAATGCAGTGTACTTTTCTACAACTACTAAACGAGAGTCGGAAGACCGAAGCAATGGCAAGGAAACCTGGGGAACACCTTAGAGTGTAACACACCCTCTCTCTACACCCCATACCCAATTTGAAGGTCTAATGCAGTGTAGTTTCCAAGAACTACTAAACGAGAGCCGGAAGATCGAAGCTCAGGAAAGGCAACCTGGGGAACACCTTGGAGTGTAACACACCCTCTCGCTACACCCCATACCCAATTTGAAGGCCTAATGCAGCGTAGTTTCCAACAACTACTAAACGAGAGCCGGAAGATCGAAGCTCAGGAAAGGCAACCTGGGGAACACCTTGGAGTGTAACAAACCCTCTCTCTACACCCCATACCCAATTTGTAGGCCTAATGCAGCGTAGTTTCCGACAACTACTAAACGAGAGCCGGAATATCGAAGCTCAGGAAAGGCAACCTGGGGAACACCTTGGAGTGTAACACACCCTCTCTCTACACCCCATACCCAATTTGTAGGCCTAATGCAGCGTAGTTTCCGATAACTACTAAACGAGAGCCGGAATATCGAAGCTCAGGAAAGGCAACCTGGGGAACACCTTGGAGTGTAACACACCCTCTCTCTACACCCCATACCCAATTTGAAGGCCTAATGCAGTGTAGTTTCCAAGAACTACTAAACGAGAGCCGGAAGATCGAAGCTCAGGAAAGGCAACCTGGGGAACACCTTGGAGTGGAACACACCATCTCTCTACACCCCATACCCAATTTGAAGGCCTAATGCAGCGTAGTATCCAACAACTACTAAACGAGAGCCGGTAGATCGAAGCTCAGGAAAGGCAACCTGGGGAACACCTTGGAGTGTAACACAACGTCTCTCTACACCACGGAAGGGATGATTCTTAGGAAGGAAGGCTGTTGGAAATAAGCATTGCGCGTCCGAGGGTGATTAGATTCTTATTAGGTATATACTCACCCTCGGACGCGCCCTGCTTCTTTATTTGGAATGAATGTTTATTTGCAATGTGGTGTTGACTTTCTCTATTATTTTGGTAATTAATGATTTTATTATTTTCATTATTTTGCATCTTCTCGGCAATAATATAAAGAAGACGCGACAGGACAACACTCGGTGGATGCCATATGTGTGTTTTCAATTTAAAAAACCTTTCAGTTAACTACTTGCAGGAGAAAGTAATTGTAGCTGGTGGCCATTTTTAGTACTGTACCAGATTTTAGCTGTTTGTTTGTTTTTAATGTCAAAATGTCTGCATTTGATATCTCACCAGTATTTTCTTTTTTATAAGCAAAATCCTTTTTTTTTTATTTTATGATGTTGGTTCAAGGGGTACACGGGCAGCAGTAGACAGGTCAGTGGAGGCCTAGTGGAAGGAGGGACCGCAGACAGGCTTCGAAGCCCTAACATAATAAATTGGGCTGCCTGTAGGCAATTTAAAATTGGTTCCAGGGGAACACGGGCAGCAGTAGACAGGTCAGTGGAGGCCTAGAGGAAGGAGGGACCGCAGATGCGCCAATGTTTCCCCCATACCAAATTTGTAGGCCTAATGCAGTGTAGTTTCCAACAACTACTAAACGAGAGCCGGAATTTCGAAGCTCAGGAAAGGCAACCTGGGGAACACCTTGGAGTGTAACACACCCTCTCTCTACACCCCATACCCAATTTGAAGGCCTAATGCAGTGTAGTTTCCAACAACTACTAAACGAGAGCCGGAATATCGAAGCTCAGGAAAGGCAACCTGGGGAACACCTTGGAGTGTAACACACCCTCTCTCTACACCCCATACCCAATTTGAAGGCCTAATGCAGTGTAGTTTCCAAGAACTACTAAACGAGAGCCGGAAGATCGAAGCTCAGGAAAGGCAACCTGGGGAACACCTTGGAGTGTAACACAACGTCTCTCTACACGACGGAAGGGCTGATTCTTAGGAAGGAAGGCTGTTGGAAATAAGCATTGCGCGTCCGAGGGTGATTAGATTCTTATTAGGTATATACTCACCCTCGGACGCGCCCTGCTTCTTTATTTGGAATGAATGTTTATTTGCAATGTGGTGTTGACTTTCTCTATTATTTTGGTAATTAATGATTTTATTATTTTCATTATTTTGCATCTTCTCGGCAATAATATAAAGAAGACGCGACAGGACAACACTCGGTGGATGCCATATGTGTGTTTTCAATTTAAAAAAACTTTCAGTTAACTACTTGCAGGAGAAAGTAATTGTAGCTGGTGGCCATTTTTAGTACTGTACCAGATTTTAGTTGTGTGTTTGTTTTTAATGTTAAAATGTCTGCATTTGATATCTCACCAGTATTTTCTTTTTTATAAGCAAAATACTTATTTTTATATTTTCTGATGTTGGTTCCAGGGGTACACGGCCAGCAGTGCCCTGGTCAGTGTAGTAGTAGTTGAAAGAATGGACCGCAGACAGGCATCGAAGGCCTAAAATAAAAACACATGGCTGTAGGCAATTTTAAATTGGTTCCAGGGGTACACGGACAGCAGTGGTGTGGTCAGTGGAGGCCTAGTGGAAGGAGTGACCGCAGACAGGCATCGAAGGCCTAAAATAATAACACATGGCTGTAGGCAATTTTAAATTGGTTCCAGGGGTACACGGGCAGCAGTGACCTGGTCAGTGTAGTAGTAGTTGAAAGAATGGACCGCAGACAGGCATCGAAGGCCTAAAATAAAAAAATTGGGCTGGCTGTAGGCAATTTTAAATTGGTTCCAGGGGTACACGGGCAGCAGTGGTGTGGTCAGTGGAGGCCTAGTGGAAGGAGTGACCGCAGACAGGCATCGAAGGCCTAAAATAATAACACATGGCTGTAGGCAATTTTAAATTGGTTCCAGGGGTACACGGACAGCAGTGGTGTGGTCAGTGGAGGCCTAGTGGAAGGAGTGACCGCAGACAGGCATCGAAGGCCTAAAATAATAACACATGGCTGTAGGCAATTTTAAATTGGTTCCAGGGGTACACGGGCAGCAGTGGTGTGGTCAGTGGAGGCCTAGTGGAAGGAGTGACCGCAGACAGGCATCGAAGGCCTAAAATAATAACACATGGCTGTAGGCAATTTTAAATTGGTTCCAGGGGTACACGGGCAGCAGTGACCTGGTCAGTGTAGTAGTAGTTGAAAGAATGGACCGCAGACAGGCATCGAAGGCCTAAAATAAAAAAATTGGGCTGGCTGTAGGCAATTTTAAATTGGTTCCAGGGGTACACGGACAGCAGTGGTGTGCTCAGTGGAGGCCTAGTGGAAGGAGTGACCGCAGACAGGCATCGAAGGCCTAAAATAATAACACATGGCTGTAGGCAATTTTAAATTGGTTCCAGGGGTACACGGACAGCAGTGGTGTGGTCAGTGGAGGCCTAGTGGAAGGAGTGACCGCAGACAGGCATCGAAGGCCTAAAATAAAAACACATGGCTGTAGGCAATTTTAAATTGGTTCCAGGGGTACACGGACAGCAGTGGTGTGGTCAGTGGAGGCCTAGTGGAAGGAGTGACCGCAGACAGGCATCGAAGGCCTAAAATAATAACACATGGCTGTAGGCAATTTTAAATTGGTTCCAGGGGTACACGGACAGCAGTGGTGTGGTCAGTGGAGGCCTAGTGGAAGGAGTGACCGCAGACAGGCTTCCAAGGCCTAACATAACAAACTTGGGCTGGCTGTAGGCACTTTTAAATTGGTTCCAGGGGTACACGGGCAGCAGTGGTCTGGTCAGTGGAAGTCTAGTGGAAGGAGTGACCGCAGACAGGCTTCCAAGGCCTAACATAACAAACTTGGGCTGGCTGTAGGCACTTTTAAATTGGTTCCAGGGGTACACGGACAGCAGTGGTGTGGTCAGTGGAGGCCTAGTGGAAGGAGTGACCGCAGACAGGCTTCCAAGGCCTAACATAACAAACTTGGGCTGGCTGTAGGCACTTTTAAATTGGTTCCAGGGGTACACGGGCAGCAGTGGTCTGGTCAGTGGAAGTCTAGTGGAAGGAGTGACCGCAGACAGGCTTCCAAGGCCTAACATAACAAAATTGGGCTGGCTGTAGGCACTTTAAATTGGTTCCAGGGTAACACGGCCAGCAGTGGCCTGGTCAGTGTAGTAGTTGTAGAAAGAAGGGACCGCAGACAGGCTTCGAAGGCCTAACATAACAAAAATGTCAAAACAATGGTATTGTCAGTGCCAGGCATTGAAGGATGTCAGCGCCTAGACTACACATTGGTGAAGCTGTGAGAGATAATTTTGCTAGTGGTAGAGCACTGTTTGAGCTGGGGGGGGGAACTGTCTTGTGGCCGGCGTTACAGGCACAGGGCCCCTCATATTACAACGGTGTGTCTGACGTTGGGTGCGCACCACCACCGCCAGAGACACTTTATTGTACTATGAGGGACCCAGTGGCAGTGCCGTCGACCAAAAGCGGCCACACCCACCTCTTCAGACAAACAGCACTCTCAAGGGTCCAAGCGCAAAGTGGCGATAGCACGGCCCCGTGTGGGGAGTTTGGCCATTTCGTGAGGTGGAAACATGTCGTATGCTGGACAATCAGGTGAAGAAAATTACGAGATTGGAAAAGTCATTCAGAATAGTCCACAGGCAAGACCTTTTCATAGGAAAGCTAGGTGTCAGCCGGGCAGGGTGGGGCAAAAGATTTTGAAATCCAGTTGTGGTTCATTTTAATGAAGGTTAGATCATCTACATTTTGGGTAGCCAGACGAGTCCTTTTTTCTGTTAGTATTGAACCTGCAGCACTGAATACTCTTTCTGATAGGACACTAGCTGCCGGGCAAGCAAGCTCCTGCAATGCATATTCTGCCAATTCTGGCCAGGTGTCTAATTTGGATGCCCAGTAATCAAATGGGAATGACGGTTGAGGGAGAACGTCGATAAGGGATGAAAAATAGTTTGTAACCATACTGGACAAATGTTGTCTCCTGTCACTTTGAATTGATGCTGCAGTACCTGTCCTGTCTGCGGTCATAGAAAAATCACTCCACAACCTGGTCAGAAAACCCCTCTGGCCAACGCCACTTCTGATTTCTGCCCCTCTAACACCTCTGGTCTGCTGGCCCCTGGAGCTCGTGTGAGAACGATCACGGGCGCTGTGTGCAGGGAATGCCAGAAGCAAACGGTCAACAAGAGTTGATTGTTTTGTTGCTAATATTAGTTCCAAGTTCTCATGTGGCATAATATTTTGCAATTTGCCTTTATAGCGAGGATCAAGGAGGCAGGCCAACCAGTAATCGTCATCGTTCATCATTTTTGTAATGCGTGTGTCCCTTTTGAGGATACGCAAGGCATAATCCGCCATGTGGGCCAAAGTTCCCGTTGTCAAATCTGCGGTTGTGCTTGGTTGAGGGGCAGTTGCAGGCAAATCTACGTCACTTGTGTCCCTCAAAAAACCAGAACCCGGCCTTGCCACGCCACCAATTTCCCGTGCCCCCGGGAAAGCTTCCTCATTAAAAATATACTCATCCCCATCATCCTCCTCATCCTCCACCTCCTCTTCGCCCGGTACCTCGTCATGTACACTGCCCTGACCAGACAATCGCTGACTGTCATCAAGGCTTTCCTCTTCCTCTGGTGCAGACGCCTGATCCTTTATGTGCGTCAAACTTTGCATCAGCAGACGCATTAGGGGGATGCTCATGCTTATTATGGCGTTGTCTGCACTAACCAGCCGTGTGCATTCCTCAAAACACTGAAGGACTTGACACATGTCTTGAATCTTCGACCACTGCACACCTGACAACTCCATGTCTGCCATCCTACTGCCTGCCCGTGTATGTGTATCCTCCCACAAAAACATAACAGCCCGCCTCTGTTCGCACAGTCTCTGAAGCATGTGCAGTGTTGAGTTCCACCTTGTTGCAACGTCTATGATTAGGCGATGCTGGGGAAGGTTCAAAGAACGCTGATAGGTCTGCATACGGCTGGAGTGTACAGGCGAACGGCGGATATGTGCGCAAAGTCCACGCACTTTGAGGAGCAGGTCGGATAACCCCGGATAACTTTTCAGGAAGCACTGCACCACCAGGTTTAAGGTGTGAGCCAGGCAAGGAATGTGTTTCAGTTGGGAAAGGGAGATGGCAGCCATGAAATTCCTTCCGTTATCACTCACTACCTTGCCTGCCTCAAGATCTACAGTGCCCAGCCACGACTGCGTTTCTTGCTGCAAGAACTCGGACAGAACTTCCGCGGTGTGTCTATTGTCGCCCAAACACTTCATAGCCAATACAGCCTGCTGACGTATGCCAGTAGCTGCCCCATAATGGGAGACCTGGTGTGCAACAGTGGCAGGTGCGGATGGAGTGTTTGTGCGACTGCGGTCTGTGGACGAGCTCTTGCTTCTGCAGGAGGACGAGGAGGAGGAGGAGGAGGGGGTGCGAACGGCTACAGACAACTGTTTACTAGACCGTGGGCTAGGCAGAACTGTCCCAAACTTGCTGTCCCCTGTGGACCCTGAATCCACCACATTTACCCAGTGTGCCGTGATGGACACGTAACGTCCCTGGCCATGCCTACTGGTCCATGCATCTGTTGTCAGGTGCACCTTTGTGCTCACAGATTGCCTGAGTGCATGGACGATGCGCTCTTTAACATGCTGGTGGAGGGCTGGGATGGCTTTTCTGGAAAAAAAGTGTCGACTGGGTAGCTCGTAGCGTGGTACAGCGTAGTCCATCAGGTCTTTGAAAGCTTCGCTTTCAACTAACCGGTAGGGCATCATCTCTAACGAGATTAGTCTAGCTATGTGGGCGTTCAAACCCTGTGTACGCGGATGCGAGGCTAAGTATTTCCTTTTTCTAACCATAGTCTCATGTAGGGTGAGCTGGACTGGAGAGCTGGAGATCGTGGAACTAGCGGGGGTGCCGGTGGACATGGCAGACTGAGAGACGGTGGGAGATGGTATTGTTGCCGCCGGTGCCCTAGATGCAGTGTTTCCTACTACGAAACTGGTGATTCCCTGACCCTGACTGCTTTGGCCTGGCAAAGATACCTGCACAGATACAGCAGGTGGTGCGCTAAATGGTGGTCCTACACTGCCGGAAGGGATGTTGCGTTGATGACTAGCTTCATTGGCCGAGGGTGCAACAACCTTAAGGGACGTTTGGTAGTTAGTCCAAGCTTTCAAATGCATGGTGGTTAAATGTCTATGCATGCAACTAGTATTGAGACTTTTCAGATTCTGACCTCTGCTTAAGGAAGTAGAACATTTTTGACAGATGACTTTGCGCTGATCAATTGGATGTTGTTTAAAAAAATGCCAGACTGCACTCTTTCTAGCATCGGATACCTTTTCAGGCATTGCAGACTGAGCTTTAACCGGATGGCCACGCTGTCCTCCACCAGGTTTTGGCTTTGCCACGCGTTTTGGGCAAGATACGGGCCCGGCAGATGGAACCTGTGGCGATGTTGATGCCTGCTGCGGCCCCTCCTCCTCCTCTGCTTCAGAACTGCTGCCGCCTGCACCCTGTTCCCCCAATGGCTGCCAATCGGGGTCAAGAACTGGGTCATCTAATAACTCTTCTTGTACCTCCTGCGCAACTTCGTCTGTGTCACCGTGTCGTTCGGTGGTATAGCGTTCGTGATGGGGCAACATAGTCTCATCAGGGTCTGATTCTTGATCAGCACCCTGCGAGGGCAATGTTGTGGTCTGAGTCAAAGGACCAGCATAGTAGTCTGGCTGTGGCTGTGCGTCAGTGCACTCCATGTCAGATTCAATTTGTAATGGGCATGGACTGTTAACTGCTTCACTTTCTAAGCCAGGGACGGTATGTGTAAAGAGCTCCATGGAGTAACCCGTTGTGTCGCCTGCTGCATTCTTCTCTGTTGTTGTTTTTGCTGAAGAGGACAAGGAAGTGACTTGTCCCTGACCGTGAACATCCACTAACGACGCGCTGCTTTTACTTTTACCAGTTTCACGAGATGAGGCAAAAGAGCTAGAGGCTGAGTCAGCAAGATAAGCCAAAACTTGCTCTTGCTGCTCCGGCTTTAAAAGCGGTTTTCCTAATCCCAGAAAAGGGAGCGTTCGAGGCCTTGTGTAGCCGGACGACGAACCTGGCTCCACAGCTCCAGACTTAGGTGCAATATTTTTTCCCCCACGACCACCTGATGCTCCACCACTACCACTACCCTCATTACCAGCTGACAATGAACGCCCCCGGCCACGACCTCTTCCACTAGACTTCCTCATTGTTTTAAAAACGTAACCAAACTAACGTTATTTGTTGCAGTCACACAACTTACACGGTGAGCTATAACTTCAGTATGATTTAGCTACCCCTTTACAGGTTGGTGAGACCACAGCGAAAATCAGGCCCAATGTTACACACTCTTTTTTTGGTGGCTGCAAATTAGAGAGATGCCCCACACGCAGGACTGTCACTGAAGCACAAATGTTAATATTAATGTCACACTATTATTTTTTTTTTATTTTTATTTTTTTCAGGAACACTTTAGAAACCCCCCCAAAAAAAAAAAAAAGATTTTTGCAGGGAGAATTTAGAAAACAAATGTAACAAACTATATGCTTTCTATGGGCCACTGAGTGAGAGATGACGCACACAGGAATCAGGAGTGGCACACAAGCCCAGAGGCCAATATTTTTCTACCAATGATTGATGGAGTTATTTTCTCTGGTAGATTTTGGAACCCAAATCAAGGAAAAAAAATGTAGGCTTTCTATGGACCACAATTGGAGAGAGAGAGAGAGAGAGAGAGAGAGAGATGGCACACCCAGGAGTCAAGACTGGCACACAAGCAGAAAGGCCAATATTAATCTCCCACTGTTTTTTTTTTTTTTTTTTTTGTTTTTTTTTTTTCAGGGAGACTTTAGAAAAAAAAATAATAAAAAAAATATGATTTTATCAGGAAGAATTTAGAAACCAAATAAAATAAAATGATTTTTTCAGGGAGAATTTATAAAACAAATAAAAACAAAAATAGGCGTTCTATGGCCCACTGACTGAGAGATGACGCACACAGGAGTCAGGAGTGGCACACAAACCCAGAGGCCAATATTTTTCTACCAATGATTGATGTAGTTATTTTCTCTGGTAGATTTTAGAACCCAAATCAAGGAAAAAAAATATAGGCTTTCTATGGACCACAATTGGAGAGAGAGAGAGAGAGAGAGAGAGAGAGAGAGAGAGAGAGAGAGATGGCACACCCAGGAGTCAAGACTGGCACACAAGCAGAAAGGCCAATATTAATCTCCCACTGTTTTTTTTTTTTTTTTTTTTTTTTTTTTTTTTTCAGGGAGACTTTAGAAAAAAAAATAATAAAAAAAATATGATTTTATCAGGAAGAATTTAGAAACCAAATAAAAAAAAATGATTTTTTCTGGGAGAATTTATAAAACAAATAAAACCAAAAATAGGCGTTCTATGGCCCACTGACTGAGAGATGACGCACCCAGGAGTCAAGACTGGCACACAAGCAGAAAGGCCAATATTAATCTCCCACTGTTTTTTTTTTTTTTTTCAGGGAGACTTTAGAAAAAAAAATAATAAAAAAAATGTGATTTTATCAGGAAGAATTTAGAAACCAAATAAAATAAAATGATTTTTTCAGGGAGAATTTAGAAAACAAATAAAACCAAAAATAGGCGTTCTATGGCCCACTGACTGAGAGAGAGAGAGAGAGAGATGGAACGCTTAGTACTGGCACACAAGCCCAAAGGGCAATATTAATCTCCCTTTTTTTTTCCAGGGAGAATTTCTAAAACCCAAAAAAAAAAAAAAATAGGCTTTCTATGGCCCACTATTTGTGAGAGAGATGGGACGCTCAGGACTGGCACAGATGGCACGCTCAGGACTGGCACAGAAGCCCAGAGGCCAATATTAATCTCCCTTTTTTTCTGGGAGAATTTATAAAACCAAAAAAAAATTTAAATAGGCTTTCTATGGCCCACTATTTGTGAGAGAGATGGCACGCTCAGGACTGGCACAGATGGCACGCTCACAACTGGCACACAAGCCCAGAGGCCAATATTAATCTCCCTTTTTTCAGGGAAAATTTATAAAACAAAAAAAAAAAATAAATAGGCTTTCTATGGCCCACTATTTGTGAGAGAGATGGCACGCTCAGGGCTGGCACAGATGGCACGCTCAGGACTGGCACACAAGCCCAGAGGCCAATATTAATCTCCCTTTTTTTCAGGGAGAATTTATAAAACCCCCAAAAAAAATAAAATAGGCTTTCTATGGCCCACTATTTGTGAGAGAGATGGGACGCTCAGGACTGGCACAGATGGCACGCTCAGGACTGGCACAGAAGCCCAGAGGCCAATATTAATCTCCCTTTTTTTCTGGGAGAATTTATAAAACCAAAAAAAAATTTAAATAGGCTTTCTATGGCCCACTATTTGTGAGAGAGATGGCACGCTCAGGACTGGCACAGATGGCACGCTCACAACTGGCACACAAGCCCAGAGGCCAATATTAATCTCCCTTTTTTTCTGGGAGAATTTATAAAACCAAAAAAAAATTTAAATAGGCTTTCTATGGCCCACTATTTGTGAGAGAGATGGCACGCTCAGGACTGGCACAGATGGCACGCTCACAACTGGCACACAAGCCCAGAGGCCAATATTAATCTCCCTTTTTTCAGGGAAAATTTATAAAACAAAAAAAAAAATTAAATAGGCTTTCTATGGCCCACTATTTGTGAGAGAGATGGCACGCTCAGGGCTGGCACAGATGGCACGCTCAGGACTGGCACACAAGCCCAGAGGCCAATATTAATCTCCCTTTTTTCAGGGAAAATTTATAAAACAAAAAAAAAAATTAAATAGGCTTTCTATGGCCCACTATTTGTGAGAGAGATGGCACGCTCAGGGCTGGCACAGATGGCACGCTCAGGACTGGCACACAAGCCCAGAGGCCAATATTAATCTCCCTTTTTTTCAGGGAGAATTTATAAAACCAAAAAAAAAAATAAATAGGCTTTCTATGGCCCACTATTTGTGAGAGAGATGGCACGCTCAGGGCTGGCACAGATGGCACGCTCAGGACTGGCACACAAGCCCAGAGGCCAATATTAATCTCCCTTTTTTTCAGGGAGAATTTATAAAACCCCAAAAAAAATAAAATAGGCTTTCTATGGCCCACTATTTGTGAGAGAGATGGCACACTCAGGACTGGCACACAAGCCCAAAGGCCAATATTAATCTCCCACTGTATTTTTATCAGGGAGAATTTATACACCCCACAAAAAAAAATACAGAAAAATGAAAAGGCTTTCTATGGCCCACTATGTGAGAGAGATGGCACACACAGGGATGGCACTCTAGCAGAAATGCCAAATTGCCAATCTTAATCTCCCACCAAAAAAAAAACAAAAAAAAAAACAGGGAATGTCCTACAATTACTATCTCCCTGCCTGCAGTAATCTCAGCCAGGTATGGCAGGCAGCTACTATCTCCCTGCCTGCAGTAATCTCAGCCAGGTATGGCAGGCAGCAATAAGGAGTGGACTGATGCACAAATGAAATAAAAAGTGTGGACAAACAAAAAAGATAGCTGTGCAGAAAGGAAGGAACAAGAGGATTTGTGCTTTGAAAAAAGCAGTTGGTTTGCACAGCGGCGTACACACAGCAATGCAGCTATCAGGGAGCCTTCTAGGGCAGCCCAATGAGCTACAGCGCTGAGGGAAAAAAAAAAAAAAAAAAAACTTCCACTGTCCCTGTACACCGAGGGTGGTGTTGGACAGTGCAAATCGCTGCAGCACAAGCGGTTTTGTGGTTAATGGACCCTGCCTAACGCTATCCCTGCTTCTGACAAAGCGGCAGCAACCTCTCCCTAAGCTCAGATCAGCAGCAGTAAGATGGCGGTCGGCGGGAACGCCTCTTTATAGCCCCTGTGACGTCGCAGACAGCAAGCCAATCACTGCAATGCCCTTCTCTAAGATGGTGGGGACCAGGACCTATGTCATCACGCTGCCCACACTCTGCGTTTACCTTCATTGGCTGAGAAATGGCGCTTTTCGCGTCATTGAAACGCGACTTTGGCGCGAAAGTCGCGTACCGCATGGCCGACCCCGCACAGGGGTCGGATCGGGTTTCATGAAACCCCGACTTAGCCAAAAGTCGGCGACTTTTGAAAATGTTCGACCCGTTTCGCTCAACCCTACAACTTACCAATGTTCACTAACACTATAGCAAAATTCTGGATAACTAGTCAACTCCTCTAGGAAGACTCCAATGAACTACTGCAAAATTTGTACATGTCTAGCAGGTGAAGTGTTGCAGGGAGGACATAGACCTGCACTATTTTGACTTTTAGGCTGCCGTCATACTAGCAGTATTTGGTCAGTATTTTACATCAGTATTTTTAAGCCAAAACCAGGAGTGGGTGATAAATGCAGAAGTGGTGCATATGTTTCTATTATACTTTTCCTCTATTTGTTCCACTCCTGGTTTTGGCTTACAAATACTGATGTAAAATACTGACCAAATACTGCTAGTGTGACGGCAGCCTGACTGTGAGGATACCTCTTCAGTGACCAGAATGGATCAATTATGCTAATCACATTCGGATCAAAGTTTGATCAGAGTGTGACCACAGTGTGCTTCGATTCTATTGGATGAAATGGAGAAAAAAAAAATCTACTGTGTCAGTCCATGAAATTCAAACTGCACTCAGATGTCTACCAAGTGCAGTCCAATGTTTTCCATGGACTCATCAATTTGCATGGCTGAATGCGATCTGATAATGGGATCAAACTAAGGCATGCAGCGATTTTTATAATCAAACAGACTATCTGAAAAACCTCTGACATATGCACGGCCCCACAGCATCACATTTGTATGATTGCAATCCGATGGTTTTGTCAGTTACCACTTTGACCAAAATTATGCTCATCTGCACCTGTGCTTAGGATAGGACTTTACTTTTTTATGTGGCTGCTAAAATCTCCAGTCCAGATACAAAACCTAACTGAATACACACTATTCAGTAAGCATGTACAAAGTGGTAAATGGCACTGATCACAAAGTAGCTCAGAATCTGCACTCTTTGAGGATGCATACACCATGCATATAGGAATTTAATGAGTTGATCATGCAGAGCTAACATTGAGCCTTCCTGAATGAAAACCAAACCATATAGTCACAGTAGAAAGTTAAGGCCCCAGGGCAAGGAGGAATTGAGCACTGCGGCCAACAAGTATCTCATTATTTGTTCTCTGTCAAAAAGAAAGAAACACTCCACCTCTTATGCCTCCCAGGTACAGAAACACTACACCTGAAGCAGAATAACACTACTTACTTATTGTCAGAGCATACCTGCTGAAGCTATGAGAGGAATGCAGCACTGGCTAAAGGCCCAGATCCTGCTCGTTGGTACATGAGGAAGAATACAATGGGGGGAGGGATGAAGAATTTGGGAGAAAAAAAGGAATATTTGGTAAAAGGATAAAACTTAGAAAGAAAAAAATGTTTCCTTATTTCCTTTAGCTGCTGTATGTATTTGTTTTGTTTCCTTATTTCACTTTACCTGCTGTATGTGTGAAGATGCAGCAGTGGTAGAGATGTCATTTAACATTTTGTAGTTCCATTGAAAAAAGTTTCTGAATTCATGCAGCAGGGTTACCTTCAGTCCTGTGCCAAAATCACAAAAAAACTAATTTCACAATGGGTTGACTTAAATGGCAAAGTCAGCTCTGCTACTTTTGTACAAAGTATATAGTGACACATGGAAAAGTCATAATTAAGGCTTTCATCAAAAAGGTTTTTTTTTTAAAGGGGTTGTTCACTACTAGGACAACCTGTTCTCAATTTGAATGTTTGTCCCTGTTTACTCCTCTTATGAGGTTCAGGACTGTGTAATCAGTAAGCCACACCACTGACTCCAACTCCTCAATTTCCCTGACTTCCCTGACTTCGACTCCACAACACTGCCTCAATACTGAACATGTACATAAAGTGCAGCAAAGAATAATCTCAAATAAAAGAATAGATCCTTAGATCAAGAATAGAACAGACATACAGTTATGTTCAAAAGTTTACATACTCCGGCAGAATTTTTGGTCTTTTTCAGAGAATATGAATGATAACATCAAAACTTTTTGTCCACTCATGGTTAGTGGCTGGGTGAAGCCACTTATTGTCAAACTTCTGTGTTTTCTCTTTTTAAATCATAATAACAACCCAAAACATCTAAATGACCCTGATCAAAAGCTCACATACCCCATTTCTTAATACGGTGTATTGCTGGAGAACAAGGTGAAAATAAATATTTTTATATCAATGGTGGCAAACATTCAGATTGAAAAGTCCTAGTATTGAACAACCCCTTTTAGCTGTTTTCACATTTTTTTTGCAGTTTTCAGTAGCTTTTTTATGCATTTTGACAATTTTTTAAAGTGTTTTAATGTTGTTTTTTCTTTTAACAGGTTTTCTTGCATTTTAACCCCTTGATCCCTAGGCCATTTTACAATTTCTTTTTACTCCCCTTTTTCCAAAAGCCATAACTTTTTTACTTTTTCGTTAATATAGCTGTATGACGGCTTGTTTTTTTGCGGGATTAGTTGTACTTTTGAATGCACCATAAATTTTACCATATTAAAAATGGGGGGAAAAAAATCCATGTGCTGTGAGATTGCAAAAAAAAGTGCAATTCCACAATCTTTTTTTTAAAATGTATCATGTGCCCTATGGTAAAACTGACCCAGCATTGTGATTTCCCAGGTCAGGAGTACACAGATAGCAAACATGTACAGTTTATTTTTATTTAAGTGGTGAAAACAATTCCAAACTTTAGCATCAAAAAAAGTTTTGGCGCTTGTTGCCATTTTCCGAGACCTGCAGTGTCTCCATTTTTTCAGGATCTGGGGCTGGGTGAGGGATTATTTTTTACAACCTGAGTTAATGTTTTCATTAATACCATTTTGGAGTAGAAAAGATGTTCTGATCGCCTCTTGTTGCATTGTATCGCACTGTTGCGGCGACCAAAAAAAGTAATTCTGTCTTTTTAGATTTTTTTTTCTCGTTACACTGTTTACCAATTGGATTAATCTACTTTATATTTTGATAGGATATTTCTGAACGAAGGAATAAACAAATATGCGTATTTCTTTTTAGTGGTTTAATTTTACTGGGGCTAAAAGGGGGGTGATTTCAACTTGTTTTTTTTTTTATTTTTACTGTGGACTAATAGTCCCTAATGGAGACTTGAGGCTATGTTCACACTTTGCAGATTCCACTGCGGATTTTTACACAGAATTCCAAAATCCGCAGTGAAAACCCGTCGCGGTTTTTACTGCGGATTTATCGCGGTTTTTACTGCGGCTTCTTCTGCAGATTTTAATCTGCAGTTTCCTATTGGAGCAGGTGCAAATCCGCAGAAAAGCAGTGACATGCTGCGGAATGTAATCCGATGCGTTTCCGCGCGTTTTTTTCCGCAGCATGTGCACAGCGTTTTTTGTTTCCCATAGGTTTACATTGTACTGTAAACTCATGGGAAACTGCTGCAGATCCACAGCAGTCAAATCCGCTGCGGATCCGCAGCAAAATCCGCAAAGTGTGAACATAGCCTGAAGCTGTGATCTTTTGAGCTGGCGTTCACAGGATGATCGTAAGACTGGTACGGGGATCTTCTGCAGGCTGTCATAACAACCCATTGGCCCCCTGTCATCATGTGACAGGGGTGCTGATGGTCAGGATTTGTGACGTGCTTCTGGACGACTAGTATTAAATGACAATGACGCTGTCACTGATTGACAGTGGCATTTAGCTGGTTATCAGTAGCAGGTGGATCTCAGATTCACCAGTGGCTGTTAAGGTACCGTCACATTTAGCGACCCTGCAGCAATCTAGACAACGATGCTGATCGCTGCAGCGTCGCTGTTTAGTCGTTGTGTGGTCGCTGGAGAGCGGTCACACAGACAGCTCTCCAGCGACCAACGATCCCGAAGTCCCCGGGTAACCAGGGGAAACATCGGGTTACTAAGCGCAGGCCCGCGCTTTGTAACCCGATGTTTACCCTGGTTACCATTGTAAATGTAAAAAAACAAACACTACATACTTACATTCCGGTGTCTGCTCACGTCCCTCGCCTTCAGCTTCCCGCACTGACTGAGCGCCGGCCGTAAAGCACAGTGGTGACATCACCGCTGTGCTTTGCTTTACGGCCGGCCGGCGCTCACAGTCAGTGCGGGAAGCTGAAGGCGAGGGACGTGACCAGACAAAGGAATGTAAGTATGTAGTGTTTGTTTTTTTACATTTACAATGGTAACCAGGGTAAACATCGGGTTACTAAGCGCGGGCCTGCGCTTAGTAACCCGATGTTTACCCTGGTTACCAGTGAAGACATCGCTGAATCGGCATCACATACGCCGATTCAGCAATGTTTGCGGGTGATCCAGCGACGAAATAAAGTTCTGGACTTTCCCCAGCGACCAACGATCTGCCAGCAGGGGCCTGATCATTGGTCACTGTCACACATAACGATTTCGTTAACGATATCGTTGCTACGTCACAAAAAGCAACGATATCGTTAATGATATCGTTATGTGTGACGGTACCTTAAGAGGCACTTGAGGGCTAATTAAATCAGTCATCAAGTGAGGGAATGGGGCCTCAGTGCATGAACCCGCATCAAAAGAAGGGAACTGGCCGATGACGTCAAGCTTAAATAGGACAGAATTTACCAGTTTTGGTCTTTTATTCACACTGTTCCTCTGAGTATGTTCCAGAGCTAATTGCCCTTTCATTTAGTGTTATCGATTATAGATTTTAACAAGAGGGAGTTGCTCACAGTATCCTCTAGGGTGTGTTTGCATACTTAATAAAAAAAGCATATAAAGGCCCAAATCAGAGAGCAGCAGGAATATAATAAGAATAAAAACTGGACATTTTTCACCTCTGAACAGGTTCTCTAGCTGCAATATAAATATCTCAAAAACCCTATATACCTTCATAATGAAATATACTTTAAAATTACTTTTTGTTAAATAAAAAATGCCATGGAACTGCGTTTAAAAAAAACACAAAAAATACCAAATGAAACAAAATCTGAATACCTTTTTCTTTAAGAATAGATTCAAGAAATAAAAAAAAGTTTTGCCTCTTAAATAGAAGAAACTAAAATGTCTGTGTCAGTCTAATAGTGCAAATCAAGGAGCTCATTATAAACCTTCTGTCAGACTGACAAGAGCTGGCCAAGCAACTCGGGAGGTTTATGACCACAAATGGCCTGCTGCAGAAGCATACTGAAAGCTATGATTATGGCCCATTTATCAGTACATCTTGCTGCCATGTAGGCTTTATGGCTCACAGTTTATGGCTGTACAGTAACAGGTTTATTTGATAATGACCTTTTTCAATTACATGAATAGTCCAGTATGGTGTGACTTGCTGTTTCACTACATGGGAGGATACAAATTTAAGGTGCTAATCTTTAACATCAGAATTGAAATTATGCAAAGCATAAATACTAGCTAGGGAGTATGGGGCATTAACAATATACAGGATGCCATAAAGGCCTGTGTTCTGCGTAATGTCACTGCCTTAGCCATTATAATTCATTCTTTCCAACTTTTTAACAATATCGTATTGAAAAAAAACTTAATTTTGCAGTTTCTCATAACCTTTAACAAGTTTTCTTAATTCTTTAGTGACCGGGCCAAAATTTTGAAATCTGACCAGTCTAACTTTATGTGGTAATAACACTGGAACACTTCAACATATCCCACTGATTTGGAGACTGTTTTTTCATGACATTATACTTTATGATAATGGTAAATTTAGGTCAATATGATTTTTGTTTATTTATTAAAAAAAAAAATCAGAAATTTGACAAAAATGAAAAAAATACAAATTTTCAAACTTTGAATGATTATCCCATTAATCCAGAGTCATACCACAGCAAAACATGAGTAAATAACATTTCCCTCATGTCTGCTTTACATTAGCACCATTTGTAGTATGTTATTTTATTTTGATTTTTGAAGCTTTAGAAATGTAGCAGTAATTTTTCCTTTTTCCAAGGAAATTTACAAAATTATTTTTAGTTGGGGACCTTTACAGGTTTGAAGTGACTTTGGGGGTCCTATATACTGGAAGCCTCCAAAGTGATAACATTTTAAAAACAGCACACCTTAATATATTCAAAAATGCTGTCAGGTAGTTTATTAACCCTCCAGGTGATTATCAGGAATTAATGGCAAGTGACATGACAGGAATGAAAAAGAGTATTTTTACCACCTAAATGTTGCTAACTTCTGAATAGGCCATTATAGCCATCAGACTCTAAGACCGCTATTTGGTCATGAATTGCCATGGCAAAAATCTGGACCTCACAATAATGATCTCAGGGTGCCAAAGGGGATAAAGAGGGAGCCCTCACACTGCTAACCATTTATAAGATGTAATCACTATTGACAGCAGCACTTAAAGAGTTAAACAGATATGGATGGTGCCAACACTGATCGTGGCTGATACAGCAAGTTGTCATCTATAGTGAACAGACCACAGTTGCTGGATTGTCAAATGGGGATGCTTGTCTCATATGTCAGGTCGGTAAAAAGACGCATTCGCGGTCATTGAGGGGTTAATATTAGGGCTCTTGCACACAACCGTATAACTTGGACAAGAGCTATCTGTGATTTTGATGCAGGGCACTCGTCCCCATGTTGTTCTTTTGGGGCCATGCACATATTCAATTTTTTTCTGATAAAAAGAAAAATCACACCATTCTTGATTTGCCTACAATAATCGGATGCCACTCACCCAATTCGTGTCTATGGGTAGGTTGAAAACATCACACTGCACTCGGATGACACTGACATTATAGAGGAGATGGAAAAACTTTTTAATTTTTAACTTTCCACATCCGAAAGGATTGGTTCATACCCTTACCAAACACTGATCAGAGTCTGATTAGAATGTGTTGTGGCTGTCGAATAACTGCATGGACTCAAACATATTTTTGGAGCACTCTAAAGACACTCAGCACACGATTAAGTTCTGAGCAAATTCGTTCACTAGTGAACAACATGTCACTGTAACAGCCAGTGATTGCACCAATCATGTCTATATGAAGAAAAGTGGGTGCATTTGTCACATGGTGTCCTCACTGAAAGAGGAGAGTCGAAGACTGACATGAGATCTGAGAATCTGTACAGTGGAGAGCTCCCAGCTGAACTTTGGAGACAATTGTGACTGGTCCTTATGGTGGGGTAATGCATGGACACATGCGATGGCCTCCCCCGAACTTGGGCAAAAAGGTCCTCAAGTATTTTTTCTGAAATGGAATCTGGTTGAATGAATAGCAACACTGGGTGAGATTGTTTGTCACTTTATAATACTCACCAGGGCAATAACTGAATGGTTATATACCATTTTCTAAAAGGGATCTTGCCTGCTGGTTAAGGTTTTTAGGGGTAAAATGTTGTCATATTAATATCCCCTACCCATGTCTATTTATTTTCATCCCTACTTCAAGTGATGCTCTCTATGTGACTTCTCTGTGTGTTGTATGTATTGTCCTATTTGAAGTGGACCATAAGGGTTCATTATTTTATCTTGGATCTATTAAAAGTTAAATTTTACCAACACATCTAACTTGCTTTTTAACACTTAGTAATAACACAACCACATGTGCCTGTGAGCAAATAATGTCATGTATCCTAAATCGGTTGTGGGTTTTTTTAGGTAGTAAACCATAATGAAAATTATTATGACATACACAACAAATATCTGGTTATGTAAGACTAGATGGTGGCCCGATTCTAATGCATCGGGTATTCTAGAATATGTATTTATGTATGAATATAGCAGCCACATAGTATATAGCACGGGCCACGTAGTATATAACAGACAAATACTACGTGGCCTGTGCTATATACTATGTGGCTGCTATATACATATATACATATTGTAGAATACCCGATGCGTTAATACAGGCCACACAATATATAACAGTTGCCACGCAGTATATAACACAGCCACGTACAATATAACACAGCCCACGTAGTATATAGCAGCCATGCAGTATATAACACAGGCGATGTAGTATATAACACAGGCCACTCAGTATATAACACTGGCAATGCAATATATAGTACAGCCCATGCAGTATATAGCAGCCACGTAGTATATACAGTTAGGTCCATATATATTTGGACAGAGACAACATTTTTCTAATTTTGGTTATAGACATTACCAAAATGAATTTTAAACAAAACAATTCAGATGCAGTTAATGTTCAGACTTTCAGCTTTCATTTGAGGGTATCCACATTAAAATTGGATGAAGGATATAGGAGTTTCAGCTCCTTAACGTGTGCCACCCTGTATTTAAAGGGACCAAAAGTAATTGGACAGATTGAATAATTTTAAATAAAATATTCATTTGTAGTACTTGGTTGAAAACCCTTTGTTGGCAATGACTGCCTGACGTCTTGAACTCATGGACATCACCAGACGCTGTGTTTCCTCCTTTTTGATGCTCTGCCAGGCCTTCACTGCGGTGGTTTTCAGTTGCTGTTTGTTTGTGGGACTTTCTGTCTGAAGTTTAGTCTTTAACAAGTGAAATGCATGCTCAATTGGGTTGAGATCAGGTCACTGACTTGGCCATTCAAGAATATTCCACTTCTTTGCTTTAATAAACTCCTGGGTTGCTTTGGCTTTATGTTTTGGGTCATTGTCCATCTGTAGTATGAAACAACGACCAATCAGTTTTACTGCCTTTGGCTGGATCTGAGCACACAGTATGGCTCTTAATACCTCAGAATTCATTCGGCTGCTTCTGTCCTGTGTCACATCATCAATAAACACTAGTGACCCAGTGCCACTGGCAGCCATACATGCCCAAGCCATCACACTGCCTCTGCCGTGTTTTACAGATGATGTGGTATGCTTCGGATCATGAGCTGTACCACGCCTTCGCAATACTTTTCGCTTTCCATCATTCTGGTAGAGGTTGATCTTGGTTTCATCTGTCCAAAGAATGTTCTTTCAGAACTGTGCTGGCTTTTTTAGATTTTTTTTTTGGCAAAGTCCAGTCTAGCCTTTTTATTCTTGATGCTTATGAGCGGCTGCACTGTGCAGTGAACCCTCTGTATTTACTTTCTTGCAGTCTTCTCTTAATGGTAGGTTTGGATATTGACACGCCGACCTCCTGGAGTGTGTTGTTCACTTGGTTGGCTGTTGTGAGGTGGTTTCTCTACACCATGGAGATTATTCTGCCATCATCCACCACTGTCTTCCGTGGGCGCCCAGGTCTTTTTGCATTGATGAGTTCACCAGTGCTTTCTTTCTTTCTCAGGATGTACCAAACTGTAGATTTTGCCACTCCTCATATTGTAGCAATTTCTCGGATGGGTTTTTTCTGTTTTCGCAGCTTAAGGATGGCTTGTTTCACCTGCATGGAGAGCTCCTTTGACCGCATGTTTACTTCACAGCAAAACCTTCCAAATGCAAGCACTCCACCTCAAATCAACTCCAGGCCTTTTATCTGATTAATTGAGAATGACATAACGAAGGGATTGCCCACAAGTGGCCATGAAATAGCCTTGGAGTCAATTGTCCAATTACTTTTGGTCCCTTTAAAAACAGGGAGGCACATGTTAAGGAGCTGAAATTCCTAAACCCTTCATCCAATTTTAATGTGGATACCCTCAAATGAAAGCTGAAAGTCTGAACTTCAACTGCATCTGAATTGTTTTGTTTAAAATTCATTGTGGTAATTTCTATAACCAAAATTAGAAAAATGTTGTCTCTGTCCAAATATACAGGTCCTTCTCAAAAAATTAGCATATAGTGTTAAATTTCATTATTTACCATAATGTAATGATTACAATTAAACTTTCATATATTATAGATTCATTATCCACCAACTGAAATCTGTCAGGTCTTTTATTGTTTTAATACTGATGATTTTGGCATACAACTCCTGATAACCCAAAAAACCTGTCTCAATAAATTAGCATATTTCACCCATCCAATCAAATAAAAGTGTTTTTTAATAACAAACAAAAAAACCAACAAATAATAATGTTCAGTTATGCACTCAATACTTGGTCGGGAATCCTTTGGCAGAAATGACTGCTTCAATGCGGCGTGGCATGGAGGCAATCAGCCTGTGACACTGCTGAGATGTTATGGAGGCCCAGGATGCTTCAATAGCGGCCTTAAGCTCATCCAGAGTGTTGGGTCTTGCGTCTCTCAACTTTCTCTTCACAATATCCCACAGATTCTCTATGGGGTTCAGGTCAGGAGAGTTGGCAGGCCAATTGAGCACAGTAATACCATGGTCAGTAAACCATTTACCAGTGGTTTTGGCACTGTGAGCAGGTGCCAGGTCGTGCTAAAAAATGAAATCTTCATCTCCATAAAGCATTTCAGCCGATGGAAGCATGAAGTGCTCCAAAATCTCCTGATAGCTAGCTGCATTGACCCTGCCCTTGATGAAACACAGTGGACCAACACCAGCAGCTGACATGGCACCCCACACCATCACTGACTGTGGGTACTTGACACTGGACTTCAGGCATTTTGGCATTTCCTTCTCCCCAGTCTTCCTCCAGACTCTGGCACCTTGATTTCCGAATGACATGCAAAATTTGCTTTCATCAGAAAAAAGTACTTGGGACCACTTAGCAACAGTCCAGTGCTGCTTCTCTGTAGCTCAAAAGTGGCTTTACCTGGGGAATGCGGCACCTGTAGCCCATTTCCTGCACACGCCTGTGCACGGTGGCTCTGGATGTTTCCACACCAGACTCAGTCCACTGCTTCCTCAGGTTCCCCAAGGTCTGGAATCGGTCCTTCTCCACAATCTTCCTCAGGGTCCGGTCTCCTCTTCTCGTTGTACAGCGTTTTCTGCCACATTGTTTCCTTCCAACAGACTTACCATTGAGGTGCCTTGATACAGCACTCTGGGAACAGCCTATTTGTTGAGAAATTTCTTTCTGGGTCTTACCCTCTTGCTTGAGGGTGTCAATGATGGCCTTCTTGACATCTGTCAGGTCGCTAGTCTTACCCATGATGGGGGTTTTGAGTAATGAACCAGGCAGGGAGTTTATAAAAGCCTCAGGTATCTTTTGCATGTGTTTAGAGTTAATTAGTTGATTCAGAAGATTAGGGTAATAGGTCGTTTAGAGAACCTTTTCTTGATATGCTAATTTATTGAGACAGGTTTTTTGGGTTATCAGGAGTTGTATGCCAAAATCATCAGTATTAAAACAATAAAAGACCTGACAAATTTCAGTTGGTGGATAATGAATCTATAATATATGAAAGTTTAATTGTAATCATTACATTATGGTAAATAATGAAATTTAACACTATATGCTAATTTTTTGAGAAGGACCTGTATATGGACCCAACTGTAACACTGCCCACGCAGTATATAACAGTGGCCACGTAGTATAGCAGGCACGTAGTATATAACACTGCCCATGCAGTATATAGCAGCCACGTAGTATATAACACTGCCCACGCAGTATAAAACAGTGGCCACATAGTATATAGCACGCAGTATAGAACATAGCCCATGTAGTGTATAGCACAGCCACATAGTATATAACACTGCCCACGTAGTATATAACACTGCCCACGTAGTATATAACACTGCCCATGTAGTATATAACACTGCCTATGTAGTATATAGCAGCCACGCGGTATTTAATACAGCCCACGTAGTATACAGCACTGTGGGCACCATATCCCTGTTAAAAAAATAATTAAAATAAAAAAGTTATATACTCATCCCCTAGGATCCAGCAAAACTCTGGCGATGCGCGCACAGCTGCCGCCATCTTCCGTTCACAGGATGCATTGCAAAATTAGCCAGATGACTTAGCGGTCTCGCGAGACCGCTAAGTCTTCTGGGTAATTTTGCAATGCATCGCCGGGAACGGAAGATGGTGGCAGCTGTGCGCGTGCGGCTTGGCGGGCTGAGGGTGAGAATAGCAGGTTTTTGTTTTTTTTTATTATTTTTAACACTACTTTTTTTTTTTTTACTATTGATAACGCATAGGCAGCATCAATAGTAAGAAGTTGGGGACACACAAGGTTAATAGCAGCGGTTACGGAGTGCATTACCCGCGGAATAACGTGGTCCGTTACCGCCAGCATTAACCCTGTGTAAGCCGTGAGTATGCGGGCACCGGGCACTGACTGTGGGGAGTAAGGAGCGGCCATTTTCTTCCGGACAGTGCCCGTCGCTGATTGGTTGTGGCTTTTTTGCCGCGACCAATCAGCGTCTTGGATTTCCATGACAGATGCCGCGACCAATGAATATCCGTGACAGACAGACAGAAGAACAGACGGAAGTGACCCTTAGACAATTATATAGTAGATGACTACACAGGAAAGTAGAGTGCCCTGAAACATAGGAAGCTCTTATCTTAACCCCTTAGTGACCGGGCCAAATTTTTTAAATCTGACCAGTGTCACTTTATGTGGTAACTCTGAAACACTTTAATATATCCCATTGATTTAAAGAATGTTTTTTCATGACACATTGTACTTTATGATAATGGTAAATTTAGGTTGTGTTCATTTATAAAAATAACAGGAATTTGACAAAAATATTTAAAAAAATGAAATTTTCAAACTTTTAATGATTATCCCTTTAATCCAGATAATCATACCATAGCAAAATATTACATTACCGTACATTTCCCACATGTTGGCTTCATTCGGCATCATTTGTAAAATGTTATTTTGTTAGCATTTTAGGAGGTTTAAAAATGTAGCAGAAATGGTTCCTTTTTCCACGGAAATATACAAAATTAATTTTTTAGGGACCTATCCAGGTTTGAAGTGACTTTGGTGGTCCTATATTTTGGAAACTCCCCAAAAGTCATACTATTTTAAAAACAGCACCCATCGACACATTGGAAACTGCTGTCAGGTAGTTTATTAACCCTTCAGGTAATTTTCAGGAATTAATGCAGTCACATGACAGGAATGAAAAAATGTTGATAATTTCTGAACAAGTTACTATAGCCGCCAGACTAAGGCGGCTATTTGGCTGTGAACTGCCATGGCAAACATCTGGACCACGCCATCAAGATCTCAGGGTGCCAATGGGGTTAAAGGGGAACCCCCCGTACTCTGTTAACCATTTATATGTAGTCACTATTGACAGCAGCATCTAATGGGTTAAACAGATATGGATGGTGCCAACACTGATCGTGGCTAATGCAGCTAGTTCTCAGCTATAGTGTACAACCAACAGCTACTGGATTGTCACCTGTATGGTGATGCTATTCTCTTATATCTCAGGCCAGTAAAAAGACATATTGTGCAGTCATTAAGGGGTTAACCTGTCTTTTATCTGCACTTCAATACAAAATAAGAGAAAATTCCCAGCCCAACATGCCATTTAATTCTTCAATACTGGACAACCCATTTTTACTTGCCTAAAGAGGTTGTCCTCTACTTTTTCATGGATGACCTATCCTTGGGATCATCAATGTCTGATCGATCAGGGTCCAACACATGACACACTAACCGATCAATTATTCTCGGAGTCGGCGAACACCGGCTGGAAATGCTCATTTGCGGAGCTGCTCTGTCTTCTGATAGTGGCCGCGGCTGGATACTGCACATTCACCTCCTACTGATTTGAATAGGAGGCAGATGTGTAATATCATGCTGTGGTCACTATCAGAATACGGAGCAGCTCTGCAAGTTAGCATTTAAAGCCTCTGACAATGTGAAAAGCTGATCGGCAGTAGCATCATGTGTTGGACTATGACCGATCACACATTGATGACCTATCCTAAGGATAGGCCATCAATCAAAAAGTAGTGGACCTCTTTAAGTGCCCCATATTTAATAAAACAAAATATATCAAACTCCTGGAATGACTGCCACTTTATAATGTTGGCATTGATTCCAGGCTTTCCATGACATTGTTATGTCACGTGACTGCTGCAGCCAATCGGTGGAGGGAATACAGAAAGACCGCTGCAGACAATGTTGCATGACTATCTAGAATCAAAGCGCCGACATTGAAGGGGTCTGGAAGGCAACTATAGGGTTATTTTTACATTGTATATAAGGCACATTTAAGAAATTTACAATAATAGACAGCCCCTATAATTCTGTTACACTTTGTATCCTTACTCACAAGGAACCATGACCCTTGTAATCATGCAAGTTGTATAATACATAGGAACAAAATATAGTTACACAGTTGGACCTATCTAGGCTTGCAACAACAGGTGAAAAGACACCAAAAACGGAGTATAATCCTCAATGTAATTTTTATTGAGACACAAACGATAATAAATACATTACATATATTAAAATAAGAACCACTGGAAACCAGTAACAGGACACAACATTACCAACATACAAAAGCCAATAAATATATATATAACAAGTAGAAATTCAATGCTCCATGGGATGCCAATCTAATACAATGTCACAGTATATCAGCATATGCTAAAACAACTAGATGCATTGCATGGCGCAGGTAAGTGCATAGTGCAAGAAAGATATGGGTCTAACTAAGACCTGACAATAAAGTAAACTGCAGGAGGAGACATGATATACTTACCAAGTAGCTGTGGCAATGAGTCGGTAAGAGTTCGGTCCCTGCCGCATTACAATGAAACCCTGCAAAGTGCTCTGGATGAAGCTGCTCCTCCTATACATAAAACAACTCGGCACAGACGGCAACAACCGTGGCACACGCTGCAAACACGTTTCCTGCAGCGGTGCTCCAGGTGCGCAGAACGTCTGTGGAGAAAATCTAATCTACCCGAAGATTTCATCCATTATAAGTTCATGCTAAAGACATACAATTCTGCCCTTCACCTCTCCAAACAGACCTACTTCAACACCCTCATCACCTCCCTGTCCAATAACCCTAAACGTCTCTTTGACACGTTCCAGTCCCTACTCAACCCGAGTGAGCAGGCCCCAACCACGGATCTCCATGCTGACGATCTGGCCAATTACTTCAAAGAAAAAATTGACCACATTCGACAGGAAATCATCTCCCAATCTCTTCATACCATGCACTGTCCTCCCTCCCCCACTGCATCTAGTTCACTCTCTGACTTTGAAGCAGTTACAGAAGTAGTAAGCAGGCTCCTTGCATCTTCTCGCCCGACCACTTGCACCAGTGACCCCATTCCGTCACATCTCCTCCAGTCCCTTTCCCCAGCTGTCACCTCTCACCTAACAAAAATATTCAACCTTTCCCTCACTTCCGGTATTTTTCCCTCCTCATTTAAGCATGCCATCATACATCCATTACTTAAAAAACCATCCCTTGATCAAAACTGTGCCGCTAATTATAGACCTGTCTCTAATCTTCCCTTCATCTCTAAACTCCTCGAATGCCTGGTCCACTCCCGTCTTACCCGCTATCTGTCAGATAACTCTCTTCTCGACCCTCTTCAATCTGGCTTCCGCTCTTTACACTCTACTGAAACTGCCCTCACTAAAGTCTCTAATGACCTACTAACAGCTAAATCTAATGGTCACTACTCCATGCTAATTCTCTTGGATCTCTCTGCAGCATTCGATACTGTGGATCATCAGCTCCTCCTCACTATGCTCCGCTCCATCGGCCTCAAGGACACCGTTCTCTCCTGGTTCTCCTCCTATCTCTCTGACCGATCCTTCACTGTATGTTTTGCTGGTTCCTCCTCCTCTCATCTTCCCCTTACTGTTGGGGTTCCTCAAGGATCAGTCCTAGGCCCCCTCCTCTTCTCGTTGTATACTGCCCCTATTGGACAAACAATCAGTAGATTTAGTTTCCAGTACCATCTCTATGCTGACGACACCCAATTATACACTTCTTCTCCTGTTGTCACGCCGACCTTTTTAGAAAACACCAGTGATTGTCTTACCGCTGTCTCTAACATCATGTCCTCCCTCTATCTGAAACTAAACCTGTCAAAACCTGAACTCCTCGCGTTCTCTCCCTCTACTAAGCTACCTTTGCCTGACATTGCCATCTCCGTGTGCGGTTCCACCATTACTCCAAAGCAACATGCCCGCTGCCTTGGGGACATCCTTGATTCTGACCTTTCATTCACCCACCCACATTCGATCACTGGCTCGCTCTTCTTACCTGCATCTCAAAAACATTTCTAGAATTCGCCCTTTTCTTACTTTCGACTCTGCAAAAACTCTTACTGTTTCACTTATTCATTCTCATCTGGACTATTGTAACTCTCTACTAATCGGCCTCCCTCTTACCAAACTTTCCCCACTCCAATCTGTCCTGAATGCTGCTGCCAGGATCATATTCCTCACCAACCGTTACACCGATGCCTCTACCTTGTGCCAGTCATTACACTGGCTACCCATCCACTCCAGAATCCAGTACAAAACTACTACCCTCATCCACAAAGCACTCCATGGCTCTACACCACCCTACATCTCCTCTCTGGTCTCAGTCTACCACCCTTCCCGTGCCCTCCGCTCCGCTAATGACCTCAGGTTAGCATCCTCAATAATCAGAACCTCCCACTCCCGCCTCCAAGACTTTACACGTGCTGCGCCGATTCTTTGGAATGCACTACCTAGGTTAATACGATTAATCCCCAATCCCCACAGTTTTAAGCATACCCTAGAAACTCACTTGTTCAGGCTGGCCTACCGCCTCAATGCATTAACCTAACGATCCCTGTGTGGCCTATTTATATATAAAAAAAAAAAAAACAGGTTCCTCGCATCATGTTCTAATTCACTTTATGCAGTATTAGCCCTCTGTGTCTGTACTGCTACATACTTAGGCAGTTAACTGGTTCATGCAGCTTTACATGAACACCCGAGCCTTACACTATGGCCGGTCCGAATAACTAAAGCAATTGTTACCATCCACCTCTCGTGTCTCCCCTTTTCCTCATAGTCTGTAAGCTTGCGAGCAGGGCCCTCATTCCTCCCGGTATCTGTTTTGAACTGTATTTCTGTTATGCTGTAATGTCTATTGTCTGTACAAGTCCCCTCTATAATTTGTAAACCGCTGCGGAATATGTTGGCGCTATATAAATAAAAATTATTATATTATTATTATCTTTCTTGCACTATGCACTTACCTGCGCCATGCAATGCATCTAGTTGTTTTAGCATATGCTGATATACTGTGACATTGTATTAGATTGGCATCCCATGGAGCATTGAATTTCTACTTGTTATATATATTTATTGGCTTTTGTATGTTGGTAATGTTGTGTCCTGTTACTGGTTTCCAGTGGTTCTTATTTTAATATATATAATGTATTTATTATCGTTTGTGTCTCAATAAAAATTACATTGAGGATTATACTCCGTTTTTGGTGTCTTTTCACCTGTTGTTGCTACTGTACTTTTGGAGTTCTTTGGTCCTTATTATTTATTCCAGGGGATTTGTTTAGTATCTATCTAGGCTTGCACAAGTTCTTCCTACAGAGTGTTCAACCATCAAGTTGACATGGCTCAAGATCCAACTGAAGGCCGTTAAATCATAATAAATAAATCTAATATAAGAGATGCAGTGCTTTGCGAAAGTATTCGGCACCCTAAAACTTTTCAACCTTTCCAACATATCATGATTCAAAGTTACCAAATGTAAATTTTTGGTGAAGAATCAACCACAAGTGGAACACAATTGTGATGTTGAACTAAATTTATTGCTTATTTTAAATTTTTCTGGAAATTCAAAAACTGAAAGTGGGGCGTGCAATATTATTCGGCCCCTTTACTTTCAGTGCAGCAAACTCACTCCAGAAGTTCATTGTGGATCTCTAAATGATCCAATGTTGTCCTACATGCCTAATGATGATAAATATAATCCACCTGTGTGTAATCAAGTTTCTGTATAAATGCACCTGCTGTGATGCTCTCTGTGCTTCAAACAGAACCCTGAGACTGAGACTATCATGAAGACCAAGGAACACAACAGGCAGGTCCGTGATACTGTTGTGGAGAAGTTTAAAGCCAGATTTGGATACAAAATGATTGCCAAAACTTTAAACATCCCAAGGAGCACTGTGCAAGCGATCATATTGAAATGGAAGGAGGAATATACCACTGCAAATCTACCAAGACCTGGCCGTCCCTCTAAACTTTAATCTCAAACAATGAGAAGACTGATCAGAGATACAGCGAAGAGGCCCATGATAACTCTGGATGAACTGCAGAGATCTACAGCTGAAGTGAGACAGACTGTCCATAGGACAACAATCAGTCGTACACTGCACAAATCTGGCCTTTATGGAAGAGTGGCAAGAAAGCCATTTCTCAAAGATATCCAAAAAAGTGTCATTTAAAGTTTGCAACAAGCCACCTGGGAGACACCAAATATGTGGAAGAAGGTGCTCTGGTCAGATGAAACCAAAATCAAACTTTTTGACAACAATATGTTTGGCGTAAAGGCAACACAGCTCATCACTGTGAACACACCATCCCCACTGTCAAACATGGTGGTGGCAGCATCATGGTTTGAGCCTGCTTTTCTTCAGCAGGGACAGGGAAGATGGTTAAAATTGATGGGAAGATGGATGAAGCCAAATACAGGATCATTCTTGAAGAAAACCTGTTGGAGTCCGCAAAAGACCTGAGACTGGGCTGGAGATTTGTCTTCCAACAAGACAATGATCCAAAAACATAAAGCAAAATCTACAATGGAATGGTTTACAAATAAACATATCCAGGTGTTAGAATGGGCAAGTGAATGGGCAAGTCAAAGTCCAAGCCTCAATCCAATCGAGAATCTGTGGAAAGAGCTGAAAACTGTTCACAAACGATCTTCATCAAACTTCACCGAGCTCGAGCTGTTTTCCAAGGAAGAATGGGCAAGAATTTAAGTCTCTCGATGTACAAAACTAATAGAGACATACCCCAAGCAACTTGCAGCTGTAACGCAGCAAAAGGTGGCACAACAAAGTATTAAGTTAAAGGGACCGAATAATATTGCACGCCCCACTTTTCAGTTTTTGAATTTCCACAAAAATTTAAAATAACCAATAAATTTTGTTCAATTTCACAACTGTGTTCCACTTGTTGATTCTTCACCAAAAATTTACATTTGGCATCTTCATGTTTGAAGCATGATATGTGGGAAAAGGTTGAAAAGTTCCAGGGGGCTGAATACTTCCGCAAGGCACTGTATCTTGTCAGCCTACATAATAAAGCAATGTAAAAGTAATTTTAAACATTGTAATTACTTTCTAAAAAATCAGTTTATTAAAGGATTTACCGGTTTTTAAAAATCCATTAGTAGAAAAGATTTAAAAAATATAGAGATCACCTTATGTTCAGAGATCAGCTGCGATCCAAGTGGAAACCTAACAAAATGTTTAATTCCCCTACAGCACCACCTAAAGCAAAATGAAGTATTACATAGAGCCTATTGAATTCAAAAGGCTGCCTGGACATGGTGGGTCTTCTAGAGGGAGATGGTCTATGCAGCCACCCTACCATCTGTATGATTTGAGGCCCAAACATCTGATAAGGTATTTGAAAATTGTTTTCTAAAATGAATAACTTCTTTAATCCCCTTGAATATTATTTCACTGTTTAACATTAAGGCCCATTCGCACAATCCATTTTTCAAATTAATCAAGTAACACTATGATGGACACCTACAACTAAAAGTGATCTAATTGGAGTTTTCAAACCCGAAAAGTGCAGGAATGTGATTATAGGGTAATTGAATTTTTACACATTGAGGTTAAGACTTGTCTTTTTCAATACAATATCTGGTTTAGAGATGAACGCATCTCTATCCTGTGTCAATGTCTTTCATTAAGTAGTGGGTGTGGGGTGCAAGACATTCTACACTATTGATTTAATAGGGCAGACACTTTTCTCAGATTCTCCTTTACAGACGAATGTCTAAAACGAGCACTGTAATTTTAGGTATTTTTTTCCCAGATGAGAGTTACAGCTGTTGAACTATTCCTTATTAATTCCTTTTTCTGGGCGATTTGAGCAAGGGACAAGTAGATACTCGTCCTTCCAATAGAAGGCTTTTTAGTGAGTCCCTCCCAGTTTGGGATAATATATATACATATATGTGTGATTGGGTGTGTCATTCATGGAAGAAGACCTGAAGTCAACATAGAATGAGTTCTCTGAAGCATGTGTACAAGGTTAGCAGATTAAGACAGACTGTCTTCTGAAGGCTAGAAAGCTCAAACTTGACACTTATTCTGCATTTTTTACCTAAATTACACAAATTTCTTCAGCTAGTTTTTCTTATACCAATGTGATTTCCCATTAATCACGCTTCCCAGCACTCAGTGTAATACTAGGGTAATATAACCTCTTGTGACAATAGCCGACTGAAAAATTTGGGTAAGCAACAAGTGAGGAGTGAGCAGTAAACTGCTCGGGTGCTTGGTACCCGAGCACTTTGGAATGCTCAGGTGCTCGATCCAAGTACTGAGCCCAATGCACGACAATGAAGAAGTCAAGCATTTTCTTGCAGATTTTTACTCGACGGCCGAGAAGTCGAAGAGAGAGAGGACCAGAGAGAGATATAGAGAAAGAGAGAGAGGGCCAGCAAGAGAGATATAAATATAGAGAGGACCATAGAGAGATAAAGGGGGAGAGAGGGAGCTAGAGAGATATAGATATAGAGAGGGAGAGAGAGAAATGTATATATATAGAGAGAGAGAGAGATGGCCAGAGAGAGATATAGATACACTACCGTTCAAAAGTTTAGGGTCACTTAGAAATTTCCTTATTTTTGAAAGAAAAGCTGTTTTTTTCCAATGAAGCTAATATTAAATGATTCAGAAAAACACTCTATACATTGTTAACGTGGTAAATGACTATTCTAGCTGCAAACGTCTGGTTTGTAATGCAAAATCTTCCTAGGTGTATAGTGGCCCATTTCCAACAACCATCACTCCAGTGTTCTTATGGTACTTTGTGGTTGCTAGCCGTGTAAGAAGGCTAATGGATGGTTAGAATACCCTTGAAAACCCGTGTGCAAGTATGTTAGCACTGCTGAAAACAGTTTGGCTAATTAGAGAACCTATGAACCTGACCTTCCTTTGAGCTAGTTGAGAAACTGAAGCATTACATTTGTTGGTTTCATTAAACTCAAAATGGCAAGAAAAAAAGAACTTTCATGTGAAACTTGACAGTCTATTCTTGTTCCTAGACAAGCCTTCATTTGAAGGCTATTCCATGCAAGAAATTGCCAAGAAACTGAAAATTTCCTACAACGGTGTGCACTACTCCCTTCAGAGGAGAACACAAACAGCCTTTAACCAGAGTAGAAAGAGAAGTGTGAGGCCCCGCTGCACAACTGAGCAACAAGACAAGTACATTAGAGTCTGTAGTTTGATAAATCTATGCCTCACAGGTCCTCAACTGGTAGCTTCATTAAATGGTACACGCAAAACGCCAGTGTCAACATCTACAGCGAAGAGGTGACTCCTGGATGCTAGCCTTCAGGGCAGAGTGGCAAAGAAAAAGACTAAGGGGGTCAGATCGGGAGACATTGGTGGCCATTAAACTGGCCCACGATGACCAATCCACTTTCCAGGAAACTGTTCATGTAGGAATGCTCAGACCTGACACCCTTAATGTGGTGGTGCACCATCTTGCTGAAAAACACAGGGAACGTGCCATGTTCAGTGCATAAAGAGGGCAACACATTATCATGATGGTCATCGTGGGCTAGTTGAATGGCCACCAAGGTTTCCCGATCTGACCCCCTTAGACTTATCTTTGGGGTCATCTGAAGGCAATTGTCTATGCTGTGAAGATACGAGATGTGCAGCATCTGAAACAACGGATACTGGAAGCCTGTGCTAGCATTTCTACTGCAGTGTTCCTATCAGGGAGTCAAGAGTGGGAGAAGAGGGTTGAATTGATAATCCAACACAATGGGCAGCACTTTGAACACATTTTATAAGTGTAAAAATTGTATAAACTTGTAAATAACTCATGAAAGAATAAAGTTACATTAAAACCAAGCACACCATTGCTTTTCTTGTGAAATTCTCAATAAGTTTGATGCGTCACACAAAAAATAAAGTTGGATCCAAAATGGCCGACTTCAAAATGGCTACCATTGTCACCACCCATCTTGAAAAGTTTTCTCCCTCCCATATACTAATGTGCCACAAACAGGAAGTTGATATCACTAACCATTCCAATTTTACTTAGGTGTATCCATATAAATGGCCCACCCTGTAGAATAAAAGAGCAATTTACACTTCACTCAAAATATACCTATAAAGAGAAAAATCAGACAAACTGAAAATTTTGCAGTGGTATCTTAATTTTTGCCAGGGCTGTATACATCCATCGAGAGAGAAGGCCACAGAGGGAGATTATATATATACTAGATGGTGGCCCGATTCTAACGCATCTGGTGTTCTAGAATATGCCTGTCCACATAGTATATTGGCCAGCCACGTAGTATATTGGCCAGCCACGTAGTATATTGCCCAGCCACGTAGTATATTGCCCAGCCACGTAGTATATTGCCCAGCCACGCAGTATATTGCACAGCCACGCAGTATATTGCACAGCCACGCAGTATATTGCACAGCCACGTAGTATATTGGCCAGCCACGAATTATATTGCCCAGTCACGTAGTATATTGCCCAGTCACGTAGTATATTGCAGTCACGTAGTATATTGCACAGCGACGGAGTATACAGCACAGAGCCACGTAGTATAGAGACGGCCCGCTGAAGTCCTGCTATACTCACCATCCGCCGCCTTTCCCGCTCTGGTGACCGCTCTATTGCAAGCAGCAGCTTCTGGTCCTAGGGCTGGTATGAGCGCAGGACCTGTGATGACGTCGCAGTCACATGACCGTGACATCATGGCAGGTCCTTGTTACATACAATCCTTGCCACCGGAACCTGCCGCTTGCATGGAGCGGTCACCAGATCGTCCCGAGGAGTGGGAAAGGCAGCGGATGGTGAGTTTAGCAGGTTTTTTGTTTTTTTATTATTTTTAACATGAAATATTTTTACTATTGATGCTGCATAGGCAGCATCAATAGTAAATAGTTGGGGACACACAGGGTTAATAGTAGCGGTAACGGAGTGCATTACACCGCGGCCTGTTACCGCTGCCATTAACCCTGTGTGAGCGGTGACTGGAGGGGATTCTGGAGCAGGCGCCGGGCACTGACTGCAGGGGAGGGACTAATCGGACTGTGCCAGTCGCTGATTGGTCGCGGCAGCCATGACAGGCAGCTGCTGAGACCAATCAGCGAAGCAGGATTTCTGGAACAGAAAGACAGAAGTACCCCTTAGACAATTATATATATAGATTGAAAATTGTAATGAGCGAATATTCTCGTTACTTGAGATTTTCAGAGCACGCTCGGGTGACCTCCGAGTACTTTTTAGTGCTCGGAAATTTAGTTTTCCTCATCGCAGCTGAATGTTTAACATCTGTTAGCCAGCGTGATTACATGTGAGGATTCCCTAGCAGCCAGGCAACCACCACATGTACTTATGATGGCTAACAGATGTAAATCATTCAGCTGCATCGATGAAAACTAAATCTCCGAGCACTAAAAAATACTCGGAGGTCACCCGAGCGTGCTCGAGAAATCTCGAGTAACGAGTATATTCGCTCATCACTAATTGTAAGCTCTCATGTGCAGGGTCATCTTATTTTGCTTTAATTATTGTATTGTTAACGTTGTTATTTATGAGTTGCGTTTGAAACTGTTAAACTGTAAAGCGCTGTGGAATATGTTGGTGCTATATAAATAAAGATTATTATTATCAGCTCTGTTCCCTATTATACTGGCCAACAATTATTGCGGCAATGTAGAAACATTTAACCCCTTAGTGACCGGTCCAAATTTTAGAAATGTGACCAGAGTAACTTTATGTGGTAATAACTCTGGAACAATTCAATAAATCCAAGTGATTTTGAGGTTGTTTTTTGTGGCACATTATAATATATGCTTCTGGTAAATTTAAGTTGATATGTTTTGTGTTTAATTTATAAAAAATGATAGAAAATGTACAAAAATGTAAAAAAAATGTGCAATTTTCAAACATTGAATGATTGTCCCTTTAATCCAGATAGTCATACCACACAAAAACATTAATAAATAACATTTCCCACATGTCTGCTTTGCATCAGAACCATTTGTAAAGTGTGATTTTATTTTGTTAGCATTTCAGGTTTAAAAATGTAGCAAGCAATTTTTCATTTTTTCAAGATTTATTAAATTTATTTTTTACGGCCTTATCCAGGTTTGAAGTGACTTTGGGGGTCATATATATCTATACCATTTTAAAAACTGCACCCCTCGACATATTGAAAACTGCTGTCAGGTAGTTATTTAACCCTTCAGATGATTTTCAGGAATTAATGCAAAATGGCATAACAGAAATGGAAAAGTGTATTCTTACCACCTAAATGTTGCTAACTTCTGAACATGCCGCTATAGCCAGCAGACTCTAAGGTCGCTATTTGGCTGAGAACTGCCATGGCAAATATCAGGACAACACAATATTGATCTCTGGGTGCTGAACATTTTAAATAGAAAGCCCCCACACTCTGTTAACCATTTATATGATGTAGTCAATTTTGACAGCAGCATTTAAGGGGCTAAACAGTTATTATAGATGGTGTCAACACTGATCGTGGCTAATGCAGAAAGTTGTCAGCTATAGTGTACAGGCAACAGCTGCTGGATTGTCACCTGTATGAGGATGCTATTCTATTATATCTGAGGTCACTAAAGGGTTAAAGTGGTTCATAACCTATGTGGAGTTTTCTTTTTATTATTATTATTACTGTATTTGCATACATATATTTGAGGCTAAGAATTGTTCTTATTTATCGTATTTTTCGCTTTGTAAGATGCACTTTTTCCCACCCAAAGTGGGGGAAAATTGGGGAATTGGGGGTGCGTCTTACAAAGCATACATGCCTTACAGATACCGTGGGTGTAGGCCACAGGCTGGGATGAGGAGGTGTCCAGGTGCCCGGCGGTTGCTGGCCGATGCTGCGGGTGTCTTAGGTGCTGCGTGGGTGTCCGACGCTGCCCGGGGATCTGCCAACATTTTGTGACAGGCCAGAGCCCTGGTAATTCCACGGTTCCCTACGCATGTGCGGTAGACTCAAGGAACATTGCTGCCACCGGGGGTGGCGCATTTGCAGATGGTGATCTCCGGACAAAGATCTTGAGAGATGAGAATTCAGCGCTGAGCTCTCATCTCTCGAGATCTTGGTCCCGAGATCGCCATCTGCGCATGCGCCGCCCCTGGCGGCAGCCATATTCCTGGAGTCCACCGCACACGCACAGGGAACCGTGGAATTACCAGGGTTCTAGCCTGTCGTAAAATATCAGCATAGCCCCAGGCATCGCTAGACACCCACGCAGCACAGCTGGGCACCGGAGAAACCTACAGCACCGGACAGTAACCGCCAGGCACCTGGAGACACATGCACCAGCACAAGACCCCCGCACTAGCGTGCCGCACATCAGAGCCCCCTCATCATAGCCTGCAGCATCACCCCACTCCTGTCTCCTCCAGCAGCGACCCTGGGACCACACTTCACCACACCCACCACCCTGGTAAGCAATAAGACGCATGGAAAATAGGAAGCACCACCATTTTATTAAAAAATATTTTTTTCTTATTTTCTTCCTCAAAATTTGGGGTGCGTCTTATAATCCGGAGTGTCTTATCAACCGAAAAATACGGTAGTTTCATAAAATGTTTTGCAACATTTTGATTTTATTACTCCTGTTTTCTCTGTACAAAAACCTTGATGTGATTTGTTTTCATAAATCAGCTGAAAGCTGAAGAAAGCATATATTAAAGAATTACAAACTCTCCTGTTGGACCATCTGAATGAGTTCACTGATGGATTCTCAGTTAACTTATTCTGCAGTTTGCAATAGTCAGTGCAACACAGACTACAGAAGGCAACCAATGCAAATATTTTTAATCCAAAAATACATGCATATAAGCAAAAAATATCCCAAAAAGTGGATAATCCCTTTAAAGGGAACCTGTCACCTGAATTTGGCGGGACCGTTTTTTGGTCATATGGGCGGAGTTTTCAGGTGTTCAATTCACCCTTTCCTTACCCAATGGCTGCATGCTGGCCGCAATATTGGATTGAAGTTCATTCTCTGTCCTCCGTAGTACACGCCTGCGAAAGGCAAGATTCGTTCCCTTTAAGTCTTGAATGGGACTGCAATTCCACCCCAGACCACCCACAAAGTCCAGGCATTTATGTGTGCATGGGGAAAGGAGAGTGTAATCACTTTCCCGTTTGATCGAAAACAGCTCTAAAATTTCTCATAATTATTTAAAGAAAACTAGGACAGTCTCCACAAATTTGAAACTGCTGGAAACTATTTAGTATAGACCAGATGATATGCTTGTGCAGTGTAAAGCATGGTCAACCGATATAGCATTCTAAGCCTCTAAGTAGACAGGAGATGGACAACAGACTGAGTTCACATAAGTATATCTACAGCGGGGGAAATAAGTATTTGATCCCTTGCTGATTTTGTAAGTTTGCCCACTGACAGACATGAACAGTCTATAATTTTAAGGATAGGTTAATTTTAATATTGAGAGATAGAATATCAAAAATAAAATCCAGAAGATGACATTGTACAAATTATAGGAATTTGCATTTTGCAGTGAGAAATAAGTATTTTATCAATCTGGCAAACAAGACTTACCGTATTTTTCAGACTATTAGAAATACTTTTTCCCAAAAAAATTTGGGAGGAAAATGGGGGTGCGTCTTATAGTGCGAACGCAGGCTTACCGGTTGGTTGTGGCAGAGGTGTGGCGATGCTCTGGTGGTGAGCAGTGCAGAGTGCACCTGAACAGGGTCCCTTCTTCAGGATCAGAAATGTGGTGGCACTGTGACCCGGTTTCTACGGTGAGCAGAGTGCATCAACGATTTCTCTGCGGCCATCTTCCTGAAGCCGTGGTCTGCCGGAGGCTTTAGGAAAATGGCTGCCGGAGGCCACGCCTGTGCAGAATGAAATCTCAGGGCACTCAGCTTCAGGAAAATGGCCACCAAGATCTCAATCTGAGCAGTAAAGAGCTGCAGAAGACATGCTAGAGGTATTTAATTTTATTTTTAATGTGGGGCCCATTATACTGAATGGAGGACTATGTGGGGGTCATTATACTGGATGGAGGACTATGTACAGTCCATTTTTCTGTATGAAGGACTATGTGGGGCCCATTATTCTGCATGGAGGACTATGTGAAGCCCATTATACTGCATGGAGGACTATGTGGGGCCATTATATTGTATGGAGGACTACGTGGGGCCATTATACTGTATGGCGCATTATGTGGGGCTATTATATGGTATGGATACTTTGTGGGACCCATTCTGCATGTAGGACTATGTGGGGCCATTATATTGTATGGAGGACTATGTGGGTCCATTATAATGTATGTGGGACTATTATACAGTATGGTTCTCTATGTGAGGCCACTATACTGTAGGAAATGATAAGGAAAGAAGGATTGTAGACTTTTTAGTAAATAACAAGGTTGGTCAGCGACTTTGATCAAGTTTTTATTTTTGGCCCTCTGTGTATTTGAGTTTGATATTCCTGCTTTAGATTATATCTCCTTTGTATATCTCTCTGAAGAAAACTAGAACAAAAGCCACACAAAAAAAATCCAAATATTTAAAATAAATAATAAAAATTAAGTAAAAGTTCTTATTTTGTTTTGGATCTTTTTCAATTGAACACATGTTACTAATAATGGTTAAGGATGGTAATGTGCTTTATGGAACTAAGTGACCCCACAAACCAATGTTAGTAAAGGTGTCAGTCATTAGCGCATCATCCATCAAAATAGCTGTTTAGGATTAGGTAAGCAGCATGTGGTGTACAAGGCAAATCTTGCATTTTTCTTGCTCTCAGTTGGAAATCTCTTACATTTTACAGAGCTATTAAACCCTGTGTTGAAATGAAAAGAGTTCATGTTTCACAGCACTGCTAGAAACAGGAATACAATACACAGAGGATGTCAGCTTCATCACATCTGGTAACCTCTAAGATCCAATAATTCTCACCAGCATGGGCACCATTAAAAAAAAGTCCTTCAGACTACTGGATTCCAGTACATACTTGGCTATAATTCTATCTCTGATCGCTGATGGAGAGATATAGTATAGTTTATATAAATATGCATATATAGTAAATCCACTTTAGAAAAGACCACTTTAAAAAAAAAAAAAGAAAACCTTAACAGTCCAGATTTGGATATTTGTAAATTTAGACTATCCAAGTGACCTTTTTCTCTGAGGGAATCATTCTTCTTAGAAAACAATTTTCATCCCAAGAGGGTAACTGCATATATATATATATATATATATATATATATATATATATATATATATATATATATATTTCCTGGTGTACGCAACTTGCATGTTTGAGATTCAGAGAAGAGGTTAAACAAATTATCCAGGGACGCTCGCTTTCCCACCAAAAGTGAGTGGTATCATGAACATTGCCTATTTTAATGTACAGGACATATGCACGATATCTACCAATCTCGCAAGTCTATCAGCAGGTATGTGGGGTGTTATCCAAACATGCTTGTGTTGTAATCGAGTGTCCTCGGAGTGCTTGAAAAATATTTTCGAGTTCCAAAAGCTGTATGTCTTGCGTCTGTTCGACAGCCACAACACATGAAGGGATTACCTAACAGGCAATCCCTGCATGTGTTGCGACTCAAACATATTTTTGAGCACTCGGTTAGCAAACGAACATGCTTGAATAACACCTTATCTGAGCACATTCAATCATCACTAATAGCCACCACTCAATTTAACAATTTAACCCCTATAAAGTGAAGGTCCACTTATGCAAACATTTTTATTGGTCCAATGCATCTACAATGAATTAAGTTTTCAAACTGACGTTATTAAAAATATCCTACCACATTGGCTCTATGGATCCTGTGTAAACTACAAACATATCCTGTGAAGTCTGATCCTGTAGGCGTAGTACAACTCACTTATTTCAATACTTCTCACTAATCTATTAAATTGCATATTAGTAAACATTTGGAAACAGAAGGAAAAAGGTAGGACTGCAGAATATACAGGGTTTGTTTGTAGTTTTATCAAGTAGATTTATTGCAATTTTGCTTAATTTTTTCTGCAGAGAAATACAAAAATACACTGTGTGCAGAATTATTAGGCAAGTTGTATTTTGATCACATGATACTTTTTATACATGTTGTCCTACTCCAAGCTATTCAGGCTTGAGAGCCAACTACCAATTAAGTAAATCAGGTGATGTGCATCTCTGTAATGAGGAGGGGTGTTGTCTAATGACATCAAAACCCTATATAAGGTGTGCTTAATTATTAGGCAACTTCCTTTCCTTTGGCAAAATGGGTCAGAAGAGATTTGACGGGCTCTGAAAAGTCCCAAATTGTAAGATGTCTTGCAGAGGGATGCAGCAGTCTTGAAATTGCCAAACTTTTGAAGCGTGATAACCGAACAATCAAGCGTTTCATGGCAAATAGCCAACAGGGTCGCAAGAAGCGTGTTGGGCAAAAAAGTGAAGCTGCCAAGATGCCATTTGCCACCAGTTTTGCCATATTTCAGAGCTGCAGCGTTACTGAGTAACAAAAAGCACAAGGTGTGTGATACTCAGGGACATGGCCAAGGTAAGAAAGGCTGAAAAACGACCACCTTTGAACAAGAAACATAAGATAAAACGTCAAGACTGGGCCAAGAAATATCTTAAGACTGACTTTTCAAATGTTTTATGGACTGATGAAATGAGAGTGACTCCTGATGGGCCAAAGGCTAGATCAGTAAGGGCAGAGAGCTCCACTCCGACTCAGACGCCAGCAAGGTGGAGGCGAGGTATTGGTATGGGCTGGTATCATCAAAGATGAACTTTCAGGACCTTTTCAGGTTGAGGATGGAGTGAAGCTCAACTCCCAGACCTACTGCCAGTTTCTGGAAGACAACTTCTTCAAGCAGTGGTACAGGAACTCAGTATCGTTCAAGAAAAACATGATTTTCATGCAGAACAATGCTCCATCACATGCCTCCAACTACTCCACAGCGTGGCTGGCCAGTAAAGGTCTCAAAAGAAGAAAAAATAATGACATGGCCCCCTTGTTCACCAGATCTGAGCCCCATAGAGAACCTGTGGTCCCTCATAAAATGTGAGATCTACAGGGAGGGAAAACAGTACACCTCTCGGAACAGTGTCTGGGAGGCCGTGTTGGCTGCTACACCGCAATGTTGATCGTAAACAGATCAAGTAACTGACAGAATCTATGGATGGAAGGCTGTTGAGTGTCATCATAAAGAAAGGTGGCTATATTGGTCACTAATTTTGAGGGGTTTTGTTTTTGCATGTCAGAAATGTTTATTTCTAAATTTTGTGCAGTTATATTGGCTGACCTGATGAAAATAAACAAGTGAGATGGGAATATATTTGGTTTTTATTAAGTTGCCTAATAATTTTGCACACTAATAGTTACCTGCACAAACAGATATTCTTCGAATATAGCCAAATCTAAAAAAAACAAAACACTCCAACTTCCAAAAATATTAAGCTTTGATATTTATGAGTCTTTTGGGTTGATTGAGAACATAGTTGTTGATCAATAATAAAAATAATCCTCTAAAATACAACTTGCCTAATAATTCTGCACACAGTGTAGTTGAAAAGGTGAACATATCCTTTTAATATTGAATGTATTTAATCCTATTATATAATGCATTCACTTTCCTTTCTCATACAGGAGTAGCAGTAGCAGAAGACTTCATGAGCCCAGGAGTCGAGAGGTGTGCAAACCTGAATGCTCTACTGATTTACTATAGATAAACTGCAAATGGTTCCATGGTAAGGCCAGATTCACATATCCATGGTTCTGTGTGGAACAGCAGGGGTTTCATGACCCAAACTGGAAAGTCTCAAACATTCCTAAAATGCTGCTAAGTTCAGGTCAGGAGACTAGTGGCCAGATGGTACTCAGAATACAAAACAGTTACCGTATATACCCGAGTATAAGCCGACCCGAGTATAAGCCGACCCGAGTATAAGCCGACCCCCCTAATTTTGCCACAAAAAACTGGGAAAACTTATTGACTCGAGTATAAGCCTAGGGTGGAAATGCAGCATTTACCGGTGAATTTCAAAAATAAAAATAGATCATTATTTCCCCATAGCTGTGCCATATAGTGCTCTACACCGTTCATTATTTCCCCATAGCTGTGCCCCATATAGTGCTCTGCACCGTTCATTGTGCCCCATAGCTGTGCCATATACGGTGCTCTGCACCGTTCATTGTGCCCCATTGCTGTGCCATATACAGTGCTCTGCACCGTTCATTGTGCCCAATTGCTGTGCCATATACGGTGCTCTGCACCGTTCATTGTGCCCCATTGCTGTGCCATATACGGTGCTCTGCACCGTTCATTGTGCCCCATTGCTGTGCCATATACAGTGCTCTGCACCGTTCATTGTGCCCCATTGCTGTGCCATATACGGTGCTCTGCACCGTTCATTGTGCCCCATTGCTGTGCCATATACGGTGCTCTGCACCGTTCATTGTGCCCCATTGCTGTGCCATATACAGTGCTCTGCACCGTTCATTGTGCCCCATATCTGTGCCCATATACGGTGCTCTGCTCCGTTCATTGTGCCCCATTGCTGTGCCATATACGGTGCTCTGCACCGTTCATTGTGCCCCATATCTGTGCCCATATACGGTGCTCTGCTCCGTTCATTGTGCCCCATTGCTGTGCCATATACGGTGCTCTGCACCGTTCATTGTGCCCCATATCTGTGCCCATATACGGTGCTCTGCACCGTTCATTGTGCCCCATATCTGTGCCCATATACGGTGCTCTGCACCGTTCATTGTGCCCCATTGCTGTGCCATATACGGTGCTCTGCACCGTTCATTGTGCCCCATTGCTGTGCCATATACGGTGCTTTGCACCGTTCATTGTGCCCCATTTCTGTGCCATATACGGTGCTCTGCACCGTTCATTGTGCCCCATTGCTGTGCCATATACGGTGCTTTGCACCGTTCATTGTGCCCCATTGCTGTGCCATATACGGTGCTCTGCACCGTTCATTGTGCCCCATAGAAATCTCTGCCGCCGCTGCTGCAATAAAAAAAAAAAACCACATACTCACCTCCCTTGATTGCAGCTCCCGGCGTCTCGTTCCGGCGCCTCCATCTTCCCGGCGTCTCTGCTCTGACTGATCAGGCAGAGGGCGCCGCGCACACTGTATGCGTCATCGCGCCCTCTGCCTGAACAGTCAGAGCGCAGACGCCGGGAAGATGGAGGCGCCGGCCGGGAAGATGGAGCGGCGTCCGGCGGCTGGAACGAGGACAGGTGAATATGCTATACTTACCTAGTCCTGGCGATCCTCGCGCTGTCCCTCTGCCTGGTCTTCGGTGCCGCAGCTCTTCCTGTCAGCGGTCACCGGCACCGCTGATTAGAGGAATGAATAGGCGGCTCCGCCCCTATGGGAGGTGGAGCCGCTTATTCATATCTCTAATGAGCGGTCCCACGTGACCGCTGAAGAGGGGAAGAAGCTGCAGCACAGAAGCCCGTGGGACGGCAGGGACAGCGCGAGGATCGCTGGGACTAGGTAAGTATACCTCAGCGCCCTCACCCCCTCACCCGCCGACCCTGCCACCCACATTGACTCGAGTATAAGCCGAGAGGGGCACTTTCAGCCCAAAAATTTGGGCTGAAAATCTCGGCTTATACTCGAGTATATACGGTATGTGAATCTGGCCTAAGACTTAATGTACATGGGCAGATGTACCACTCACATAGCTGGCTTCTTTTCCCCTCTCTTGTACATTTTTGTTTAATACAAAAATCTACATTTAATGCCTGGACATGACACAGCAATATGAGAGCTTCTCTTGTACCACTGGCATATTATGTAGAGATTGCAGCCTAACTAAAATTACATAGTGGAATTGCACCAAGTGCTTGTGGTTTGATGTAGTTCTATCTGGACCTTTTTGATCTGCCATCAGAAGCTGACATGCATAAATGAACAGGGAAATTTAAGAAAGGCAAATAATACCCACACCAGTAGAAACTTGACAACACTAGGAGGATTATATTAATATTCACATTATATATTAATATCAAGTGAACTAAAAGTTAAAAAATCCATAGTTTTCTGTTCTGACTTGTTCACAGAAACTAGTAATTCACTCATCATGTAAAAGGCAAGGATGTGAGGCTTACACAACTGGAAGGAAGATGTATGCAAGCAGACACAAGGTGAGTTATAACTCAGATTTCTAAAAGAAAAAACTAAAAGCAATTTGTCTCCATCAATTAATTAACTCTGCTCAGTAAGCAATAACTGCAGCACGGAGCAATTTTCTAGTTTAATTCAACAGCAACAAAGTTTTGTAAAGTTCCTTTCTCACAATGGGCTCAGAGCAGGGAAGTTAAGAAAGGAAATCATGGATGACTTGGACCTGCCTTACCAAACACATTTTGTTAAAGTTAAGTAATCCAAACCAATCGATTTCGGTAACATCAGCCAATCTAATATGTGAGGTTAACTCCCAAAATATTGGGAGAAATCGGGATCAGCGACCCGTAGCCTGATCGTACTCAGACTGCGAAACACAGGTATGTGAATCTGGCCCAAGACTCAATGTACATGGGCAGATGTACCACTCAGAGAGCTGGTTTCTTTTCCCTTCTCTTGTACATTTTACGTGATTGTTGGCAGCACATGAGGTGTTATCAGAGCATGCTCAGGTGCTAACAAAGTGTCTTCAGCATACTTGAAAAATATGTTTGATTCCCGCACCTGCATGTCTTATGGCTGTTCGACAGCCTCAACACATGCATGGATTGCCTGTTTGTTAGGCAAAACCTGCATGTGCTTTGTGCAGGAAAGGGGACTTGAACATATTATTCAAACATGCCGAAGATACTGTATTAGCACTCGAGCATGCTTGGATAGTATCTTAACAGAGTACATTCGCTCATCACTAATGAAAAACAATTTTTACACTTGCATAAAAAGATACTAAGAACAAGCATTATTAATTTGTGGTTTAACCACTAGGCATAATTACATTATTATTGCGTTATTTCACCGACCAATGAAGAATCTCTGCCAAGGTGTAGAGAAGTTTGAATGTTCCAACATGAAACCGAGAAGAGGTCCAACTGATGACTTAAAAAAATTATTTGGTAGCTGTTTTTCATGATACCATATGCTCACCTAGCAAATGTTTTAAAGGGTTTTTCTGAACAAAACCTAAATTACTGCAATGACTGTTGCACAGATAACTGAATGACAATGTGCACACTGCCAGAATTCCACACTTTTGTTTGATTGAGTGGTTGTCACATGACTAGAAGTGTGCCAATTAGATTATCTTCTCTCAATAGAATGCTGAGAAAAGCAGGAAGTCTGAATGTGGTCACTTATCCATTTGCCTTCCACTGGACACCCTAAATTACTTACTGAATGTTCCCCCAAGGAGACTGGATAAAAAGTTGGCCATGCTGTCCCAATACATTTGTACAGCTACTAAGTCTCTGATAGCTAAAGGTTGGAAACCAACAGCACCCCCATCATCTAGATTTAGATGGGCGCCTGAAGGAAGTCCACTCACTAGAGCTCCTTACAACCTCCCTCAACACCATGGACAAATTTGCACAGACCTGGGACCCCTAAGATGTCTATGATGTCACAACCAACTTCCTTGACTCCTGATAAAGTCATGACATTAACCACTTCATGACCCAGCCTATTTTGACCTTAAAGACCTTGCCGTTTTTTGCAATTCTGACCAGTGTCCCTTTATGAGGTAATAACTCAGGAACGCTTCAACGGATCCTAGCGGTTCTGAGATTGTTTTTTCGTGACATATTGGGCTTCATGTTAGTGGTAAATTTAGGTCAATAAATTCTGCATTTATTTGTGATAAAAACGGAAATTTGGCGAAAATTTTGAAAATTTCGCAATTTTCACATTTTGAATTTTTATTCTGTTAAACCAGAGAGATATGTGACACAAAATAGTTAATAAATAACATTTCCCACATGTTTACTTTACATCAGCACAATTTTGGAAACAAAATTTTTTTTTGTTAGGAAGTTATAAGGGTTAAAGTTTGACCAGCGATTTGTCATTTTTACAACGAAATTTACAAAACCATTTTTTTTAGGGACCACCTCACATTTGAAGTCAGTTTGAGGGGTCTATATGGCTGAAAATACCCAAAAGTGACACATTCTAAAAACTGCACCCCTCAAGGTACTCAAAACCACATTCAAGAAGTTTATTAACCCTTCAGGTGCTTCACAGCAGCAGAAGCAACATGGAAGGAAAAAATGAACATTTAACTTTTTATTCACAAAAATTATCTTTTAGCAACAATTTTTTTATTTTCCCAATGGTAAAAGGAGAAACTGAACCACGAAAGTTGTTGTGCAATTTGTCCTGAGTACGCTGATACCTCATATGTGGGGGTAAACCACTGTTTGGGCGCACGGCAGGGCTTGGAAGGGAAGGAGCGCCATTTGACTTTTTGAATCAAAAATTGGCTCCACTCTTTAGCGGACACCATGTCACGTTTGGAGAGCCCCCGTGTGCCTAAAAATTGGAGCTCCCCCACAAGTGACCCCATTTTGGAAACTAGACGCCCCAAGGAACTTATCTAGATGCATAGTGAGCACTTTGAACCCCCAGGTGCTTCACAAATTGATCCGTAAAAATGAAAAAGTACTTTTTTTTCACAAAAAAATTCTTTTAGCCTCAATTTTTTCATTTTCACATGGGCAACAGGATAAAATGGATCCTAAAATGTGTTGGGAAATTTCTCCTGAGTACGCCGATACCTCATATGTGGGGGTAAACCACTGTTTGGACACATGGTAAGGCTCGGAAGGGAAGGAGCGCCATTTGACTTTTTGAATGAAAAATTATTTCCATCGTTAGCGGACACCATGTCGCGTTTGGAGAGCTCCTGTGTGCCTAAACATTGGCGCTCCCCCACAAGTGACCCCATTTTGGAAACTAGACCCCCCAAGGAACTTATTTAGATGCCTAGTGAGCACTTTAAACCCTCAGGTGCTTCACAAATTGATCTGTAAAAATGAAAAAGTACTTTTTTTTCACAAAAAAATTCTTTTCGCCTCAATTTTTTCATTTTCACATGGGCAGTAGGATAAAATGGATCATAAAATTTGTTGGGCAATTTCTCCCGAGTACGCCGATACCTCATATGTGGGGGTAAACCACTGTTTGGGCACACGGCAGGGCTCAGAAGGGAAGGCGCGCCATTTGACTTTTTGAATGGAAAATTAGCTCCAATTGTTAGCGGACACCATGTCGCGTTTGGAGAGCCCCTGTGTGCCTATGCATTGGAGCTCCCCCACAAGTGACCCCATTTTGGAAACTAGACCCCCCAAGGAACTTATCTAGATGCATATTGAGCACTTTAAACCCCCAGATGCTTCACAGAAGTTTATAACGCAGAGCCATGAAAATAAAAAATAATTTTTCTTTCCTCAAAAATGATTTTTTAGCCTGGAATTTCCTATTTTGCCAAGGATAATAGGAGAAATTGGACCCCAAATATTGTTGTCCAGTTTGTCCTGAGTACGCTGATACCCCATATGTGGGGGTAAACCACTGTTTGGGCGCACGGCAGGGCTCGGAAGGGATGGCACGCCATTTGGCTTTTTAAATGGAAAATTAGCTCCAATCATTAGCGGACACCATGTCACGTTTGGAGAGCCCCTGTGTGCCTAAACATTGGAGATACCCCAGAAATGACCCCATTTTGGAAACTAGACCCCCAAAGGAACTAATCTAGATGTGTGGTGAGGACTTTGAACCCCCAAGTGCTTCACAGAAGTTTATAACGCAGAGCCATGAAAATAAAAAAAAAAAATTATTTTCTCAAAAATGATCTTTTAGCCTGCAATTTTTTATTTTACAAAGGGTAACAGGAGAAATTTGACCCCAAAAGGTGTTGTCCAGTTTCTCCTGAGTACGCTGATACCCCATATGTGGGGTTAAACCACTGTTTGGGCACATGCCGGGGCTCGGAAGTGAAGTAGTGACATTTTGAAATGCAGACTTTGATGGAATGCTCTGTGGGCGTCACGTTGCGTTTGCAGAGCCCCTGATGTGGCTTAACAGTAGAAACCCCCCACAAGTGACCCCATTTTGGAAACTAGACCCCGAAAGGAACTTATCTAGATGTGTGGTGAGCACTTTGAACCCCCAAGTGCTTCATAGAATTTTATAATGTAGAGCCGTGAAAATAATAAATACGTTTTCTTTCCTCAAAAATAATTATTTAGCCCAGAATTTTTTAATTTTCCCAAGGGTAACAGGAGAAATTTGACCCCAATATTTGTTGTCCAGTTTCTCCTGAGTACGGTGATACCCCATATGTGGGGGTAAACTACTGTTTGGGCACATGCCGGGGCTCGGAATTGAAGTAGTGACTTTTTGAAATGCAGACTTTGATGGAATGCTCTGCGGGCGTCACGTTGCGTTTGCAGAGCCCCTGATGTGCCTAAACAGTAGAAACCCCCCACAAGTGACCCCATTTTGGAAACTAGACCCCGAAAGGAACTTATCTAGATGTGTGGTGAGCACTTTGAACCCCCAAGTGCTTCATAGAAGTTTATAATGCAGAGCCGTGAAAATAATAAATACGTTTTCTTTCCTCAAAAATAATTATTTAGCCCAGAATTTTTTATTTTCCCAAGGGTTACAGGAGAAATTGGACCCCAAAAGTTGTTGTCCAGTTTCTCCTGAGTACGCTGATACCCCATGTGTGGGGGTAAACCACTGTTTGGGCACACGTCGGGGCTCAGAAGGGAAGTAGTGACTTTTGAAATGCAGACTTTGATGGAATGGTCTGCGGGCGTCACATTGCGTTTGCAGAGCCCCTGGTGTGCCTAAACAGTAGAAACCCCCCACAAGTGACCCCATTTTAGAAACTAGACCCCCCAAGGAACTTATCTAGATATGTGGTGAGCACTTTGAACCCCCAAGTGCTTCACAGACGTTTACAACGCAGAGCCGTGAAAATAAAAAATCATTTTTCTTTCCTCAAAAATGATGTTTTAGCAAGCATTTTTTTAGATTCACAAGGGTAACAGGAGAAATTCGACCCCAGTAATTGTTGCGCAGTTTATCCTGAGTACACTGATACCCCATATGTGGGGGTAAACCACTGTTTGGGCACACTTCAGGGCTCGGAAGTGAGGGAGCACCATTTGACTTTTTGAATACGAGATTGGCTGGAATCAATGGTGGCGCCATGTTGCGTTTGGAGACCCCTGATGTGCCTAAACAGTGGTAACCCCTCAATTCTACCTCCAACACTAACCCCCCCACACCCCTAACCCTAATCCCAACTGTAGCCATATCCCTAATCACAACCCTAACCACAACCCTAATTCCAACCCTAACCCTAAGGCTATGTGCCCACGTTGCGGATTCGTGTGAGATATTTCTGCACCATTTTTGAAAAATCCGCGGGTAAAAGGCACTGCGTTTTACCTGCGGATTTTCCGCGGATTTCCAGTGTTTTTTGTGCGGATTTCACCTGCGGATTCCTATTGAGGAACAGGTGTAAAAAGCCGCGGAATCCGCACAAAGAATTGACATGCTGCGGAAAATACAACGCAGCGTTTCCGCGCGGTATTTTCTGCACCATGGGCACAGCGGATTTGGTTTTTCATATGTTTACATGGTACTGTAAACCTGATGGAATACTGCTGCGAATCCGCAGCGGCCAATCCGCAGCCAAATCCGCACCGTGTGAACATAGCCTAATTCTAAAGGTATGTGCACACGCTGCGGAAAACGCTGCAGATCCGCAGCAGTTTCCCATGAGTTTACAGTTCAATGTAAATCTACGGGAAACAAAAATCGCTGTACACATGCTGCCGAAAAACTGCACGGAAACGCAGCGGTTTACATTCCGCAGCATGTCACTTCTTTGTGCGGATTCCGCAGCGGTTTTACAACTGCTCAAATAGAAAATCGCAATTGTAAAACCGCAGTGAAATGCGCAGAAAAAAACGCGGTAAATCCGCCATAAATCCGAAGCGGTTTAGCACTGCGGATTTATCAAATCCGCAGCGGAAAAATCCGCAGAGGACCAGAATACGTGTGCACATACCGAAACCCTACCCCTAACCCTAGCCCTACCCCTAGCCCTAGCCCTACCCCTAACCCTACCCCTAGCCCTAGCCCTAACCCTACCCCTAACCCTAACCCTAGCCCTAACCCTAACCCTATTCTAACATTAGTGGAAAAAAAAAATTTTCTTTATTTTTTTATTGTCCCTACCTATGGGGGTGACAAAGGGGGGGGGGTCATGTATTATTTTTTTTATTTTGATCACTGAGATATAATCTCAGTGATCAAAATGCACTTTGGAACGAATCTGCCGGCCGGCAGATTCGGCGGGCGCACTGCGTATGCGCCCGCCATTTTGGAAGATGGCGGCGCCCAGGGAGAAGACGGACGGGACCCCGGCTGGATCGGTAAGTATGATGGGGTGGGGAGGGGACCACGGGGGGGGGATCGGAGCACGGGGGGGGATCGGAGCACGGGGGGGAATCGGAGCGCGGCAGGCGTGGAACGGAGCACGGGGGCGTGGAACGGAGCACGGGGGGCTGGAACGGAGCATGGGGGGGTGGAACGGAGCACGGGGGGGTGGATCTGAATGCGGGGGGGGTGATTGGAGCACGGGGGGGTGGAGCACGGGGGGAGCGGACAAGAGCACGGGGGGGAGCGGAGCACTGGATGGAGGGGAGCCGGAGCAGTGTACCGGCCAGATCGGGGGGCTGGGGGGGCGATCGGTGGGGTGGGGGCACACTAGTATTTCCAGCCATGGCCGATGATATTTCAGCATCGGCCATGGCTGGATTGTAATATTTCACCCGTTATAATGGGTGAAATATTACAAATCGCTCTGATTGGCAGTTTCACTTTCAACAGCCAATCAGAGCGATCGTAGCCACGAGGGGGTGAAGTCACCCCCCCTGGGCTAAACTACCACTCCCCCTGTCCCTGCAGATCGGGTGAAATTGGAGTTAACCCTTTCACCCGATCTGCAGGGACGCGATCTTTCTGTGACACAGCATATGCGTCACAGGTCGGATTGGCACCGACTTTCATGACGCATACGCTGTGTCACAGGTCGGGAAGGGGTTAAGGCATGTTCATATATTCAGTATTTTACATCTGTATTTGTAAGCCAAAACCAGGAGTGGGTGATAAATACAGAAGTGGTGACATGTTTCTATTATACCTTTCCTCTGATTGTTCCACTCCTGGCTTTGGCTTACAAATACTGATGCAAAATGCTGGCCAAAAACTGAACGTGTGAATGTGGCCTAACACCTTCCTCCTTGATTTATTTTGCTCAAAACCTCCCCTTGTATTTTATGCCTTGTCTTGTGGCATGTACCCCCTTTTCATTTTTTTCTTTTTCTCTTCTTATTAAGCATTGATTTGAACATCTTATTGACAGTTCAAAACATTGGTAATTAACCCGAATTTTGTATTTGAGTATGTATTATCCTTGGAAAATATAAAAAAAATTTGATAGAAAAAAAGGAATTTTCAACAATATGTAAGTTTTCTGGATTCTTGAACACAAAAATGATTGAGCAGTTGAAGTAGAACCACATGCCAATAAAATAAATTCTACTTGCTTACTGAAGAAACTCAACTCTCAAAAAGTTTAATCCTGATACTCAAAAACACAACAGGACTGACAAACTCAACAAGTGTTCTGAGCGGTAACAATATATGTCTACATAACAAGTGGAAATTTCCGGCTGGCGCTGGTGATAAATAAAATATACGCTATATATTTGTTCACATAACAAATACATGAAGCTCTGCTTCATCTTTTATTCAGGAGGCTTAGAGGCGACCTGGCTCCAGCTCTCGTTGCTTTCCAAATCTGTCTCCAGACCATAGGGCTTACATGACAGATTATTTGCAAATGTTACCTGTGCCGCACATTACTGTTCACAGAAAATAACTTTATTTTCCATTCATATTGTTAGATAGAAATTGCCTTAAAACTTTTCATTTATGCTTTAGTATATTTCATTACCTCAGAAGTGTATTATTGTATAACCTTGATCTATAGGAGTCTTCCACTGTAAATTTTCTATAGATACATAGCCTGATTGATCTGTTTTGCACACCAGGTTTGATGAAGACTGCACTAGCGTAAGAGGTGTCTGTCGCAACTGAACCAAGACCTTCTACTACAACGCCTCCTTTTGTTGCTGAAGCCGCCTTATTCATTCTGTGGGCGGCGATGGTTATAGAAAAAACGATGGAACCAAAAGTTCTGAACGCCGCAGGCTCTGTCCAGCCACTTAGATTTGGGTCTGTAGGACCTGCAGTGCCATCCAGTCTGGACTTGTTTTTGTGCTGTCCAGCTGGATCAATATAGGGTGTTTCCCATACACCACTGGATGTCCTGAGGTAGCTCAAATATGGATAGTTATGGTATTTAAAAAATGTACGAGTAATCTTGCAAATATTAAAGTACAATAAAAGCCTGAGAAGACTTGCTATATCAAACTTCTAGCCGAAAGATTGCAAACTAAGATTCACAATTCTAAAACCAAGATGACACAATTCTATAACTGCATCTATATAGTGAAATAATATTCTCCACACTTAGTACTAATAAACCTCAATGAGCTCCTTGTGCCAGACGGAGTTCGTCATCGGCAGTGGGTGCTGAGACTATTTTTCATAACCAAAAGATGCAAATTACCACCCTAATTCTAACTACACATTACACAAACAAATTGTTGGTTGAGGAAGTGTTTTCTTATAGCGTGCTTTTCTTACAAATTACATAATTATTCTGTGACATGAGACATTTAGAGACACATAAGACTAAACTGGACAAACAGCAGTGGGCTATACAGACCACAGGCTGAGCATGGTGAGACTTTATAAATGCAGACTATTTTTCTCACTTAATGTATACAGAAATAAATACAACTTTGAGTATAAATTACAGAGCAATTAGGTTCCTGCAAACCACATGCAGACAATAGCAGCCAGTCATTTTCTCTAATTGGTTGCAGCACATTCGAGAGCCGGCTGACATATTTATTGAGAAGTTGTGGGTTATGCGGAGGTGTTTATCCAGTTTAGTGTCTACTGGTTGTGATTATTCTGTGCTGAATATGGATATCGTCTACAGGGCTTCTGAACCTACATTATACCTTCCTTACAATATAGTATGACTAGTACTATTCATAAACGCCTTCAAAGCAGTTACCGGAGTGGAAGATAAGAAAAACAATACAGCATTTAGGTTATGTGCATATAGGGAGTATTTGCAGAACTACTGCTGCACATTGTGGAAGTAATGTCATTCTAAGAAATCCTATGTAAATCTTGCTGAGAATATCTATAACATGAATCAACCAGTGCTAAAGGTTACATTTAAATTAACGCTACAGATGTCACACTGGATTTTAGCCTTTGTAATAGGTGGATTTCAGCATCTCCGTAAAAACAATTTCGGCAATTATTTCTGCCAATTTTACAATGTAAGAGAAGCTCCTATTATGGCGGACCTGGCTTGTTCATGCATTGAAAAATTGTCCACATTTGAATGGTGGCATGGTAAATGGCAATTACACAAATCTAATCCTGGCAATTAGGACTACCGTGTTCCCCATGTGTTCTGTCCATGTTATTCACGGGTAGAACATGTACCTATTATAATCTATGGGATTCTTCACGTGTCGATGTTTCATAAAGGTTGTGTGTCCACAGAAAAAAAAAATCACAGAGACTTGGCCGTTTTAGATCATCGTCCACAAAATTCTACGGGTCTGTGAATAAGCACAGAAAGCACATGGAAGGAATCAGTATCCAGTCCATTTTTTATTGCAATGGGTTTGAGTTTTTTCTTTCGCCATACAAGAAAAGTACTGTTGGTAGAGACATTTATTATGCCCGGATTAAAACTGATCCAGCACACTGCTGAAAATCAGTTGATTTCAATGGTGTAAATTTTGCCAGAAATAAATTTTTTTTGTGGCAGTTGTAAGATGCGCCTAAATGATCAAAAGGTATGTGCACACCATGTCTTTTTCAGGTGACTTCTGCTTGGAAACTGGGTAAAAACAGCTACAAAAAATGAACTTAATGCACAGCTATGTAAAAACAACATTGCTGTGCTTGTGTTCCGTCTTTTGTCACTTCTATTAACTGCTTTGAGGTTCAAATGTCAGGAAGTGGTTAAAAGTAGAATGATCATTCTTTGGGTGGCTTCCAAGCCCAATATTTAAAATTTACATTGAAAATAAAAGGCATTTTAAAAATATTGACTAAAAAAAGCCAACAAAGATGTCTTAGGAAAAACACTGCTTTCATTTTCCAAAAGCGTTTGCCTTGGAAAACTCGTCGGGTGCGCCGTTGTCTAAAAGACATCATGTGCTTCTTAATTAAATAGTCATCTTACTCCAGTGCTCCCTTCATTGAAGAGGTTGTCTGGGACAACGTTGATAGCCTATCCCTAAGATAGGTCATCAATGTCTGATTGGTGGGGGGTGGATAGTCCACAGAGCTGGAACTGATCAGTTATGGATGCCGCCCAACACCAGCTGATTGACGGAGGTGGCGGCTGTCACACCTCCATTGACCTATCCTAAGGTCCTAAGGATAGGCCTTCAATGTTAAAGTCCTGAACAACCCTTTTAAAACTGGAGTTCAAAACATCAATCTTAATTAATCGAGCCCTATATTTTGAGAAACATTAGATCTGTAGAGGTTTTCAGCCACTAAGTGACCAAGAATGATCTCATTCACTGACAGCAAATAGAAATCTTGAGAAACTGAAACACAAGATATATTGGGAAGTTGGACAGCAATCTGTTTAACAATAATATCGCTCTGCATACATTAAACTTACACATCTTTTGGAGGAAAGACAATATTAAGAAAATCAAAAAAATTATCACGAAAGAGCAATAAACCCATGCATACTATGTAAGTTTGACTGATTCTCCCCCCTCACTGTGAAAGTGACACATGGTGCAGTTTACCCTTCACTTTCTAATATTTGCTTTACAGATTGCTACTAAACTTCCTAGACTTCTTGTGTTCTTGTCACTCAATTCAGCATCTGATTAACACTCCAATGACCTGAGGATGAAGCATCTGATGGGAGGTGAAGTGACAAGGAAAGTGTCACCACCATTAAAGAAAACATTATACAAGAAGACCCTGTCTAAAGTTCTCTTCACACCAAGTCTAAGAACATGCTGTTTGAAACGCGCCTGGTAATAGTAGTCCCTTCTTTATTCCTCCCATGTTTCCCCCATTTTTCCGATCATGAATGTTGATTAATAAAAAAAAAAGGAAAAAAAAATTGGGGGGACATTTTATTTTATGATGGAATAAATCACAGGTTTTATCCACTACGTACGAAGCTGGATCATTTCTTCCTTCTTCGCATAAAGTTTTTCTACATGTAAGGCTATGGTCACATGTTGTGTTGTGGTTGCATTTTTTTCTGCAGGCAAAACTTGCTCTCCTGGCAGTATAGAAGCTGCTTACAAAACTCAGGTTTTGCTGTGGTTTTGCTGCATTTTTGTTGTCTCTTGTGCATGCTGATAAAGTTTAGTGCAACCCCATAAAAAAAAGTCATAATCTAACTTCTTTACGTTTTTTTGCTCTGAAAATGCAGCAAAACCCGATACCTGCATTTTTTTTGCACTTACCCATTGCTATGAGTGAAAAAACTATACAAAACACTGAAAAAAATTGACATACTGCAGTTTGCCAAAACGCAGTTTTCCAGATCAGTCAGGAAAAAAAACCCAATGTGTGTACATGAGATTTCTGAAATCTCATAGCTATTGATGGTACATTAAAATGCAGCTTACATTTTGCATAAAAGAAAGCAGCAATAAAACAGCCTAATTGTGAATCCCTATAAAACCCACATTCCTTTAGGCACAGACATAATTGATGTTGAGGCATAAAGACAAGCCAAAATAGAATTAATAAGTTAACTATTGATAGCGATATCACTTCTGACATTCTAGCTGTGATGTTGTGGTTTAATACAGATAGTCAATCATTACTAATGCATTTGGAAAAAATGCTGCCAGTTAGTTTAGAGTCTGACAAGACATGTAAGTATTTAGTCATCTTGATGGAGAACAGGAGCACAAACAAGCATGTCGAATGAGCTCAGGATGGGAAACACATGTCCCCATGTCTCGATCTGGAAGACAAGACTGTGAGTGATGTACTGTTGGCCTGGCAAATATGAGAAAGTGGATTCCTTTACCAAGTTTGACTTAGATGGAGCCAACAGAGGGTAACATGGAGGTGGCAATAGGATTTCACGAGAAGCACTCTACTAGCAGTGTGCTAACAATTCACATGTGCCATGAACTTTTCTCACTCTCACTATGGTGGGGGCAGATGCCAAGCTACAGATCCTAAAATTTTGTAATTCACACCATATCCTTGAAAGTGCTGAACTGTCTAATAGAAAATGTTGTACAATGTGAAATAGTGCAATAGCAATAAACATGAGTCTTCCATAGACTTCAGCTGCCCAACGTCAAAGGGCACGCTTCCTTTGGCTCCAATTCTCACTTTTGTTCTCTTTTTCCCATTATTTGTCTGGAGCTTGATAGCTGCCCATTTATTTCCATCTGCTGCAGGAAAGATGGCCACTTTTTCTTCTTTTGTTGCACGGTTTTAAAAAAGGGCAAACCTTGCATAAATTCATCAGCTATGTTGAAGGGGGAAGGGGCAAATACTTTACTCCAGTCGACCCATATAGGAGACAGTGACTCCATCTGTGCTAGCTATACAGTAGGGTTTCTCAAACTTTTTCTGCTTGGACCTCACAAGACAGAGCATGGTGAACTCTCATCATCTATATTGCTGCAGCCATAGAAAGAACTGTAAAGAAAATAATCAATTCTATGAAAACTCTCTGCTGCGATCAGCTTCAATATTGTTATTCAAGGAGGTACAGAATGATCAGGAATTGGTGATGGGGCAGGGGGAAATTCAGTTCTAATCCTTTTTCCTACCGCACTGCTTCGAGACATTACATTGTATACAGATCTCGGCAAAAATAGTATTGAAGAGGACTGTTTAACATTTGTCATGGCATCCATCAGCCTCTTGGGATCTGGTAGCAAAACTACTATAACCCACTTTTTTATTATTGCTGTTAAAATTACTTTCTGCAATGCTTTATAAGACTCTCTAAAGTCAATCAGATATGTTGTGACTCATCAGTGATGAGCGAAAGTGATTGGATAAGGTGTTATCTGAACATGCTCGGGTGCTAACCGACTGTCTTTGGCGTGCTCGAAAAACATGTTCGAGTCCCCATGGCTGCATGTCTCCCAGCTGTTGGACAGCAACAACACATGCAGTGATTGCCTAACAAACAGGTAGTGTATATACTCGAGTATAAGCTGAGATTTTCAGCCTATTTTTTTTAGGCTGAAAGTGCCCCTCTCGGCTAATACTCGAGTCATTGTCCCAGGGGGTCGTGGGGGAGGGGAAGCGGCAGGAGTGGCGGCTGTCACATCATACTTACCCCCGTCCGGGACAGTCTTTGCACGTCTCTGCTTCTCAGATGGTCTCTGGCGCCTGCAGCTCTTCCTGTGCTCAGCGATCACTTGGATATGGACGTGACTCCACTCCCATAGGCGTGGAGCGCCTATGCATTACTTTAATGAGCGGTACCATGTGACCGCTCAGCACTGGAAGGAGATGTCGGCCCCGGGATGACGGAGAAGAAGGGAAGTGCAGAGACCGCACCAGGAGAGTGAGCCATGCGATATTCACCTGTCCCCGTTCCACCGCCGAGCTGTATTCCACGTCCTCTGGCTGTGACATTCAGGTCAGAGGGAGTGATAACCTGTTTAGTGGGCGCCATCTGCCTGAACAATCATTGCAGAGAACCAGAAGACACAGCAGCGCTGGAACGTGAACAGGTGAATATCGCAAGTGATGGGGGATCTGAGCCAGCGTCGACAAGAGGTATGTCATTTTTTTAAATTGCATCTCATGGGGCATATTATTCTATGGAGCATCTTATAGGGCCATCAACCTTTATGGAGCAGCATATGGGGCATATTATTCTATGGATAATCTTAACCTTAACATTAACCTTTTATGCAGCATTATATGGGGCTTATTTTAATATGGAGCATCTTATGGGGCCATTATGAACCTTTGTACAGCATTATATGGGGCATATTTTTTTGTATGGAGCATCTTATGGGGCCATCATTAACCTTTGTGCAGCATTATATGGGGCATATTCTTTGTATGGAGCATCTTATGGGGCCCATCATGAACTTTATGATTCAATATGTATTTTCAAAAACATTTAACCTACTAATGTCTCAATTAGTTTTACTTTTATTGGTATCTATTTTTATTTTTGAAATTTACCAGTAGCTGCTGCATTTCCCATCCTAAGCTTATTCTTGAGTCAATAAGTTTTCCCAGTTTTTTGTGGCAAAATTAGGGGTATTGGCTTATTCTTGAGTATATACGGTAATCCCTTTAGGTGTTGTGGCTGTCGAACAGCTGCGAGACATATTTTTCGAGCACACTGAAGACACTCGGATAGCATCCAAGCATCTTCAGGTAATAATAATAATTTTTATTTTTATATAGCGCTAACATATTCCACAGCGCTTTACAGTTTGCACACGTTATCATCACTGTCCCCAATGGGGCTCAAAATCTAAATTCCCTATCAGTATGTCTTTTTGAATGTGGGAGGAAACCCACGCAAACACGGAGAGAACATACAAACTCTTTGCAGATGTCCTTGTTGGGGTTTGAACCCAGGACTCCAGTGCTGCAAGGCTGCTGTGCTATCCACTGCGCCACCGTAACACCTTATCTGAGAACATCCGCTTATCACTACACAGTATCCATTGGAAATCAAATTTAGCACATAGCTTAAGGTTGTGTTATAAAAATGGAAGTTTTGATACTACTGTGAACAAGGTCTGATGCATGAGTTTTCGTCTTTACATCACGGGAAAAATCCATCAAATAATAGACTTAATCCTAATTGCACTATTTTAAGACATATGGTCTTTTTGCTGGTGTCAAGCAATGGGCGAGTGTGCACGGCACTGCTCAATCGAGTATCGAGCACTAAAGAGAGAGAGACACAGAGACTCTCTGGGTTTCATCAGTCCTCAAGTCAGGAGCCTCGGGAAAAATTGCTTCCCATTCACTTCAATTCTTACAACTAGTCAAGTTTAGCATGTCTGAACATCAAACGTGCTTGATTCGAGTAACGAGCACTCGAGTTTTTCACTGCTCAATCCTCACTACTGGTGTACCATTTGCGATGCTTACAAAAAAAACTTAAGTGAACAAGTCCTATTATTTTACACCTTAGTGTGTCCATCTCCTAAACCAGCGACCATTGGAAATATTTTTCAGGCTGCCGCACATGATATTCACTATTGCTCAAGCTCCCTATATTTTTTAGATGACTGTTGGCCAGCAGCTATCTTGCCCGATTCCTCCATACACAGAACTCACTAGTCTCAGCGCTCCTGTGTTCTGAGGATCAACTGTCAGGTTCCTCTGGCGGCAACGACGACAAAATGATTGTCAGTCTAAAATTAGACAAGTCGGATGTTTGACATTGGTGAAGATCTGGTGACCTCCATATGCATTAGGTTGGGTTCACATTACGTTATAGGCGTCTGTTAGATGGACTACGTTACACTGCGGCATAACGCGGTGTAATACAGTCCGTTAACACCGCCATTATGTCCTATGTCTGACGCATCGCTAGCTAGCTAGCGATGTGCCGTCATTGAGTGACGGACCCTGGGACACGGGCTGGAGTGATTCCAGGTCCATCACTGCTAGCGCAGATAGAGCATCTGCTAGCTCTATCTGCGCTAGCGCAATGACACATCGGCACTTGCGTTAACTGCAGCCCGTTAACGCATATGTTGAACGGGCTGCTGTTAACGCAGTGTAAACCTGGCCTTAAGGTACCGTTACATTAAGCGATGCTGCAGCGATATATGTTTAACGAGCCGATCGCTGCAGCGTCGCTGTTTAGGTCGCTAGGAGACGTCAAACACGGCAACAGCAGAACGATGCAGGAGCGATCCAGTGACGTACTTATTGTTCTTGCTGGTTGTTAGCTCCATGAAAAAAACATTGCTGCCATCGTTGCTTTTGCTGTCAAACATGACGAATCACGCCGACCTGATGACCAAATAAAGTTCCGGACTTCTAGCTACGACCAGCGATGTCACAGCGGGATCCTGATCGCTGCTGCGTGTCAAACACAACGAGATCGCTATCCAGGACGCTGCAACGTCACAGATCGCTGTCGTTCTCGTTCTAAAGTTGCTCAGTGTGAAGGTACCTTTAGTCTGTTGGCTCGATCCATCCTTATCAGTGGGTTCATTAGACAGTGTGTTTTGGGCCCCTTAGGCCTCTTTCACACTTCAGTCTTTTGGCGTCAGTCTGAAACCGCCATTTTCCTCAAATAGCGGATACGCCATTTTTTTTGTCGGATCCGCTATTTTCCCCATAGACATACATTAGTGACAGATTGTGGCGGATAGTCGTCCGTTCCATCCGCCATGTGACGTATCCGTCGAGATTTGGCGGACGTCATTTAGACATTGACGGACATTATAACTTTTTTGTCTACGCCAAAATGGCGGTTCACGACGGATCCGTCACGTCCGCCATTCCATAGTATGGCCGCTTATGGGCGACGGATCCGTCGCGACCGTCATTTCGGCGGACCAGTCGCCCCAATACACTTTTCCAATTGCGCATGCTCCAAAAAGTAGATACTTTTCCCTGACAACCCCCAAGTAACGGATCCGTCAAAAAAACAGATCCGTTAGAACTGTTTTCTCAACAATTGTGACGGATCCGTCACTATGTCGGAGCAGACTGACGCCAAACAACTGAAGTGTGAAAGAAGCCTTACTCTCATTGAACAGATGAATTTTTTGCTAAGTTTTAATCACTAGCAGAGTTTTTTCTTAAAACCTCGGGTCACCTCTGGCTTAACCTTGGTGACCTTTCCTTATATTCCACCTGTCCTTCCCCCATGGAAAGCACACTGATCTGTTTGCATTTGTGTAGTAATGTAATCATTTGCGTAGTAACGTGATCAAAGTGAAAGAAGACACTCACACACACACATAATAAAGATCTGAAAGGTTACTGTAACAAACTGGCACATTGCACTCTCCCAGAGGATGTTATCAATTACATCTGTTTACCACTCACAGGCTGATAACTAGCTTTATGACTGCCCAGGAAAATGTGTCATTCTTCCACAGCAGCTGTAATGTGCCCACACATGTGACTGTGTGCGCACTTGTATGTCCTATATATACATCCGTGCTTGTATTTAGTCTAAATTATGTCTGGATTTAGCGGCCCATAGACCTAAAATGCCTGATGACTCCCCAGGAACAGGAAATGGTCAGTTCTCACACAAAAGATAAGCCATTGCTACCCAAACTGTATCCTTCATTATCCTATATTCAGAAAGACACTTTTCTCCCTGTTGCGAGGGGGGAGGGACAATTTTTCAACAAACCAATCATGTTATAAAATCAGTAATCACTAGATCCATATTCCATTGCCTGAAAAATATAATTGGTAACTTATTCAATTTCTGTTTTAATTAATTTTTTTTTTTATTTTACTCACTATGCATGTCACTGCGCACCCAATATTAAAGATAGGTATGCAGGACGGCGCAGGATGCATGCAGAAGTAGGCGGAGCTTAAGGGAAGATGTACGCAGCCATATGCAGACCAGCTAAATGTGAAACCAGCCTTATATAGCCATTAATTCTGTAGCGCTTTACAGATATCAATGTCCTCATTGGGGCTTACAATCTACATTCCCTTTCAGTATGTCTATAAAGTGTGGGAAGAAACCAGAGAACCTGGAGGAAACCCACGTAATGACAGGGAGAAGATACAAACTCCTTACAGATGTTGTCATTGGTGGGATTTGAACCCAGGAACCAAGCTCTGCAAAGCAACAGTGCTAACCACTGAGCCACCATGCACTGCTAACCACTGAACCACAGTGCTGATTATTGCATCCAGACTCCCCTTTGACAGATGATGTTGGGGAAAAAGAAAGATCCAGTCCGTTAAATTTCAATGTCCAAATTTTTTACTTGACGCAGAAATAAATCACTTCCAGAAGACTAGCAGCAGTTCTCTCAGAGAACACAGGAATGCTAAGGCAAACTGAGTGTTCCTGTGTCTGGAGGAGTCTAGAGAGACAGCTGTGTGGCTTCCTAAAACTATGTTTACACTCATACAGTTATCTCCACAAAGTACTACTTTGGGGTTTCTTTTGATGGAGACAATGTCTGGCAGTATATATTTTTTCAGATATGCACAAAACAAGGGCTACCTCATTATTTCAGCACATGTCTGAAAAAGAGGACTACTGACAGGATAGAAGTCAGTCTGGGTCACTGTATAAGGCCAGTGTCACACTTGCGTGTGCAATGCGAGAAACTCTCACGAGTCCCTGGCATCAATACCCGGCACTGCCACTGGCACTCGGGACCGGAGCGTGCGGCTGCATGTATTTCTATGCAGCTGAATGCTCTGTTCCCGAGTGCCGGCAGCAGTGCCGGGTATTGATGCCAGGGACTCGTGAGTTTCTCGCATTGCAATTGCAAGTGTAACCCCGGCCTCAGAGTGAAATTAGCCTAACATTGAAAGCTTGGACTGGGTTCAAAAACCTTTAGCCAAACAGGGGCCAAGGTGTGCCCTGCATGCAGCTGATACTGCCAACATGCAGATTCTAATTGCAGTTAAATGTAGTTTTACTCTTAATAGCAAAAGCATGGTGACAGATTCTCTTTAATTTGAGAGTAGAATACACAGGGCAGAAATGTGCCACTTACTGGCCTGCTTGCTGTACTTTTTATAAAATCACTGTATAATCAGGAGGAGTAAACCTGCTGCCACGTCGTTCTCCATAGTCATGAGTTCTATGTAACTCCACTGTCACCAGTGATTGGCAGCTTTCTGCCTATGCACAGTGTACACAGCGGTCAATCACTGGTGAGGGTGGGGTTATACAGAGCTAAAATTTCTGCAGCAGAGAAAATAGTGATTTTATCAAAACCACAGCAGACAGCACAGTAAGTGATACATCGCAAGAATCAGCATCTCTGCTACATCATGGTGCTCTCAGGTGGGGCAGCAAAAAATCTAGTGAAATATTCCATTTATGGCTATGTTCACACATTGCGTTTTTGCTGTGGGTTTTTCTGCAGGCAAAACTTGCTCTCTTGGCAGCAAAGGTGCTTACAAAAAGCAGGTTTTGCTGCGTTTTTTTGCTGTTTTCCTGAGTATTTGCTGCTTTTTTGCTGCATTTGTTGTCTCTGGTGTATGCTAATAAAGTTTAGTACCCTCCCAAAAAAACATGATGAAACTTCCTTGGGTTTTTTCCCCCGAAAAATCCCTGACACTTGCGTTTTTTTTTTTTTTTTGCTGCATTGTGGCCTTTCCAATTGCTTTGTATGGGTGAAAAAATGCTGCAAAAATGCTGAAAGTAGTGACATGCTGCAGTTTACAAAAACACAGACATTTTCCAACTCAATTGGGAAAAAAAAATATGTGTGCATGAAATATTGGACATCTCATAGCTTTTGCTGGTACTGTAAAAAGCAGCTTAAAATTTGCATTAAAAAAACAGCAAAAATGCAACGTGTGAACTGAGACTTACAGCTACAATTTTGCAGTAAAAGGCAGTTTTTATCTACTGTTAATTAAAAACTGCAATGCTTTCAAGTACAAATTGTCATGGTTTTTGGCAACAATGCAGTATCTATCTGCAGTGCAGCAGCAAAGTGGGAACTAGTCTGAGTGTATTTCTCGAGCGGCATCTTCACCGTCCTTTTTTGCTCAATTCACTACTATATAGCTAGAGCAGATCACGTTCCTTATAAAGTACCATATATACTCGAGTATAAGCCAAGATTTTCAGTCCAAATTTTTGGGCTGAAAGTGCCCCTCTCGGCTTATACTCGAGTTACGGTCGGCGGCAGGGTCGGCGGGTGAGAGGTCTGAGGCATACTTACCTGCTTCCGGGGCTCCTGACACTGTCCCTGCAGTCCCAGTCTTCGGGTGCTGAAGCCCATTGTGAGGTGCGGGGAGGTGGGGGCGGAGTTCCGGCCGCGCATGCGCGGTCGGAAAAAGCGGTCCGTCAGGAGCAAAAAACGTTACATTTAACGTTTTTTGCTCCCGGCGGTCCGCCACAACACGGCGCAACCGTCGCATGACGGTTGCGACGTGTCGCAATGCGTCGCCAATGTTAATCTATGGGGCAAAAACGCATCCGGCAAACAACTTTGCAGGGTGCGTTTTTTGCCATAAACGACGCATTGTGACGTCTGGCAAAAAACGCCAGTGTGAAAGTAGCCTTAGCAATCTTTTACATAAAAGTATAAGCCATATAAATTATGAGTCCCAGCAGCATAAATATGTATAAAATACTGCCCAGTTACCCTACATTTGGCTGTCTCAGTTGGTACACTCTGACAGTCTGATTTGCGTTTTGCATAGAGCGAATGCTTTTGAGACTGCCATGAGCGCTCCACAGGTAATGCATTAAACTATACAGCATGCAGATTCTGTCACTTCCCACCGCTCCAATAAAATGCACAGTCCTGTAGGATAAAGGCTTTCCTGCTACACTGATACATTTATATCTTGATGGCTCTCATTATACATGCCTCAAGAGCTTAACTGTAGCCTTAGAAGGCGTTTAATAAAAACATAAACCTAGAATGAATGCTAATGAGAAGATTCAGATTCAACAAAAATCATATGCTGTATAAGTTCTAGATATAAAATGAATAATACATGTAATAAAATATACAAGGTATTCCAAAACAAACAAGATCGGGTTCATACGAGTACGAAAAATCGCCCATTTTCATCCAGTAAAAATGGATGATTTTCACTCCATCCATGTGTCCATTTTTTCATCTGTATGATGTCCATATTTATTTATTAGCATTTAGTGAAATTTATAAAAAAAATACAAATTTCCTGTTATAACTGCAATGTATCCATCAAATTTGGATGCATCATGAATGATTCGCACTATTTTGCACTTACAGTAAACTTGAATAACGGAGTTGCATCCAAAATATGGAAGAGACAAGCACATGTTGAGTTTTTTTTCACAACGACACATGGTCCTTTTTTTCCCACATGGACACAAGGTCTGTGAAAAACCGCTCATCTGAACAGTCCTATTCAATAAACATTGGTCAGTGTGCTGATTGTAACACGGACCTCACAAGTGTGTATAACGCACTGGTCTAAAAGAGCCTTGACAGTGAAATAAAGGTTAACACTTACTGAAATAAAAAAATCCGGCAAACTAAAATCATGTCATGGCCTGAACGAGGGACAGGCTGTGTAAGAAGCTGCCTATTGCACAATAGAAAAAGGGCAATTTATGAATTTAAAAAACTCAATCTTGTTCTGTCCCTGTTGAATGGTATTGTTTCAGGGAACGCTGAATAATAACCAAAATTACTACTATATAACTCTAATACTCTTGTAATTAGCCAACGAGTCTCTCATTACAAAGCTAGGCAGCCGACTATATATTTTAATATATTTAAGGCCTGAATTTGTTGATTTTTAAAAGATGCTAAGAAAAATCAATCTTTCTACCTCCCCCAAAAAATGCTTAAAAAAATTCTTAATACATTTAGTTATATACTGCAGTTGAAAAAAAAAATCAAGTTCAACTGAGGAATGGGAAAGGATAAAATGAATGGTGTATTCTACAGTGCAAAACCCAGCCTATAATAAAAAATAAGTTTTAAGTTTTTCCTTCTTGAGTGTTGATCAACTGGATCAACATTTAGAACACTATTTAATTATTTATTTTACTCACTTACATGGCGCCATTAATTCCGCAGGATTTTACGGATATCAACACTGTCCCCATTGGGACTCACAATCTAGATTCTCTATCAGTTTGTCTTTAGAGTGTGGGAGGAAAAGAGAGAACCTGGAGGAAACCCACACAAACACGGGGCAAACATACAAACTCCTTGCAGATGATGTCCTTATTTTCTTCTTCTAAAAAAATAATTTAAAGCAAACCTGTCATCAGGATTTTCATCAGTGAACTACAGTGTCAGGTTGGCACCCTTATACTGACTGAAATGATACCTGTGGTGAAATCTGTCTTGTGGTTGTTGTTTAACCTTTGCAGTTTGGTGGGCGGCACTTGAGCAGATTGAGAGCTTTGCTTGCAGATAGATGCTACTGCTAGAGCAAAAAAAAAAGTTTTCCCTCCAGCAAAATGCCGCCGGTAGCATCTATTGACTTGTGATAGACCACACTATAAACTGTGCAAGCACAGCATTTAAGATAGGAGGCAAGTTACTGATTAAAAAAGGAAGGCAGCCGACAGCACAATAGTGGGATGCACGCTCCAGTCCAACGAACCAATTGGAAATAAACAGTCTTCAAAGTAAAAGGAACAGCATCCAGTCCAGGAGATAAAATAATCCAATATCTTTATTCTGCCATAATGCTGCATTATGGCAGAATAAAGATATTGGATTCTTTTATCACCTGGACTGGATGTTGTTCCTTTTACTTAGGAGGCAAGTTACTGTGACCTGTCATTTAAGCCTGAATGTTGACGATGCCAGAATACAAAAAAAACCATCCCTGCCCACAGGCCCCCCAGAAGCTCAAGCATCTCATGAACTGAAAACTGCAAAGATTAACCCCTTTACCCCCAAGGGTGGTTTGCACGTCAATGACCAGGCCAATTTTTACAATTCTGACCACTGTCCCTTTATGAGGTTATAACTCCGAAACGCTTCAACGGATCCTGGTGATTCTGACATTGTTTTCTCGTGACATATTGTACTTCATGATAGTGGTAAAATTTCTTTGATAGTACCTGCGTTTATTTGTGAAAAAAACGGAAATTTGGCGAAAATTTTGAAAATTTCGCAATTTTCAAACTTTGAATTTTTATGCAATTAAATCACAGAGATATGTCACACAAAATACTTAATAAGTAACATTTCCCACATGTCTCCTTTACATCAGCATAATTTTGGAACCAATTTTTTTTTTTGTTAGGGAGTTATAAGGGTTAAAAGTTGACCAGCAATTTCTCATTTTTACAACACCATTTTTTTTTAGGGACCACGTCTCATTTGAAGTCATTTTGAGGGGTCTATATGATAGAAAATGCCCAAGTGTGACACCATTCTAAAAACTGCACCCCTCAAGGTGCTCAAAACCACATTCAAGAAGTTTATTAACCCTTCAGGTGTTTAATAGGAATTTTTGGAATGTTTAAATAAAAATGAACATTTAACTTTTTTACACAAAAAATTTACTTCAGCTCCAATTTGTTTTATTTTACCAAGGGTAACAGGAGAAATTGGACCCAAAAAGTTGTTGTCCAATTTGTCCTGGGTACGCTGATACCCCATATGTGGCAGTAAACCACTGTTTGGGCGCATGGGAGAGCTCGAAAGGGAAGGAGCGCTATTTGACTTTTCAATGCAAAATTGACAGGAATTGAGATGGGACGCCATGTTGCGTTTGGAGAGCCACTGATGTGCCTAAACATTGAAACCCCCCACAAGTGACACCATTTTGGAAAGTAGACCCCCCTAAGGAACTTATCTGGATGTGTGGTGAGCACTTTGACCCACCAAGTGCTTCACAGAAGTTTATAATGCAGAACCGTAAAAATAAAAAATCATATTTTTTCACAAAAATTATATTTTTGCCCCCAATTTTTTATTTTTCCAAGGGTAAGAGAAGAAATTGGACCTCAAAAGTTGTTGTCCAATTTGTCCTGAGTACGCCGATACCCCATATGTGGCAGTAAACCACTGTTTGGGCGCATGGGAGAGCTCGGAAGGGAAGGAGCGCAGTTTGACTTTTCAATGCAAAATTGACAGAAATTGAGATGGGACGCCATGTTGCGTTTGGAGAGCCACTGATGTGCCTAAACATTGAAACCCCCCACAAGTGACACCATTTTGGAAAGTAGACCCCCTAAGGAACTTATCTAGAGGTGTGGTGAGCACTTTGACCCACCAAGTGCTTCACAGAAGTTTATAATGCAGAACCGTAAAAATAAAAAATCATATTTTTTTCACAAAAATTATATTTTTGCCCCCAATTTTTTATTTTTCCAAGGGTAAGAGAAGAAATTGGACCTCAAAAGTTGTTGTCCAATTTGTCCCGAGTACGCTGATACCCCATATGTGGCAGTAAACCACTGTTTGCGCGCATGGGAGAGCTCGGAAGGGAAGGAGCGCCGTTTGACTTTTCAATGCAAAATTGACAGGAATTGAGATGGGACGCCATGTTGCGTTTGGAGAGCCACTGATGTGCCTAAACATTGAAACCCCCCACAAGTGACACCATTTTGGAAAGTAGACCCCCTAAGGAACTTATCTGGATGTGTGGTGAGCACTTTGACCCACCAAGGGCTTCACAGAAGTTTATAATGCAGAGCCATAAAAATAAAACAAAATTTTTTTCCCACAAAAATTATTTTTTAGCCCCCAGTTTTGTATTTTCCCTAGGGTAACAGGAGAAATTGGACCCCAAAAGTTGTTGTCCAATTTGTCCTGAGTACGCTGATACCCCATATGTGGGGGGGAACCACCGTTTGGGCGCATGGGAGGGTTCGGAAGGGAAGGAGCGCCATTTGGAATGCAGACTTAGATGGAATGGTCTGCAGGCGTCACATTGCGTTTGCAGAGCCCCTAATGTACCTAAACAGTAGAAACCCCCCACAAGTGACACCATTTTGGAAAGTAGACCCCCTAAGGAACTCATCTTGATGTGTTGTGAGAGCTTTGAACCCCCAAGTATTTCACTACAGTTTATAACGCAGAGCCATGCAAATAAAAAATATTTTTTTTCCCACAAAAATTATATTTTAGCCCCCAGTTTTGTATTTTTCCAAGGTTAGCAGGAGAAATTGGACCCTAAATGTTGTTGTCCAATTTGTCCTGAGTACGCTGATACCCGATATGTGGGGGGGAACCACCGTTTGGGCGCATGGGAGGGCTCGGAAGGGAAGGAGCATCATTTGGAATGCAGACTTAGATGGATTGGTCTGCAGGCGTCACATTGCGTTTGCAGAGCCCCTAATGTACCTAAACAGTAGAAACTCCCCACAAGTGACCCCATATTGGAAACTAGACCCCTCAATGAACTTATCTAGATGTGTTGTGAGAACTTTGAACCCCCAAGTGTTTCACTACAGTTTATAACGCAGAGCCGTGAAAATAAAAAATCTTTTTGTTTTCCCACAATAATTATTTTTTAGCCCCCAGTTTTGTATTTTCCCAAGGGTAACAGGAGAAATTGGTCCACAAAACTTGTTGTCCAATTTGTCCTGAGTACGCTGATACCCCATATGTTGGGGTAAACCCCTGTTTGGGCACACAGGAGAGCTCGGAAGGGAAGGAGCACTGTTTTACTTTTTCAACGCAGAATTGGCTGGAATTGAAATCGGACGCCATGTCGTGTTTGGAGAGCCCCTGATGTGCCGAAACAGTGGAAACCCCCCAATTATAACTGAAACCCTAATCTAAACACACCCCTAACCCTAATTCCAACGGTAACCCTAACCACACCTCTAACCCTGACACACCCCTAACCCTAATCCCAACCCTATTCCCAACTGTAAATGTAATCTAAACCCTAACCCTAACTTTAGCCCCAACCCTAACTGTAGCCCCAACCCTAGCCCTAACCCTAGCCCTAACCCTAGCCCTAACCCTAGCCCTAGCCCTAACCCTAGCCCTAACCCTAACGGGAAAATGGAAATAAATACATTTTTTTTTATTTTTCCCTAACTAAGGGGGTGATGAAGGGGGGTTTGATTTACTTTTATAGCGAGTTTTTTAGCGGATTTTTATGATTAGCAGCCGTCACACACTGAAAGACCCTTTTTATTGCAAAAAATATTTTTTGCAATACCACATTTTGAGAGCTATAATTTTTCCATATTTTGGTCCACAGAGTCATGTGAGGTCTTGTTTTTTGCGGGACGAGTTGACGTTTTTATTGAAAACATTTTTGGGCACGTGACATTTTTTGATCGCTTTTTATTCCGATTTTTGCGAGGAAGAATGACCAAAAGCCAGCTATTCATTAATTTCTATTGGGGGAGGCGTTTATACCGTTCCGCGTTTGGTAAAATTGATAAATCAGTTTTATTCTTCGGGTCAGTACGATTACAGCGATACCTCATTTATATCATTTTTTTATGGTTTGGCGCTTTTATACGATAAAAACTATTTTACAGAAAAAATAATTATTTTTGCATCGCTTTATTCTCAGGACTATAACTTTTTTATTTTTTTGCTGATGATGCTGTATGGCTTTTTTTTTTGCGGGACAATATGACGCTTTCAGCGGTACCATGGTTATTTATATCTGTCCTTTTGATCGCGTGTTATTCCACTTTTTGTTCGGCGGTATGATAATAAAGCGTTTTTTGCCTCGTTTTTTTTTTTTTCTTACGGTGTTTACTGAAGGGGTTAACTAGTGGGACAGTTTTATAGATTGGGTCGTTACGGACGCGGCGATACTAAATATGTGTACTTTTATTGGTTTTTTTTTTATTTAGATGAAGAAATGTATTTATGGGAATAATATTTTTTTTTTTTTTCATTATTTTGGAATATTTTTTTTTATTTTTTTTTACACATTTGGAAAAAATTTTTTTTACTTTTTTACTTTGTCCCAGGGGGGGACATCACAGATCAGTGATCTGACAGTTTGCACAGCACTCTGTCAGATCACTGATCTGACATGCAGCGCTGCAGCCTTCACAGTGCCTGCTCTGAGCAGGCTCTGTGAAGCCACCTCCCTCCCTGCAGAACCCGGATCCGCGGCCATCTTGGATCCGGGGCTGGAGGGAGCAGGGAGGGAGGTGAGACCCTCGCAGCAACGCGATCACATCGCGTTGCTCCGGGGGTCTCAGGGAAGCCCGCAGGGAGCCCCCTCCCTGCGCGGTGCTTCCCTGCACCGCCGGCACATCGCGATCATCTTTGATCGCGGTGTGCCAGGGGTTAATGTGCCGGGGGCGGTCCGTGACCGCTCCTGGCACATAGTGCCGGATGTCAGCTGCGATAAGCAGCTGACACCCGGCCGCGATCGGCCGCACTCTCCCCGTGAGCGCGGCCGATCGGCTATGACGTACTATCCCGTCCAGGGTCAGATAAGCCCAGGGCACCTCGACGGGATAGTACGTCTAAGGTCACAGAGGGGTTAAACAACAACCACAAGACTGATTTCTTCAACCCAGGTATCATTGTAATCAGTATAACAGAGTCAAACTGACGGTATCAGATTTACTGAGCACAATCCTGATGACAGATTCGCTTTAAGCTTTATTTGTTAAACCAATGAAGGCTCTCGGTTCTTTTGGGTGGTTTCAGTGTTTTATTTTTATATAAAAATGGTGTTTTTCTGGCTTTTTTTGCAGTTAATACACTGTTGCATTCTTCACTACGCTACAGTGTTTTTACATGCCCTTTAAGAGACGCATATAAATGTCAAAGAGCACGTCCTCACTTTGTCACTTAGCCTCTACCTCGGCTCATCCCGGTTATTAGCCTCATCTGTAAAAGGAGAAATAAAACCCTGTCTAATAATGTCACTCCCCTGAAGGCAAAGAAAATCAATGGCAAAGTGTTTTGCAGGGGATTCCAGGGGATTGAAGGACATCATGAAAAGCTAACATTATCACAGACAGATGCCACGCTGAAGGCTTGTATCTCGGTCATGTCACTCCACTTAACACATGCAGCACAAGATCGGAATCTTAGCTCCATGATATATAAAAATACCATTGACCTCCTGCCAATAATGTACGATAACTGCTAGTCTCCAACTTCTGGATTAAGGCCCATTCAGACAAGCTGATAATTGGAAAAGAGCGTTCATTAGAAGACTCGTTTGCCGAGTATTAGCTTGTGTAAACATGCTGGAAATCATCCAATGTAAGGGCTTGTGCACATGAATGTATAACTTGGACATGGTTTTGATGGATAGCACTCATCACCATGTTATTCTAATGAGTTGGGCACATATATGATTTTTTTCTTCAGACTAAGCCGGCCGCCAAGGAAAAAATTGCAGCATACACAATTGGTCTCTGAGAATAGGATACTTGCCCATTCAACTCTATGGGTCCCTGTAAATGAAAAAAAAACAACAGCCTTCGGATGAGATCCGACAATATAGAGAAGGTGGAGAAACTTTTCATTTTCTCCTCTCCACCTCTGAGAGCATTGAATCACACATTAAATAAAATAAATAAATCTTTATTTTTATATAGCGCCAACATATTCTGCAGCGCTTTACAGTTTGTACACATTAGCATTGCTGTCCCCAATGGGGCTCACAATCTAAATTCCCTATCAGTATGTCGTTGGAATGTGGGAGGAAACCGGAGTACCCGGAGGAAACCCACGCAAACACGGAGAGAACATACAAACTCTTTGTTGTCCTGGGTGGGATTAGAACCCAGGACTCCAGCGCTGCAAGGCTGCTGTGCTATCCACTGAGCCACCGTGCTGCCCCCACACACATGAACAGAATGTGATCAATAGTGTGATTACCACTAGCATAATCGTGCCGATTTTCTCAGAGGTCGTGAAAACAGTCATTTGACCGTAACTTAACAGCAAAATACTCGTTCGCTGGGTGGGCATTGAAATCATCGTTATCGGCAGCAAATCATTCTGTATAAACGGGCGATGTGCTGTCGATAATGATATTCTATGTGCGCTGAACGATTGTGCTAATGATCATTCTGTGCGCATAGAATTCTGGACGGTCCTTCTAAACTGGCAATTAAACTGCCACAAATGGGCTTGTATGTAGAATACTGGTGATCTTGTAATGCTGCATGTTCGCTAGTGTAAGTACATCTTTACTTGCAGTGGTATGTAAAAGTTTGGGCACCCCTGGTCAAAATTAGTTATTGTGAACCAGTATTTTGAACAGGGGTGCCCAATATTTTATATGCCACTGTATATCCCTCATTACAATTTTAAAGATGTAGTCTTTTTTCATATGTTTATCAAAAAAGGGGGTGGGAGTTCATCAGCCTTGGACGTACCAAGCCAATATCTACAGTAGATTAAAATATATTAAAATATTAATGTCAATTTGAGTTGAATACAATGGAAAACAAAATTATAGACAAAAATTAGATTTTTTTTTCTAAACCAATCAATTCCTCCTGGAAATAAGCGTTTCTTTGGGTAGACACAAACAACTTATGATGAATGTCTTTGTGGTTGAGTGATGATGATCCGAGCAAATCTGACAACTGAGTGCTCAAGATAAAGTGGTTATGTCAACAAAGGTCTAAGACATAATATTCCATGTTCCGCGGCCTCTGCACTGCTGTGTAAGGAGACCACGAACTCCGTTTCCTATGTTTTGCATCAACAGTACCTTCTTTTTCTAGTACAGAGAGCTTTTGCTCTCTATATAATGGCTGAACACAGAATTGTTTTTTGAGAAAAAAATGTATTTCAATTTTTCTTAAATTGGAAAATTTGATAGGGACATGCCTTTGTAGCAGCGCAGTACAGGGTAGCTGGCTACATCCCTCTTAAAAAAATCTGTCAGAAGGATCTCACACCCCAAACTGTCTATTTGTACATGTAGCGCTTTCAAATACAAGTCCGGCAATACCTTTACATGGCCATAATGTATCTCCGTTACAGAGAAATCAGAGCTTGAATTGATATGCAACTGAAACTGACGAGCTATGTCACTCCAGATCTATTACTTGCCCAGAGCCGCCTTCTCCTGTTTGACTTGAGGCTCCTCTGCCTGAAGTCACACAGCATAGAGGCTGTCAGTCAAGCAGATGAAGGCGGCACTGGGTGGGGAATAGGGCTGGAGAGAGGCTTCAGATTTTCAGCCCAATTTGCAAATCAATGACGAGGCAAGATCTTAATCTGCGCATGCTTCACCACCAGCGCCATTTTTCCAGTAAGCCTGCCAGAAGATCAATCTGTGCATGCGACATTAACTGCACCGTTTTATTGAATGTGATCTGAATATCAGGTCAAACTCGGGCAAGCTGCGATTTTTTTAATCGGTCTGACTCGGTCCCACAGAACAATATTGGTCCTAGTGCGATCTCATGTTTTGTTGTATCGCACTCGGACCAAAAATATGGTTATAGGCATATATAAGGAGGTGAATTTCTGGCCAGGAGATCCATGCCCAGTCCAATCATCATGAACAACACTTGGACAATGTGTTTTGGATGTCTCAATTTGGCCTTATATGGGAGGTGCCCACATCAAACTTTTTTGGCAGGCGCCTCCACCAGCCATAATTAGGTCCTGGGCGGATGAAAAGTGCCAAAGCAGGAAAAAAAAAAAAGAATAGAAAAGGGCAACTGCAGGTCAGATCTTGATGTTACAATAATCACATAAGGTGCAAAGAATTTTTTTTTATTTTTTTATAATTCTATATGTTATTACAATACATTTATGAACCTTAGAAATGTGGTTATAACAATCCTAGAAACATGACAATGACTGCAAAATCCCAGAGCCGTGCACATTTCTTGCAGCTGTGTCAGATGTATAGATTTCAATATTGCAACAGTTATATTGAGGAGATGCATAGTTGGGTAATTCACAATAATGTGGCATTTCAATTAATTTTACACGCTCTTCCCCCACATTTCCCATGATTTTTACATTGTCAAGCTGCACATATTATGGCCTTGTGTAATTATTTTGCTATAACCCTACCAGCCCAGAGGTGTAAATAAAAGACTGCATATCGACACTGGCAAATCATTTATTAAGCACCAACGCAATGCTGGCTTAACCATTTCAAGGGAATTTTTTTGTTTTTGCGCTTTCATTTTACAATTCAGCCATCATTTTTGGGGTTTTTGTTGAATTTGTTGGCAAAATGATCTGGTATCATTATTCTTCAGATCATTACAATAACAGTGAAATCTGATATACGTTTTAAAAAAAATATTTGTGTGGCTTAACAAAATTCTGAATCTTGTAATAAAAACATTTTCTGAGACCCATAAGTATATTTTTCCACGGATGGAGCTTTGTAAGGGATTAATTTTTGGGTTACGAGCTGACATTTTTATTGATACCATATGGGATATATAAGATTATTTCATCTCTGTTTTATGTCATTGGGGGGTGGAGTTCAGCAACTGAAAAACAGCAATTCTGGTGTTTCAACTTTTTTTAGCATTTAATATACAATTAAATATAAAATGTATATTTTGATAGACAGGATTTTTACAGAAATACACTTTTTTTGCATTTTTTTTTTTATTTTTTAACCGAGTAAACAGGGATTTAAAGGGGTTGTCCATTACTAGGACAACCCCTTCTCGATCTAAAGGTTTGGCCCTGATCAAACAAAAAAGCCTGTATTCACTTCCCTTTCAGGCAATGTTCCAGCTGTGTCGGCACTCACGGTCCCGGGACACTCGTGCGGTTGCATGACATGTGCTGCCTGGAGCTTATTCAGCTCTAGCATCACTGTCTCCACCTTCGTACAAAAAAACGAAAGAGGAAGTCAGATCAGCTGCAGCCCTGACTTCCCTTCATGTTCAATTAAACAGAAGGCGGAAACAGTGACACCAACACTGATTGGGCCCCGGACTCACGTGTCACAACAACCACACGAGAGTCCCAGGACAGTGAGTGCCGAAGCCGCTGGAACGGCACCAGAAACAGAAAGGAGTATAAGCTTTTGTATTTTATCGTGTGCCAAACATTTAGATCGAGAAGGGATTGTCCTAGTAGTGGACAACCCCATTAAGCATACATATCAAAATAAAGATTAAAAGATATATTTTTTATCTTCATTTTGATGTCTTTTGTTTGATAGAATTTCTTTTAACAATGCAATTCAAGCGTATTTCTCATTCTCTGTAGCCACCGGCACAAACCATGGTTACAAGATGGAAGTGATTTTCAGAATGCAGTGCTAATTTTGACTTTCATGATAATCTACCCGTATGACAATTTCTTTGGCATCACGAACACTCATTCCCTTGTGAATACCACAGCTAGAAGTGGTTTGTAGTAATCTGCCACGTGTTGCTGACCATAGGAGCTAATGAAGAGATTTGCCATTTAGCCTTTCTGACACTCTTCATAGAAGGATTGCTCCCAGTAGAGCAATCATTGAGAAAGAATGAACTACCCCAACTAGACAACTCCCTGTCCAATTATCTTCTTGGCTGAAGTGTTGAGAATAGTATCTCTGATGGCTGAAGCCATCAGGTTTTAAGACTTCTACATTTTAAAGGGTCACGATTTTTGACTACTGCCTTTTACAGCTCCTCTAGTTAGGTTTTTACTGCTTTTCTGTCTTGGTTCTCAAAAGTTATATGAGGCTACAAAAACATGGCTGCTTTCTTTCTGAGACATTATTGCTCTTGCTCATGAAATGCATCAAAGAGATTGTCCTCCTTTGGGGATATATTTTTATTGCTTAAATCCATATATTCGGGCAATCATCTCTGGAATTGGATGTCATTAACCACTTTACCCCCAACGGTGGTTTGCACGTTCATTACCTGTGTTTATTTGTGAAAAAAACTGAAATTTGGCAAAAATTTAGAAAATTTCGCAAATTTCCAACATTGAATTTTTTATGCAATTAAATCACAGAGATATTTCCCACATGTCTACTTTACATCAGCACAATTTTGGAACCAAAATGTTTTTTTGTTAGGGAGTTATAAGAGTTAAAAGTTGACCAGCAATTTCTCATTTTTACACCACCATTTTTTTTTTAGGGACCACATCTCATTTGAAGTCATTTTGAGGTGTCTATATGACAGAAAATAACCAAGTGTGACAACATTCTAAAAACTGCACCCATCAAGGTGCTCAAAACCACATTCAAGAAGTTTATTAACCCTTCAGGTGTTTCACATGAATTTTTGGAATGTTTAAAGAAAAATGAACATTTAACTTTTTTTCACAAAAAATTTACTTCAGCTCCAATTTGTTTAATTTTACCAAGGGTAACAGGAGAAATGGGCCCCAAAAGTTGCTGTACAATTTGTCCTGAGTGCTCAGATACCCCATATGTGGGGTAAACCACTGCTTGGGTGCAAGGCAGAGCTCGGAAGGGAAGAAGCACCGTTTTAATTTTTCAACACAGAATTGGCTGGAATTGAGATCGGACACCATGTCGCATTTGGAGAGCCCCTGATGTGCCTAAACAGTGGAAACCCCCCAATTATAACTGAAACCCTAATCTAAACACACCCCTAACCCTAATCCCAACTGTAACCCTAACCACACACCTAACCCTAATCTCAACGGTAACCCTAACCACACCCCTAACCCTAATCCCAATTCTATTCCCAACCGTAAATGTAATCCAAACCCTAACCCTAACTTTAGCCCCAACCCTAACCCTAGCCCTAACCCTAACGGGAAAATGGAAATAAATACTTTTTTTTAATTTTTCCCTAAGGGGGTGATGAAGGGGGGTTTAATTTACTATTTATAGCGGGTTTTTAGCGGATTTTTATGATTGGCAACCGTCACACACTAATAGACGCTTTTTATTGCAAAAAATATTTTTTGCGTTACCACATTTTGAGAGCTATAATTATTCCATATTTTGGTCCAGTCATGTGAGGTCTTGTTTTTTGAGGGACGAGTTGACATTTTTATTGGTAACATTTTCGGGCACGTGACATTTTTTGATCGCTTTTTATTCCAAATTTTGTGAGGCAGAATGACCAAAAACCAGCTATTCATGAATTTCTTTTGGGGAGGGCGTTTATACCGTTCCGCATTTAGTAAAATGGATAAAGCAGTTTTATTCTTCGGGTCAGTACGATTACAGCAATACCTCATTTATATCATTTTTTATGTTTTGGCGCTTTTATACGATAAAAACTATTTTATAGAAAAAATAATTATTTTTGCATCGCTTTATTTTGAGGACTAACTTTTTTATTTTTTCGCTGACGATGCTGTATGGCGGCTCGTTTTTTGTGGGACAAGATGACGTTTTCAGCGGTACCATGGTTATTTATATCCGTCTTTTTGATCGCGTGTTATTCCACTTTTTGTTCTGCGGTATGATAAAGCGTTGTTTTGCTTTTTTTATGGTGTTCACTGAAGGGGTTAACTAGTGGGACAGTTTTATAGGTCGGGTCGCTACGGACGCAGCGATACTAAATGTGTACTTCTATTGTTTTTTTAATTTAGATAAAGGAATGTATTTATTGGAACAATATTTTGTTATTATTTTTTTTTACTCTTTTACTTTGCCCCAGGGGGGACGTCACAGTAAAGTGACAGATCGCTGATCTGACACTTTGCTGTGCACTGTCAGATCAGCGATCTGACATGCACAGCAGGAAGGCTTCCCGGCGCCTGCAGGCGCTTGGAAGCCACCTTCCTGCAGGACCGGATGCAGCCCTGTGGCCAGTTTGGATCCGGGCCTGCAGGGAGGAGGTAAGAGACCCTCGGAGCAACACAATCACATCGCGTTGCTCCGAGGATCTCAGGGAAGCACGAAGGGAGCCCCCTCCCTGCTCGATGCTTCCCTATACTGTCGGAACTCTGCGATCATGTTTGATCTCAGTGTGCCAGGGGTTATTGTGCTGGGGCAGTCCGTGACCACTCCTGGCACATAGTTCCGGATGTCAGCTGCAATAGTCAGCTGACACCCGGCCGCGATCGGCCGCGCTCCCCTCGTATTCATGGATGGAATAGTACGTCCAATGGTAGAAAGGGGTTAAAAATGTTGCACCTTTTGGCTTCCATCACCTCTGTGTTGTACTGTCTATTGAAAGCTGCAGAAACAGTTAACTGAGAATCCATCAATGAGCTCCTTCTGATAGTCTAACGGGAGAGTTTGTAACTTTTTCTTAGCTCCTTCCAGCTAATTTATGACCAAACACCAGATTGAAGTTGGATGTGCAGGGAAACAAATAAAATTTTTAATATTTCCAACTGCAAAAACATTTTTTTAGTCCAAAATACAGATTTATGTAAAAACAAAAAAAGGCGGTCAACCCCTTTATGTATAGCCGATAAACCCCATGTTGTCGAATGGGGCTAAGCTACAATACCAAACACAGCCTAGAGTGGCACTGTTTTTTTTTTTATTTTCTTTGTACGTTTTTTGCTGTCTCAAACAACTTTTTTTAATATTCAAATCTATGGTAAATGAGTAAATTTATGTATAGGATTAATCTTAAGGAGTAGAAAAAAATAAAAATCAAAGAACGACCACTTTGCTCTATTCTGCACAGACAACTAATTTACATTAAAGCTGTAGTAAGTTGATCTACATCTAAAACAGGAAAACCTCATTAATGTAAAATCCATTGTGTCCAAATGTTTGTTCAATCCATAACAATCTAGGGAGGAACTTCTTCAAAGTTCACAATCGCTCAGTCACCAGCTCTATCCTCCCGATACACCAAAATAAAGATCAAAGTTCTAAGGAGGTGACTGTGTTCTTAAGTCACAGAACCGATTCTCTGTGGAAATTAGCACTAGTATGTTGGCATGAGAGTAGTGGCCAGGCCCACTTCCACGTCCAAACACCCTTGTAAATGGAAGATGGTTTAATATTAACCTTTAGCAATATTAAAATAAGTACAGAGTTTCCATATTATTTCTTAACCCCTTCATGACCCAGCCTATTTTGACCTTAAAGACCTTGCCGTTTTTTGCAATTCTGACCAGTGTCCCTTTATGAGGTAATAACTCAGGAACGCTTCAACGGATCCTAGCGGTTCTGAGATTGTTTTTTCGTGACATATTGGGCTTCATGTTAGTGGTAAATTTAGGTCAATAAATTCTGCGTTTATTTGTGATAAAAACGGAAATTTGGCGAAAATTTTGAAAATTTCGCAATTTTCACATTTTGAATTTTTATTCTGTTAAACCAGAGAGATATGTGACACAAAATAGTTAATAAATAACATTTCCCACATGTTTACTTTACATCAGCACAATTTTGGAAACAAAATTTTTTTTTGTTAGGAAGTTATAAGGGTTAAAATTTGACCAGCGATTTGTCATTTTTACAACGAAATTTACAAAACCATTTTTTTTAGGGACCACCTCACATTTGAAGTCAGTTTGAGGGGTCTATATGGCTGAAAATACCCAAAAGTGACACCATTCTAAAAACTGCACCCCTCAAGGTACTCAAAACCACATTCAAGAAGTTTATTAACCCTTCAGGTGCTTCACAGCAGCAGAAGCAACATGGAAGGAAAAAATGAACATTTAACTTTTTAGTTACAAAAATTATCTTTTAGCAACAATATTTTTATTTTCCCAATGGTAAAAGGAGAAACTGAACCACGAAAGTTGTTGTCCAATTTGTCCTGAGTACGCTGATACCTCATATGTGGGGGTAAACCACTGTTTGGGCGCACGGCAGGGCTTGGAAGGGAAGGAGCGCCATTTGACTTTTTGAATCAAAAATTGGCTCCACTCTTTAGCGGACACCATGTCACGTTTGGAGAGCCCCCGTGTGCCTAAAAATTGGAGCTCCCCCACAAGTGACCCCATTTTGGAAACTAGACGCCCCAAGGAACTTATCTAGATGCATAGTGAGCACTTTGAACCCCCAGGTGCTTCACAAATTAATCCGTAAAAATGAAAAAGTACTTTTTTTTCACAAAAAAATTCTTTTAGCCTCAATTTTTTAATTTTCACATGGGCAACAGGATAAAATGGATCCTAAAATGTGTTGGGCAATTTCTCCTGAGTACACCAATACCTCACATGTGGGGGTAAACCACTGTTTGGGCACATGGTAAGGCTCGGAAGGGAAGGAGCGCCATTTGACTTTTTGAATGAAAAATTATTTCCATCGTTAGCGGACACCATGTCGCGTTTGGAGAGCTCCTGTGTGCCTAAACATTGGCGCTCCCCCACAAGTGACCCCATTTTGGAAACTAGACCCCCCAAGGAACTTATTTAGATGCCTAGTGAGCACTTTAAACCCTCAGGTGCTTCACAAATTGATCTGTAAAAATGAAAAAGTACTTTTTTTTCACAAAAAAATTCTTTTCGCCTCAATTTTTTCATTTTCACATGGGCAGTAGGGTAAAATGGATCATAAAATTTGTTGGGCAATTTCTCCCGAGTACGTCGATACCTCATATGTGGGGGTAAACCACTGTTTGGGCACTCGGCAGGGCTCGGAAGGGAAGGCGCGCCATTTGACTTTTTGAATGGAAAATTAGCTCCAATTGTTAGCGGACACCATGTCGCGTTTGGAGAGCCCCTGTGTGCCTAAACATTGGAGCTCCCCCACAAGTGACCCCATTTTGGAGACTAGACCCCCCAAGGAACTTATCTAGATGCATATTGAGCACTTTAAACCCCCAGGTGCTTCACAGAAGTTTATAACGCAGAGCCATGAAAATAAAAAATAATTTTTCTTTCCTCAAAAATGATTTTTTAGCCTGGAATTTCCTATTTTGCCAAGGATAATAGGAGAAATTGGACCCCAAATATTGTTGTCCTGTTTGTCCTGAGTATGCAGATACCCAATATGTGGGGGTAAACCACTGTTTGGGCGCACGGCAGGGCTCGGAAGGGATGGCACGCCATTTGGCTTTTTAAATGGAAAATTAGCTCCAATCATTAGCGGACACCATGTCACGTTTGGAGAGCCCCTGTGTGCCTAAACATTGGAGATCCCCCAGAAATGACACCATTTTGGAAACTAGACCCCCAAAGGAACTAATCTAGATGTGTGGTGAGGACTTTGAACCCCCAAGTGCTTCACAGAAGTTTATAACGCAGAGCCATGAAAAAAAAAAAAATTATTTTCTCAAAAATGATCTTTTAGCCTGCAATTTTTTATTTTCCCAAGGGTAACAGGAGAAATTTGACCCCAAAAGTTGTCCAGTTTCTCCTGAGTACGCTGATACCCCATATGTGGGGGTAAACTACTGTTTGGGCACATGCCGGGGCTTGGAATTGAAGTAGTGACGTTTTCAAATGCAGACTTTGATGGAATGCTCTGCGGGCGTCACGTTGCGTTTGCAGAGCCCCTGATGTGCCTAAACAGTAGAAACCCCCCACAAGTGACCCCATTTTGGAAACTAGACCCCGAAAGGAACTTATCTAGATGTGTGGTGAGCACTTTGAACCCCCAAGTGCTTCATAGAAGTTTATAATGCAGAGCCGTGAAAATAATACATTTTCTTTCCTCAAAAATAATTATTTAGCCCAGAATTTTTTATTTTCCCAAGGGTTACAGGAGAAATTGGACCCCAAAAGTTGTTGTCCAGTTTCTCCTGAGTACGCTGATACCCCATGAGTGGGGGTAAACCACTGTTTGGGCACACGTCGGGGCTCAGAAGGGAAGTAGTGACTTTTGAAATGCAGACTTTGATGGAATGGTCTGCGGGTGTCACGTTGCGTTTGCAGAGCCCCTGGTGTGCCTAAACAGTAGAAACCCCCACAAGTGACCCCATTTTAGAAATTAGACCCCCCAAGGAACTTATCTAGATATGTGGTGAGCACTTTGAACCCCCAAGTGCTTCACAGACGTTTACAACGCAGAGCCGTGAAAATAAAAAAATCATTTTTCTTTCCTCAAAAATTATGTTTTAGCAAGCATTTTTTTTGATTCACAAGGGTAACAGGAGAAATTGGACCCCAGTAATTGTTGCGCAGTTTGTCCTGAGTATGCTGGTACCCCATATGTGGGGGTAAACCACTGTTTGGGCACACGTCAGGGCTCGGAAGTGAGGGAGCACCATTTGACTTTTTGAATACGAGATTGGCTGGAATCAATGGTGGCGCCATGTTGCGTTTGGAGACCCCTGATGTGCCTAAACAGTGGTAACCCCTCAATTCTACCTCCAACACTAACCCCAACACACCCCTAACCCTAATCCCAACTGTAGCCATAACCCTAAACACAACCCTAACCGCAACACACCCCTAACCACAACCCTAACCCCAACACACCCCTAACCATAACCACAACCCTAATTCCAACCCTAACCCTAAGGCTATGTGCCCACGTTGCGGATTCGTGTGAGATATTTTCGCACCATTTTTGAAAAATCCGCGGGTAAAAGGCACTGCGTTTTACCTGCGGATTTTCCGCGGATTTCCAGTGTTTTTTGTGCGGATTTCACCTGCGGATTCCTATTGAGGAACAGGTGTAAAACGCTGCGGAATCCGCACAAAGAATTGACATGCTGCGGAAAATACAACGCAGCGTTTCCGCGTGGTATTTTCTGCACCATGGGCACAGCGGATTTGGTTTCCATATGTTTACATGGTACTGTAAACCTGATTGAACACTGCTGCGGATCCGCAGCCAAATCCGCACCGTGTGCACATAGCCTAATTCTAAAGGTATGTGCACACGCTGCGGAAAACGCTGCGGATCCGCAGCAGTTTCCCATGAGTTTACAGTTCAATGTAAACCTACGGGAAACAAAAATCGCTGTGCCCATGCTGCGGAAAAACTGCACGGAAACGCAGCGGTTTACATTCCGCAGCATGTCACTTCTTTGTGCGGATTCCGCAGCGGTTTTACAACTGCTCAAATAGAAAATCGCAGTTGTAAAACCGCAGTGAAATGCGCAGAAAAACCGCGGTAAATCCGCCATAAATCCGCAGCGGTTTAGCACTGTGGATTTATCAAATCCGCAGCGGAAAAATCCGCAGAGGACAAGAATACGTGTGCACATACCGAAACCCTAACCCTAGCCCTAACCCTAACCCTACCCCTAGCCCTAACCCTACCCCTACCCCTAACAATACCCCTAACCCTAACCCTAACCCTACCCCTAACCCTAACCCTACCCCTAACCCTAACCCTATTCTAACATTAGTGAAAAAAAAAAAATTTCTTTATTTTTTTATTGTCCCTACCTATGGGGGTGACAAAGGGGGGGGTTCATTTATTATTTTTTTTATTTTGATCACTGAGATAGATTATATCTCAGTGATCAAAATGCACTTTGGAACGAATCTGCCGGCCGGCAGATTCGGCGGGCGCACTGCGCATGCGCCCGCCATTTTGGAAGATGGCGGCGCCCAGGGAGAAGACGGACGGGACCCCGGCTGGATCGGTAAGTATGATGGGGTGGGGGGGACCACGGGGGGGGGGGGGGATCGGAGCACGGGGGGGGAATCGGAGTGCGGGAGGGGTGGAACGGAGCACGGGGGGCGTGGAACGGAGCACGGGGGGGCTGGAATGGAGCACGGGGGGTGGAACGGAGCACCGGGGGGGGGTGGATCGGAGTGCAGGGGGGGTGATTGGAGCACGGAGGGATGATTGGAGCACGGGGGGAGCGGACAAGAGCACGGGGGGGAGCGGAGCACTGGACGGAGGGGAGCCGGAGCAGTGTACCGGCCAGATCGGAGGGCTGGGGGGGCGATCGGAGGGGTGGGGTGGGGGCACACTAGTATTTCCAGCCATGGCCGATGATATTTCAGCATTGGCCATGGCTGGATTGTAATATTTCACCCGTTATAATGGGTGAAATATTACAAATCGCTCTGATTGGCAGTTTCACTTTCAACAGCCAATCAGAGCGATCGTAGCCACGAGGGGGTGAAGCCACCCCCCCTGGGCTAAACTACCACTCCCCCTGTCCCTGCAGATTGGGTGAAATGGGAGTTAACCCTTTCACCCGATCTGCAGGGACGCGATCTTTCCATGACGCCGCATAGGCGTCATGGGTCGGAATGGCACCGACTTTCATGACGCCTACGTGGCGTCAAAGGTCGGGAAGGGGTTAAAGGAGTAAAGCGCCTTACAAGTTTTTTTTCTACTTTATCATATTAACACCTATCCAAAAGTTGACTGCTGGGACCACCAACAATGTCAAGAATGGAATTCTCAAGTGTCTAATTTAATTGGAGCCATGGCTGAACATGCGTGACCATGCTCTACTGCTACATTGCCAAAGCTTAAAGGTTTATTCCCAAAATAGACAGTTATGACCTTATTCTTAGGGGACCTCCAGCAACTCCAAAAATGGGGTTCTGAAATCCAAGTATCAAGCTCTGCAGCCCCGTATCATCAATGAGACTGATGGAAAGAGGTGAGCAATGTACTCCAAGAAAGATCCCACTAGGACCAAGTAAAGCCCCTTTCTATCTCTCCTATATTATTATTATTTATTATTATTATAGCGCCATTTATTCCATGGAGCTTTACATGTGAGGAGGGGTATACATAATAAAAACAGGTACAATAATCTTGAACAATACAAGTCGCAACTGGTACAGGAGGAGAGAGGACCCTGCCCGCGAGGGCTCACAATCTATATTCCATACATCCATACATACCTCCTCATATGTACGGTCAACAATATAGGTGATGGATTGTCACTATATCTATGGGCAAGTGCAATAGCTATATATTACTTGCCAATATTTAACTTGACATACTGACATCAATGCCCATACATAATATAGATACTATTTCTTACCCAAACAGGATAAAGTTATTTACACTTAACTTTAACAAATAAATATCTACCTGTCCTGTGGTATATATTACTCAATGTGAGCATCATTTATTAACCCCTTCAAGACCCAGCCTATTTTGACCTTAAAGACCTTGCCGTTTTTTGCAATTCTGACCAGTGTCCCTTTATGAGGTAATAACTCAGGAACGCTTCAACGGATCCTAGCGGTTCTGAGATTGTTTTTTCGTGACATATTGGGCTTCATGTTAGTGGTAAATTTAGGTCAATAAATTCTGCATTTATTTGTGATAAACACGGAAATTTGGCGAAAATTTTGAAAATTTCGCAATTTTCACATTTTGAATTTTTATTCTGTTAAACCAGAGAGATATGTGACACAAAATAGTTAATAAATAACATTTCCCACATGTTTACTTTACATCAGCACAATTTTGGAAACAAAATTTTTTTTTGTTACGAAGTTATAAGGGTTAAAATTCGACCAGCGATTTGTCATTTTTACAACGAAATTTACAAAACCATTTTTTTTAGGGACCACCTCACATTTGAAGTCAGTTTGAGGGGTCTATATGGCTGAAAATACCCAAAAGTGACACCATTCTAAAAACTGCACCCCTCAAGGTACTCAAAACCACATTCAAGAAGTTTATTAACCCTTCAGGTGCTTCACAGCAGCAGAAGCAACATGGAAGGAAAAAATGAACATTTAACTTTTTAGTCACAAAAATTATCTTTTAGCAACAATATTTTTATTTTCCCAATGGTAAAAGGAGAAACTGAACCACGAACGTTGTTGTCCAATTTGTCCTGAGTACGCTGATACCTCATATGTGGGGGTAAACCACTGTTTTGGCGCACGGCAGGGCTTGGAAGGGAAGGAGCGCCATTTGACTTTTTGAATCAAAAATTGGCTCCACTCTTTAGCGGACACCATGTCACGTTTGGAGAGCCCCCGTGTGCCTAAAAATTGGAGCTCCCCCACAAGTGACCCCATTTTGGAAACTAGACGCCCCAAGGAACTTATCTAGATGCATAGTGAGCACTTTGAACCCCCAGGTGCTTCACAAATTGATCCGTAAAAATGAAAAAGTACTTTTTTTTCACAAAAAAATTCTTTTAGCCTCAATTTTTTAATTTTCACATGGGCAATAGGATAAAATGGATCCTAAAATGTGTTGGGCAATTTCTCCTGAGTACACCAATACCTCACATGTGGAGGTAAACCACTGTTTGGGCACATGGTAAGGCTCGGAAGGGAAGGAGCGCCATTTGACTTTTTGAATGAAAAATTATTTCCATCGTTAGCGGACACCATGTCGCGTTTGGATAGCTCCTGTGTGCCTAAACATTGGCGCTCCCCCACAAGTGACCCCATTTTGGAAACTAGACCCCCCAAGGAACTAATTTAGATGCCTAGTGAGCACTTTAAACCCTCAGGTGCTTCACAAATTGATCTGTAAAAATGAAAAAGTAATTTTTTTTCACAAAAAAATTCTTTTCGCCTCAATTTTCTCATTTTCACATGGGCAGTAGGATAAAATGGATCATAAAATTTGTTGGGCAATTTCTCCCGAGTACGCCGATACCTCATATGTGGGGGTAAACCACTGTTTGGGCACTCGGCAGGGCTCGGAAGAGAAGGCGTGCCATTTGACTTTTTGAATGGAAAATTAGCTCCAATTGTTAGCGGACACCATGTCGCGTTTGGAGAGCCCCTGTGTGCCTAAACATTGGAGCTCCCCCACAAGTGACCCCATTTTGGAAACTAGACCCCCCAAGGAACTTATCTAGATGCATATTGAGCACTTTAAACCCCCAGGTGCTTCACAGAAGTTTATAACGCAGAGCCATGAAAATAAAAAATAATTTTTCTTTCCTCAAAAATGATTTTTTAGCCTGGAATTTCCTATTTTGCCAAGGATAATAGGAGAAATTGGACCCCAAATATTGTTGTCCAGTTTGTCCTGAGTACGCTGATACCCCATATGTGGGGGTAAATCACTGTTTGGGCACATGCCGGGGCTCGGAAGTGAAGTAGTGACGTTTTGAAATGCAGACTTTGATGGAATGCTCTGTGGGCGTCACGTTGCGTTTGCAGAGCCCCTGATGTGGCTTAACAGTAGAAACCCCCCACAAGTGACCCCATTTTGGAAACTAGACCCCCAAAGGAACTTATCTAGATGTGTGGTGAGCACTTTGAACCCCCAAGTGCTTCATAGAAGTTTATAATGCAGAGCCGTGAAAATAATAAATACGTTTTCTTTCCTCAAAAATAATTATTTAGCCCAGAATTTTTTAATTTTCCCAAGGGTAACAGGAGAAATTTGACCCCAATATTTGTTGTCCAGTTTCTCCTGAGTACGGTGATACCCCATATGTGGGGGTAAACTACTGTTTGGGCACATGCCGGGGCTTGGAATTGAAGTAGTGACGTTTTGAAATGCAGACTTTGATGGAATGCTCTGCGGGCGTCACGTTGCGTTTGCAGAGCCCCTGATGTGCCTAAACAGTAGAAACCCCCCACAAGTGACCCCATTTTGGAAACTAGACCCTGAAAGGAACTTATCTAGATGTGTGGTGAGCACTTTGAACCCCCAAGTGCTTCATAGAAGTTTATAATGCAGAGCCGTGAAAATAATAAATACGTTTTCTTTCCTCAAAAATAATTATTTAGCCCAGAATTTTTTATTTTCCCAAGGGTTACAGGAGAAATTGGACCCCAAAAGTTGTTGTCCAGTTTCTCCTGAGTACGCTGATACCCCATATGTGGGGGTAAACCACTGTTTGGGCACACGTCGGGGCTCAGAAGGGAAGTAGTGACTTTTGAAATGCAGACTTTGATGGAATGGTCTGCGGGTGTCACGTTGCGTTTGCAGAGCCCCTGGTGTGCCTAAACAGTAGAAACCCCCCACAAGTGACCCCATTTTAGAAACTAGACCCCCCAAGGAACTTATCTAGATATGTGGTGAGCACTTTGAACCCCCAAGTGCTTCACAGACGTTTACAACGCAGAGCCGTGAAAATAAAAAATCATTTTTCTTTCCTCAAAAATTATGTTTTAGCAAGCATTTTTTTAGATTCACAAGGGTAACAGGAGAAATTGGACCCCAGTAATTGTTGCGCAGTTTGTCCTGAGTATGCTGGTACCCCATATGTGGGGGTAAACCACTGTTTGGGCACACGTCAGGGCTCGGAAGTGAGGGAGCACCATTTGACTTTTTGAATACGAGATTGGCTGGAATCAATGGTGGCGCCATGTTGCGTTTGGAGACCCCTGATGTGCCTAAACAGTGGTAACCCCTCAATTCTACCTCCAACACTAACCCCAACACACCCCTAACCCTAATCCCAACTGTAGCCATAATCCTAATCACAACCCTAACCCCAACACACCCCTAACCACAACACTAACCCCAACACACCCCTAACCCTAACCACAACCCTAATTCCAACCCTAACCCTAAGGCTATGTGCCCACGTTGCGGATTCGTGTGAGATATTTCCGCACCATTTTTGAAAAATCTGCGGGTAAAAGGCACTGTGTTTTACCTGCGGATTTTCCGCGGATTTCCAGTGTTTTTTGTGCGGATTTCACCTGCGGATTCCTATTGAGGAACAGGTGTAAAACGCTGCGGAATCCGCACAAAGAATTGACATGCTGCGGAAAATACAACGCAGCGTTTCCGCGTGGTATTTTCTGCACCATGGGCACAGCGGATTTGGTTTTTCATATGTTTACATGGTACTGTAAACCTGATGGAACACTGCTGCGAATCCGCAGCCAAATCCGCACCGTGTGCACATAGCCTAATTCTAAAGGTATGTGCACACGCTGCGGAAAACGCTGCGGATCCGCAGCAGTTTCCCATGAGTGTACAGTTCAATGTAAACCTATGGGAAACAAAAATCGCTGTACACATGCTGCGGAAAAACTGCACGGAAACGCAGCGGTTTACATTCCGCAGCATGTCACTTCTTTGTGCGGATTCCGCAGCGGTTTTACAACTGCTCCAATAGAAAATCGCAATTGTAAAACCGCAGTGAAATGCGCAGAAAAAAACGCGGTAAATCCGCCATAAATCCGCAGCGGTTTAGCACTGCGGATTTATCAAATCCGCAGCGGAAAAATCCGCAGAGGACCAGAATACGTGTGCACATTCCTAACCCTAACCCTAGCCCTAACCCTAGCCCTAACCCTAACCCTACCCCTAACCCTAACCCTACCCCTAACCCTACCCCTAACCCTAACCCTACCCCTAACCCTAACCCTACCCCTAACCCTAACCCTATTCTAACAGTGGAAAAAAAAAAAATTCTTTATTTTTTTATTGTCCCTACCTATGGGGGTGACAAAGGGGGGGGGGTCATTTATTACTTTTTTTATTTTGATCACTGAGATAGATTATATCTCAGTGATCAAAATGCACTTTGGAACGAATCTGCCGGCCGGCAGATTCGGCGGGCGCACTGCGCATGCGCCCGCCATTTTGGAAGATGGCGGCGCCCGGGAGAAGACGGACGGGACCACGGCTGGATCGGTAAGTATGATAGGGTGGGGGGGGACCACGGGGGGGGGATCGGAGCACGGGGGGGGGAATCGGAGCGCGGGAGGGGTGGAACGGAGCGCGGGGGGCGTGGAACGGAGCACGGGGGGGCTGGAATGGAGCACGGGGGGGTGGAACGGAGCACGGGGGGGGTGGATCGGAGTGCAGGGGGGGTGATTGGAGCACGGGGGGGTGATTGGAGCACGGGGGGAGCGGGCACGAGCACGGGGGGGAGCGGAGCACTGGACGGAGGGGAGCCGGAGCAGTGTACCGGCCAGATCGGGGGGGTGGGGGGGCGATCGGAGGGGTGGGGTGGGGGCACACTAGTATTTCCAGCCATGGCCGATGATATTTCAGCATCGGCCATGGCTGGATTGTAATATTTCACCCGTTATAATGGGTGAAATATTACAAATCGCTCTGATTGGCAGTTTCACTTTCAACAGCCAATCAGAGCGATCGTAGCCACGAGGGGGTGAAGCCACCCCCCCTGGGCTAAACTACCACTCCCCCTGTCCCTGCAGATCGGGTGAAATGGGAGTTAACCCTTTCACCCGGTCTGCAGGGACGCGATCTTTCCATGACGCCGCATAGGCGTCATGGGTCGGAATGGCACCGACTTTCATGACGCCTACGTGGCGTCATGGGTCGGGAAGGGGTTAATTTTACGTCTATATGTATAGTCAATGCTATATCCTTGCCACTTTTTTTCTTTCTATTTCTTCTTATCTTTGCTTGGGGTTTCTGTGCTAATTGTTTTACCTCTTTTCTAACACTCCCTTTTAGGGATTGCATAATGGTTTTATATTAATTGAGCGTGATTTCTCTTCTTTGCTGCCACTATATACCCCATTACTATAAAGGTATTGTTATCTCATACCACTGACCTTTTTTTTTGGTTTCTTTATTGGTTTGGTGTATTTTCCGTTTGGTCTAATCGATGTATCCATGCAGACATACATCTATCTATGATGAGGGTCACATTGGTGAGGAATTACGTGCACAGATATTAATTTTATCTGCTTGTCCTTTACAATTGTTCAATATATTGGGTAGTCTCATAGGTAATGAATGGTGAAGAAACTTAGCATGGACACCTCCCTACATTCAAGATGGGACTAGGCAGAGCAGTGTTTTTGAAATCGCTTAGGGTCCCAGCAGTCAGATCCATGCAGATAGGAGATAGCTTACTATTTTGGGAATAACACTCTTATAAGTTGTTAGGTATCCAAGGGGTAACTTTCTCCTTGTGGAGAGTGGCATGCCAAGCCTGGCATGCCAATGTGGATCCCGGTTACATGCCCGTCACCCAGCCAAACTAGATCTCACACTTTGCACTGTTAAGGGCGGCAACTCAAAACAGTTTCTGCAAATTAAGATTCTGGTTTGGCTTTTATCCTAAGTCATTTGGCGAGGGTCATGAAAGGGTCGATATTGACTTTTAGGATTGCTACTTACAATAGGTAGTGCTAGAGTTCTAGTCCTCTTAGGCCTCTTTCACACTTCAGTCTTTTTGTTTCCATCAAAATCCGTCATTTTGTGAAAAAAACGGATCCAGCAGAGGTTGCTGCTGGATCTTTTTTTTCTCATAGATTTGTATTACATATGATGAAAGAGAAAAAAGCGGAATGCACTCACCAATCTTCAAAAAATAGCAGCTTTATTGAGTCTTCATAAGAAAAACTTAATGGCCGGGGGAAGAGGAGTGGAGCTCGAGCAAGCAGAAGGAGACGACAGCCGTTTCGCGCAGTGCTAGCGCTTCAACGGGTCTGCATGCACTTTATTGAAGACTCAATAAAGCTGCTATTTTTTGAAGATTGGTGAGTGCATTCCGCTTTTTTCTCTTTCATCATATGGATTACAATTGTCATTATGGAGTTGCACCCGTGATCATTTTGGATATGGCTGTCTTACATTAAGACTTACTAAACACACCGGCTTTTTAACCATTAAGGTTTTTTAGACAGTGCCGTTCATTCTTTTCTTTTCATGTTTCTACTATCAAGATAGACTTGTATTAGCAACGGATTGTGATGGATGGCCTTTCATTTCATCTGTCGTTTGATGGATCTGTCGTAAATTCTGTGTCCGTCGCCCGGAGACAACGGACATAGTAACGTTTTTTGTGTACGTCGAAAAATGAGACAGCGACGGATCCTGCGCTGTCCGTCGTTGGCTATAATGGATGCCTATGGACGCAGGATCCTTCGCTGTCCGTCAAAAGATGGAATCCAGTAACGAATTCTGTTTTTTTAAACTGAGCATGCCTGGAAGAATTTCTAATTCCTGTAATTTAACCCATTTTTGCATTCAGGGAAAAAAATCTCTCCAGAATTTTGTTCATTTAAATTACGGCAGCAACTGCTTCGACGGATCCATCAAAAAAACGGATCCAGTGCATCAGCTTTTTTACAATCTGCACGGGATCCGTCTTTTCAACACTTTGACGGATTGTGACGGATTCTAAAAAACTCATGTGTGAAAGAGGCCTTACTCTCTGAAGAGGCAATTTGCATTGCTAGAAAGGGGTAACTGTTCAAATGGCAGTATGGTGGCTCAGTGTTTACCACTGTAGTTTTACAGCACGGGGTCCTGGGTTCAAATCCCACCAAGGTTGACACTGCAAGGAGTTTGTATGTTCTCCCCATGTTTGCGTGGGTTTTCTCCGGGTTCTCATGTTTCGTCCCACATTCCAAATACACATTGAAAAGGAATTTAGAGTGCAAGCCTCAGTGGGGAAAGTGATGTCTGTAAAGTCATATTGTCTTAGACCCCCCCACACACACATTAGGTAGCTATTGTGAGCATTGTTTGGCCAAAAGCCATCTCTCACGTCTCCCCCATACAGAGGAATATTCGGCTTGGCATTTTGGTTTTCCCGTTATACACCCTGGAAATGTGTAAGTAAAAGGACAACTTGGTGTTTTCATTCCCCTCATCAATACGGTATGACAATCAATGTTGATGGGGTCAGACTGTGTAAGGAGAAGGGCAAAGAAAAAACCATTTGTTACTTTCATCACACAATTCCAAAAAGAATAACAAAGGAATAGCAAAACTGACAGTTCGAAGAAAACATGCTCTATCAGTTTCTCCTTTGGGGACTATACGTTTTTACTCTTAACACGCATGATGGAAGAGCTATTAGCTCATTTTTAGTGTTATAATTCATAAAACTACATACAATCCATAGATAAGCACATACATATTTATGGAAGGTCCCAGATGTAGAGACATTGGAGAGATTATGAGGACTCACACTTTTCGGACATCCCATGAAGAATCCTGAAGAACGCACTAATCAATCTCTCCCCAGCCAGTAATGGCTGATAACATGAAACACTAGCACATATTTAACCATAACAGTCACTGTAAGTAGGACTGAGTTCACATTCAAAAAACATTTCCACCATATATCTTCCTAATAACAATGTCTGAAAGTTACTGAAATCTATACAATAGTGATTTAGAATGAAGAAATCCACCACACAAAATGCACAAGTGTAAACTACATGCTTTGCCAGGGAAATTACAGAAGTCAGACGCGCATTTAAATACAATCGACAGGAAAGTTTCAAGCAAAAATAATCTGCATTATTTCACAATGCTGAAACCATAAAGGCTTAACCTTCCAAATGACCTTTGCATTCCATTCCGGGTGGTAAAGGAACAGGCGACATCTTTTTTTTAAGAAAATCTAAATGTCTTAGATATGTTGAAGGTGCAAAATAAGTGCAAAATATTCAAAATAAACATAATATACAATTAGCATTTTGAACAAAAATGTAAAAGGGCATCAAATAAGTTTCCAACGTTTATGCCCTTTTACATTTTTGTGAACCTGATAGAAACAATACCTGTAGTTCATTTTCTCATTACTCGTTCTTTTAATGAGCCAATAGGATGCCAACTTTCACTGCCTAAAGTTGGCATCCTATTGGCTCATTAAAAGAACGAGTAATGAGAAAATGAACTACAGGTATTGTTTCTATCAGGTTTGTGTGTGATTTTATTTTTATTTCAGGTAATGTATTATAAAAAAGTTAGAAATACTTCAATACAGTACAATGTAAATCAATGGGAAAAAAGCTGTGCTAATGGTGGGGAAAAATCCGCATGAAACCTGCTGCGGAACAAAAGTAGCATGCTACTTCTTTTGTGCGGAACTGCAGCGTTTCTGACCCCTTCCATGATAGAAATCCGCAGGGGTAAAAAAAGCAGAAACTCCGCACAAAATCCGCTTAAAAAATACACAAAATCTGCATAAAATCCGTGGCAAATCCGCACCAGCATTTTCTGCCAGGAGATGCAGATTTTGTGTGGAAAATTCTGCACCCCAATCCGCAATGTGTGCACATAGCCTAATATTGTTTTCTAATAAAGATTGTGAAAAACAATTGCCAGATAGGTAAAAATAAAAAACAAAACCACTCTATTGATTCATTCCCTGTAAGTTACAAGATGTAAGAACTTCTTGTTAGATCACATACATCCTGTAACCTGTATATTAAGGGTATGTGCACATATTGTGTAAAATTTCTGCATGATTTCAGCATCTACAAAAACACAGCTACAAAAATGCCCTTTTTAGGGGCGTTTTTGCTCTGACTTTTTGACTGATTTGAGTGGAGTGGTAAAAAACACAGGGCAAAAACGCACAGATAATTGACATCCTGCAGATTACTTCCTGCACTAAATCTGCAAGTCAAAAAAAACAATGTGTGCATGACACTTCAGGTTTATCATTCACTTTGCTGGCATCAGGATTGCTTCAAGTTTTTCTAGAAAATCTGCATGGCAAAAACGCACCAAATCTGCAATGTGGGCACAAGCCCTACTGTTTAATTTACAGTTTGTTCTTGAGATATACCGTACTTTGCACTGTAGATTTCTTGTGACATTAGATACAAATAGATGGAAGCACTCACCTTCCACACACGATTCCACCTCTTCAAGGTTTCTTAGCGTTATCCTCATGAGACTGGAATTTAACATTAGTTCATTGCGGTGAAGAGGCCACATGTATCGGGGGGCAGGATTGACAAAGAAAATTCTTGTATCTCCAGTGGATACCTGGTTGTCACATATTGTGGGATCTCCAAAACCTCCAACCATCACTTTGTTTCCTCCATCCAGTAGGATCTCATTGGTTACAATTTCTCTGCCCTTTAGATATCGCCATACTCTAATCTAACAAAGAGATTAAAGAAAATGAGTAAGAATGTTGACATCATATCCCCCAAGGTCATTTTATCAATGAATCAATTAGTCTTGCAAAATAAAAATATATTGAGCAAATAAAAAAAAAATAGCTGTTGAGGAGCTCAGAAAAATAAAAATAAAAGGTTTGGAAATAGTGATGAGCGAGCATACTTTGATAAGGTGTTATCCGAGCACACTCATGTCCTAATCGAGTATTTTCGGCGCTCAAGTTCAGAAGGCTGCAAGTCTCGTGGCTTGTTAGGGAATCCTTGTTGAACAGCCGCTGTGACAAGCATTTTTTGAGCACACCACAAATACTCGATTAGATCACAAGTGAATAAAAAAGAGAAATCTAAATGCCAGAAATCTAAATGCCATAAATTTTTGGTGTGACTGCTCTGTCTTAATCACTTATTCTACACACGTGGTCAAAATTGTTGGTGCCCGTCATTTAATGGCAGAAAAACCCACAATGGTCACAGAAATAACTTGAATCTGACAAAAGTAATAATAAAAGATCTATGAAACTGGACAAATGAAAGTCAGACATTGCTTTTCAACCATGCTTCAACAGAATTTAAAAAAATAAAATAAAACTCATGAAATAGGCCTGGACAGAAACTATGGTATCCCTGAAAATAATGTGACAAAAGGGACATGTTAATCAAGGTGTGTCCACTAACTAGCATCACAGGTGTCTACAATCTTGGAATCAGTGAGTGGGCCTGTATATAGGGCTACAGAAACTCACTGTGCTGTTTGGTGACATGGTGTGTATCACACTCAACATGGACCAGGGGAAGTGAAGGAAAGAATTGTCTCAGGAGAGTAGAAAGAAAATTATAGACAAACATATTAAAGGTAAAAGTTATAAGACCATCTCCAAGCAGCTTGATGTTCCGGTGACTACAGTTGCACATATTATTCAGAAATTTAAGATCCATGGGACTGTAGCCAACCTCCCCGGAAGTGGCCACAGGAGGAAAATTGATGACAAATCAAAGAGACGGATAATACGAATGGTAACAAAAGAGCTCAGAAAATAATTCTAAACAAATTAAAGGTGAACTTTAAGCTCTAGGAACATCAGTGTCAGATCGCACCATCTGTCATTGTATGAGCCAAAGTAGACTTTATGGGAGACAACCAAGGAGGACACCATTGTTGAAAAACAAAAAAATCATAAAAAAGCCACATGTTGACAAGCCACAAAGCTTCTGGGAGAATGTCCTATGGACAGATGAGACAAAAATGTAACTTTTTGGCAAGAAAAATCAGCTCTATGTTCACAGGTGGAAAAATGAAGCATATCAAAAGAACACTCCCTACTGTGAAACATGGAGGCTCTGTTATGTTCTGGGCTGCTTTGCTGCACCTGGCACAGGTTGTCTAGAATCCTTGCAGGGTACAATGAAATCTCAAGACTATCAAGGGATTCTAGAGAGAAATTTGCTGCTCAGTGTCAGAAAGCTTGGTATCAGTCGCAGGTCGTGGGTGTTGAAACAGGATAATCACCCAAAACACACAGCTAAAAATACCCAAGAGTGGCTAAGAGGAAAACATTGGACTATTCTGAAGTGGTCTTCTATGAGCCCTGACCTAAATCCTATTGAGCATCTTTGGAAATAGCTGAATCATGCCGTCTGGAAAAAGCAACCTTCAAACACGAGACAACTGGAGAATTTGCTCTTGAGGGGTGGGCCAAAATACCTGTCGAGAGTTGCAGAAGTGTCATTGAGTTACAGGAATTGTTTGATTGCAGTGATTGCCTCAAAAGGTTGTGCAACAAAATATTAAGTTTAAGTGTACCATTATTTCTGTCCAGACCTATTTTATGAGTTTTATTTTTTTTAAATTCTGTGGAAGCATGGTTGAAAAGCAATGTTTTTTTTGTATTTTTTTATTGCTACTTTTGTCAGATTCAAGTTATTTCTGTGACCATTGTGGGTTTTTCTGTAATTAAGCGAGATACCAACAATTTTGACCACGTTTGTAGGTACTTATAGTTTCTGAAGTTGTTTAAACATCTTGTAGAACTACAGATCTTCTGAGGGTGTCACTTGTACAGATCCCTTTGTCTCATGCAATCTAAAGAGAGACTGGATGAAGTTGAGATCAGGGCTCTGTTGTCTGTGAAGGGTCATATTATAACTTCCAGGACTCCTTGCTCTTCTTTACATTGAAGATAGTATCTTGGAGGTGTCTAATCTCCAAATTTATTCTGCCGCAAGTCAACAGCTCCAAACATACAACCAATGTCAGTAAGAACTATCTTCAACGTTAAGAACAAGATTTCTTGGAAGAGATGATCTGGCCCCACAGATCCCTGGTCTCAACATCATCCAGTCTGTGGAGCAAAAGTCCGAATAGTACAAAAAGTATAAATTTATTGCAAAAACTTCATCTTGACAATCATATTAATCCATGTAACATAAAAATAGGAACCATACAAGAGACACACTAGGACAGAGATCAGGTAGAGAGCACTGTATGCAACCCTATTATAACATGGTGTTACATTAGTAAAGTGCATAGTGCAATCCTATAGTATGGAGGGAAAGAATGAGGTAATAGAGTGGTAGATGTATATAGTAGTATTAGTAGTATCTAGAGCAGAAGTGCCCCACCTTAATAAGACCACCCAATATCCTGTAAATTCTTACCCACAGTAAGGTTTATGGTGTCACACGCAATACATAGCTCCCTGAGGAAGCCAACGCGAAAAGTGCGTTGGGGCTGTGTGGTGTGTGACCCAATAAACCTTACCATGGGTAAGAATTTACAGGATATTGGGTGGTCTTATTGGGTTAGGGCACTTATGCTATAGATACTACTATTACTACCACATACATCTACCACCCTATTACCTCATTCTTTCTCTCCATACTATAGGATTGCACTATGCACTTTACTATGTAACACCATGATATAATAGGGTTGCACACGCTGCTCTCTACCTGATCTCTGGTCTAATGTGTCTCTTGTATTGTTCCTATTTTTATGTTACATGGATTAAGATGATTGCCATGATGATGTCTTTGCAATAAATGTATGCGTTATACTATTCTTCTGACTTTTCCTGTGGCTGTATACGGTGAGAAAACTACTGTAAGAAATTTTGGTACTTTCTGACTACAGACCACTGCACTGTTATGACGCACAGCCAAGAACTGCTGCTAGTCCATTTTATTAGCAGGTCAGAGCAAGAATTACATGAAATAGCCCATTTATTACAATCATGATCAAGTCAGTTTGGATAAATGCATCTGGCCTTCCCTCATTTCTAGGCCAAGGACATGGGATTGTGAAGTTCTGTCCTCTGAGGCTGTGAACATTTCTTATTTATAAAGTTATACTTGGAGTTTGATTCAGACAGCGTAAGACCGAAGAAGAGTTAAGTGGCGTCAGAAAACGGGCAAAAAACAATATAAATAATAAAGGACAATAACAATATATAAAGAATAAGGATAACAAAACTTTCAGACTGCTTTTTTTTTTTTTTGTTGTATATGCTAATGACATATTTGACATCTAAAAGTAAAAAACTTGGCCTCTTTGCAAATAAACTTGAGAAAAATTGATTTGTGAACACAACTCCTATGTAGACCTTTGGATCGCCATAAGCACACACAGTAAAGAAATCTAGAATATATTTTATTTGTAGTCAGATGTAACTCAGAAAAAAATGAAGGGAAATGTATAAGGGGTGTGTGTAAAACTATATTGACCATTGGAATCTGCCCCCGTTCCAGCAGTTGTTCGGACTGTCTCAGCAGGCTAAACGTGATGACCAATCCATTGACACTGCAGCCAATCGGTTGCGTTAAGGTACCTTCACACATAACGATATTGTTAACGATATCGTTGCTTTTTGTGACGTAGCAACGATATCGTTAATAAAATCGCTATGTGTGACAGCGACCAACGATCAGGCCCCTGCTGGGAGATCGTTGGTCGCTGAAGAAAGTCCAGAACTTTATTTCGTCGCTGGATCTCCCGTGGACATCGCTGGATCGGCGTGTGTGACACCGATCCAGCGATGTCTTCACTGGCAACCAGGGTAAACATCGGGTAACTAAGCGCAGGGCCGCGCTTAGTAACCCGATGTTTACCCTGGTTACCATCCTAAAAGTAAAAAAAACAAACAGTACATACTTACCTAACGCTGTCTGTCCTCCAGCGCTGTGCTCTGCTCTCCTCCTGTACTGGCTGTGAGCGTCGGTCAGCCGGAAAGCAGAGCGGTGACGTCACCGCTCTGCTTTCCGGCCGCTGTGCCCACACAGACAGTACAGGAGGAGAACAGAGCACAGCGCTGGAGGACAGACAGCGTTAGGTAAGTATGTAGTGTTTGTTTTTTTTACTTTTAGGAAGGTAACCAGGGTAAACATCGGGTTACTAAGCGCGGCCCTGCGATTAGTTACCCGATGTTTACCCTGGTTACCGGCATCGTTGGTCGCTGGAGAGCGGTCTGTGTGACAGCTCTCCAGTGACCAAACAGCGACGCTGCAGCGATCCGGATCGTTGTCGGAATCGCTGCTGCGTCGCTTAATGTGAAGGGACCTTTAGTGGTTGAAACACTGCTGGTCGGGGAGTAATCATTTCCAGTCTAGCAAGATACAGCAAGTATGGGGTGCTACTTTATATGTCTTGCTTCATCCCTACCCTCTTGTAAAATTTAGGGATGGTGCAAACGACTGTAGATTCTTTCATTCGAGAAAATTGGTCCAATTATGCAAATTACACTCTTATCAGAGTTTGATCAGTGTCAGCATAGCATGGATCTGATTCTCTTGGATGAGATGGAGAACAAGAATTCTCTTATCTTCTCCATTGTGTCAGCGCGTGAAAATCAGACCGCACTCTGATGTCATCCAAATAAAGTCTGATTTCCATACATTCACTGACTTGCATGGTCAGGTGCGACCCAAATATCGGATCAAACTCGGATACACAAAGATTTTTTCATTGGATTGACTGTCCGAGGAAAACATTGGACATGTGAACCATTGCACACAAACATTGTTCTGATTGCGATTTATTGTTTCGTCTGATCGCACTAGGAATAATAGTACAGTCATTGGCATGAGCCCTTAAATAGAGCTGATAGCCCATTTAAGCTGATTAGCTGATTCCTGTTTTTTTATTATTATTATTATTATTATTAATGCACTGAGGCAATACAAATGAAGTGGATGCAAAATGTAATTCCCCTTTCAACTAAAGAACTTGCTTGCACTGGAGTATAAACAAGTATTTCTGTACATTTAAGAAGTCAGGATGAAGATTGAATACTTCAAAGACATGGTTTTAAATCTCCAAAAGAAACAAATGACACTTAACCCATACTCCAAAATTACACTTTCAAAATGGGTTTAGTACAAAACTCTTAAAAACCCAACATAAAATGTGGGCACTGTTAGATCAAAGTGTAATATACAAAAAAAAGTGAGGTGGGGGTCAACAATTATCTTCTATAAATGTTGGCAGGTTTGACAAAAGATCACAGTGGTATTGCATACATCACTGAGCTAATGTTTGCACTCTGTAAATAGTGTTTTGTGTTCTGTTCTCATGGTATAAATGACCTCCACAGTGGGGAAAAACAACCTTTCACTGAATTATACTTTCTCAACTTTGGCATAAGACCTTGAAGAATACAACTGCCAAATCCGTTAGCAAAAAAGTGCACACAACTTTTTAGTCCGTTTTTAAACAACTGATCACTGCTGAATTCAAAAGTCTATGGAAAATGTATCCATTAATTAACCATTTGTTTCCTTCCATTTGTAATGGATCCAGTAAGTAAAAAATAGATCCATTACAAATGAAAGAAAAACGGATGGCTAATTAACAGATCCACTTTCCATAGACCTCAATGTAAAAAAAAAAAAAACAGATTCAGCAGAGTTTAGTTTATTTAAAAGTGGACTAAAAAGTTGTGCCTTCACACCTGTTTTGCTATCGGATTGCTGCCGGATCCATTGTAACGGATCATTACTGGACATGTGAGTAAAACCTAAATTGTATTCTCTTTAAGTTAAGAAAATAAAAATAAATTGCAGTAAGGTATATAACGCTGCTGTGAGGCAAAAAGAAGCGGTTTTGGTATTTTTTTTTTTTAAATGTCCTTGTCTTCCATCATTGTAACTTTATGATAAGCTATAAACAGAAAATGGCCTACTATATAAATGAGGTTTTTACCCTTCCCGACCTGTGACGCAGCGTATTCGTCATGAAATAAGGTTCCTTCCCGACCTGTGACGCAGCGTATGCATCATGGCGAGATCGCGTTCCTGCGGGTCACGTGGTCACTGAAATGTCACCCAACCTGCAGGTATGTGAGGACTTGTACTTGAGCCCAATGGGGTGGCTTTGTGCCCCTGTGGCTACGATCGCTCTGGTGACCTCTGTGTCACCACCCCCCAGATCTGATTGGAGCTAGCGTGGAAGCTGAAGAGCGAGCTGCCCTGCTGCCGCCAACCGTGATCTGCCGCCACACGGTATTCGTTCCCCTCTGCTGCTCTCCGCACCCCCGCCGTCCAATTCCACCCCCGACCTCCACTCCCTCCCCCTAGCCAGATGATCACCCCCTGCCCTGGTGTTCACCCCCCGCCCCAATGATCAACCTCCGGCCTTGTGATCACCCACCGGTTGGTGCCTTGCTTCTGCCAGCCAGCTGGTATAAGGCCCACTGCTGCTGCCAGTGATCACCGGGGCAGGAGGGTGATCACCGGGGCAGGAGGGTGATCAGGTTGGTGTGTAGTGTCATATAGTCAGGACGGTGTGTGTGGCGTAGTGTATGTGTGGTGTACTACACGTCAGGTTGGTGTACATCTGGTTTGCGTTTAGGCTATGTTCACATTTGCGTTGTGCGCTGCTGCGTCGGGGACGCAACGCACAACGCAAACAAGAACATAGTTTTGCGACGCATGCATCCTTTTTTTGCCGGATTTTGGACGCAAAAAAATGCATCTTGCTGCGTCCTCTGCGCCCTAACGGTTGCAGCAAAAAAGACGCATGCATCGCAAAACGCATGTCCATGCGCCCCCATGTTAAATATAGGGGAGCATGGCGTATTCGTCACTGCGGCTGCGCTCGACGCAGCCCGGCAGAACGCAAATGTGAACGTAGCCTTAGTTGGATAATCATTTATTTTTCAACAGGACAATGACCCCAAACACACCTCCAGGCTGTGTAAGGGCTATTTGACCAAGAAGGAGAGTGATGGGGTGCTACGCCAGATGACCTGGCCTCCACAGTCACCAGACCTGAACCCAATCGAGCTGGTTTGGGGTGAGCTGGACCGCAGAGTGAAGGCAAAAGGGCCAACAAGTGCTAAGCATCTCTGGGAACTCCTTCAAGATTGTTGGAAGACCATTCCCGGTGACTACCTCTTGAAGCTCATCAAGAGAATGCGAAGAGTGTGCAAAGCAGTCATCAAAGCAAAAGGTGGCTACTTTAAAGAACCTAGAATATAAGACATAATTTCAGTTATTTCACACTTTTTTGTTAAGTATATAATTCCACATGTGTTAATTCATAGTTTTGATGCCTTCAGTGTACAATTTTCATAGTCATGAAAATACAGAAAAATCTTTAAACGAGAAGGTGTGTCCAAACTTTTGGTCTGTACTGTATATTATATTTTCATATTCTGACAATCAATTATATTGTAGCTTAGAAGACCTTGACATGAAAAATATGCATACTCCAACTTTATGATCAATGTTCTGCAAACAAAAGGGCCAACTACCGAGCAGAAGTAGACACCAGTGCTAAAAAGAGTACAAGTCTGACCTGTGTGTCCTATGCAGCTTCCTTGAGCTGCAGAAATTGTGTAGCTAACAATAAATTAATATTATGATAGGATGTCTATTGATGAACAGAAGCTGTAATGCAGCCCAGGCAGTCCTGTGGCCGAGCCATGGGTACAGCAAATGGCTTACCTCTAACTTCCATCCTGTACCTATACTTGCAACAATTGGCAAGTGCAGGCATAGCAAGTTCTAAAGAAACCGCTAGTGGTTCCTGTGGCTCAGCCTTACATGCCATTAATGGGCAACAATATATAAGTAAGTGCTGTAGAATAACTAGATGGTGGCCCGATTCTAACGCATCGGGTATTCTAGAATATGTATATATATATATATATATATATATATATATATATATATATATATATATATATATATATATATATATAGCAGCCACATAGTATATAGCACAGGCCACGTAGTATATAGGAGCCATGTAGTATATAGCAAATACTACGTGGCCTGTGCTATATACGTGGCTGCTATATACATACATACATGCATGTCTGGCTCCCCATTGCCCAGAGACTCCAGTACAAAACCCTAACCATGACGTACAAAGCCATCCACAACCTGTCTCCTCCATACATCTGTGACCTCGTCTCCCGGTACTTACCTACACGCAACCTCCAATCCTCACAAGAAGTCCTTCTCTACTCCCCTCTTATCTCCTCTTCCCACAATCGTATACAAGATTTCTCTCGCGTATCACCCCTACTCTGGAACTCTCTACCACAACATATCAGACTCTCGCCTACCATCGAAACCTTCAAAAAGAGCCTGAAGACCCACCTCTTCCGACAAGCCTATAACCTGCAGTAACCACCGATCGACCAAAGCACTGCATGACCAGCTCTACCCTCGCCTACTGTATTCTCACCCATCCCTTGTAGATTATGAGCCTTAGCGGGCAGGGTCCTCTCTCCTCCTGTACCAGTTATGACTTGTATTGTTTAAGATTATTGTACTTGTTTTTATTATGTATACCCTCCTTACATGTAAAGCGCCATGGAATAAATGGCGCTATAACAATTAATAATAATAATAATACATATTGTAGAATACCCGATGCGTTAATACAGGCCACGCAGTATATAACACAGCCCAAATAGAATATAACAGCCCACGCAGTATATAGCAGCCACGCAGTATATAACACAGGCCATGCAGTATATAACAGTGGCCACGTAATATATAGCACAGGCTACGCAGTACATAACACAGCCTACATAGTATCTAACACTGGCCACGTAGTATATAGCAGCCACGAGGTATATAACGCAGACCACGCGGTATATAACACTGCTCACGCGGTATATAACACTGCTCACATAGTATATAACGCAGCCCACATAGTATATAACGCAGCCCACATAGTATATAATGCAGCCCACGCGGTATATAACACTGCCCACGTAGTATATTACACTGGCCACATAGTATATTACACTGGCCACATAGTATATAGCAGCCACGCTGTATATAACGCAGCCCACGCGCTATATAACACTGCCCACGTAGTATATAGCAGTGTGGGCACATATCCGTGTTAAAAAAAGATAATTAAAATAAAAAAAGTTATATACTCTCCCGCCTGGATCCAGCGAAGCTGTCCCTATGCGCGCGGCTGTCGCCATCTTCCGTTCCCAGGATGCATTGCGAAATTACCCAGATGACTTAGTAGTCTCACGAGACCGCTAAGTCTTCTGGGTAATTTTGCAAAGCATCTCTGGGAACAGAAGCTGGCGGCAGCCGCGAGCGCATCGTCGGAATACGGAAGGTGAGCATAGCAGGTTTTTTGTTTTTTTTTTAATTATTTTTAACATTAGATCTTTTTACGATTGATGCTGCATAGGCAGCATCAATAGTAAAAACGTGGTCACACAGGGTTAATAGCAGCGGTTATGGAATGCGATACCCGCGGCCTGTTACTGGTGGCATTAACCCTGTGTGAGCAGTGAGTGGAGGGGAGTATGCGGGCGTCAGGCACTGACTGCAGGGGAGTAGGGAGGGACTAATCGGACTGTGCCCGTCACTGATTGGTCGCGGCAGCCATGACAGGCAGCTGGCGAGACCAATCAGCAACACGGGATTTCCATGACGGAAGTTGCCGACAGAAAGACAGACAGACGGAAGTACCGCTTAGACAATTATATATACATAGAAGCTTACATCAATTCTTAAAAGGCATGGTCCTCCATTGTGACTGCAGAATGATGCCAAACACCACACCACACCAACAAGCGGGGTTGAATGGTTTGCCAGTAACACTTCAATCATTTGCAGTGCAGGTGGACACCAGCGCCTTAGGTTAATACCTTCAAACCTTTATTCAACTGACTAATGACTGGGTGGACTAACTGATAAGGTGTAGATACATAACACACGACAGCTGCCTACCTAGAATTACCATAAAGGCAATCTGCGTCATTCAGTCTATTAACCTTTACTCTTCGTTACATTTATCATTGTCTTTACTCTTAATTTTCTTTCACTTCCACTCTCTTAACTCTGGAATGTCAAGTATCTGCTTAGTAAATGTTGTATTCTAACCAGATGCAACATCTGACCACACACCACCAAAGTAAAACACAATCCAGACCCATAAGGAACATGATCACCAGCTGAACATAATAGGATAACAGATGCCCCATGATGTCCTAACTAGATGCAATTACATCTATCAATAGTGATATAATGGCAAGCGATAGCTATAGATATCGGCACAAACTAATCTGTTATTCCTTATAGAAATTGTGAACACTTCTAACCACCTCCTTTCACATTAGACTAAAGTTGGCTGAACCCACCAATATCAGTGGGATTTTCCAACAGCCTAATATGTATAAGGGTCATCCACCTATTCCACAACAGAGGGTGGACTGGGTTCCTAGGCATCAAGTCACTTTCATCATGGGTAAGCAACTTTGCTATTAAGGGCACTTTTTTCTTTTTGTGAGTGGTATACTGTCACTGTGGCAGCCTCAGGAAATTTACTATGAACTGGGTAGTTCTATTATATGGTGGTCAGCATTACAGGACTATGTGAAATTTAAACCTGTCATTAATAAATATGGCTGACATCTACTATATAATTGTCCAAGGGGTACTTCCGTCTTTGTCTTTCTGTCATGGATATTCATTGGTCGCGGCCTGTCTGTCATGGAAATCCAAGTCGCTGATTGGTCGTGGCAAAACGCTCACGACCATTGCCAAGACCAATCAGCGATGGGCACAGTCCGCCGGCAAAATGGCCGCTCCTTCCTCCCCCAAGTCAGTGCCCGCTCCATACTCCCCTCCAGTCAGCCCTCACACAGGGTTAATGGCAGCGTTAATGGACCGCGTTATGCCGCGGTGTAACGCACTCCATTAACGCAGCTATTAACCCTGTGTGACCAACTTTTTACTATTGATGATGCGTATGCAGCATCAATAGTAAAAAGATTTGTTACAAATAATAATAAAAAAAGTTATTCTCACCCTCCGACGTGCGCGGTGTCCTCGGCAGTGCAAGCGGCAGGCTCCGGTGCCAAGGATGCTATGCGAGGACCTTCTATGACGTCACGGTCATGTGACCATGACGTCATCACAGGTCCTGCGCTCATACCAACCCTGGGACCGGAAGCTGCCGCGTGCACCGCACACAGGTGCCAGGACTACAAGGGGCCCCTCGGAAGGTGAGTATATGTTTATTTTTTATTAAGTCTTTTTTAACCTGTTACATACGTGTCTGGGCAATATACTACGTGGCTGGGCAATATACTACGCGGCTGGGCAATATACCACGCGTCTGTGCTGTATACTACGTCGCTGTACAATATACTACGTGGCTGGGCAATATACTACGTGACTGGGCAATATACTACGTGACTGGGCAATATACTACGTGACTGGGCAATATACTACGTGACTGGGCAATATACTACGTGACTGGGAAATATACTACGTGACTGGGCAATATACTACGTGGCTGGGCAATATACTACGTGGCTGGGCAATATACTACGTGGGCTGTGCAATATACTACGTGGACAAGCATATTCTAGAATACCCGATGCGTTAGAATATACAACGTGGCTGGCCCATATACTATGTGGCTGGGCAATATACTATGTGACTGGGCAATACACTACGTGGCTGGGCAATATACTACGTGACTGGGCAATATACTATGTGGCTGGGCAATATAACCGTCGGCTGAACAGCTATTCATCTGTTATCTTTTGTGGATGGGGACCTTTAAGGTACCGTCACATTAAGCGACGCTGCAGCGATCTAGAGAACGATCCCGATCGCTGCAGCGTCGCTGTGTGGTCGCTGGAGAGCTGTCACACAGACAGCTCTCCAGCGACCAACTATGCGAAGTCCCCTGGTGACCAGGGTAAACATTGGGTTACTAAGCCCAGGGCTGCGCTTAGTAACCCGATGTTTACCCTGGTTACCAGCGTAAACGTAAAAAAAAAAAAAAAAACAGTACATACTTACATTCCGGTGTCTGTCCTCTCCGGCGCTCTGCTCTGCACTAAGCGCCGGACGGAAAGCAGAGCACAGCGGTGACGTCACCGCTGTGCTTTTCGGCCGCTGCGCTTACACAGTGCAGAGAAGCAGAGCGCCGGAGAGGACAGACACCGGAATGTAAGTATGTACTGTTTTTTGTTTTTTTTTACGTTTATGCTGGTAACCAGGGTAAACATTGGGTTACTAAGCGCAGCCCTGCACTTAGTAACCCGATGTTTACCCTGGTTACCAGTGAATACATCGCTGAATCGGCGTCACACACGCCGATTCAGCTATGTCTGTGGGAGATCCAGCGACGAAATAAAGTTCTGGACTTTCTGCGCCGACCAACGATGGCACAGCAAGATCCTGATCGCTGCTGCCTGTCAAACCCAACGATATCGCTAGCCAGGACACTGCAACGTCACGGATCGCTAGCGATATCGTTCAGTGTAAAGGTACCTTTAGGCTATGACAGAGATTGCCATTTATTCTACCACAGCAAGATTGCAGGATAAGTAATAATCTAAGGTTTTCCTTAATGGGACACTCTACTAAAGTTGTCTGACATTTTGTTGAGACACATCAGAAGCCAATGTTCATAGGTATCCATCAGATGAAACGTCTAATGATGCCGTGAGGCATAACTTTAAACTTCTTGGCCTTCATATAAAATCTGAACAGGGACCCTGGACTACTAAATATACATTTACAGTAATGTCCAGAAGAAGCAGGGAGGATAATATTGGGCCCAGTTCAGGCTCTTCACCAAATATTACAATGGCTACAAAACTCACAGAGAAGACAGTCCCAATGAAATGGGTTGCATTTCCAAAGTAATATGACCACTTCCTAACCAAGGATGTAAATCTATTACTCCTATGGCACTTTTGCTCTGCCATCAAGTTGAGGCCCTAGTACACAAACCTGACAGTTTCTTCACTTTCTGGTAATTCTCAGTTATTGGAAAGTACAATAATCGGTTTCTAAAAAATGTAGAAAACAGTTTTAAAGGTCCAATTAGATGAGTTGGTAATTGGGAATGAGCAGTCATCAGAATGTTTATTTGCAAATAATCAGTTTATGTAAACATGTCGAGAGTCGCCCAACAAATGAGTAAACCGCTATTTCATAGGGTGATTGGATCATTCATATTGGCATTAAAACCATCGTTGTCGGCAGCACACCATCTTGTGTAAGCGGGAGATGTACTGCTGATAGCTATAACATTTTATGAAGACAGAATGGTCATATATAATCATTCTGTGTGCAAAGAGTATCGGTTGGCCTGTCTATAAAGGCCACTGAATGACCTCCAATCGACTTCTACACAGCCGATTGACAGTGATTTACCAACTGTGGTTGGCATGTGTAAATATACCTTAAGGACTTATTCAGATGTCCATGCACATCAGCCCGAATTCAGGCCGCAATGCATGAACTTGCCGCATCTCTGCCAACCAGAGTGATAGCCTTATAGAAATACATGAAGCTGTCATAATACGGCTCGTAGCCAGTCCCTGCATTAGAGGAATAACTTACATAGATTGTCATATACTGCAGGGGTCCATGGAGGTGGCTAAGGCTGGGTTCACATTGCGTTATGGGCATCCGTTAGACAGACTGTTACACCGCGGCATATCGCGGTGTAACGTAGTCTGTTAATGCCGCCATTAAATGCAATGTCGGACGCATCGCTAGCGCACGCCCACAATGGGCGTACGCTAGCCATGTACCGTCATTGAGTGACGGACCCCGAGATGCGGGCTGCAGCGTTTCCGGGTCAGTCACCGCTAGCGCAGATAGAGCTAGCAGATGCCATAACGGCACTTGTGTTAACAGCAGCCCGTTAACGTATGTGTTTAACGGGCTGCTATTAACGCAATGTGAACCCAGCCTAAGCAGGATCTGCTTTCAAAGCAATTTACATCAGTCGTGTGATTCAATATACCAGATATTCCACTTCAAAGATTTTTTAAGTTAACGCCTTTGCTTATCTTTGAAAAACTTGATGGCAGCCAAAATCCTTAATTAAGGTCTAATTTGTCCCCTAGCCTGGCACTCATTAGAATACTCAGCACCATTAAATCCTTTCAGATTTCCTATCGATTTCTCCCACATTAGTGACAAGAGGAAACTTGTTTGCAAAGCAATAAATCTTTTTTTTCCAGCTGCTAAAATCTTCAAAATGGCAAGCATGCACAGACACATTCCTTCATTGCTGCAATGGGTTAAGTCTGCTGTAATCTTTCAGACATGAGTTCTGAACTGATCAAGAATCTCCACTACAGTCTTAAAACTCAAAAAGAGGAAAAAAATGCCGCCCGAGGCCAGCCTTGAGAATTCAATAACTGCAAGTGTTCACAATACAAAGCTGCTGAAATAGATGTATTTACCAAATGGCCACTTGTCTATAAAGTTCTGAAACCCTAATAACAGACTGTAGGCTCCCTTCTGGGAAGATATGACAGACAGAAATCTTTTAAACTTAAATGTTCAGTTGGCTAAAAATATCAAAATTACACGCTTCTGTGCAGAATCACAACAGAAAACACATGTTCATGCTGCTGTTAAGTGCTCGGCGAGCTTATAAATGCTATTAAAGAGGCATGGAACAAGTATACGATTGTACGCTAGAACTTTTATCCTCAAAGAATGTAAAAGGCTAAGCTGGGAGGGAGAGAGTTAAACGCAAATACGTCTTGAAGGAGCGGCAAGGAGGTGAAGCCACCTTTGAACTACGGTATTTGGAAGATATATGACAATACCAATCTGGAACTAAACATATCATAAACCACAGGGGGTGAAATGATACAGCGTGATATATGGTATTATCCGTGCTCATAATGCCACTAAAACATGGCTCTTCTGTTGGATTCTTGTCACTTCTCCGGATTAAATTACATTTACATTTAGGTTATATTTTACTATCTTTCTTGCTGTAGCCCGTTTCCTATTCCCTGCACCTGCTTGAGCAAACTTTTTGCTTTCTTGCTAAGTAACTATTGATAACAATGAAAAAGCCCTGAGGGTCAAAAGAAACTTTAGGTTTTCCCCATGTTCCCAGGACTGGAGACGTGATCTTAGTGCCGCCACATAATCATCAAACGCCATTCCTTCTGAGCCTCAGGCCACTACGTAAATTAAACCAAGGTCTGCCCAGTGAAAACAATGTAAAAAGTATCCACAATATCTGATATATTACATAGGAAGGCATTATGGTTAACTTCTTCACTGCTGTAACAAGGATGCCAGCAGGTTGGCCATAAGTTAAGGGGAGTCATTTCATTGCATCAATGGCAGACAAAGCAACAAGTGATTTATCTCCTTGTATAAATATTTACACATTCATATGTAACACGTAATATATAGTGTAACATACTTGTGGATGAGCCGGTAGCCATGTGCCCTTCTTTAAATCGGTTAATGTGACTGCTGTCACAGACAATTGGTGCACAGGCTACCGGATTGCAGTCATGATGCTAGTAATCTAATCGTTCAATGAAGCCATTTTACTAGTTTTGTGAAGTTTGAATGCCCTGGCCCCTCCTGAGCCTTAGTACTAGACGGTTCCCCGCTTTTACCTTGCAGGAGTAGGTGTGGTGCACAGGGTCCACATTTAGAATCTCCTCCACTGTCCCGGTGAGCACAATATTTGCCTCCTCTTCTCTCTTTTCCAACTCTCTCTCAGGACAATGTCCCTTGCTGTTCCCCAGAAGTGCAGCCACCAGTACTGCTAAAGTCCACAGAGGCATGGCTGAAGCCCTCCACCTTCTCCCCATGTCCAGAGGGAAGGGTGCATCCAAGGCAAAGGAGACCAGAGGAGAAGGCGAGGGCAGCTCACCAAAAAATGTGCACTAATACAAGGGCTTCCCCCTGGCTCTGCTGCTGTAACAGCAAGGAAAGCCTTTCCACTTAGAGAGAAAAGACAAACCCACTCAGGAGGAGGGGGAGGGGGAGGGAGGAGATATTAGTGCTACTCTGCAAAGGGAGTGATGTGAGGTCTTCTTCACAAGGGCTGAGGGGGATTTGCATGCAATCTGAATTGCTGATCAGCACAAGGGGGTGGTAGTGGTGGCCCTGTTCTCCCTTTCTGACTATAGCTGATTCCGGTTTCCTTAATGCATAGCTCTTAGGGGAAAAGTATAGCAAAACGCCACCTCCAGGAAATGCGGCTCAAATCAGGTTAATGGATAATCAGGAGCACAACGTGATCTGCCTGTTAAAGGTACACATGCAACAATGCCGTTGTTGCAAGTGAAGCCTTTTCTGAATATGTTGGCTTAGATCCCAGCGCTCAGGGGACTGCATTGGGAGGAAGAATAGTAAGGAAGGGCACTCTGTATCTGCACTGCAGGCATGCATTCAATAGGGAGGATGCTGGATTTACAAGCATCCTAACTCTTCAACTCTACCAGTGTTTTTCTAAAAATGCAATATTGCAAACTGTGATCAGACTAAACATTTAAAGATTATTTGTACGGAGTCTGTATTTTCTTTAATTTCCTCCCACATTCTAAAAACATATTTAGATTACTTGAATTATTTTTCCATGGTATTGGTCTTAAGGTGCCCAAACACATTCGATGACTGGCCGACCATCTATTGTGTAGAGGGATTCTTGACTTTACTGACAGATGATGTTGGGAAAAGAAGGATCAGGCACTGAAAATCAAAATTGCTTATAGTTTTATTTTCTGTAGAAATAATCCACTGGTTTAGGAAGTTTCTTTCTCCTGTCTCCCAGTTGAAAACACATGAACGTTTGGCCAAGAACTCATGTCTGTGGCAGTCAGGAGAGGTAGCTGTCTGCTGGGCAAATGTCATCTCATGTCTTCACAATCATTTCTCCAGACACCCCCACAGACAAGAACATTTGGCGTTATATGTTCTCTATGGGGCCAGAGGAAATAATTTCTTCCAGGCTCCCATGGTCTTGGCCTTTTTAGGATAAGACAGAAAGATTGGGCATTTAAATTTTTATGAATTCGACAGGATGAGACAGTCAACTGATGTGTATGTAGACCTGCTGACTCTTCCCTAACCGATGATTTTGGGCTAGAGTTGCGAGGTCCCATACACATTTTGCATGATCCTGATTCCTGACATCATCAAATGTTTATGGAGGCCTTTACTGTGTACAAATGATTCAAAATAAACCATGGGAAATGGGATAACTGAGATACAGCCACATCCAACCTTCCAGACACTTTTGATTTTGCAGATGATGATAATCATAATAGTGAGAAACACCCCTTGCATAGAAGGGAAGCTTCAGTTCAACGATATTTCTTCCCATGAACTTTTTAGATTACCATAGTATTTTTCAATCAAGAATCTTTACGTGGGCAACATGCCCCATTGTATATAATTACAAAGACCTTTGAAACACAAAGTAAAATTTAGTAAAGGATCCACTACAGAGGAATGGACAAAACAAATGTAAGGAACAAATAGGTTTTAGAAATGTACATAAAAGTGTTATATGACTTACCAACAGTGCAGTGCAGCCATATGGATAATTAGCAATGCTGCTCTAATCATATAATGAAGACACTGGTCTGGATTCAACATGCCAGTTTTTAAGTATTTCTCAGCCACAAAAAATGTCCTGCAAGTCAAAAACCTGAAAATTAGAAGGTTATAAATAAGAAATATGCCCCCTACTGGACATTACAGGAGGCAGCATACAGATTAACATAGTGCTATACTGCCCTAGGCAAGGGATGGAGCCAGATGGCCAGGAGGGCACAGATCACCTAAGGTAATGCTTTTCTGGATGGAGAAGTCAAGTGACAGATGAGAATAGACAAAAAAATGAAACTTTTTGTTTATGCCTAGATTCAGTATTTGTGCATCTTTAAGAGGAACAGAAGTTACAGCCACAACCGAGCACCTACGTATGAGAGGTCCAAAGGTTTCAGTGACACGAGCAGAAATATGTAGTTACCATGATGTAATCCATTACATAGCGTAATCATTCTTTTTAAAAGAGGTTTTCATAAATAATACAAAAAAAGTAAGCACTCAAAATTTCAATGCAAAGTCAAGACTTTTATTAACCTATAGATGTGACGATGTTTCGACTCTATGCCAATGAGCATTTCTCAAGCATGAAAAAAATGGTTGTGTATAGAGCCGAAACGTCCATCTGTGGGCTGATGAAAGTCAGAATTTGCATTGAAATTTGTAATGTTGATTTTTTTGTGGATACATGTTGTAAAAGTTTCTAGTAACAAGGCCCCCATTACACAGGGAGACTGGTGCCGTTTTCATTTTTAGATAGCTAATAGATACTGATAATAGACAAATAGAAAAGTATGAGATAAACAGATGATAAATATATTGATAGGCAGATGATAGGATAATAGATTACATATATAAATAGATATAGATAGAAAATTGATAATAGATAATAGAAAGATATTTTAAATTAGCATTGGATTCCACATACCCTTTAATTTCTAGACTTTTAGCCCAGGAGAGGCACGTTTGAGAGAAATGTACACCTAGTCGAGGTTTGGGGCACACATGAATTTGCCAATTTGTTTGCAAAGTACCATGTATACTTGAGTATAAGCCAACCTGAGTATAAGCCGACCCCCCTAATTTTGCCATAAAAAACTGGGAAAACTTAATGACTCGAGTATAAGCCTAGGGTTGGAAATGCAGCAGCTACCGGTAAATGTCAAAAATAGATACCAATAAAAGTAAAATTGAGACATCAGCAGGTTAAGTGTTTTTGAATATATTGAATCAGGAGCCCCATATAATGCTCAATACAGTTCATGATGGCCCCATAAGATGCTCCATACAGTTCATAATGGCCCCATAAGATGCTCCATATACAAATATGCCCCATATAATGCTCCGTGCAGTTCATTATGGCCCCATAGATGCTCCATATAACAATGTGCCCCATATAATGCTCCATGCAGATCATTATGGCCCCATAAGATGCTCCATATAGAAATATACCCCATATAATGCTCCATAACGTTCATCATGACCCCATAGATGCTCCCTATAACAATGTGCCCCATATAATGCTCCATGCAGTTCATTATGGCCCCATAGATGCTCCATATCACAATGTGCCACATGTAATGCCCCATGCAGCCCATTATAGCCCCATAGATGCTCCATATAACAATGTGCCACATGTAATGCCCCATGCAGCCCATTATAGCCCCATAGATGCTCCATACAACAATGTGCCACATGTAATGCCCATGCAGTTCATTATGGCCCCATAGATGCTCCATATAACAATGTGCCACATATAATGCTCCTGCTGCTGCAATAAAAAAAATGACATAGTCCCCTGTCATTGCTGCTCCTCAGCGTCCCGTCTCTCCACACTGACTGTTCAGGCAGAGGGCGGCGCACACACTAATACATCATCGTGCCCTCTGACCTCAACAGTCACTGCAGAGGACGACTGAGCGGCGCCAATGCTGGAACAAGGGACAGGTGAATATGAAATACTCACCTGCTCCCGGAGCGGTCCCTGCTTCTCCCGGACAGATGGTCTCCGGGCACGGCAGCTTCTTCCTCTGTCAGCGGTCACTGGTACCGCTCATTACAGGAATGAATATGTGGCTCCACTCCTATGGGAGTGGAGTCCATATTTATTACTTTAATGAGCGGTACCACGTGACCGCTGAACAGAGGAAGGTGGTGGCGGCGGAGACCATGGGACATGCAGGGACCACGTCAGGTGCGCCAGGAGCAGGTGAGTATGTGACAGTCGTCGCTCTCCCTCACCCGCTGACCCCCCGCCAACCATGACTCGAGTATAAGCCGAGAGGGGCACTATCAGCCCATTTGTTTGGGCTGAAAATCTCGGCTTATACTCGAGTATATACGGTACCTTCATTTTATAAGTATAGTCTATATAGCAGTAATGCAGGTCACACTTCCCAAACTCAACTATACATATATCTTTAAACATACAGAGTGCTGCTGTAGATAGATAGATAATAGTATATGTTATCTATTCTATAGAAAGACAACAGGAAGATAGTGGATGGAAACAAATATAGATAGATTGATAAGCAGCACATACACAATCAAGGTTGCCAACTGCTAAGAATACCTGCTGTGGACGCAATCATCCTCCTCCGGTTTCCAGATTGCTCTGCTGGTCTGTCCGTGCTAGGGGCGGAGCAAGCGCGCACTTGGCAGTGCCTCGTTGTGAGCGATGTGGGAACATAGAACACCGTGCATCCCACTTGTTTCACGGCCCAGGAGACTTGGGACGCTGCCTCTCAGTTGTCAGACAACGCAGGGCGCCAATAGTAGGAATGTGTGTACTCTGCTGTACAGGTGAGCAGAGAGTGTCTCCTTGGACATGACTGGGAGGAATGCATCACTTGATTGTTATCCTTAGATTTGGGCTGGCTATTTAAGGCCTGCTTCTAATCCAGTTCAGTGCTGTTTATTCAGTTCCTTTACGTAGTGGTACGATGAGTGCTTCTTGGTTGGGTTCTGGTTGCTGCTCAGCAGTTGCTCATGGTCGTTATTGGTTCTTCTTTATTAGCGATTGTCTCTGGGTTTCCCTTTGGTTTTCATGCTGCTAACTTTGAATGGACTCCTGTACCTTATGCCACATTGTTCACATCACCAGATGCTAGCTATCCTGCGACAGCAGTCTGGGAAGGGCTCTGAAAAGCCCCTCTGCCCTTTCGGAGTGGGTGAAGAATATCCTTAAGGACTTGCCAGGCAGCGGTGGCGTGCGCAAATTCCATCTATGACTGCGCTTTGGCTGGTCCGATGAGATTCGCTACAGAGTAGTTATTCTCGCATATAACACCAACTGTAGAAATTCCTGGATAGTCCATAAAAAATGAGGGCATTTTTTCCACTGTCCTTAAAAGAACTTTGATCCGTCCTTATTTCTTGAAGCTGAACAGACTTGTACAGATTTTTATTACTGTATTTATCACTCTTTTACAATTCACAGCGAATGCAGATAATGTCTTCATATAGGATTTATGGTCTGGAGACATGTATCACTTATAATCTTAAGGATTTATTATGGTCATCTAAAATATCATTAAAAAAGTTGGATAGTCCATGATTTTTTGTGAAGCTGTACAGAAAAACTAAAAAATTAACTTGGCAACCCTGTACATGATGACAAACATTACAATCTGTAGGTCTTCCTCGTTAGTATAGTGGTAAGTACACCAGCCTGTCACTCAGGAGACAAGGTCTCAATCCACATAGACTTGTTGTGATCATGACATTGGAACATTTAAAAACAGGTTAAGGAGCAAACTATATTTTATAAGAAAGTAAACACATGAACAAAGAAGTACAATGTGACATTACTTCGGAATATGAGTAGAAATATCTGAAAATAAATTAATTTTACTGAAAGTGAATGGTTGCAGAAGTTTCCAGCAGATGTAGCTCAGATATGAACAATACGTTAATTAAGATTTCTGGGATCAACTACATCCATCCTAAAATAAAAATAAAGGGAATAATATAAGAGCAGACTAGAGAGAACAGGTCTTTTTTTTCTTCTGTCAATCTTTCTACCATGTGTCAGAATCAGACAATGATCAACTGCCGTATGCATCAGAGATGGCATATTGGGTAAGATAACATGGACCTCAACTGCAAAAAAACAGTGGTGTCAGATTGGTAATTCCCTCTTAATCCAACATGAGACAGACTGATCGCAGACTAATAGGCTTTCACAAGTTAGTTTAGTAATACCAAGCAGGTGTTTGCTCCTTTTCATGTCAATTTAATTCATCCTCTGATCTTGTAGCAAAATCCACTTACTGCCTAAAAAAAATGTGCTAATCTAAATATGTGAATAAATCATAGATGGTAAACGTACATCTTCATAGGGTTCCTTACATAGTCTAAAGGTACTGTCACACTAGACGATATCGCTAGCGATCCGTGACGTTGCAGCGTCCTCGCTAGCGATATCGTCCAGTGTGACAGGCAGCAGCGATCAGGCCCCTGCTGGGAGATCGCTGGTCGGGGAAGAAAGTCCAGAACTTTATTTCGTCGCTGGACTCCCCGTAGACATCGCTGAATCGGCGTGTGTGACACCGATTCAGCGATGTCTTCGCTGGTAACCAGGGTAAACATCGGGTAACTAAGCGCAGGGCCGCGCTTAGTAACCCGATGTTTACCCTGGTTACCATCCTAAAAGTAAAAAAACAAACACTACATACTTACCTACAGCCGTCTGTCCTCCAGCGCTGTGCTCTGCTCTCCTCCTGCTCTGGCTGTGAGCGTCGGTCAGCCGGAAAGCAGAGCGGTGACGTCACCGCTCTGCTTTCTGGCTGCCCGGCGCTCACAGCCAGACCAGAGAAGCAGAGCGCCGAGGACAGACAGCGGAAGGTAAGTATGTAGCGTTTGTTTTTTTACTTTTTAGGATGGTAACCAGGGTAAACATCGGGTTACTAAGCGCGGCCCTGCGCTTAGTTACCCGATGTTTACCCTGGTTACCGGGGACCTCGGGATCGTTGGTCGCTGGAGAGCTGTCTGTGTGACAGCTCTCCAGCGACCAAACAGCGACGCTGCAGCGATCCGGATCGTTGTCGGTATCGCTGCAGCGTCGCTATGTGTGACGGTACCTTAAGGCCAAAGAAATGAGCAGGAGCATAAGTTTGTATACGTTCAGCGCGTAAGAACACGTTCACACTGTGGCCATTTTACAGGTAAAATGCAAGAAAAGGACAACAGAAGCATAAACGTTATAGTGAGTAAATAATAATTATACATGTAAATAACATAGGGTACTAAATTAACACTATATTGATCAAAAAGTGTAAAATCCATCTTACCGCGACAAGGTGTATCCAGTCGAGGCAGTCCAATCCTGTCTCTAGCATCAAAATCTTACCTTGTGTCAGACAACCTCCATGCGAATGAGGGCATAGCAGAACAAGGCCCAACTGTTCAGACATGTCCATAGGAAGCTATATAGATGAGATGTATAGGTCAGAAAGGGGGAGTCTCACCTCTGTTTGTACAAAGTACACAAAAACTACAGCAAAACAAAAGAAATGAGCCAGAACAATAGTTGGAATACGTACAACACATAAATGCACGTTCACACCGTGATCAATTCAGAGACAAAACCCAAGAAAAAACAAAATGATAACATACTCTATATTAAGTAAACAGTAATAATACATGTAAATTACATAAAGTACTTTGTTAACACACTATTTTGTTCAAAAAAACATAAGAGCCATCCCACTACTAAAAGGTGTACCATTCGGCAAGATCTTATCCTGTCTCTAGTATTAAAACCTTACCTTATGGCAGCAGATCTTAATGTGAATAAAGGCAGAGCAGGACAGGGGCCGACTGTTCAGACACTAGTCCATGTGAAGCTAAACAGATGAAGTGTCCTGCTCTGCCCTTATTTACATTGAGAGGAGATATAGAGGAGAATAATGGTGTGCACTCAGGTCAAAATAATAGAGGTGCTGGTAAAAAGGACCGTGTGGCCCACAAAGTCATATACCAAAAAATACCACACACTCAGACTTGATATGATGCAAAAGTGTTCAACAGATTTATTGCCATAACAAAAAGTGTTGCCACAGGGTAAGAAGAGCAGTACGTGTACAACGAAACAAACCCAACGTTTCGACCCACCAGGGTCTTATTCATGGGGTTACTTGGTAGCATTATCAAAAAGAATAAAGTGGTATAAGCCTAGGAGACCCGGATATAGATAACCATATAGAAATATGTATTACTGAAAATGTAGATGTACCCAGGTAGATAATATCAGTTATATACCTTGATATAGGGACGTGAGAATCCTAATTAGTAGTAGAAATTCAAGGCGGATGGCCGTTACAATTGTGATGGGCCTGTAGTATCCTGGAAAGCATATAAAGGCAGCGCTCCCGTGTCCAGTAGGATGTAGTGTACTATGATGAGGGGAGATTGTGGGTTTATGTGCTGCCAGAAGTAGAGTTGTGTCAAGATTGCTGGACCTGCGGAGTCCTTGAGTAGTGGCACATATGTGCCAAGTACGATACGGTGTCCCTAGATAAAGGGGGAAGGCGGGTCTGCGTGTCCACAATAGTATTGTTGCACCAGGAGTGTTGGATCTGCGATGTCTGAGATTTCTGCGATGTCCTGGGTCCCCAGCAAGAGCGGCGCTCCCGTGCCCTGCTATTTTATCTATCACAGAGAGAGGATTTATATTAAAGGGATTGTCCTCCTGCTTTCCTCCTTTGCCACTTGTGTACGCACTTCTGGAAACCAAGTAACCCTATGAATAAGACCCTGGTGGGTCGAAACGTTGGGTTGGTTTCGTTGCACACGTACTGCTCTTCTTACCCTGTAGCAACTTTTTTTTGTTATGACAATAAATCTGTTGAACACTTTTGCATCTTATTTACATTGAGGTCGGCTGACACAAGGTAAGGTTTTAATGCTAGAGACAGGATAGGAACGTCCCGACTGGTACACCTTGTAGCGGTAGCATTGCTTTTTCACTTTTTAATTAAAATAGTGTTAGCCAAGTATCCGATATTAGTTATATGCACTATTCTAAATCTCTGGGGATTTATTCTGATGGAATATAGGCTGAACTGGATAGACAAATGTCTTTTTTTGGCCTTCCTAACTATGTTACCATTTACTTATTATAGGGTATATGCTCATTTTGTTTTTATTCCTTACATAGTGCACCATCGACATGTGCATGGATTACACACATTTTTATTTTATATGAATTTCTATATACACTTTTTCCCTCTTCCAGTAGTAGATACACTTAATGTAAACCTTTACTTTTGTTTTGCACTTGCAAATTTAGAATATTTCATTACTTGTCTTTACATCAGCAAAGTCTTCGCACACATAGTTACACGTTACACAGTGGGATAAAACAAAGTCCACCAACTCATCAATTTTATTTTTACTTACAAACCCAAGTTGAGCCAGAGGAAGGCAAAAAATATTTCCTTTAATTGAAGAATCTGTTCGTGGATAGGTCCATGGATCATCATTTCTCAGCAATACCAGTAGTCTGTATATTGTTTTCCAAGATAGAGATCTTACCCTTTCTGAAATCTGTCTACACTTTCTGTCATTACCAATTCCTTGGGGACGTGTTCCATAAGTTTACAGGTCAGATAGGAAGCGAATGCTTTTGAACTTGGAGAAGAAAATGCACTTTCTTTAACGATGAGCAGTGATCCCGTGTTCACTGTTGATTCTGCAACAACAAAAAAAGTATTTATTGTATAAATTATTGCAAGGACCTTTTGCATATGGTTACCATATCCTCCTCAGTCTTCACTTTTTGAAGTTAACTGAGTTTAATAAACTTTTCTATAATTTCTTTCATACCTTTTATAAGTGATTTTTTCCATTCTTTGCATAAATTTGGTTATCTTTCCTTGAAGCATCATCTACTCTCAGACAACTGTTTTATGGATTGGATGCCAAAACTGACCATCATATTTAAAGTGAACCTGTCACCATGAAAATGCAGTACAATTTGCAGGTGATCCGCTATCGAGTAGGAGGCGTTGAGCAAATTGATATATTGTTTTGTAAGAAAAAGTTCAGTATATCCTGTGTTTTAGTCATTTAATCCTCTATTCTTTCTGGGATTTTCAATCCAGTGGGTGGTCCTATCAGTGACTGACAGCTTTCTGATAGCTGTCAATTACTGATAGGACCTTGCACTATACCATGGTGCATGCAGATTTGGATTAGTAAATAAATTAAAGGAAACCTGTCAGCTGTTTGGCCAATATAAGATGCGGCCACTGCCTTTCAGGGCTTTGGCTAGGTTCACACTTGCATTGTGCAGTACGTTCAACAAATCCGTTAAACGGACTGCACTAACGCAAGTGCCGACTTTGGAGTCGGAGTGACGGAGTGACTGCAGGCTGCGTCTCGAGTCCGTCACTCAATGAAGGAACATCGCTAGCGCACGCCCATTGTGGGCGTGCGCTAGCAATGCGTTCGCCATTACAAGTAATAGCGGCGTTAACGGACTACATTAAATGTCCATTAAACGGGTTCACACAACGCAGTGTGAACCCAGCCTTATCTACAGCATTCTACAATGCTGTAGATAAGTCCCTGATCAAACCGCCTCCCATCTTCTTATGATGCCGCCCTCCTGTTGTTTCTTCTCTCCCCGGCATTGCAGGTATACTTATCTACCCTGCTGAGGGCAGAGTCATTGATTTGAATAGGTGGAGGATGTACAGCTGATTAGCGGGAGTGCCGGGAGTCTCACCCCCACCAATCAGATATTGATATCTTGTCCTAAGGATAAGCCAACAATATTAAAAGGGGAAATTGAACCATGTGAGGAGCACAATTTAGACATTTTTACTATGCAAGACATTATTACTGTGCGGACAATAATAGCCACCGTTACCGTGAAGGAGCAGCTAAAAGCTGCTAGCACTTTGCAATTTTACCCATTAATAAAGATGTGATGACCCCTTTAAGTGTGTAGTATTTTGAGAACCATCCCAGGCATACCATAAGGACTAATAAATTGTCTATTAAATACATACCATTCTTATTTGAGGCATATTTTCTTTGGGTATAATTAATCACTAGCCTACTCCTCAACCAAAATAATGGAGTTAGTAGATAGCTACCCTTTGTATTAGGCATATGTTGTACCAATACTTGTAGGATTGTCATGGCAGTAAACCGCATGCTTCCTCAGCGCTTCTCTGCTCACTGTGCTGTTTCTCCTCGCATCAGGCCGTCCCGCTGAGTCTGCATGTGGCATTTATTTAGACTTAGGGAAGCTTAGCTGGTCTCTGCAGGAATTTAACCCTGCTGTGTCCTGCAGAAATCAGGTTGCCCGGCCAATCCCATGCTAGCAAGGCCATTATTAGCCAGCTCCTCTTACCACTTTTCGACTTAACGTTGGTTCCTAGTCGGCCCATCTGCTAACATCCCATTTATTTGTTTGTATTTTGACTCTCTCGTTTTTGACCCGGTTTGTTTTCTCATCCCAACTGACCTCTCCACTTCTGACCTCAGCTACGTTTACTGATCTTATGCTGCCTGCATCGAACTCAGACCGTCTGACTATGCCTATCTCTCTTGCCCCTCTGTACCCCATTTACTACACCTCTGATCCTCCGGTCAGCTGTTGAAGATCCGGGGACTGCTCTCGAATGGTAGCCGACTACCAGAGGCAAAGCCTTTCCACCCTCTCAGGGTTTCTAGTCAATACCTGGTAGTCACTTAGATACTCCGCTCTACGGTAAGCCTGACCCGTGGCACAGTGAGTGCACACCCACCAGCGTTACAGACTGTCTTTCATGTATATCTTTATGCTGATCACTGCATCCAGGTTTCAGTTTAACTTTTGCTAAACAGAGCAATTCAGTATAATGAGGTGCTGTCCCCGTCAGCGCCATTTTACTGAATGGCTCCATCAATGGTTGAGTGGATCAGACTAGTTTGGTATTTTTGAAGCTATTCACTAAAAATAAAAACCCTTTGAAAAACTCTGTATGCAGTGAAATCAGTTATCCTGGACTGCAGCTCAGTGTAATATATAAGACGAAAGGGACATGACAGTGAAGGTTGTATTGCTTCTGCAGAACAATTATCGATCTCACAGTCAGGTTGATGAATTAACTTTTAGTTTACTTTTGCTACTTTCCCTGTAAACCAGAAATACATCATCTATATGAGTTTTACAGATCAATGGCTGCTGTCATTCAAAGCAGAAACTTCATCTAAACTCTTCCAGATCTGTCCATCCACAAATTTACTGCATTTCCCTTGAGCATAACGGTTTCTGGCCGCTGGGAAGAGACAATATTAGATATTGACTATAGATATGGAAATGTTTGTATGGTTTAGACCCAAAGGATTCAGACCAGTGGTGATGTCACTAAGGCTAGGACTCTAAAGTGATACACAGTCATCTGATATCATGATGTCTGTGACATGGGAGCTTTCATAAAAAAAAAAAAATCAGATGCAAGAATCGGATGCTGTAAGAAACATGGAAGCAACTTCAATACATAATTTAGGAGGGTTAATCCTGCTGGCAGATTCCCTTTAAGGTGTCTATATGGGCATGCAGGTCATAGAACATTGAATAAAATACCTACATATCTGTGATCCGATGTCTTATTTCAGAGAAATCCACGTTTTTCTTATATGTAAATGAGCTGTTAAGATATATGGGCCGTACGTAGAGCTCCCGGAGAATCTGCCTACAGAGATAATTATAAATGAAAGGGGGTGTTACCAGGGGGAGACATGTAAAGACTGACAGCTTGCTCTCCTAATCTACATGTCTAACACAGGATTTGGATAGTTACCGACAGAAGTTTAATGTGTATGGGCAGCTTCAAAAGTATCTTTAAGGCTGCAGTTAGATGTTGACTTTGGTCACGCAGTCAAAGATTGCTCTGTGCAGCTGCTACATTGCAGCGTAATGCGGAATGGGCTTGCATTGCATCACAAGTAAGTCACGAAAAATCCTACTGATGTTGACACTTTTTGCAAATTGCTTGTCACTGTTGTGGAAGCCTAGGAGTCTCAATGCAACCGAGTGCACCTGCATTAGGCTGCAATGTAGCATTTGCACTGAGTGCAAAGCCACTGTGTAGCGCTAGTCTAGAGGATTGATTGATGTACGAACAGGCGTTATTTGTTCTGCTCACATCTGTCGTGTGAAAAAGAGGTTGTATCTTTTTTTCTGCTGGAACAAACTGCTCCCCTACTTGAGTGACAGTTCAGACAAGCAGCATTGCAGCACCACTGGTCCGAAGTGTGCGCTTTCTTATGATGCTGCCTCTGCAGCGTAGAAGGAGTGCAGTTGTACTGAAGCTAGCTAGATTGAGAGCTAACTGGTGTTCCAGCGATCCAGTAAACTTCAGAGCAGTTTTTACAAGCTCTATAGGAAAGAGCTTGGAAACACTGCACATGTTCAGCCACCGCTGATATACTCGGAACAACAGTGGCAGTAACCTAGGCAATTAAAAGCACACAAAATGAAAAATCACTCTGTTCTTTACAACTGAGAGGATTTTTAATAACAAGTAAATTTCAAAGTCTCTCATTTTTACAAATACTGCCCATTAAAGGGATTGTCCGGTCTTAGGCTACCAGTCTGCAACCACTCTATGTGACGTGTGAATCCTTACATCTTGTGCTTGCTGCGCTTTGAGGATTCTAAGTCACGGGGCAGCCATGTGACTGCAATTATACAATCTGCATACTTCCGGCCACATTCTGACTTGATGTGTCAATACACTCGTATTGAGCGAGGCTGCACATGTCTAGTCGGCACAAAACCACATGTATGCTAAGTCACATACTTGCAATCATACGCCGGCCAGTCACAACTCCAGCACTGGAGAATCTTCACAGTGTACAGTGCGCGCAATATGAGGATTCACAAGTCTGCAGTCACATAAAGTGAATGAAGGCTTGTAGCCTAAAGCCGGACAACCCTTTTAAATATGCTGGACCTATGGTCTTGGTACACAAGAAGTCTATATCAATGTAATGTTGTGTTTCTACTGTCCACATTGCTGTATAATGTTCATTTCTCTGCATGTAATTACTTCTCTGATCAGTATGGATGTTAGTGCAACCTATTATCTGACTGTCTGAAGATTTCCAAATAACTAATGTATTAATGCAATTGTTGTGGGCGCAGGGCAGGCTGTAATGCAGTTATCAATATAGAACGCTGACCCTCATTTACAATTCAACCTGTGCATTAGCCAGGGCTGAATAAATACTCGACCCATTCTAGCACGTTTTCTCTAACGTCTCCACTTTCAAGCAGCTGTAAAATTAATAAATTGTTCTAAGTACGAGGTATCTCTTAGAAATCGTTACGCCGGTGTCATTTAATGCTGCAGCTCTAATAAGAAATGGTGATGAATATTAATCTTCATTACTGGAAACGGAGAAGAAAGGTAATGCTCTGACAGTCTCAACCACCAGGGATCGACCGCCGTGGCCACGGTCTGGCTGTGGGGTCAGCTGGCTGGTGGCCGGGATGTCATCTCTCCTGACACATCAAGGACCATCAGAGCCGCAGAACTGGAGCAGGGGTAGATTCCAGTGGTAAATATTGCTGGTTTATCCATAGCAGAAAAACACTGATTGTAAAAAAGGACACACGGATGACACACCGATGGAACACTCCGATGACACTGGTACTGTTTTTCTATGTACATGTTTTATACAGACGTGTGAAGAAGGCCTAAGGCCACGTTTACACACTCAGAATTTGGTCAGTATATGTAAGCCAAAACCAGGAGAGGAACAATCAGAGGAAAAGCATAATAGAAACACGTTAGCACTTCTGTATTTATCACCCACTCCTGGTTTTGACTTACAAATACTGATGTGAAATACTGACCAAATACTGAATGTGTGAACGAGGCCTTAGGCCTTCTTCACACATCTGTATAAAACATGTTCATGAAAAAAACAGTACCAGCGTCATTGGAGTGTTCCATCGGTGTGTCCAGGTGAGTATAATCTAACCTCTTTTTCTAATCTTTTAGGTTACATTGGGGACTTATCTACAGCATTCCAGAATGCTGTAGATAAGCCCCTGATGCCGGTGGGCTTAGCTCACCTTCAATTTTGGGGGTGACAGGTTCCCTTTAAACACATACAGCACACAGATGGCACGTGGACCGTACGCTGAAGCCATCCGTGTCCATTGTGTATTTTTCATGGACCCATAGACTTGTATTGGCCCTTACCATCTGTGCTGCTGGAAAAAAACAGCACCATAGATTATAATAGGAACGTGTGGGATTCGCGAAAAAAATAAAACGGATACCAAACGGAGGAAACTGTCAGCTCACATAAAACCAAGCACAGGTGCTCGGTGCACCCTCAAACAGTTCAGTTCACCATCCCATGTACCTAATTTCCATTTATCTCGCCCTCTTCTTCCATGATTGACAGATCTGGCTTTATAACAGCGGTGGAGACGGTGTGAAGGAAGAGGGAAAAGTGCTGACCCTTGATTAAAAAAGTGCCAAAGACAAGTTCTGGATTTGCCCAGAGCAATCAATCAGGTTGATGCTTCCACATCAGCATTGCAGATCCTGAATGAGTCATGGGAGTTAGCAGTGATTAAATGTGTATTAGGATAATATGACAGCACCCTATGGGGAAGACGTCAACGTAAAGAAGGATCCGGCATGTTGGATTTGGTACATTCACATATCCCAGCGAAATCAACACCCATAATGGAAAAAGAAGTATGGGGGACCAGACTGCAGTTTCTTCTGCATTCTCCATGGCATAAAATCATTTTTAGAACTGGCAGATCTTTCTTATATTGTTCACAAGCTACAATTAAAGGTTAGAAAAAAAAGTTCACGTTAGCATATGGGAAAAGAACTGTACGACATTAAAGGTCACTTGTTCTTGACGTTTTTGCCTATTTTAGTCTGTATTTTGACTTTAAACAATAGTAAAAAACACACCTGGGAAACACGTAAGTCATCATGGAGGAATCCATCAACAAGTAGCCACTGACTGATTTATTATTCTTACTGTATCTCCTTTATTCTTCATTGTGCTCTGCTGTGCGGCCATAAACTTACATAAGGTACTAATCCCTTAAAGAGAATTTGTCAGTGGGTTTTTGCAACCTCATCTGAGAGCAGCATGATATAGGCAAAGAGAAGCTGAATCCAAAGACGTAGCACTTACATTACTGGGTACAGCCATTCTCACGCAATCAAAGTTTTTAGATTTAGCAATGAAGCAGAGCTGAGAAAGATAACCCCGCCCACGCCACAGATGACCCCATCCACACCACAGCTAATCCCGCTCAAACCAGGCACTCTATGTACAAAGTAAGGTGCCTATCACAGGAGGGGGCGTGTTGGATAAAGATTCCCACAACCAGTTAAGGTACCGTTACACTAAACGATTTACCAACGATCACGACCAGCAATACGACCTGGCCGTGATCGTTGGTAAGTCGTTGTGTGGTCGCTGGGGAGCTGTCACACAGACAGCTCTCTCCAGCGACCAACGATCAGGGGAACAACTTCGGCATCGTTGAAACTGTCTTCAACGATGCCGAAGTCCCTGGGTAACCAGGGTAAACATCGGGTTACTAAGTGCAGGGCCGCGCTTAGTAACCCGATATTTACCCTGGTTACCATTGTAAAAGTAAAAAAAAAAAAAAAAAAAACCACTACATACTCACATTCCGATGTCTGTCACGTCCCCCGCCGTCAGCTTCCCTGCACTGTGTAAGCGCCGGCCATAAAGCAGAGCGATGACGTCCCCGCTGTGCTCTGCTTTACGGCCGGCGCTAACACAGTGCAGGGAAGCTGACGCCGGGGGACGTGACAGACATCGGAATGTGAGTATGTACTGTTTTTTTTTTTTTAACTTTAACAATAGTAAGCAGGGTAAATATCGGGTTACTAAGCGCGGCCCTGCACTTAGAAACCCGATGTTTACCCTGGTTACAGGTGAACACATCGCTAGATCGGCGTCACACACGCCGATCTAGCGATGACAGCGGGTGATCAGCGACCAAAAAAAAGGTCCTGATCATTCCCCACGACCAACGATCTCCCAGCAGGGGCCTGATCGTTGGTCGCTGTCACACATAAAGATATCGTTAGCGGGATCGTTGCTACGTCACAAAAAGCGTGACGTTGCAACGATATCCTTAATGATATCGTTATGTGTGAAGGTACCTTTAAGGCCCCTTCACATTAAGCGACGCTGCAGCGATACCGACAACGATCCGGATCACTGCAGCGTCGCTGTTTGGTCGCTGGAGAGCTGTCACACAGACAGCTCTCCAGCGACCAACGATGCCGGTAACCAGGGTAAACATCGGGTAACTAAGCGCAGGGCCGCGCTTAGTAACCCGATGTTTACCCTGGTTACCATCCTAAAAGTAAAAAAAAACAAACAGTACATACTTACCTACCGCTGTCTGTCCTCCAGCGCTGTGCTCTGCACTCCTCCTGTACTGTCTGTGTGAGCACAGTGGCCGGAAAGCAGAGCGGTGACGTCACCGCTCTGCTTTCCGGCTGACCGACGCTCACAGCCAGTACAGGAGGAGTGCAGAGCACAGCGCCGGGGACAGACAGCAGTAGGTAAGTATGTACTGTTTGTTTTTTTTACTTTTAGGATGGTAACCAGGGTAAACATCGGGTTACTAAGCGCGGCCCTGCGCTTAGTTACCCGATGTTTACCCTGGTTACCAGTGAAGACATCGCTGGATCGGTGTCACACACGCCGATCCAGCGATGTCCACGGGAGATCCAGCGACGAAATAAAGTTCTGGACTTTATTCAGCGACCAACGATCTCCCAGCAGGGGCCTGATCGTTGGTCGCTGTCACACATAACGATTTGATTAACGATATCGTTGCTACGTCACAAAAAGCAACGATATCGTTAACGATATCGTTATGTGTGAAGGTACCTTTAGTCACAGCAATGATAAGCTACTGGTGCTAAAACAATCATTGGAAGCAAACAAAACCTCAGAGCTTGATAAGAGAGGCATCACTGAAATCTATGTTTTAACCCCTACCTCATGACATTTTCAGATTTCATTTTAAAAATCTGCTGACAGATTCCCACATGGCTCCGCCGTAGTTCACCGAATCTGATGTAGTTCAGAAATGGATACCTGAAAAACATAAAAAAGAAATAAGTACAAGAGAAAGTCTCTCGTTCACCAATTTATTAGCAAAAATGTTCCCACGCAGCTACCATTTAGTCCACGTTCACCAAATCCAGCTCCGGCGTCTGTGAATATCAGGAATTTTACCGCTATTCACAGGCGCCGGGTGTTGCCGACAACGCTCATCAGAACCGCAGGGTCTCGCTGAGCGCAGCGCAGGGGGGCAGCAGAAGCTGGTATTTTAAGGCTGGAAAAAGGCCATTAACCATGGACCTTCCCAGCCTGATAATATTAGCTCACAGCTGTCTGCTTTACCTTTGCTCGTTATCAAAAATGAGGGGGACCACGTTTTTTTTTCATTTATATATTTATTAGGTTAATACATCTACAGAAAACTACACACGCAAAGCACTAATTATATATCTCAGATATTTATATAGCTATCCATCTCTATCCATGCACATCTTTAAAACCTAAACAGCTGTCATTTCTATTCTGCATTCTATTACGGCATGTGTTACACGGATGGGGCACATGTTATGTCATCCATGTGCACATGTGCGGGACGTATTGACATCCATACTGCCAGAAAAAAAACGAACATGTCGACTTGTGGATCACTTGGACATGTGAGCGGCCCCATACATTATAACGGATGTGCATGTGTAAGGTTGTCCGGTATGTGTGAAAACTGTCACCAAACAAAGGAGAGATACTGATATGTGAAGGGGGCCTGAGTGGGCATAAAAAGACAGTTGTCAGTCACTGATTGGACCGCCCATGTGGAGACCAGACTGAACCAAAGGATCCATTTTGTCTCCCAGATGAAATCTGCTTCTGCACAGCAAACTTGACATTTCCTTTTATAGAAGTAATCACGCGCGCATTTCTCCTTGATATTGTAGCCTTTCACCCACATACCAGATATTGTAACTTTTCACTAGTATAGATTTGCTTTGTAAGTGATTATGAAATATGAGCGCTTGTGCGCATGTCTGTAAATGCCTAACTTCTTACTATATAAAGAAGGGGCAGCGCCCAGTGAGGCAGGCGTGCTCCGGGGCTACCCCTGTTTATGAACACACAACCTTTGTGCTGCGTGTCATTTACTTGGATTCCTCAATCCAGGAAGCCAGGGACGGAAGAGGACTCAACATTTCTTGGCGCCCGAAACAGGGACCCGAGGCGAGAGTATCTGCTCGAGATTCACCTGCGGATACGGACAACGGAGATCTGGGATAATGGACGGCAAATGAATTGAAAAACCTGGCCAGGTAAGAGACATTATTAGTTCTCTTTTATCTGCCCTGTATTATCCGAAAGATCTCTACGAGCCGTGTCACGCTGGGTTAGTCTAGTAGTGAGTAGATACCTATAAAACTCGGGTTACCATATTGTATAGATTTATGAGTCCTGTCCCTGGCAGTGTGTGAACAAGTGTGAAGGTTGTGGCATGTTATGAAAGAAGGATAAAAGTACGTAGAACAATAAGCCGAAATTGTTAGGACAAGTCTTATTAGTGAAGTCAGCCTAACTGGGTCATGTGGTTGCGTCCTTTCGGGGAGACCTCCGCCCATGCTTGACTCTCTTTGAGAAACTTGTTCCTTCATTTTTGGATAAGAGTTTGATAGAATGAGCCCAGGACACGAGTCCATGAGCCTGGGACAAGTATGATAACAGAGACGGAGAGTTTGGTGATCTGTTTGGTGTTGCTGATCCTGTTTGCGTGCATTGTAGGAATCAAGTTTATTCTGCACATTAGAAAGAACGGAGCAGATCAGCCCTTCAATATCTTAGCTCCCTAGGAAAGAAGGCAACGAGACATCACTCCAGAGAGGTGGTTGTCCAAACGTCACCTAGGGTAGATACAGCTATTATTGAAAAGAAAAATGGGAAATAAACAGACAAAATCCGTCTTAGGACAAGTAGAAGCAAAAGATATCATACAGGAAAGATGTGGAAAGACAGTCAGAAGGCAGATCAGAAGGGTAAGAGAAAAATTGGGAATTTCAGAAGCACTTATGGTTAGCACTGAATGGGAAAGACTGAGTAAAGAACGAGGTGGAATTATCAAAGACAATGGGTGGGAAGAAATCATACACTGTATGATAAAGGTCTCAAAAACAGCTAAAGAGGAGAATTGGAAGTATGATCCAGACACTTCCAAATGGAGTATGGGTACGGGAAAATGTTGTGCCACGACTCATTCAGTTCCTCCTCCTTACCTAGATCCGAATGTTCAACCATTTGTACCTTCTGAAGGAGGACAAACCAAACCAAATTTATATCCTGGGTTAAATGGGGTGGAAGGATGGGTGTGCAAAAATTGTGGCCAGCAGAATCCAGACTGGAGAACTGAATGTTCTGCCTGTGGGGCCCCCAGAGGTCATCAATTGTTAGCTCCTGTTAGGATAGTACCGAAACCCTTCAGAGAAACTGGTGTAGATGGAGCAATGGCAACTAGATATCACCAAACCCGACAATACTTCCCTTGGTCCCCCGCTGAAGGAATGTCTCTTCTACATAATGCACCAGATCCTACCCAGTACCCAGTTAGATTCGCACAGTATATACAGCAAATTATGCAGACTCATGCAGGAGTCTGGGCAGATGGAGAGGAATTATGTAGAATGAAAATGACTCCTGGTCTCTTCCAGGAACTGCTAACACATCTACAGGGACACAGGCCACAGGTGGGACAGGAGCTACAAGAGGGACAAGCGGGACAAGGTGCCTTACAAACGATAGAATCAGGAACACAATTTGTAGACCATTTAATAGTTTTCATGAGGCAGAAACAGAGGCAGAGAGGAACAACGGGAGTGGTGGCTCAGAGACCTGGACAATCGGTAGATGAATATTATCTAGGGGTAGAGAATAATTTTAGAGATGAAGGAATAGATCTAACCGCTCCAGGAATGATGAGGTTAATTACAAAAACCTTTATAGATGGATTGTCTCCAAAAGTAAAGGAAAAACTTAAGGCTGCAACTCCTGATTGGAGAACCTTGGAAGACCCACACTTGGCCAGGCAAAAAGCCGTAGGGATAGAGTTGGATTTAAGAGAAAATCATAAGCCTGTCAGAATAGCGCAAGCAAACACAACAGGTGGAAGGGCAAGACATAATTTTCCCTGTCATTACTGCAAGAAACCAGGACATTTCCAGAAAGAATGTAGAAAGAAGCAGGCAGACATAAAATCAGGAAAATTTGTACCAAAGAATAAGCCCTCAGACATCCAACAGACATCCATAGTGGATGGTCCCATACCAGACTCAGATTGACTCAATGTGTTACAAACTTCCCTACCAGCTAGAAGACCTATAATACAGGTGAATGTGGGGGGAAGAGAGATTCCATTTTTAATAGATACAGGTGCAACTTCCTCAATTTTTAATCAAGATTTTCTTCCAAACCCGGAAGATATTTCACAACAAACAACTTTTGCTGAGGGTTATGATGGGGTAATTCAAACACTACCATACACTGTGCCCCTAGAGGTCTCCTTAGGACCTAAATGTTTTGCATCCAGATTTTTGTATGCCAGAGGTGCCCCAACATGTTTGTTGGGAACTGATGTCTTGAAGAAATTAGAAGCTAACATCAATTTTAGGGAAGATGGCACAGTCATGCTGACTATCCCTGATGATGCGGAAACATTAGAACAATATGTCAGAATTCAGGCTTTTGAGGATTATACTGAAGAAAAAGAGTACACCACAGATCTAGACCTCTCAACAGTCCCAGAAACACTGTGGGCACAGGGTGACACTGATGTGGGATTATTGCATATCTCTCCTGTAAAACTATCTGTGCAACCAGGAACTGTTCTCCCACAGCTCAGACAATACCCTGTGAGTGCCCAGCAGGAACTAGCGATTACAAAACAGATAGAGGGATATAGAGAGAAAGGGGTTTTGGTAGAGATACAATCACCTGCTAACACTCCTCTGTATCCAGTCAAGAAGAGAACTCTTGATAAGGGTTCTATGCCCAAATATCGTATGGTACATGATCTAAGAGAAATAAACAAAGTTCTAGATCCAATCACCCCAGTTGTACCCAATCCTCATACGTTACTATCACAGATACCAGCCAGTTCTCAAGTGTTTACTGTAATAGATCTTTCAAATGCATTTTTCTCGGTTCCTTTACACCAAGACAGTTGGCATTTGTTTGCATTTACATTTAAGGGCAAACAGTTGGCGTGGACACGCCTTCCACAGGGAATGATACACTCCCCTACTCTTTATTCAAATGCCCTACAAACAGTCCTTCAGAGGTTTGAACCCGAACCACAGGTAGTAATTTTGCAGTATGTGGATGACCTACTACTTTGCTGCCCAGATCTAGAAACTGCAGAAAGGTCCACTGTGAGTTTATTATGTTTCCTAGAAAAAGAAGGGTGTAAAGTGAATAGACAAAAGCTACAAGTTTGTCAGACCAAAGTGGTCTTTCTAGGTCATTGCATTTCTCAAGGTAAAAAGCATCTTACACCTCAAAGAACTGAAGCAATAAGACAGATGAATGAGCCTAGAAATCATAAACAGCTACGAGCATTTTTAGGAATAGTGTCTCATTGTAGACAATGGATTATACATGCCAGTCAACTAATGCAACCACTGTATGACTGTGTAAAAAGTGAACCTTATTTGTTGACAAAAGAAGGTCAGATTTCGTTCCAACAATTAAAAGATGCCCTTGTTTCAGCTCCAGCGTTAGGGCTACCAGACTACACCAAACCATTTCAGCTTATGGCTGCAGAAGTTGATTCCCATGCTACAGGAGTTCTTACCCAGAAGCATGCAGGGAAACAAAGACCAATTGCATATCTTTCAGCAAGGTTAGATCCCGTAGCTAGAGCAGCGCCAACCTGTGTACGTGTAGTTGTTGCTGTCTCACTATTGTTGGACAAAGCATCAGAAATTGTCCTAGAGCATCCACTCACAGTTCAAACTACACATGATGTTTATGGGATATTAAACCAGGTACAACCAAAACACATCTCCATGGCCAGACATTTGCGGCTTCAGTGTTCTTTGCTGCTACCCTCCACTATCACATTTGCAAGGCTTCAGACTCTCAATTTAGCTACACTGCTACCTCTCGAGTCTGAAGGGGGGAATAAGGACACTGATACACACACAAATTTTTTCCCTACAGACACACATGATTGTACAGAGCTCATTTTACAAGAAACGGTAGGCTTACCCAATGTATCCGAAACACCACTTCAAAATCCAGATTTAGAGCTGTTTATAGATGGTAGTAGGTTTGCAGATGACACAGGTAACTTCCATACAGGGTATGCAGTTGTGTCAGGATCTGAAACTCTCAAAGCAGAACCGCTTCCACCGAAACAATCTGCACAAGAAGCAGAACTAACAGCATTGATTGAAGCTCTAAAAATAGCTGAGAACCAGACAGCTAATATATACACTGATTCTAGGTATGCACATGGTATTGTGTTTGATTTTGGAGTAATCTGGAGAGCTAGAGGTTACATGACAGCGTCAGGACAACCTGTAAAACATGCTTCTCTGATCAAACAGATCTTAGAGGCTGCACAAGAAACAAAAGAAGTAGCAGTAATCAAGGTAGCTGCACATGTGAGACTCGACACTAGGGAATCTAGGGGAAATGATAGGGCTGATAAAGCAGCCAAAGCAGCAGCAGTCAAACCCTTACAACAGGTCCATACTGTAAACCTCACAGAAAATACTGAAGATAGACTGAGACAAGCACAGGAAGATGCAGGAGAAGAGGAGAGGGACAGGTGGAAAAAGGAAGGGGCAGAAGAACAAGAGGGAATTTGGAAGAAAAATGGACTAATATGTCTACCTAGAGCCTGGTACCCGATAGTAGTTGGTGGATTACATCACCCTACGCATGTGTCTGCAAATGCAATGATACTACTGGCAAAGCAAGTCTGGTTGGCTCCAGGTTTTGGCAACTACGCAAGAGACTATTGTGCTGCATGCGCTATATGCCTGACACATAATCCCGGACAGACAGCAAAGACCCCTATGAAGCACCACGTCCGACCTCTCTACCCGTTTCAACGGTTGCAGATAGACTTTATCCAGCTGCCAAAGAGTAATGGGTATGAGTATGTGTTGGTGTGTGTGGACATGTTCTCGGGGTGGCCAGAGGCCTATCCAGTTCGGAAGGCTTCAGCTAAAAACACTGCTGTAAAGCTAGTTACCGAACTGGTGCCCCGTTATGGTCTCCCTGAAGTGATCGAGTCAGATAGGGGTACTCATTTCACTGGAGAAATATTTCAAAATGTACTAAAAATGTTGGGTGTTGAAAGTCAGTTACACACTCCGTATCATCCTCAAAGTTCTGGTAAGGTAGAACGCATGAATGGAACTTTAAAATTAAAAATACAGAAAGCCATGGCTGAAACAGGAAAGCCTTGGACAGAATGCCTTTCACTGGCCCTTTACTCAATACGCAATACCCCAAGGGGTAAGACTAAACTGTCTCCATATGAAATTTTGTTTGGCAGAACTGCCAATTTAGGATGTTACTTTCCACAGCAACTTGTGTTAAATATTGAATCACTGACTTCCTATGTGCAAAATCTTCAGAAACAATTAACTAAGGTGCATGCACAAGTTTTTGCTTCCCTTCCAGATCCTGATAACACTGAAGGAAGTCACAAGTTGGAACCAGGTGATCAAGTCTATATAAAAAGACACACCAGAAAGGCTCTAGAACCAAGGTTTGACGGACCCTTCCAAGTCCTGTTGACAACACCTACATCAGTCAAGCTTGAAGGAAAGGCATCATGGATACATGCAAGCCATTGCAAAAAAGCAGTATAAAACTCATGATATTGATGTTAATAATGTTAACCACAACGAAGGCATGGGAAAGACTAAATTCTTTAGCCCCTTTGAACAATAGATTCGTACAACATCATAGAAAATTAGTGCACGACTTGTTAAACAATACACAAACCCTGACAGATTGTTGGATCTGTACCCATTCGCCGGTATCAGCCACAAGTATACCTTTTCTAGCAGTTCCCGTATCAGCAGAAGAAATATTCGCTTGGCCTAATTGTTCAGACAACCTGGCCAACAACCAACCTGGCAATACTAGGCTATGGAATACTACAATCGCCATACCAATTGTGGGATGGGTAGAATTTCCTTGGTGGCAGGGTAATCTCTCAGGGAGTAGTACACATCTACAATATTTGGCCTATAAGGGTGGAGCCTGGGTCCCTAGGAATAAGACTGGATTAACTAATTTAGGACAGGTCCCCACAGAAAATCTACAGCTCAGTTTCAGTACAACCGCCCCTCCCTCTGATGCTTTCAAACCTGTAGTATTGGAAAGATACATACATAATAGAAAATGGGAACATTCTGAGTTGTTCCCCCAAGGTGATGATAACAGTTGTACAAGTAAGCCGGGGAACCTGGTTTGTAATGAATCCAATGAGTATGTCAACGGAATGCATGTATGTGGTAATCCCGCAGCCGGGTACTGTAGCCTCTTGGGACAAAAACCCTCTTGGTGTATGCTTCAGAATGTATCTAGTTTTGTGGATTTGGCTCACAGATTGGTATTGCAGCACTCAGCTCTATGGGATCTGCCTGAGGGTACATTTTGGATATGCGGAGAAGGAGCATATAAATGGCTTCCCGTAGGTATAAAGGGTACTTGTACATTAGGACGCCTAACCCCAGCTACTTTCATAATTTCAAATAAACAAGTGAATATGCAAGCCGTACCCAAGCACACACTATATAAAAGAGCTGCAGATAACTCACCACGTCCCTCGGGGAGGCCGCATATAGTACAAATGGGAATTCCCAACAAAATTGCTAGTACCATTTTTATTTATCCTATGTTAACACAAATGTGGGATAAATTAGTTAGAGCCACGGATTATCTAGATGATCAGATCTGGGATATATTGGATATACTAAACACTAGTGTAGCTGTACAGAATCAGCTTATAATAGTCGTCAACCAACATACCCTGGTATTGGATTACCTAACTGCCTCACAAGGGGGTATGTGTCAAATCATTGGACCCACCTGCTGTCATTATATAGACCCGAATAGTACTATGAGTATGACATTTAAATTAAAGGACGTACAACGACTCAGAGATCAGTATGACAAAGACAATGACCAGAATAAGGATAGCTGGTGGTCAGATACCTTTTCTTTTCTTAACCCAGCCAACTGGTTCAGAGGGATCGGTGGGTGGGTTGCCGGGATTATGCAGAGCATAATACATATAGTTATGATTATTGTAATCATATATGTGTTATTCAAGATTGTACTCAAGGGTATCTCAGTATGCACAAATAAATTTTGTGTAATAGATGCAAGAGTATAAAGTTTATTATTGCCGTACTAATTTTCTTTTATATTTTAGTATACTGCCGCATAAAGAAGAAAATGCACAAGCTTCATGCAAAAATTTATGACAAATTATAAAAGAATATGTCAAAGGGGGAAATTGTGGAGACCAGACTGAACCAAAGGATCCATTTTGTCTCCCAGATGAAATCTGCTTCTGCACAGCAAACTTGACATTTCCTTTTATAGAAGTAATCACGCGCGCATTTCTCCTTGATATTGTAGCCTTTCACCCACATACCAGATATTGTAACTTTTCACTAGTATAGATTTGCTTTGTAAGTGATTATGAAATATGAGCGCTTGTGCGCATGTCTGTAAATGCCTAACTTCTTACTATATAAAGAAGGGGCAGCGCCCAGTGAGGCAGGTGTGCTCCGGGGCTACCCCTGTTTATGAACACACAACCTTTGTGCTGCGTGTCATTTACTTGGATTCCTCAATCCAGGAAGCCAGGGACGGAAGAGGACTCAACACCCACCTGACTGAAAACCCCTGAAGAAGCAGAGGTGTTAATGAATTAAACAAAGTCTATAATCAATCATTCCCAGAAAAAAAAAAATATGATAGATAGATAGATAGATAGATAGATAGATAGATAGATAGATAGATAGATAGATAGATATATGTGTGCTATGGCCCTGTTGCTCAGGATGGAAGTCAGCCATCTAAAGGATACTCTATCAATTTTAAGGGGAACTTCTCACTATGAAAATGCAGTCCTATCTGCAGGCAAAATGTTGTAGAGCAGGAAGTGCCAAGTATACTTGGCACTTCCTGCTCTACAACATTTTGCCTGCAGATAGGACTGCATTTTCATAGTGAGAAGTTCCCCTTAAAATTGATAGAGTATCCTTTAGATGGCTGACTTCCATCCTGAGCAACAGGGCCATAGCACACAATACGACTACCATACTCTTGTAGCTCACCCTGGTACTGCAGACTGACCACGCCATCAACATGATATACTATTACATCAACTTGTGGAAAACAGTATAGTTATAATGATGTAAGAGTAGGTCATCGTTTATCTGTTACCTCTTACTTCAACATAGAAAGTGACTAGTGCCAGTGTTACCACCCTACCCATCTGTTGAGATGCGTTAATGATTGGCATGTATCCGTCCCGTGTCCTAGTCTGACGAGCAGAAAAAGTGCCCGATACCTGCCGATTGTGCATGCGTCTCAGCAGGCATGCAGGGTCATAACAGCATCAGCACCAATGTCATTTCATAGTCACTGGACCAGAGCCCCATGAACTTCCTCCTACTGCCGACATGCCTGGTACATCATAATGCATGTATCATACTGCAATGATGACATTATGCTGGTTAATTAGAAGAGCCACCAAGAAATGCCGGCAAGGGTAATAGGTAGATTGCAGGTCTCTGGTCCGGCTCCACTGACCATCAACGCGCTGTTGGATCAGGGTCCTGTGAATCTTTTTGCTCAGCTCTAATATGAATCTCCGCCATTCCCTGCAGGTTCTGACAACTGGAAGCCACAGATCACAATTATGTAAAGTGTTTCTGTCTAACCAGATCTTTACTAAATGTGTTACCGAAGCGTTTATTTGGCAGATTTATTTAAGCTACGTCCATAGTTGTCAGATTTTAGGCTTAATTATCCATTGCTCCAGGGAAGAAGCTATTAAAGAAGTCTATTTTTTCTTGATGCTTTCAGGTTCGCAGTTTTTGCAAAGTCATAATTTAAGGTCTAGCAGGTGAAGATGCCGTGGTAAGGAGATGATGATAATTGTGGGGCTTCTCTTCTGAAGTTACCTCCCGATGAGGCAAAGCACGAGACATGGTTATGTAAGAGTATTATGTGCAGATATTATCATTTTCAGTGTATTGTTCTCTAACACGGGGGTAGCAATCGGCAATGTATTGTGTGCCATGTCCTAACAAGATATACATAATGTACTGATCCAGTAACTGCACCAACACTGAGCCAAGCAGAGCCCACAGAAATAGTCCCATTCTGGACCAAACAACGCATACAAAGTACCACTCCATATTTTTAGCAACCTTATAACTCTCAGCCCAATGATTCCTCCACAGCATGAGCCTCCAGCGCAGTGAATCCTTGGCAGGATGGCACCCCCACACACTGAATCACCTACAGCAGGGGTGGGGAATCTTAGGCTCGCGGACAGCCCTTTATGACTTTTTATCCAACCCACGGGCAGATTACTGGAGACCACAGTGCTTGGGCCGGCAGCTGTATTTTGACGGCGGCCAGCCCATTCATTTTGTCTTGCTCTGTGTTCACTACAGAACGCGGAGATGCGTGCAATGAAAAATAAGTCCTGACACCAGTGTAGGGACTTACTTTGCGGGCAGAGTTAGAGAGCAATTTATACGACCCCGAACGATAGAATAAATAGCCAAATGGTCCTTGGCAGAAAAAATATTTCCTCCCCTGAACTACATATGAGCCCCTCATGAAGTGAATCCCACCAGTATAAGCCTCCCACGCAGTGAATCTCCAGCAGTATGGTATCCCCACACACTAAATCACCTATAGTACGATTCCTCATTAAGTAAATCCTCCCAGTATGAGCTCCCCGCGCACTGAATCCCCCACGATATGTATGACCACCTCACACAGTAAATCTCCCGACAGAAAAAGCCCCACCGACTGTAAATCCCACACAGTATAAGCTCTTCACACACTGAATCCCCCACAGTATAAGCCCCCTACACAGTAAATCCATCAAAGTGTGAGCGCGCTTACAGTTTATCATCCACAGTATATGAGCCTCCATACAGTGACTCCACTTAACTATAAGCCCCTCATAGAGTCAATCTTCCTCAGTATGAACCCATGGTTCAGCGATTCTACCACAGTATGAGCCCCTCATATAGTGTATCCCCCACAGTATGAGCCCCTCATATAGTGTATCCCCCACAGTATGAGCCCCTCATATAGTGTATCCCCCACAGTATGAGCCACTCATATAGTGTATTCTCACAGTATGAGCCCCTCATATAGTGTATCCCCCACAGTAGGAGCCCCTCATATAGTGTATCCCCCACAGTATGAGCCCCTCATATAGTGTATCCTCCACAGTATGAGCCCCTCATATAGTGTATCCCCCACAGTATGAGCCCCTCATATAGTGTATCCCCCACAGTATGAGCCACTCATATAGTGTATTCTCACAGTATGAGCCCCTCATATAGTGTATCCCCCACAGTAGGAGCCCCTCATATAGTGTATCCCCCACAGTATGAGCCCCTCATATAGTGTATCCCCCACAGTATGAGCCCCTCATATAGTGTATCCCCCACAGTATGAGCCCCTCATAGTGTATCCCCCACAGTATGAGCCCCTCATATAGTGTATCCCCCACAGTATGAGCCCCTCATATAGTGTATCCCCCACAGTATGAGCCCCTCATATAGTGTATCCCCCCACAGTATGAGCCCCTCATATAGTGTATCCCCCACAGTATGAGCCCCTCATATAGTGTATCCCCCACAGTATGAGCCCCTCATATAGTGTATCCCCCACAGTATGAGCCCCTCATATAGTGTATCCCCCACAGTATGAGCCCCTCATATAGTGTATCCCCCACAGTATGAGCCACTCATATAGTGTATTCTCACAATATGAGCCCCTCATATAGTGTATTCCCACAGTAGGAGCCCCTCATAGTGTATCCCCCACAGTATGAGCCCCTCATATAGTGTATCCCCCACAGTATCAGCCCCTCATATAGTGTATTCCCACAGTATGAGCCCCTCATATAGTGTATCCCCCACAGTATCAGCCCCTCATATAGTGTATCCCCCACAGTATGAGCCCCTCATATAGTGTATCCCCCACAGTATGAGCCCCTCATATAGTGTATCCCCCACAGTATGAGCCCCTCATATAGTGTATCCCCCACAGTATGAGCCCCTCATATAGTGTATCCCCCACAGTATGAGCCCCTCATATAGTGTATCCCCCACAGTATGAGCCCCTCATATAGTGTATCCCCCACAGTATGAGCCCCTCATATAGTGTATCCCCCACAGTATGAGCCCCTCATATAGTGTATCCCCCACAGTATGAGCCCCTCATATAGTGTATCCCCCACAGTATGAGCCCCTCATATAGTGTATCCCCCACAGTATGAGCCCCTCATATAGTGTATCCCCCACAGTATGAGCCCCTCATATAGTGTATCCCCCACAGTATGAGCCACTCATATAGTGTATTCTCACAGTATGAGCCCCTCATATAGTGTATTCCCACAGTAGGAGCCCCTCTTATAGTGTATCCCCTCATATAGTGTATCCCCCACAGTATGAGCCCCTCATGTAGTGTATCCCCCACAGTATGAGCCCCTCATATAGTGTATCCCCCACAGTATGAGCCTCTCATATAGTGTATCCCCCACAGTATGAGCCCCTCATATAGTGTATCCCCCACAGTATGAGCCCCTCATATAGTGTATCCCCCACAGTATGAGCCCCTCATATAGTGTATCCCCCACAGTATGAGCCCCTCATATAGTGTATCCCCCACAGTATGAGCCCCTCATGTAGTGTATCCCCCACAGTATGAGCCCCTCATATAGTGTATCCCCCACAGTATGAGCCTCTCATATAGTGTATCCCCCACAGTATGAGCCCCTCATATAGTGTATCCCCCACAGTATGAGCCCCTCATATAGTGTATCCCCCACAGTATGAGCCCCTCATATAGTGTATCCCCCACAGTATGAGCCCCTCATATAGTGTATCCCCCACAGTATGAGCCCCTCATATAGTGTATCCCCCACAGTATGAGCCCCTCATATAGTGTATCCCCCACAGTATGAGCCCCTCATATAGTGTATCCCCCACAGTATGAGCCCCTCATATAGTGTATTCACACAGTATGAGCCCCTCATATAGTGTATCCCCCACAGTATGAGCCCCTCATATAGTCGCTCCTCATATAGTCTATCCTCACAGTATGAGCTCCTCATATAGTCTATCCTCACAGTAGGAGCCCCTCATATAGTGTATCCCCCACAGTATGAGCCCCTCATATAGTGTATTCCCACAGTAGGAGCCCCTCATATAGTCTATCCTCACAGTATGAGCCCCTCATATAGTGTATTCCCACAGTATGAGCCCCTCATATAGTGTATCCCCCACAGTATGAGCCCCTCATATAGTGTATCATCCACAGTATGAGCCCCTCATATAGTCTATCCTCACAGTATGAGCCCCTCATATAGTGTATTCCCACAGTATGAGCCCCTCATATAGTGTATCCTCCACAGTATGAGCCCCTCATATAGTGTATCCCCCACAGTATGAGCCCCTCATATAGTGTATCCTCCACAGTATGAGCCCCTCATATAGTGTATCCCCCACAGTATGAGCCCCTCATATAGTGTATCCCCCACAGTATGAGCCCCTCATATAGTGTATCCCCCACAGTATGAGCCCCTCATATAGTGTATCCCCCACAGTATGAGCCCCTCATATAGTGTATCCCCCACAGTATGAGCCCCTCATATAGTGTATCCCCCACAGTATGAGCCCCTCATATAGTGTATCCCCCACAGTATGAGCCACTCATATAGTGTATTCACACAGTATGAGCCCCTCATATAGTGTATCCCCCACAGTATGAGCCCCTCATATAGTGTATCCCCCACAGTATGAGCCCCTCATATAGTGTATCCCCCACAGTATGAGCCCCTCATATAGTGTATCCCCCACAGTATGAGCCACTCATATAGTGTATCCCCCACAGTATGAGCCCCTCATACAGTGTATCCCCCACAGTATGAGCCCCTCATATAGTGTATCCCCCACAGTATGAGCCACTCATATAGTGTATCCCCCACAGTATGAGCCCCTCATATAGTGTATCCCCCACAGTATGAGCCCCTCATATAGTGTATCCCCCACAGTATGAGCCCCTCATATAGTGTATCCCCCACAGTATGAGCCCCTCATATAGTGTATCCCCCACAGTATGAGCCCCTCATATAGTGTATCCCCCACAGTATGAGCCCCTCATATAGTGTATTCACACAGTATGAGCCCCTCATATAGTGTATCCCCCACAGTATGAGCCCCTCATATAGTGTATCCCCCACAGTATGAGCCCCTCATATAGTCGCTCCTCATATAGTCTATCCTCACAGTAGGAGCCCCTCATATAGTGTATCCCCCACAGTATGAGCCCCTCATATAGTGTATTCTCACAGTATGAGCCCCTCATATAGTGTATTCCCACAGTAGGAGCCCCTCATATAGTGTATTCTCACAGTATGAGCCCCTCATATAGTGTATCCTCACAGTATGAGCCCCTCATATAGTGTATCCCCCACAGTATGAGCCCCTCATATAGTGTATCCCCCACAGTATGAGCCCCTCATATAGTGTATCCCCCACAGTATGAGCCCCTCATATAGTGTATCCCCCACAGTATGAGCCCCTCATATAGTGTATCCCCCACAGTATGAGCCCCTCATATAGTGTATCCCCCACAGTATGAGCCCCTCATATAGTGTATCCCCCACAGTATGAGCCCCTCATATAGTGTATCCCCCACAGTATGAGCCCCTCATATAGTGTATCCTCACAGTATGAGCCCCTCATATAGTGTATCCCCCACAGTATGAGCCCCTCATATAGTGTATTCTCACAGTATGAGCCCCTCATATAGTGTATTCCCACAGTAGGAGCCCCTCATATAGTGTATCATCCACAGTAGGAGCCCCTCATATAGTCTATCCTCACAGTATGAGCCCCTCATATAGTGTATCCTCCACAGTATGAGCCCCTCAGTGTATCCCCCACAGTATGAGCCCCTCATATAGTGTATCCTCACAGTATGAGCCCCTCATATAGTGTATCCCCCACAGTATGAGCCCCTCATATAGTGTATCCCCCACAGTATGAGCCCCTCATATAGTGTATCCCCCACAGTATGAGCCCCTCATATAGTGTATCCACCACAGTATGAGCCACTCATACAGTGTATCCCCCACAGTATGAGCCCCTCATACAGTGTATCCCCCACAGTATGAGCCCCTCATATAGTGTATCCCCCACAGTATGAGCCACTCATATAGTGTATCCCCCACAGTATGAGCCCCTCATATAGTGTATCCCCCACAGTATGAGCCCCTCATATAGTGTATCCCCCACAGTATGAGCCCCTCATATAGTGTATCCCCCACAGTATGAGCCCCTCATATAGTGTATCCCCCACAGTATGAGCCCCTCATATAGTGTATCCCCCACAGTATGAGCCCCTCATATAGTGTATTCACACAGTATGAGCCCCTCATATAGTGTATCCCCCACAGTATGAGCCCCTCATATAGTGTATCCCCCACAGTATGAGCCCCTCATATAGTCGCTCCTCATATAGTGTATCCCCCACAGTATGAGCCCCTCATATAGTGTATCCCCCACAGTATGAGCCCCTCATATAGTGTATCCCCCACAGTATGAGCCCCTCATATAGTGTATCCCCCACAGTATGAGCCCCTCATATAGTGTATTCTCACAGTATGAGCCCCTCATATAGTGTATTCCCACAGTAGGAGCCCCTCATATAGTGTATCATCCACAGTATGAGCCCCTCATATAGTGTATTCTCACAGTATGAGCCCCTCATATAGTGTATCCTCACAGTATGAGCCCCTCATATAGTGTATCCCCCACAGTATGAGCCCCTCATATAGTGTATCCCCCACAGTATGAGCCCCTCATATAGTGTATCCCCCACAGTATGAGCCCCTCATATAGTGTATCCCCCACAGTATGAGCCCCTCATATAGTGTATCCCCCACAGTATGAGCCCCTCATATAGTGTATCCCCCACAGTATGAGCCCCTCATATAGTGTATCCTCACAGTATGAGCCCCTCATATAGTGTATCCCCCACAGTATGAGCCCCTCATATAGTGTATTCTCACAGTATGAGCCCCTCATATAGTGTATTCCCACAGTAGGAGCCCCTCATATAGTGTATCATCCACAGTATGAGCCCCTCATATAGTCTATCCTCACAGTATGAGCCCCTCATATAGTGTATCCTCCACAGTATGAGCCCCTCAGTGTATCCCCCACAGTATGAGCCCCTCATATAGTGTATCCTCACAGTATGAGCCCATCATATAGTGTATCCCCCACAGTATGAGCCCCTCATATAGTGTATCCCCCACAGTATGAGCCCCTCATATAGTCGCTCCTCATATAGTGTATCCCCCACAGTATGAGCCCCTCATATAGTGTATTCACACAGTATGAGCCCCTCATATAGTGTATCCCCCACAGTATGAGCCCCTCATATAGTGTATCCCCCACAGTATGAGCCCCTCATATAGTGTATCCCCCACAGTATGAGCCCCTCATATAGTGTATTCTCACAGTATGAGCCCCTCATATAGTGTATTCCCACAGTAGGAGCCCCTCATATAGTGTATCATCCACAGTATGAGCCCCTCATATAGTGTATTCTCACAGTATGAGCCCCTCATATAGTGTATCCTCACAGTATGAGCCCCTCATATAGTGTATCCCCCACAGTATGAGCCCCTCATATAGTGTATCCCCCACAGTATGAGCCCCTCATATAGTGTATCCCCCACAGTATGAGCCCCTCATATAGTGTATCCCCCACAGTATGAGCCCCTCATATAGTGTATCCCCCACAGTATGAGCCCCTCATATAGTGTATCCCCCACAGTATGAGCCCCTCATATAGTGTATCCTCACAGTATGAGCCCCTCATATAGTGTATCCCCCACAGTATGAGCCCCTCATATAGTGTATTCTCACAGTATGAGCCCCTCATATAGTGTATTCCCACAGTAGGAGCCCCTCATATAGTGTATCATCCACAGTATGAGCCCCTCATATAGTCTATCCTCACAGTATGAGCCCCTCATATAGTGTATCCTCCACAGTATGAGCCCCTCAGTGTATCCCCCACAGTATGAGCCCCTCATATAGTGTATCCTCACAGTATGAGCCCATCATATAGTGTATCCCCCACAGTATGAGCCCCTCATATAGTGTATCCTCACAGTATGAGCCCCTCATATAGTGTATTCCCACAGTATGAGCCCCTCATATAGTGTATCCCCCACAGTATGAGCCCCTCATATAGTGTATCCCCCACAGTATGAGCCCCTCATATAGTGTATCCCCCACAGTATGAGCCCCTCATATAGTGTATCCCCCACAGTATGAGCCCCTCATATAGTGTATCCCCCACAGTATGAGCCCCTCATATAGTGTATCCTCACAGTATGAGCCCCTCATATAGTGTATTCCCACAGTATGAGCCCCTCATATAGTGTATCCTCCACAGTATGAGCCCCTCATATAGTGTATCCTCCACAGTATGAGCCCCTCATATAGTGTATCCTCCACAGTATGAGCCCCTCATATAGTGTATCCTCACAGTATGAGCCCCTCATATAGTGTATCCTCCACAGTATGAGCCCCTCATATAGTGTATCCCCACAGTATGAGCCCCTCATATAGTGTATCCCCCACAGTATGAGCCCCTCATATAGTGTATCCCCACAGTATGAGCCCCTCATATAGTGTATCCCCCACAGTATGAGCCCCTCATATAGTGTATCCCCCACAGTATGAGCCCCTCATATAGTGTATTCCCACAGTATGAGCCCCTCATATAGTGTATTCCCACAGTATGAGCCCCTCATATAGTGTATTCCCACAGTATGAGCCCCTCATATAGTGTATCCCCCACAGTATGAGCCCCTCATATAGTGTATTCCCACAGTATGAGCCCCTCATATAGTGTATTCCCACAGTATGAGCCCCTCATATAGTGTATTCCCACAGTATGAGCCCCTCATATAGTCTATCCTCCACAGTATGAGCCCCTCATATAGTGTATCCCCCACAGTATGAGCCCCTCATATAGTGTATCCCCCACAGTATGAGCCCCTCATATAGTGTATCCCCCACAGTATGAGCCCCTCATATAGTGTATCCTCCACAGTATGAGCCCCTCATATAGTGTATTCCCACAGTATGAGCCCCTCATATAGTGTATCCCCCACAGTATGAGCCCCTCATATAGTGTATCCCCCACAGTATGAGCCCCTCATATAGTGTATCCTCCACAGTATGAGCCCCTCATATAGTGTATCCTCCACAGTATGAGCCCCTCATATAGTGTATCCTCCACAGTATGAGCCCCTCATATAGTGTATCCCCCACAGTATGAGCCCCTCATATAGTCTATCCTCCACAGTATGAGCCCCTCATATAGTGTATCCTCACAGTATGAGCCCCTCATATAGTCTATCCTCCACAGTATGAGCCCCTCATATAGTGTATCCCCCACAGTATGAGCCCCTCATATAGTGTATCCCCCACAGTATGAGCCTCTCATAGTGTATCCCCCACAGTATGAGCCCCTCATATAGTGTATCCTCACAGTATGAGCCCCTCATATAGTGTATCCCCCACAGTATGAGCCCCTCATATAGTGTATTCCCACAGTATGAGCCCCTCATATAGTGTATCCTCCACAGTATGAGCCCCTCATATAGTGTATTCACACAGTATGAGCCCCTCATATAGTGTATCCCCCACAGTATGAGCCCCTCATATAGTCTATCCTCCACAGTATGAGCCCCTCATATAGTGTATTCCCACAGTATGAGCCCCTCATATAGTGTATCCCCCACAGTATGAGCCCCTCATATAGTGTATTCACACAGTATGAGCCCCTCATATAGTCTATCCTCCACAGTATGAGCCCCTCATATAGTGTATCCTCCACAGTATGAGCCCCTCATATAGTGTATCCCCCACAGTATGAGCCCCTCATATAGTGTATCCCCCACAGTATGAGCCCCTCATATAGTGTATCCCCCCACAGTATGAGCCCCTCATATAGTGTATCCCCCACAGTATGAGCCCCTCATATATTGTATCCCCCACAGTATGAGCCCCTCATATAGTGTATCCCCCACAGTATGAGCCCCTCATATAGTCTATCCTCACAGTATGAGCCCCTCATATAGTGTATCCCCCACAGTATGAGCCCCTCATATAGTCTATCCTCACAGTATGAGCCCCTCATATAGTGTATCCCCCACAGTATGAGCCCCTCATATAGTGTATCCCCACAGTATGAGCCCCTCATATAGTGTATCCCCCACAGTATGAGCCCCTCATATAGTCTATCCTCACAGTATGAGCTCCTCATATAGTGTATCCCCCACAGTATGAGCCCCTCATATAGTGTATCCCCCACAGTATGAGCCCCTCATATAGTGTATCCTCACAGTATGAGCCCCTCATATAGTGTATCCCCCACAGTATGAGCCCCTCATATAGTCTATCCTCACAGTATGAGCTCCTCATATAGTGTATCCTCACAGTATGAGCCCCTCATATAGTCTATCCTCACAGTATGAGCCCCTCATATAGTGTATTCCCCACAGTATGAGCCCCTCATATAGTGTATCCCCCACAGTATGAGCCCCTCATATAGTCTATCCTCACAGTATGAGCCCCTCATATAGTCTATCCTCACAGTATGAGCTCCTCATATAGTGTATCCTCACAGTATGAGCCCCTCATATAGTGTATCCCCCACAGTATGAGCCCCTCATATAGTGTATCCTCACAGTATGAGCCCCTCATATAGTCTATCCTCACAGTATGAGCCCCTCATATAGTCTATCCTCACAGTATGAGCCCCTCATATAGTGTATTCCCCACAGTATGAGCCCCTCATATAGTGTATCCCCCACAGTATGAGCCCCTCATATAGTCTATCCTCACAGTATGAGCCCCTCATATAGTGTATTCCCCACAGTATGAGCCCCTCATATAGTGTATCCCCCACAGTATGAGCCCCTCATATAGTCTATCCTCCACAGTATGAGCCCCTCATATAGTGTATCCCCCACAGTATGAGCCCCTCATATAGTCTATCCTCCACAGTATGAGCCCCTCATATAGTGTATCCTCCACAGTATGAGCCCCTCATATAGTGTATTCCCACAGTATGAGCCCCTCATATAGTGTATCCCCCACAGTATGAGCCCCTCATATAGTGTATCCCCCACAGTATGAGCCCCTCATATAGTGTATCCCCCACAGTATGAGCCCCTCATATAGTGTATCCTCCACAGTATGAGCCCCTCATATAGTGTATCCCCCACAGTATGAGCCCCTCATATAGTCTATCCTCCACAGTATGAGCCCCTCATATAGTGTATCCCCCACAGTATGAGCCCCTCATATAGTGTATCCCCCACAGTATGAGCCCCTCATATAGTGTATCCCCCACAGTATGAGCCCCTCATATAGTGTATCCTCCACAGTATGAGCCCCTCATATAGTGTATCCCCCACAGTATGAGCCCCTCATATAGTGTATCCCCCACAGTATGAGCCCCTCATATAGTGTATTCCCACAGTATGAGCCCCTCATATAGTGTATCCCCCACAGTATGAGCCCCTCATATAGTGTATTCCCACAGTATGAGCCCCTCATATAGTGTATCCTCCACAGTATGAGCCCCTCATATAGTGTATCCCCCACAGTATGAGCCCCTCATATAGTGTATCCCCCACAGTATGAGCCCCTCATATAGTGTATCCCCCACAGTATGAGCCCCTCATATAGTGTATCCCTCACAGTATGAGCCCCTCATATAGTGTATCCTCCACAGTATGAGCCCCTCATATAGTGTATCCCCCACAGTATGAGCCCCTCATATAGTGTATCCTCCACAGTATGAGCCCCTCATATAGTGTATCCCCCACAGTATGAGCCCCTCATATAGTGTATCCCCCACAGTATGAGCCCCTCATATAGTGTATTCCCACAGTATGAGCCCCTCATATAGTGTATCCCCCACAGTATGAGCCCCTCATATAGTGTATTCCCACAGTATGAGCCCCTCATATAGTGTATCCTCCACAGTATGAGCCCCTCATATAGTGTATCCCCCACAGTATGAGCCCCTCATATAGTGTATCCCCCACAGTATGAGCCCCTCATATAGTGTATCCCCCACAGTATGAGCCCCTCATATAGTGTATCCCTCACAGTATGAGCCCCTCATATAGTCTATCCTCACAGTATGAGCCCCTCATATAGTGTATCCCTCACAGTATGAGCCCCTCATATAGTGTATCCTCACAGTAACTATAACCTCTTCCTCCTCCTCTCATTGCTCGGCACAGGCCGGTACCTGACAGGACTGTGCTGCTAGATGCCTGTGGGCGCCATTATCACAGCACACACTGACAGAACCACTGTGCTGCCTCCATAATCTGCAGAACAGACTCATGCTCCACATGGAAAGCTTCTCACCTTCCTCACTTTCTCTCCTGTTTGGTCAGCACTCGTCCTGCTCTCCCGTGCAGTGCTGCAGGTGTGATCAGGGCGCTACTCACTGACTTCTTGGGGAAAGTATCCTGCAAAGGGTGAAAATCATCATCATCATCCATACTGTGCATTCAGGAACTGCACCAAAGATCAATTTCCAATTTATTTATTTTTTTGCAGTATATTTATAAGATTTGGTTAACCCCTTATTGTCATGCGCATTTTTGTTTTTTTCCTCCCCTTGTTCCAAGAGCCAGAACTTTTATTTTTCAGCCATATGATGACTTGTTTTGTTGTTTTTTTTAAGGGGCAAGTTGTAGTTTTGAATAACGCCATTTATTTTATTAACATTGTACAGAAATAGGGAAAATATTCCAAATGTAATGAAAGTACGAACAAAAAAGTGCAATTCCGGCGTTATTTTTTGGGCGTAGTTTTCACTGCGATCACCGTGAGGTAAAAATCAGCTGCCGACGTGATTCTCCGGGTCGGTCCGATGACGGCGATACCAAAACTTCGAGGTAAAAAAAAAATGTCTAAATTTAAAAATAAGTGTTTGTGTCGCCATTTTATGATAAATGCATTTTTTGGCATTTTTACGGCCACGGAGCTAAGTGAAGGCTTGGAAGGGGGGTTGTGTGTGCCAGGAAATGACATATTTTATTGATACCATTTTGGGGTAAATATGGCATTTTGATTTTTTTTTATTATCTTTTTGGTGGGGAAAGTGCATCAAAATGTCAATTCTGTTTTTTCGGTTTTCTTTTTGCCGTTTAATTTATTCTGAATAATTTTATATATTTTGATAGATCGGAGACTTGAACCCGCGATCGATCAATCACTTATACTATATACTGTAATACTACTGTGTTTTAAGATATAGAGAAATTTTGATAGGGGCCAAGTCCCCTGTATGACTGTACTAGCAGTTTAATTGGAGTTTTGGGGGTGACAGACTCCCTTTAAATGCCTGTGTTAGAAATTGGCAGCGGCATTTAAAGAGTTTTAGTGATCAGAGTGCGCTCCGGCCGCTGCAGGTGCCGCTTGTGTAACTATTTTCTTCAGTGATCTATGACGAAAATGTCATTAAGGCCGGTTTCACGTTAGCGTTTCTGTGCACAATGTAGGCCTGCGCATAGATCTGCATGCCTCTTGCGTACCTACCTATATTTAACATTGTGTACGCAGGGACATGCGTTGTATGCGGATGCATCCCCGTGCGTCGTTTTGACATGCCCACCGAATGCATCATAAAGTCTGCTACTTACCCATACTGTGGTGAAGATGGAACACCCCACACAGCCTTGACGCGCGTTTCTCTACCACCAGTGGTCCCCAACTCCAGGCCTCGAGGGCCGCCAACAGTGCAGGTTTTCAGGATTTCCTTAGTATTGCACAGGGGTTGGAACCATCACCTGTGCAGATGATCACATTACCACTAGTGTTGAGCATTCCGATACCGCAAGTATCGGGTATCGGCCGATATTTGCGGTATCGGAATTCCGATACCGAGTTCCGATATTTTTGTGATATCGGGAATCGTTATCGGGATTAAGATTAATGTGTAAAATAAAGAATAAAAATAAAAAATATTGATATGCTTACCCTCCGACGCGCCCTGGTCGTCACCGCTGCAACCGCCTTGCTTTCGTTCCGAAGAATGAGCATTGTGGTTATCTTTAAGTAATGTTTCCATTGTGTCACTGAAGATGGAATATGCAGCTTTACTTCCTTGCTGGAATTTCCAAAGTTGTTAGCTCCAGGTGGACGCATATTGCTAAGCTATCCATCAACATTACTTACTAAAGTAACCTGAGAAGAGGTGAACTGACGAAGGGACTAAAGGACGTAAAGAAATGTTAGAGGGATGGCTCTATTTTTCTTACTATCGGAGCTCATGCACATTGCCTAGATGTGTGCATGGACCCTTCATGATATAGATCGGACATTTGTTTATTCCCTAGGACAACTACATAATCTCATTTTACTTTAGGAGACATTCGTGCATGCACGATATGTCGCAGATTGATGTTAAATATTCATCTTACAGTTATTACTTTCAAATACTTAGCTCCTATGACTCTAAATGAGATCCCAAAAATGCCCTGAATGCAAATGTCTTGATTTCTAGCACTTGTTATGTACAAAGAGAGCCGATTACCCTGTGAAATGACGTTTCTATATTAGTTCCATTTTAAATAATCTGGAACCAAACATTTGCATAAAGTAGTATAAATATTTGCATAATAAAACATTTTTTCCTTTTAACCGGCAAAAAAAAAATAAAATGTTCACACCTAATATAGCAGGGCTTCAGATTCCCCAAACATGTTGCATTTTCAGGCTATATTTGCTGGTCCTGCCTTGCTTTAGCTGAATTTTTTGGCACATTTATTTTGTTTACAAAGGTGACAAAAGGAAGCAAAAAAAAGGAGAATGGGTTAGCATGGATTTACAGAATAGATTTTTTATATTATGATATTGATAGGAAATTGCCAGTGTAACAATGCAAATCTCCAACAGGGCCTCCACCCAATAAAAAATCTCCAACAGGGCCTCTGCCCAATACAAAATCTCCAACAGTGCCTCCTTCAATGCAAAATCTCCCAACAGAGCCTCTGCCCAATGCAACATCTCCCAACAGAGTGTTCTGTCCCCACATGAGGCGAATGGAGGTGTGGTTGACTATTAAGGGTTGTGAGAGAGATTCGTACCTTCAGTTTTCCTCGATGTGAGGCAGACAGGACCAATGCTGTTCAGCGTCCGGAGAGATGATGCACACCAGGGATTGTGCAATCCAGACTTGTTTATTTGAAATCTGGACATACAGCATAGGATGGTATACAGTAACTTCTCCACAGTTGAGTCAGGTACAGCAAGTGAGCAGCAAGAGTGAACATCAAGAGGTCGAAAGACTGATGCCTTCCTAAGCCCGGTTCAAGATCCTCTCACAACAGCATGAAACTAAAAATTAAAATGGCTGCCAGAGGAAGAGAAGACTTGACCCCTGAACTGGAAGTGGAAGACATGCCCACAAGAATTAATAACACGCTGCCATATGGAAAAAGGCCATTGGGTGGCAGCAGAGCAGAAATGTAAGAACATACATAGCATGAAAACACGTAAAACTGAAGAACATAACTTACACGGAACAGCACACAGAGCCTCTGCCCAATGCAAAATCTCCCAACAGAGCCTCTGCCCAATGCAATATTTCCAACAGGGCGTCCGCCCAATGCAAAATTTCCAACAGGGCCTTCGCCCAATGCAAAATCTCTAGCTAGGCTCCACCCAATGCACAATTTCCAACAGTGACTCCGCCTAATGCAAAATCTCCAATAGGGCCTCTGCACTATTGCACTATGCAAAATCTCCAACAGAGCCTCCGCCCAATGGAAAATCTCCAACAGGGCCTCTGCCCAATGGAAAATCTCCAACAGTGTCTCCCCCAATGCAAAATCTCCAACAGAGCCTCTGCGCAATGCAAAATCTCCAACATTGCCTTTCTCCAATGAAAAATCTTCAATAGGGCCTCCCCCCAATGCAAAATCTCCAACAGGGCCTCCGCCCTATGCAAAATCTCCAACCGGGCCTCCCCCAATGCAATATTTCTAACAGGGCCTCCAGTTATCATGTGGCATTGAAGTATTGGTCTTCTCATATGAGCCAGAGAGTCATATGGGCTCCACAGGCAACTGCAGACTCTGCACCCCCTATAATTACTCCCCTAGAGATGAGCCATCAAAGTGACATGGGGCTTTCCTATCACCACTGCTGTGACATTGAGGAGATATTAACCAGGCAGTGAGCCCCGGAGACTTCAAAGGAACCAGATAGTGAATACATGCTGCCTGAACCACGAGCAGCATATATCAGTCTGTTAAGCTCACTATGTGATTTAGACCCACTAAGCCCATGTCAGGGTGGGTATACGATCCCCTGTAGTTGGCAGAATGGCCTTTGGGGAGCAACAAGGCACAATCAGCAGTATGCGAGACAGCAAGAAGGATGAATGCAGCAAAATCAGTAGGGCAGCAGGGATTGCAGCAAAAAATACAGTGTGCACATTAACTAAGGTCTAGTGATGATCGAGCAGTAAACAGCTTGAGTTCTCGGTATTCGAATGGAGCAGGTCAGACTCTAGGATGGGCTCGACTTAGGTATCGAGTATAATGGAAATCAAATCTGAAACTGAAGCATTTGTCCAGAAGACCCTAACAGGAGGGCTGGAAAAGTCAGGAGGCAGGAAAATCTCTAAAATGGATGGAAACAGTGCTTAACTGGAATTGGAAACGCATGGGGAAGATGCCTGGATGCATCTCTGACTCCCAGGTTGCTGCTGGGAACAATGTTGTCAGAGTATTTCTCCACTTTTACTGACTGACAATAAAACATACAAAACCGAAGATAGAATGGATTTTACGGGGAAAAAATGTTAACGTGGGTTGAGAAGAACAACTAGTAATCAGGTTTGCCAAAAATGCATATAACGCGAGGGTTAGCCATGCGCACCAGACTCCGGAAGGCAACATTTCCCTGTCTCCTCCAGGAGGTCGACTCTCCATCTCATTCTTTCCCCTCTTCTCCTCTTTAGCCCATTCACGCTGAACAGAAGATGGTGTGCATTGTACCTTCTGCAGCACTGGCATCCATCTCCTCTTTTTCCTCCTGAGTCTCCTTATCCTCATTATCACCCAATCTGCGCTGAAAAGATGAGATGAGGTTGGCTGGGTGGTATCATCCTGTGAACTTTCTTCATCTCCTCCATTTTCACCTGGTCCACATGCAAAACTTCCTCTTTAATTGTGAGCAGTGAGCATTTGAGTAGAAACAGAAGCGGAATTGTTATGCTGATTATGGCGACATCACCTCTCACCATCTTAGCTGATTCCTCAATGTTTTGTTGAACCTCACAGATGTCAGACATCCATACCCACTTGTCTATTGTTATGTGTAGAGGCTGACCAGAATACTGACGGGCATGTTGAAGCTGGTATTCTACTACTATCCTCTGCTGCTCATAAAGTCTTGACATCTTGTGCAATGTAGAGTCCCAGTGTATGGTTACACTGCACACCGGTGCTTGCAAATATGCAACAACACATGCAGGGCAGGAGGCATCCACTGATTGTGGACCCAGGCCTTCTGCTCACCTAGTAGGGTGGTTTGATGACCTGGTCAGGCTGGCAGTGGTCATCCTCCTGCTCATCTTGGTACGGCACAGGTTACAAATGACCGTTCTTTTATCGTCCACACCTTCTTTAAAATAGTGCCAGACTGGGGAACACCTAACCCTTGGCTTGGGAACTTGCCACGTGTGGGTGCTCTGGGCAACAGTTGCCCGCCTTATCCCTCTGGCAACCTCACTGTTACGGTGCTGCTAATCCCTTTTCCCTCTGCGCTGCAGTCCTTGCTCTACATGGCACCTTTCCAGGTTGGGTCAGTAATGTCATCGTCCACCACCTCGTCTTCCACTTCCGCACTTTGGTCCACTTGATTTGTTGACTTAACATTACTTGTTGGCAACTGTGTCTCATCATCATCTACCCCTTGAGACACTAATTTCCATCATCTTCTTTTGAACGTGGCTGCTCAAATATTTGCAAAAAAGCTGAGGAGAAAAAATATAGCATAAAATAGGGTCTTATCTTGTTGATAAATAACAAGAATCATATTGCTATATGCTGACCTTATCCAGGATTATACAGCTGCTTCTGGTCCATGGGTGATAATACCAAAAAATTAAATAAAACATGGAGAGTTTGTGGTTCCTATCTGTGCTGACGGTTTGTAAAGAGACTGCAAATGCCAGGGTATTATAGAAAATATTTTATTTTTATTTTTCTATGGGTTTCAAAGTATAACCCACTTCTTATTCAGGAAATAAAAAAACAGTCTGGGATCACTTATTTCCTGGGACTCGTCATGGTGGGAGGAAGCAGAATCGGTGTGAGGGTTATGTGGTCCAGACTCTTGCCTAGTGAGACTGGACTGTGTGGAAGACAGGGTGGTGTGGCAAACATACTGGAAGCATTATCTATCATCCAACTGACCACCTGTTCACACTGTTCTGGCTTGAAGAGTGGTGTCCCGCACCAACCTGCAAAGTTGGACAGGAAGCTAGATTTTGTGGATGAGCGTTTTTGTTGTGCCCCTGCAACAGGCACAGTTTGACCTGGCCCATGAACTCTGCGTGCACCATCAGCAGCAAGCCCCCTTACCTGTCCCTTACTGCACAAATTGCGCATTTTAAATTAAGTGTATAATATATACCTGCAAACTTTCTGGTATAAATAGGGTGCAGATAATATGTAGTCCTGAAAAGGACTTTTGTTTTTAGGTTGCAGCAGCAGTGTACCTATAGACAGGGCTGTCACTAGGAATTTCAGGGCTCCATACTGGCAAAATTTTCAGAGCCCCCTTGAAACTCTGCCCAGGCTCCACCCTAACCCCAACTCCACCCCTCAAACCTTCCAAAGTCCCACCACCCTCACTTGGAAAAACACCACTTCTGTAGCACGTCTTCACCAATCACACATTAACAGTTCCCATCACCAGATCACATACATAGCCAGCAGCTTTTGTTTTGGCCAAAAAAGATTTTTGAATCCGCCACCGCAACAAGGTAGACTCTTTTGGCCAGGCTTTACTCTACTGTAAATTATTAAACATTTGTTAAAATATCCAATACAATTTTAGGTATATTTTTATTTACTTTTCAATTTTTAAAATGACCAATAATATCACATACAAGGTACAAATACCACCGCACCATGACCGAATCACATATTACCACCACATGGTGACCAATAATACCACATACAAGGAACAAATACCACCACGCCATGACCCGACTGCATATTACCACCACATAGAGACCGAATATACCACATATAAGGAACAAATACTGCTACACTATGACCAGGCCACATATTACCACCACATAGTGACCGAATACTACAATACTGATCATTGATTAAAAAAAACCCACAATACTAATGTCATTTATACACAGGAGATCTGTACTTAGTCTATAGTGTTCATGTACAGGTAATACAGTGATCACCAGTAACTTTATACACGGGCGCTCTATATACTGCACATAGTGTCAGTGTACAGGTAATACAGTAATCACCAGTGACATTATACCCACGAACACTGTATATAGTGTACAGGTAATACAGTGATCGCCAGTGACATTATACACAGTAGCTCTGTATACAGAGTCAGTGTACAGGTAATACAGTGAGCACTAGTGACATTATACACAGGAGCTCTGTATATAGTGTAAGTGTACAGGTAATACACTGACTCACCGGTGACGTCTCTAGTTGAAGTCCTTCATCTTCACTTATCTTTATCCAGTTCAGACTGCCATCACTTCTTCCAGCCCAGACTCGTCTCTGCAGAAAATAACAGTTATCTAGAGCACATTCTCCAATTTTTCCCCAACCTCTACACTACGCCAGATGAAGGAAAAAAAGTGACTGTGTCACCCTGCACAGTAAGCGGACCTCTCTTCCCGCACACCGAAAACAGTATCCTCAAAAATAATATAATTTAATTGGCCCCAAGAGTAATAATATTCCACTTTCTGGACACCACGTGTCCTCCCATTCTGCCTTATGTCTCTCCATACTGCCCCTATGTCTCTCCATAATGCCCCCATAGTCATCTATAATAGTATAATGAAGCCCCACAGTGGTATAATGCACCCCCATAGGTGTATAATGCACCCCATAGTAGTATAATGCAGCACCATAGTAGTATAATGCAGCTCCATAGTATAATGCAGCCTCATAGTAGTATAATGCAGCCCCATAGCTTTAGCCATAGCCCCATTAGCCATAGCCCCATTTTCAAGAGAATGCCAACAGTGTGCAAAGCAGTCATCAAAGCAAAAGGTGGCTACTTTGAAGAACCTAGAATAGAAGACATAATTTCAGTTGTTTCACACTTTTTTGTTAAATATATAATTCCACATGTGTTAATTCATAGTTTTGATGCCTTCAGTGTGAATGTACAATTTTCATATTAATGAAAATACAGAAAAATCTTTAAATGAGAAGGTGTGTCCAAACTTTTGGTCTGTACTGTACGTATTAGTATTTATGTGGTAACAAACAATAAAGAAACAAGACAGAAGAAGAATCAATGCCTTCAAATAGTGGTGCTCAAGAAGGATGTTATTAATACCATTGAAGGCACGAAGAACAAACAAATGAATTTTGGAACAAATCAAGCCAGACATGTCACTAAACACAAAGATCACCAAGTTATGATTTGCCACTTTGGACACATCATACGAAGAGAGCATTCACTGGACAAGGACATCATGGTTGGAAAACAGAAGGAACGAGGCGAAGAGGAAGACCACCAGATCTGGTGGCTTGATACAATTAAGAAAATAGTGGAGAAGACCCTGGTGGACCTTTCTAAGCTTGCACAAGATCATTGTTCCTACAGATCGTTCATCCATCAAGTAAAGAAAAAAATACTAATACTAACCTAACCCTTCCTGTGGTCTAAACAATAAGAAATGTATTTTGTGGCTAGAAAAGATGAACAGCATATCTAATAATCTTCTGATGACTTTTTTCTATGCCTAGGGCCCAACTTTGCCTCCATTAGGAGTACAAGTACATAAAATCTCTAGTCTTTACAATTTACCAAGCAGCTGAAAAAGTGAGAAATGATCATTACAACATTAATACATATAGTTCTTTTTGTAGGTTAAGTGCAAGAAATTTGGACTTTCTGGGTAAAGCAGAACATTTTTATTGAGGGATAGAGGAAGATGAAAGGTCTAATATGTATTTCATCTCAGAAAGCAAGAAGAACTTGCGAGATATGATTGAAAAGCTTTGAAGTTCTAACACCTATTCTCTAATTAAAGAACTCCATAAGATAAGGGTTCGATTCACGCCAGGACTGGCAATACTCTCGCTTTCACACCGTACATTTCAGCTGGATCTTCTTGGTGCAGTCCCAGCTCTATCAGCGAGATCATCTGAGCAGAAATCACATCCAATTTCTGCTCTGAATTTATCACTGGGAAGACAGGATTAATTACGAAAGAGAAGAAAATGCTTACTCAGAAGATCAATTCAGGCCTCGAATACTAACGTCGTCAAAGATTAATAACGCTAAAACAAGCTATAGCCTCCGCCAATGTATGGGAATGGATTTGTGAGATGTATTCACTGAAGTGAACGTGAGCTCATCTTTATTAAACATCATTATGCAGAAAATTAAATAGACTTCCTAATACAAAATATCATGAAAGAGGACGTAGACCGGCAGTCCCCAACCAGTGACTTGTGAGCTAAATGTGACTTGTGACATCCAACTGAGTGACTCCCCATTGCACTTCCAATAGGTGGCAGTAGAGTTTTTTGTTCTCATCCTATTTGCATATTTAAATTTCCATGGTAGGTATTCATTGCCCCTAGAGGTACCGTCACGTTTAACGACGCTGCAGCGATATAGACAACGAGCCGATCGCTGCAGCGTCGCTGTTTAGGTCGCTAGGAGACGTCAAACACCGGCAACAGCTGAGCGATGCAGGAGCGATCCAGTGACGTACTTATCATTCTCGCTGGTTGTTCGCTCCATGAAAAAACATTGCAGGCATCATTGCTTTTGCTGTCAAACATGACGAATCACGCCGACCTGATGACCAAATAAAGTTCCGGACTTCTAGCTCCGACCAGCGATGTCACAGCAGGATCCTGATCGCTGCTGCGTGTCAAACACGAGATCGCTATCCAGGACGCTGCAACGTCACGGATCGCTGTCGTTCTCATTGGAAAGTTGCTCAGTGTGAAGGTACCTTAAGTCTCCCTTTGAACACTTGGCCCACAAAGATAAACTTTACTCCTTAAGGTACCTTCACACATAACGATATTGTTAACGATATCGTTGCTATTTGTGACGTAGCAACGATATCGTTAATGAAATCGTTATGTGTGACAGCGACCAACGATCAGGCCCCTGCTGGGAGATCGTTGGTCGCTGAATAAAGTCCAGAACTTTATTTCGTCGCTGGACTCCCTGGAGACATCGCTGGATCGGCGTGTGTGACACCGATCCAGCGATGTCTTCACTGGTAACCAGGGTAAACATCGGGTAACTAAGCGCAGGGCCGCGCTTAGTAACCCGATGTTTACCCTGGTTACCATGCTAAAAGTAAAAAAAAACAAACAGTACATACTTACCTACAGCTGTCTGTCCTCCAGCGCTGTGCTCTGCTCTCCTCCTGTACTGGCTGTGAGCCGGAAAGCAGAGCGGTGACGTCACCGCTCTGCTTTCCGGCTCACAGACAGTACAGGAGGAGAGCAGAGAAGCAGAGCGCAGCGCTGGAGGACAGACGGCTGTAGGTAAGTATGTAGTGTTTGTTTTTTTTTACTTTTAGCATGGTAACCAGGGTAAACATCGGGTTACTAAGCGCGGCCCTGCGCTTAGTTACCCGATGTTTACCCTGGTTACCGGCATCGTTGGTCGCTGGAGAGCGGTCTGTGTGACAGCTCTCCAGCGACCAAACAGCGACGCTGCAGCGATTCGGATCGTTGTCGGTATCGCTGCAGCGTCGCTAAATGTGAAGGGGCCTTTAGAACACCTGTCAGAGGCTTCTCACCCAGTCAAACCAATTCTCCTGCTGTGCACTGATGAGGAGTAAACACACCAAAACTTGTGTCTGCAAAGAGATTTTCTTATTTGGTAATTTGACAAGATTCTTTAAAGAATTGCTACTTCCAGTAAGTGGTACTTCCGTTCCAGTCAACTTCCACTCTGAAGGGGCTGTTTTCATATGTACTGGCCATTTGCAGTGACGTAGGGTAACCAAACAGTGCCAATTTAGAATGATATTAGACATTGGACAATTAAATGTGAAGAAATCATGAATTGTTGAAACATACTTAATATGTGTCTTCTTCAATTCTCAGTTGAATGTTCCTCTCAAGCATGGACGGACATACCGCATGTGCAGCCGGTGCGGCTGCATCGGGGCCCGGAGGTGGAGGGGGGCCCCTGCAGGGTGATTAATAATGAGGGCAATCTGGCCTGTTTATCCGGCCCCAAGGCTCCGCCGGACCCCTGGCCAGATTGCCCTCATGTGCGGTGGGCAGGGAGTGATCCCTGCAGCTCCGCTGCCTACAAGAGAAAATAGTGATGGAGCGGAACTGCAGGGATGTAATCGTTCAGCGACTGGCTGTGTCGGAGAGAGGAGGCTGCCGATGGTGATGCTTCAGCTGTGGAAAAGCGTGCGGAGAGGTGCTGTGTGTGTGTGTTTTGTTGGTGTAATCAATACAGAGGAGGACAATTTTATATTACAGGATGATTTATGTAAACTAGAAGCTTGGGCTGATAAATGACAAATGAGCTTTAATGGGGATAAATGTAAGGTCATGCACTTGGGTAGAAGTAATAAGATGTATAATTATGTGCTTAATTCTAAAACTCTGGGCAAAACCATCAATGAAAAAGACCTAGGTGTATGGGTGGATGACAAACTCATATTCAGTGGCCAGTGTCAGGCAGCTGCTACAAAGGCAAATAAAATAATGGGATGCATTAAAAGAGGCATAGATGCTCATGAGGAGAACATAATTTTACCTCTATACAAGTCACTAGTTCGACCACACTTAGAATACTGTGCACGGTTCTGGTCTCCGGTGTATAAGAAAGACATAGCTGAACGCTGCGAGCGGGTGCAGAGAAAAGCGACCAAGGTTATTAGAAGACTGGGGGGTCTGCAATACCAAGATAGGTTATTACACTTGGGGCTATTTAGTTTGGAAAAACGAAGACTAAGGGGTGATCTTATGTTAATGTATAAATATATGAGGGGACAGTACAAAGACCTTTCTGATGATCTTTTTAATCATAGACCTGAAACCGGGACAAGGGGGCATCCTCTGCGTTTGGAGGAAAAAAGGTTTAAGCATAATAACAGACGTGGATTCTTTACTGAAAGAGCAGTGAGACTATGGAACTCTCTGCCGTTTGATGTTGTAATGAGTGATTCATTACTTAAATTTAAGAGGGGACTGGATACCTTTCTGGAAAAGTATAATGTTACAGGGTATATACACTAGATTCCTTGATAGTGCGTTGATCCAGCGAACTAGTCTGATTGCCGTATGTGGAGTCGGGAAGGAATTTTTTTTCCCCAATGTGGAGCTTACTCTTGCCACATGGGTTTTTTTTTGCCTTCCTCTGGATCAACATGTTAGGGCATGTTAGGTTAGGCTATGGGTTGAACTAGATGGACTTATAGTCTTCCTTCAACCTTAATAACTATGTAACTATGTATGTATGTGTGTTGTGTGTGTAGAGATTATTGGTGGTGTGTGTGTGTGCATGCATGTGTAGCACTGCGGGGGAATGTGCAGAGAGGTGAGTGGTGCTGTGTGTGTTTCTGTGTGTAGGTGGAGGAGAGGGCAATGATGGGGTAATGGGGAGAAGACAATGATGGGGTGATGGAGAGGGCAATGATGGGGTGGTGGGGAAGGAGGAAATGATGGTTAGTGGTGGAATGGGCAAGGATGGGGATGGTGGGACAGGAGGAAATGAGGGACTTGGTGGAATGGGCAATAATGGTGATGGGGAGAAAGCAATGATTGTAGGTGGTGGAAAGGGCAATAATGGGATGGTGGCGAAAAAAGCAATGATGGAGGTGGTGGAAAGAACAATGATGGGGTGATGGGGGAGAATGCAATGATGGTGGTGGTGGAAAGGGTAATAAAGTAGGTGGTGGAATGGACAATGATGGGGTGGGGGAGAGGACAATAATGGGATGTGGAAGGAGGAGTACAATGAGGGGTGTGGGGGATTGGGATGGGAGGAAGGGGGAATTATAATGGACTTAGAAACAGGGGGAGGTGAAGGAAGACACTATTATCACTTATGTCTACCACAGTCCCTTTGTATATACTGTACTTACTTACAATGTCTTACACAGTCCCTTAGTATATACTGTACGTACTTATGTATAACACAGTCCTTTAATATATAGTGTACTCACTAATTCTGTATAACAAAATCCTTAGTTACATAGTTTCCTCTTTTATTGTGTATAACATTGTTCCTTATTATGGACTATCCTCTCTAGTTATATATGATACCATCCCTTATTATATAGCTTTCTCTGCTGTTATGTACAGTGCTGTCTCTTACATAGTGTATTGTTGTTAATTTTGTTATTCACAGCGCCCTCTTTTATTACATAGTCTCCTTTCTTTTTAGATATAAAATGACTGCTGATGAAGGTGCTGGTGACCAGATGACCAGTCCATTAGCTCCTCCATTAGAAAAGAAGCTATCATATGCTCCATCAGCCATCATTGCATTATACATCTAACAAGACAGGACGGTATGTAATAGAAAACAGAGCTTTATATAATCCAATATGTAAGGGACGGTACTGTACATAACGAGAGGGCACTGTATAATAAGAGACGGCAATATACGTAATAAAGGAGACTGTGTGTGTATATGTATATATATATATATATATATAAAGTGGGGCAAAAAAGTATTTAGTCAGTTAGCAATAGTGCAAGTTCCACCACTTAAAAAGATGAGAGGCGTCTGTAATTTACATCATAGGTAGACCTCAACTATGGGAGACAAACTGAGAAAAAAAATCCAGAAAATCACATTGTCTGTTTTTTTTTACATTTTATGTGCATATTATGGTGGAAAATAAGTATTTGGTCAGAAACAAAATTTCATCTCAATACTTTGTAATATATCCTTTGTTGGCAATGACAGAGGTCAAACGTTTTCTGTAAATCTTCACAAGGTTGCCACACACTGTTGTTGGTATGTTGGCCCATTCCTCCATGCAGATCTCCTCTAGAGCAGTGATGTTTTTGGCTTTTCGCTTGGCAACACGGACTTTCAACTCCCTCCAAAGGTTTTCTATAGGGTTGAGATCTGGAGACTGGCTAGGCCACTCCAGGACCTTGAAATGCTTCTTACGAAGCCACTCCTTCGTTGCCCTGGCGGTGTGCTTTGGATCATTGTCATGTTGAAAGACCCAGCCACATTTCATCTTCAATGCCCTTGCTGATGGAAGGAGGTTTGCACTCAAAATCTCACGATACATGGCCCCATTCATTCTTTCATGTATTTGGATCAGTGGTCCTGGCCCTTTTGCAGAGAAACAGCCCCAAAGCATGATGTTTCCACCACCATGCTTTACAGTAGGTATGGTGTTTGATGGATGCAACTCAGTATTCTTTTTCCTCCAAACACGACAAGTTGTGTTTCTACCAAACAGTTCCAGTTTGGTTTCATCAGACCATAGGACATTCTCCCAAAACTCCTCTGGATCATCCGAATGCTCTCTAGCAAACTTCAGACGGGCCCGGACATGTACTGGCTTAAGCAGTGGGACACGTCTGGCACTGCAGGATCTGAGTCCATGGTGGCGTAGTGTGTTACTTATGGTAGGCCTTGTTACATTGGTCCCAGCTCTCTGCAGTTCATTCACTAGGTCCCCCCGCGTGGTTCTGGGATTTTTGCTCACCGTTCTTGTGATCATTCTGACCCCACGGGGTGGGATTTTGCGTGGAGGCCCAGATCGAGGGAGATTATCAGTGGTCTTATATGTCTTCCATTTTCTAATTATTGCTCCCACTGTTGATTTCTTCACTCCAAGCTGGTTGGCTATTGCAGATTCAGTCTTCCTAGCCTGGTGCAGGGCTACAATTTTGTTTCTGGTGTCCTTTGACAGCTCTTTGGTCTTCACCATAGTGGAGTTTGGAGTCAGACTGTTTGAGGGTGTGCACAGGTGTCTTTTTATACTGATAACAAGTTTAAACAGGTGCCATTACTACAGGTAATGAGTGGAGGAAAGAGGAGACTCTTAAAGAAGAAGTTACAGGTCTGTGAGAGCCAGAAATCTTGATTGTTTGTTTCTGACCAAATACTTATTTTCCACCATAATATGCAAAAAAAATGATAAAAAAAACAGACAATGTGATTTTCTGGATTTTTGTTTCTCAGTTTGTCTCCCATAGTTGAGGTCTACCTATGATGCAAATTACAGACGCCTCTCATCTTTTTAAGTGGTGGAACTTGCACTATTGCTGACTGACTAAATACTTTTTTGCCCCACTGTATATATATACCGGCATGTGTAAATGGGAATGGTTGATGATATTAACTTCTGTTTGTGGTACATTAGTATATGGGAGGGGGAAAACTTTTCAAAAAGGGTGGTGACCATGGCGTCCATTTTGAAGTTGGCCATTTTGGATCCAACTTAATTTTTTTCAATGGGAAGAGGGTCACACATCAAACTTATTGACAATTTCAGAAGAAAAACAATGGTGTGCTTGGTTTTAATGTACCGTATATACTCGAGTATAAGCCGAGATTTTCAGCCCATTTTTTTGGGCTGAAAGTCCCCCTCTCGGCTTATACTCGAGTCATATACCCGGGTGTTGGCAGGGGAGGGGGAGCGGGGGCTGTGTAGTCATACTTACCTGCTGCGGCGCGGTCCCTGCAGTCCCTGGCTTCTCCGGCGCTGCAGATTCTTCCTGTATTGAGCGGTCACATGGCACCGCTCATTACAGAAATGAATAGGCGGCTCCACCCCCATAGGGGAGGAGCCGCATATTCATTGCTGTAAATGATCGGTGCCATGTGACCGCTCAATTACAGGAAGAAGCTGCAGCGCCGGAGAAGCCAGGGACTGCAGGGACCACGCCGCAGCAGGTAAGGGGAGCGCAGCGCTATAATTACCTGCTCCTCGCTCCGGTGCGGCTCCGTCTGCAGCGTCCTCTAGCAGTGACGCTCAGGTTAGAGGGCGCGGTGACGTAGTCAGTGCGCGCCCTCTGCTGAGCGTCAGTGCTGGAGACGGATCCGCACGAGGAGCAGGTAATTATTGAAAGCGCTGGCGTCCTGAGAAGAGAGGTGAGTATGTGTTTTTTTTTTTTTATTGCAGCCGCATTCTATATGGCACAGCATTATAAGGAGCACCTATGGGGCCATCAGGGCCGGCGTCAGCACCCGGCACACCGGGCAAATGCCGGGGCCCTGGGGAGAGAGGGGGGCCCACTCAGGCTGTCATAGATACAGCTGGGAGAGCAGATCAGGAGAACATGCTCTCTCCCCCCACAAAGTCACTGCTGGCTGCATTCTCTTAACCCCTATGTGCCAGCTCTGACACAAGCATCTTCTCACTCAGTCAGTGCAGCCAGGCAGGCACACATAGGGGTTAACAGAAGGCAGCCAGTGTGACATTGTGGGCGGAGAGAGCAAGTTCTCTGCTCTCCCCCCTGGGTGGCTGCAGACAGTGCTGAAGTTTATCAGGCAGATTCCAGAGGAGCCTGAGTGAGTGCAAAGGTATCCAGCAGTGGTTGCAGATGGACTTGTGGCTCAGTCTGCTGCTGTCTGTCTCCGATGCCTAAAAATGTGGGTGATGTCTGGAGGAGCAGCTGGTGGGGTGCAGCCTGTAGCCGCCCAGCTCACCCAGAATACATGCATGCTGCACCAAACCTGCACCAGTGGGGTAGGAAGAAGCTTAACCCCTTCCCATCTGTATGAAGGTTATTGCTGAACCTTAAAGATAACAATCCGACCCGCGTAAATGGGGTTAACCAGATGCCAGGAGGAAGGGGAGCTGCTGGCATGGATAAATCTGAGCTGTGGGCTGTAGGTTGGGGCCCCGTGGCCCCAGGCTGGTGACTGGAGGGACTCTGCCCAGTGCTGGCATGTGGGTGATTTCTGCTCCGGAGTCTCAGCTTCTCTCCTCCAGGTCACACTGTGCAGTCACAGCAACATTGGTTGTCTCTGTCCAGGTCCCAGCAGCTGCCACTGCTCCCACCAAGGACATGGCATCACTTAACCCTTCCCCTGCAGCCACCGGCAACAAATCCACATTATTCCTTGATTAAATCAGGTTCCAACCCAATAGAGGAACAGACATTTCCTGCTGCCATTAGGGTCCGGGAGGGGGTGACATTGGCTGCCCTGCTACTCTGTAGTGGGGGGTGACAAGTGTAACATGGGATAACGGTGACAGAGAAATGCACATGATAATAGTGAGCGCGACAGAGGGCAGTGTATGGTATGGAGCAGTCAGGGGGTGGGCTGCAGGATCCCCCCATACTGTACATGACTGCTCGGGACAGGGAGGCGTTTAATGAGCTTCTAATGACAGGGCACTAATTGGGTCAATAGGGTTTGTGGAAAGGATTCAGCATCAGGTCCCTCATTAATGCCCGAGCCGCCTGTTACTTTGTAGCACAGATCTGTTGGGGCCGCAAAACCAAACAACGTTGTTTATGTAGAAAGGTCTTTGTTTCATAGAAAAACTCAAAACAGAAAAGCACCTCTCCTGTATATATACACTGCACAGCACCTTTCCTCCTGTATATATACACTGCACAGCACCTCTCCTGTATATATACACTGCACAGCACCTTTCCTCCTGTATATATACACTGCACAGCACCTCTCCTGTATATATACACACTGCACAGCACCTTTCCTCCTGTATATATACACTGCAGAATCTACAATAGCTGTCACTCATGTAAGAAGTGAAATCTGGCATTGTACTATACATTTCTCTGCCGTATCTGTGCATCATAAATCGGGGTATATACCAAACAATATAGCCAACTAGCATGGTAACGAAAATAGAAATCAGAAATCTGTACCACTAGTAGCACCAAGACCTAAACGGCCTATCACCAAACGCATACCAACTACGCAAAGAAAAAAGATGATTCACGGCCAAAGTATTAGCAAAAAATGTATAAACTTTATTAATATAAAAAATACACAGGTGTATGGGAAGTGATATGAAAACATGGCGCCACAAAGCTGGACGCTGCAGAAAAAGCAACCGGAGGCACGTACACAGAGAAGACAGTCCACATAATATACTAATCACATACTGCCTATCATAATAAAAGCCAAATTGCACTAAACCAGGAAAAAACCTAAAACATAACAATAATAAATACGGCTATATGTGGCAGAAACCCATTGGAGTGGGAAATCAGATTATCGGCGGTGATACCTACAGGCTACAGTCCCAGGGATACTAATAAATAGTGCAGAGTAGAAGTATAAGTGTAACGGGACCTAGCACTGCCTATCAATACAATAATAGTTAAATCAATGATACGACCAATAGCAAATATCACCGAATAGTACCCACCGCAATGTGGACTGAGGTTCCTGGGGACGTGCCTCCGCCCCAACGCGCGTTTCGGTGCTCACACCTTCGTCAGGGGGCAGATACTGGACGTAAACAACGGATTTAAGAAGAGACGACCCCGGAAGTGTAAGACGGCGTGAACCGGAAATGACCGCACAGCGTCATGGCAACCACAACGCCGGCGCACACCGGGAATAGCCGAAGGACACCGAAGAGCACAGGGGCCCCATGTGATCCAGAGCGTCCAACGGCCGACCCGGACATGCGCAGGCGCACTATCACCAGACAGCCTGCACGGAGTAGACAGCCACAATAGGTAATACAGCACTTTGCGATCTGAGGACTTAGTAAGTGAAACAACTCTGGGCACAATACATATCGGGGCACACATAAATAATGCAAAACAGCAAATGAGAGTGCTATAGACCGGACATATATATACATGAAATGCACCAAAAATAAATAGGAGTCATTTTAATAGCAAATACAAATAGCTGCCACCAAGATCGCGTACCCAAGAATAGAAACTGAATAAATGGAAGAAACAAACATACAGTCTTATAGACCCAACACAGACATCAGTAGGGAAGATCACAAGTAATCAAAGCTGCCTACATACCCGGTAGACCTTACATATATACTATAAGTCTAGATGCCCCAGACAACTCCCTCCCCCACATATCAATGGAACACCACCAAAGCATAATACATCCACCAATGCGATACATATAGGGAAGAAGTCCATGCAGATCCACATATTGAAGGCATCCTAATCACGGGGATGATTTCCTTTGCTGGTAGGCAAGACTTGATCCAGGGGATAGGACTGCTCAGGGCAGAAACAAATCCATACGGAGTCAGCTAGTACTAAAAGAAAATAACAGCGGTTAAAAACAAAAATTAAAAACAATACTAAAAAGCAGCAACCACACCATGGCGCCACCTCAGCAACACCAATGACTATAGGAAAGGGGCATAACTGATGTTATCATTAAGACCTGCCGGCTGGACCGTGTTGAGCGTCCAAATCCACCGTGACTCAACACGGGCCAGCCGCTGGAAAGTACCCCCTCCACGGATACCCACCTCCAAAATATCAATCCCCCTAGCCCTAAGGAGGCCGGCATCACAGCCATGGAACCTTTTAAAATGGCGTGGCAGTGTTTTAAGAGTAGTAATGTCCTCCACCGCGGCCGCCGCGCCAATGCCCAATACATGCTCGCGTATACGTGTCTTAAGATGGCGAGTAGTCATGCCAACATACATCTTTTCACACGGACATGTCACCATATATATAACGTTCTTACTAAGACAGGTGATTTTCTTCTTGATTTTATATTCACGCGTACCATCAGAGCTAGAAAAAGTCATAGCCCTCTCGATGTTTGGGCATGCGACGCAGCGGCCGCAGGGAGAGCATCCCACTCGAACAGGCATAGCGTCCAGGAACGTGCCAATACCCTCGCCGGTATAATGGCTATGAACCAGCATATCCCTGAGGTTCCTAGAACGTCTAGCCGCGATGCCGGCCCTCTCAGGTAAGTAACGAGCAATGACAGGGTCCGCCAGTAGGACATGCCATGATCTCTGGAGGATCCTTTGCATCATTGGGAACTGGGAATTAAACGTAGTGACGTACCGGACAATATCATGTGCCTGTTTATCTTTATTTTGATAGAGTAGTGATTCCCTCGAAGTATGCCTCGCTCTATTGAAGGCTCTTTTAATACTACGATTGCTATGCCCTCGAGCAGCCAGGTCATTAGCCTGGCAGAGGAAATCAGCTTCTGTAGAACATAGTCTCCGCAGGTGGAGGAACTGACCCGTAGGGATAGCCTGGATGACATGGCCAGGATGTGAGGAGGAGGCGTGCAACAAAAGATTAGTAGACGTAGGCTTCCTATAAATAACAGTCTGCAGGCATCCACGAACATCACGTCTCAACGTGACATCGAGAAATTCGATGGTGTTACTATCAAATTTGAAGGTCAAAACTATATTACAAGAATTATTATTGAGGGATGTCATGAACTCCTGCAGACCATCCGTGGAACCCTGCCAGATCATCAAGACATCATCAATGTACCGCGTCCATAACAGGACGCGGCACATTGACTCAGGGCGATCTAGCAGGGGGAGGTCCCTCTCCCACAGCCCCAGGAACAGGTTAGCATAAGCAGGGGCAAAAGGAGCCCCCATAGCTGTTCCCTGGAGCTGCAGGAAGAAGGACCCCTTAAAAACAAAAAAATTGTGAGTCAGGGAAAACTCCAGTAATTTATAGATCAAATCTCTAATTTCAGCCGAAAAATTGGATGTATCCAAGAAGAATTTAATGGCTCGGAGACCGTCCTGATGCCGTATACTAGTATAGAGTGATTCGACATCAGCCGTCACTAACAGGTCACCATCCTCAAGGTGCACCCCATCAACACGTCTCAAAAGCTCACCAGTGTCCTTGAGATACGAAGGTAAACTCTCCACCAATGGTTGTATTTTAGAGTCAATCCATTGGTTGACCTTCTCGAGGTAGTTCCCTCTCCCGGAAATAATAGGACGACCAGGGGGCGTCCTCATGTCCTTGTGGACCTTGGGGAGAAGGTAGAACGTAGGGATAGTGGGATCACGTACAACCAATGCTGATGCCAATTCACTGGTAATGGTCCCCACATCCCTCGCCTCCTTAATAATAACAACAAACAAACAGATTGAGAAAACACTTGAGAACGTTGTCAAAAAGATTCAGGATACTCAATCTACTAAAATAAACCGAGATCGTCAAGATTATGAGGGCAAGAGAGTATCTATGGAGAAAAAGCAGACAGTCCGACGGTCAGATTAGACGTGTACCATCGCATACGTCAATCTCGTCTGCTAGTGACACATCCGATCGTTCGGTCTCGTCTATGACCACCAGGTCAAGAATGGCAACACGGAACCAGAGAGACTTTGTGTTCCATCCTTATAGACGGGAAGACTACTCTTCTGAGCCCAGAAAGTATAATAACAAGGTAATTAATCTCAGTTCACATTGTTTTACTGATATTGATCTCAAATTATTGGAGAAAGGTCTCTCCTTCTCTCCTGCAGCACCATTCGATGCGTTTGAGGCTGTCAAGGACCTCCATATGTTCGCCAGATCACTGGTCTTCAAGAAATATTTCTTTAATGGTAATCTGGCTGCATTATTTCCTACAGAGGAAGAACAGATAGCCCTACGCATATTAGAAGAAATGGCTGCAGAACATGATACACCTGAAGGAGGTATGATTCCTGCTTCTATTCGTCCTAAGTCGAAAAAATTTCCTCCTCTCTCCACATGTCCAAATGTGGACTTATTCGTCCAATTGGTGACCAAGGAATTTCTTAAGATTCCCCGTCACATCTATAGGGATAATTTGTCAAGGGAGGAGAGGGAGCGTCTTCGTGTCCTTCAGGACCTTGGGGATGTAGTCTTCAAACCGGCGGACAAGGGGGGCAACATGGTCATCTGGCCAAATGCCATGTATGAAAAGGGAGCCTTTCGACAACTTAATAACCGAGAGTGCTATAAGAGGCTAACGTTTAACCCCTTGTCCGCCTATGTACAACAACTTAATGTTATTATTAAGGAGGCGAGGGATGTGGGGACCATTACCAGTGAATTGGCATCAGCATTGGTTGTACGTGATCCCACTATCCCTACGTTCTACCTTCTCCCCAAGGTCCACAAGGACATGAGGACGCCCCCTGGTCGTCCTATTATTTCCGGGAGAGGGAACTACCTCGAGAAGGTCAACCAATGGATTGACTCTAAAATACAACCATTGGTGGAGAGTTTACCTTCGTATCTCAAGGACACTGGTGAGCTTTTGAGACGTGTTGATGGGGTGCACCTTGAGGATGGTGACCTGTTAGTGACGGCTGATGTCGAATCACTCTATACTAGTATACGGCATCAGGACGGTCTCCGAGCCATTAAATTCTTCTTGGATACATCCAATTTTTCGGCTGAAATTAGAGATTTGATCTATAAATTACTGGAGTTTTCCCTGACTCACAATTTTTTTGTTTTTAAGGGGTCCTTCTTCCTGCAGCTCCAGGGAACAGCTATGGGGGCTCCTTTTGCCTCTGCTTATGCTAACCTGTTCCTGGGGCTGTGGGAGAGGGACCTCCCCCTGCTAGATCGCCCTGAGTCAATGTGCCGCGTCCTGTTATGGACGCTGTACATTGATGATGTCTTGATGATCTGGCAGGGTTCCACGGATGGTCTGCAGGAGTTCATGACATCCCTCAATAATAACATAGTAACATAGTAACATAGTTAGTAAGGCCGAAAAAAGACATTTGTCCATCCAGTTCAGCCTATATTCCATCATAATAAATACCCAGATCTACGTCCTTCTACTGAACCTAATAATTGTATGATACAATATTGTTCTGCTCCAGGAAGACAAGAATAATTCTTGTAATATAGTTTTGACCTTCAAATTTGATAGTAACACCATCGAATTTCTCGATGTCACGTTGAGACGTGATGTTCGTGGATGCCTGCAGACTGTTATTTATAGGAAGCCTACGTCTACTAATCTTTTGTTGCACGCCTCCTCCTCACATCCTGGCCATGTCATCCAGGCTATCCCTACGGGTCAGTTCCTCCGCCTGCGGAGACTATGTTCTACAGAAGCTGATTTCCTCTGCCAGGCTAATGACCTAAAAAATAGGTTGGTTGCTCGAGGGCATAGCAATCGTAGTATTAAAAGAGCCTTCAATAGAGCGAGGCATACTTCGAGGGAATCACTACTCTATCAAAATAAAGATAAACAGGCACATGATATTGTCCGGTACGTCACTACGTTTAATTCCCAGTTCCCAATGATGCAAAGGATCCTCCAGAGATCATGGCATGTCCTACTGGCGGACCCTGTCATTGCTCGTTACTTACCTGAGAGGGCCGGCATCGCGGCTAGACGTTCTAGGAACCTCAGGGATATGCTGGTTCATAGCCATTATACCGGCGAGGGTATTGGCACGTTCCTGGACGCTATGCCTGTTCGAGTGGGATGCTCTCCCTGCGGCCGCTGCATCGCATGCCCAAACATCGAGAGGGCTATGACTTTTTCTAGCTCTGATGGTACGCGTGAATATAAAATCAAGAAGAAAATCACCTGTCTTAGTAAGAACGTTATATATATGGTGACATGTCCGTGTGAAAAGATGTATGTTGGCATGACTACTCGCCATCTTAAGACACATATACGCGAGCATGTATTGGGCATTGGCGCGGCGGCCGCGGTGGAGGACATTACTACTCTTAAAACACTGCCACGCCATTTTAAAAGGTTCCATGGCTGTGATGCCGGCCTCCTTAGGGCTAGGGGGATTGATATTTTGGAGGTGGGTATCCGTGGAGGGGGTACTTTCCAGCGGCTGGCCCGTGTTGAGTCACGGTGGATTTGGACGCTCAACACGGTCCAGCCGGCAGGTCTTAATGATAACATCAGTTATGCCCCTTTCCTATAGTCATTGGTGTTGCTGAGGTGGCGCCATGGTGTGGTCGCTGCTTTTTAGTATTGTTTTTAATTTTTGTTTTTAACCGCTGTTATTTTCTTTTAGTACTAGCTGACTCCGTATGGATTTGCTTCTGCCCTGAGCAGTCCTATCCCCTGGATCAAGTCTTGCCTACCAGCAAAGGAAATCATCCCCGTGATTAGGATGCCTTCAATATGAGGATCTGCATGGACTTCTTCCCTATATGTATCGCATTGGTGGATGTATTATGCTTTGGTGGTGTTCCATTGATATGTGGGGGAGGGAGTTGTCTGGGGCATCTAGACTTATAGTATATATGTAAGGTCTACCGGGTATGTAGGCAGCTTTGATTACTTGTGATCTTCCCTACTGATGTCTGTGTTGGGTCTATAAGACTGTATGTTTGTTTCTTCCATTTATTCAGTTTCTATTCTTGGGTACGCGATCTTGGTGGCAGCTATTTGTATTTGCTATTAAAATGATTCCTATTTATTTTTGGTGCATTTCATGTATATATATGTCCGGTCTATAGCACTCTCATTTGCTGTTTTGCATTATTTATGTGTGCCCCGATATGTATTGTGCCCAGAGTTGTTTCACTTACTAAGTCCTCAGATCGCAAAGTGCTGTATTACCTATTGTGGCTGTCTACTCCGTGCAGGCTGTCTGGTGATAGTGCGCCTGCGCATGTCCGGGTCGGTCGTTGGACGCTCTGGATCACATGGGGCCCCTGTGCTCTTCGGCGTCCTTCGGCTATTCCCGGTGTGTGCCGGCGTTGTGGTTGCCATGACGCTGTGCGGTGATTTCCGGTTCACGCCGTCTTACACTTCCGGGGTCGTCTCTTCTTAAATCCGTTGTTCACGTCCAGTATCTGCCCCCTGACGAAGGTGTGAGCACCGAAACGCGCGTTGGGGCGGAGGCACGTCCCCAGGAACCTCAGTCCACATTGCGGTGGGTACTATTCGGTGATATTTGCTATTGGTCGTATCATTGATTTAACTATTATTGTATTGATAGGCAGTGCTAGGTCCCGTTACACTTATACTATTCTGCACTATTTATTAGTATCCCTGGGACTGTAGCCTGTAGGTATCACCGCCGATAATCTGATTTCCCACTCCAATGGGTTTCTGCCACATATAGCCGTATTTATTATTGTTATGTTTTAGGTTTTTTCCTGGTTTAGTGCAATTTGGCTTTTATTATGATAGGCAGTATGTGATTAGTATATTATGTGGACTGTCTTCTCTGTGTACGTGCCTCCGGTTGCTTTTTCTGCAGCGTCCAGCTTGGTGGCGCCATGTTTTCATATCACTTCCCATACACCTGTGTATTTTTTATATTAATAAAGTTTATACATCTTTTGCTAATACTTTGGCCGTGAATCATCTTTTTTCTTTGTATAAATCGGGGTATGTGTTAAAGGGGGCGGGGGGCCCACTGAGACTCTTTCGCCCGGGGCCCTCGAAAACCTGGAGCCGGCCCTGGGGGCCATAATCAAAGGTGCAGAGCATATATGGCACAGCATTATAAGGAGCACCTATGGGGCCATAATCAAAGGTGCAGAGCATATATGGCACAGCATTATAAGGAGCATCTATGGGGCCATAATCAAAGGTGCAGAGCATATATGGCACAGCATTATAAGGAGCACCTATGGGGCCATAATCAAAGGTGCAGAGCATATATGGCACAGCATTATAAGGAGCACCTATGGGGCCATAATCAAAGGTGCAGAGCATATATGGCACAGCATTATAAGGGGCATCTATGGGGCCATAATCAAAGGTGCAGAGCATATATGGCACAGCATTATAAGGAGCACCTATGGGGACATAATCAAAGGTGCAGAGCATATATGGCACAGCATTATAAGGGGCATCTATGGGGCCATAATCAAAGGTGCAGAGCATATATGGGGCACAGCATTATAAGGAGCATCTATGGGGCCATAAAGGTGCAGAGCATATATGGCACAGCTTTATAAGGAGCATCTATGGGGCCATAATCAAAGGTGCAGAGCATATATGGCACAGCATTATAAGGGGCATCTATGGGGCCATAATCAAAGGTGCAGAACATTATATATGGCACAGCATTATAAGGAGCATCTATGGGGCCATAATCAAAGGTGCAGAGCATATATGGCACAGCATTATAAGGAGCATCTATGGGGCCATAATCAAAGGTGCAGAGCATATATGGCACAGCATTATAAGGAGCATCTATGGGGCCATAATCAAAGGTGCAGAGCATATATGGCACAGCATTATAAGGAGCATCTATGGGGCCATAATCAAAGGTGCAGAGCATATATGGCACAGCATTATAAGGGGCATCTATGGGGCCATAATCAAAGGTGCAGAGCATATATGGCACAGCTTTATAAGGAGCATCTATGGGGCCATAATCAAAGGTGCAGAGCATATATGGCACAGCATTATAAGGAGCACCTATGGGGCCATAATCAAAGGTACAGAGCATTATATATGGCACAGCATTATAAGGAGCATCTATGGGGCCATAATCAAAGGTGCAGAGCATATATGGCACAGCATTATAAGGAGCATCTATGGGGCCATAATCAAAGGTACAGAGCATTATATATGGCACAGCATTATAAGGAGCATCTATGGGGCCATAATCAAAGGTGCAGAGCATGTATGGCACAGCATTATAAGGAGCATCTATGGGGCCATAAAGGTGCAGAGCATATATGGGGCACAGCATTATAAGGAGCATCTATGGGGCCATAATCAAAGGTGCAGAGCATATATGGCACAGCATTATAAGGAGCATCTATGGGGCCATAATGAACGGTGCAGAGCATTCTATATGGCACAGCTTTATAAGGAGCATCTATGGGGCAATAATGAACGGTGCAGAGCATTCTATATAGCACAGTTGTATATGGAGCATCTATGGGGCAATAATGAACGGTATGGAGCATCTATTTTTATTTTTGAAATTCACCGGTAGCTGCTGCATTTTCTACCCTAGGCTTATACTCGAGTCAATAAGTTTTCCCAGTTTTTTGTGGCAAAATTAGGGGGGTCGGCTTATACTCGGGTCGGCTTATACTCGAGTATATACGGTAACTTTATTCTTTCATGAGTTATTTCCAAGTTTATGACCACTTATAAAATGTGTTCAAAGTGCTGCCCACTGTGTTGGATTGTCAATGCAACCATCTTCTCCCACTCTTGACACACTGATAGCAACACCACAGAAGAAATGCTAGCCCAGGCTTCCAGTATCCGTTGATTCAGATGCTGCATATCTTGTATCTTCACAGCATAGACAATTGCCTTCAGATGACCCCAAAGATAAAAGCCTAAGTGGGTCAGATCAGGAGACCTTGGTGGCCATTCAACTGGCCCATGACGACCAATCCACTTTCCAGGAAACTGTTCATGTAGGAATGCTCGGACCTGACACCCATAATGTGGTGGTGCACCATCAAAGTTTTTTCTACTATGTATATATATATATGTATAGCTTTGTCACAATAGAAGGAAGGGGGCCCAGACACATTTCTTGCACAGGGGCCCCAAGCTGTCAGTGTCCGCCCCTGCTCAAGGGTTGGGGAACTTTGAAGTAATCAGAAGGCATAGCATGCCAGGATTAAAGGGGATGCTCTAATTTGATAACCCGACACCATCACCCATAGTCTTGTAGCCATAACAGAGGGCCCCTGAAGTTTTCGAGTTCAAACAGCTAAGGTAGAGAAATAAGTGCAGCAACAAAGTTTGAACAAAGTGACTTAACCATTAATAGTCAGCTATCAGCCAAAAACTGAAGGTTCTTCCTCCAGAAGTGGCCTTATGTCATCACAAACAGGAACAAGAGTCAAACTTCTATGTTTGTTGCAATAATCATTGTGATAAGCAACTGCTTGACATCAAAGCTAATCTTCGCTCCGTTTTTCTTGGTTTGCTGCCTAGATTTATGAAATCATGTCCCTAGACCTTTCAAAGCCCATGAGGACACACACCTGTGTCAATTGTTATTCAAGACTCTAGGCTTGTGCTTAACCTGCTTTCATTCCTGCATACTTCACTTGATCTGTCCTGCTGCCTCCAAAACTCCTATGTCTCCTCTGACCCCTATGTCTGCCATGTCCTTACCCCCCATGTCCTATCGTGCCAGCAGCACCAACACCTGGAGTCCGTGTACCGACACTTACAATTTGTGACAATTTGTCATTTGTTTTTACTCATGGTTTGTCAGAGTTGTTCTTGTAAACTTTAGAATGCTGGTCAAAATGAGGAAACCAGAATTAAGATGAAATTCTGGGCATAATTATAAAGCTCTGTAGACACATAAGATGATACCAGCACTGAACACTTTAAACAGTTGTTTATCCCTATAATTCTTTTGCTGCAAATAGCTGACAATTGTATAAAACAGCGAAAGGACTAAAGCTCATCTACACCACGTTTATACAGGCATGTTGCACTTCTGATGCACACAGATCCATCGGTAACAGATCAATTTATGCGAATGTCATTGCTCTCGTCAGCACATCTCTACTTTCCAAATTTGCAATTTTTTGGGGAGATTAAATGTAATTGTATTGTATATTATATATATCCAGGAAAATGCATAAAGAGAAAAACTGTGAAAGCAAGAAATATGAAAAGGGTCTTCCATGTGAGAAAATTCAATGATCAGTCTCGGGTTGCTCCTCGACAATCACTTCATAAGTAATTATATTGGGCTGTCATTCTTATAACATTTCCACTGGAGATTTGCCAAATACACCAAATAAAGTATAAATCATTCAAGGGGCAGTCTCCTAAATCTGGAACAATCTGTCCTACATCCAAATCACTTACTTTGAGTAAATAAATTAGAACAAACTGAAGCAGCACCATCATTTCTGGAAACATAACTCCTAAATCATCCTGCTTTTGTTTCTTAGAGTTGAAATTTTAACCACAAACTTCCTCACTATTAATATCTAAAATTACCAAAAGGTACGAACTGGAATATAAACTGGTGTGCATGCAGCATGTAAAGGCACGTTCACACTGGCGACTAAACAGAAAAAAACTGAAAAATAATGATTAAATACCCTATAGTAAATAAGTAAATAGCATAGTGCATGAAAATAATATTCGGTATTTAGGCAACATGTTCTTTGATTGGAAAAGAATGTGATCCCGCCTCGTCACGGGGACCGTAATTGGGACAGCCCTAACTCTAATATTAAAAACTCTACCATTTGTCAAGTGATGTGCATGTAGATAAGGGCTTAGAGGGACTGAGCCCAACTAGTGGAACCACAACCAAGGGAGACCAGATCACTAATATCCCAGTTCATACCTTTTATCTTTTAGTCAGACACCACTGCTGCTGCTGCTCTTTCATATGGTGGACTACACTTTTCTCATACCCCAAGATCAGACAACAGAGCAGGTGGAGGCGTTGGCCTGCTCCTTTCACCCAAATGTACTTTCCAAGTTATCCCCCAAGTACCCTCACTTGTCTTCCCTTCCTTTGAGGTCCATGTGGTCAGACTCTACGTCCCCTTCTCCATGCGAGTGGCGGTGGTGTATCGTCCTCCCGGCCCCTCTCATCAGTTCCTGGATCACTTTGCCACTTGGCTTCCACACTTTCTCTCTTGTGACACCCCCACCCTTATCATGGGTGATTTCAACATCCCCATTGCCTCTCCCCTCTCCCCATCTGCTTCTCACCTTTTATCTCTATCCTCCTCTTTTGGCCTCTCACAGCATACTAACTCTCCAACACATGAAGATGGAAACTCCCTTGACTTGGTCTTCTCCCGACTTTGCTCAGTGGATGATTTCACAAACTCCCCTCTCCCGCTCTCTGACCACAACCTTCTTTCATTCTCTATCAAGAACTGCCATCCTGCTCAGGTCACCCCCACTTTCCACACTTATAGAAACATACAGGCCATTAACACCCAGAAACTTATGAAGAACTTGCAGTCCTCATTGGCCCCTATCTCCTCCATCTCATGTCCTGATTCTGCATTGAAGCATTACAATGAAACCCTGCAAAGTGCTCTGGATGAAGCTGCTCCTCCTATACATAAAACAACTCGGCACAGATGGCAACAACCGTGGCACACGCTGCAAACACGTTTCATGCAGCGGTGCTCCAGGTGCGCAGAACGTCTGTGGAGAAAATCTAATCTACCCGAAGATTTCATCCATTATAAGTTCATGCTAAAGACATACAATTCTGCCCTTCACCTCTCCAAACAAACCTACTTCAACACCCTCATCACCTCCCTGTCCAATAACCCTAAACGTCTCTTTGACACGTTCCAGTCCCTACTCAACCCAAGAGAGCAGGCCCCAACCACGGATCTCCGTGCTGACAATCTGGCCAATTACTTCAAAGAAAAAATTGACCACATTCGACAGGAAATCATCTCCCAATCTCTTCATACCATGCACTGTCCTCCCTCCCCCACTGCATCTAGTTCACTCTCTGACTTTGAAGCAGTTACAGAAGAAGAAGTAAGCAGGCTCCTTGCATCTTCTCACCCGACCACTTGCACCAGTGACCCCATTCCATCACATCTCCTCCAGTCCCTTTCCCCGGCTGTCACCTCTCACCTAACAAAAATATTCAACCTTTCCCTCACTTCCGGTATTTTTCCCTCCTCATTTAAGCATGCCATCATACATCCATTACTTAAAAAACCATCCCTCGATCAAAACTGTGTCGCTAATTATAGACCTGTCTCTAATCTTCCCTTCATCTCTAAACTCCTCGAACGCCTGGTCCACTCCCGTCTTACCCGCTATCTCTCAGATAACTCTCTTCTCGACCCTCTTCAATCTGGCTTCCGCTCTTTACACTCTACTGAAACTGCCCTCACTAAAGTCTCTAATGACCTACTAACAGCTAAATCTAATGGTCACTACTCCATGCTAATTCTCTTGGATCTCTCTGCAGCATTCGACACTGTGGATCATCAGCTCCTCCTCACTATGCTCCGCTCCATCGGCCTCAAGGACACCGTTCTCTCCTGGTTCTCCTCCTATCTCTCTGACCGATCCTTCACTGTATGTTTTGCTGGTTCCTCCTCCTCTCACCTTCCCCTTACTGTTGGGGTTCCTCAAGGATCAGTCCTAGGCCCTCTTCTCTTCTCGTTGTATACTGCCCCTATTGGACAAACAATCAGTAGATTTGGTTTCCAGTACCATCTCTATGCTGACGACACCCAATTATACACTTCTTCTCCTGATATCACACCAACCTTTTTAGAAAACACCAGTGATTGTCTTACCGCTGTCTCTAACATCATGTCCTCCCTCTATCTGAAACTAAACCTGTCAAAAACTGAACTCCTCGTATTCTCTCCCTCTACTAACCTACCTTTGCCTGACATTGCCATCTCCGTATGCGGTTCCACCATTACTCCAAAGCAACATGCCCGCTGCCTTGGGGTCATCCTTGATTCTGACCTTTCATTCACCCCTTACATCCGATCACTGGCTCGCTCTTCTTACCTGCATCTCAAAAACATTTCTAGAATTCGCCCTTTTCTTACTTTCGACTCTGCAAAAACTCTGACTGTTTCACTTATTCATTCTCGTCTGGACTATTGTAACTCTCTACTAATCGGCCTCCCTCTTGCAAAACTCTCCCCTCTCCAATCTGTCCTGAATGCTGCAGCCAGGATCATATTCCTCACCAACCGTTACACCGATGCCTCTACCCTGTGCCAGTCATTACACTGGCTACCCATCCACTCCAGAATCCAGTACAAAACTACTACCCTCATCCACAAAGCACTCCATGGCTCAGCACCACCCTACATCTCCTGCCTGGTATCAGTCTACCACCCTACCCGTGCCCTCCGCTCCGCTAATGACCTCAGGTTAGCATCCTCAATAATCAGAACCTCCCACTCCCGTCTCCAAGACTTTACACGTGCTGCGCCGATTCTTTGGAATGCACTACCTAGGTTAATACGATTAATCCCCAATCCCCACAGTTTTAAGCGTGCCCTAAAAACTCATTTGTTCAGACTGGCCTACCGCCTCAATGCATTAACCTAACGATCCCTGTGTGGCCTATTTATAATAAAAAAAAAAAAAAAAAAAAACAGGTTCCTCGCATCATGTTCTCATACACTTTATGCAGTATTAGCCCTCTGTGTCTGTACTGTTACATACTTAGGCAGGTAACTGGTTCATGCAGCTTTACATGAACACCTGAGCCTTACACTATAGCTGGTCCGAATAACTAAAGCAATTGTTACCATCCACCTCTCGTGTCTCCCCTTTTCCCCATAGATTGTAAGCTTGCGAGCAGGGCCCTCACTCCTCTTGGTATCTATTTTGAACTGTGATTTCTGTTATGCTATAATGTCTATTGTCTGTACAAGTCCCCTCTAGAATTTGTAAAGCGCTGCGGAATATGTTGGCGCTATATAAATAAAAATTATTATTATTATTATTATTATTATCTGTTTGCATCATGTGTATATAAAGGTGTGGCCGGTCTGCCTTTCTTTTGAGCTGGGCATTATTATATCGGAAAGGGTGCAGGAACACACTGCGTTGCATACACTAGTGACCAGTCTGGACTGGTATTCTATGTGCTCTACCGTATGGAGGGCGAGAACACAGACAGTTCCTTTACTCCTTCCATTATGGAGATTCTGCCATTGCTGAAAACCTGCCAGATCTAAGGCTACGTTCACATTTGCGTTGTTGGGTGCAGCGTCGGCGACGCAATGCAACCAACAACGCAAATACACAATGCTGCGTTTTGCGACGCATGCGTTGTCATAAGACCTTATTGATCAAGACTTTTGGCGCAGGGAAAACGCTACAAGTAGCGTCCTCTGCGCCCTGTCTTGTGCGTCTATATGACACATGCATCGTAAAACGCAGTATAACGCATACCGGCGCATGTCCATGCGTGTCCCATGTTAAAGATAAGGGCGCATGACGCATGCGTTGGTATGCGTCGACGACGCTGCGCCCCAAGGCGCAAATGTGAACGTAACTTAGGTAGGATGCAAGGTTGGCATTTAAAAATGAAAAAACTGTTTTGCTTGCACCATCTCTCCCTGCATTAGCAGTCCCCTATAGACTGTAGTGACAAGCCTTTGTGCTCCAGTCCATTCACTATAGTACCCGGCACAGTGATGACCATACTAGTATCGATGAGCTTTCTACTGCAGTTCAACCCATTCAAGTGAAATGGTAGCTATTGAGCTACGGTACAGGGCCAAGCCTCATTGGCATAGACAGTACTGCAGTGAAGGGTTTTAAATCTGGGAAAGTACCTTTTAATAAATTAAAAAATAAACAAAAAAACACTATTCCTGAGATGCAAAAATGGTTGGCTACAATCCCTGCAACACAAAAAATGATGCTATAGCAGAGAGGGAGTTCCAGTACTTAATCACTCTAGAAATAACTTTTGATATTTGGAATTGGAGATAAAGATGTTTGGGCCAGGCTCTAAGCTTCTCTCTCCTATGGCATGGATTCTACTGTGATTTGCAAAAAATCACAACACAAAATGCATTTAACCAGAACACGTGACCTCATCTTTGCTACATAATGCGGGCTCACTGGGTTAGGTGGATCCTCTAAGCCCAAAGTTTATGTAGGCACACGGGCTATGGGTATCCGTGCTGCAGGCGGGTGCACCCTGGAAACCGCATGCAGAATCATACAAAGGCAAACTAACAGTCTTAATGAAGTCCTGGAAGCTGCAAATGGACAGGAGATGTCCTGGAAGCCACAGGCAGACATGAAGCAGGGTTACTGGAACCACAGTCAAACAGATGAAGTCCTGAAGACTACTGACAGGAAGCAGGTTTGCTGGAAGCTGCAGAAAAAGAGGTGAAGTCCTGGAAACCACTGGCAGGTAGTGGAGTTACAGGAAGCCGCAGACAAACAGGGAAGTCCTGGAGATCACTGACAGGTACTGTGAACAGACAAAAGAGTTACTTACAAGTTTTAATACCATGGACCAAGTGTGTGTCTTGGAAGGACTTATAAAGGCCTAGGAAATTTAACATATGGGAGCATAAGAAAGTCTAGGGGACTGGGGTTAGGGAAGCAAAGCACAGTCCCGGGACAGAAGAAATATTGGATCCGCGTAGGATGAAACACATAGGGTGGGCTGCACTGCTGGAGTAAATTCATTCTTCAACAATGATGATGATAATAACATTTTTTATTCACATGCATTTCAACACTGTACTGGCATCTTGATTAAGTAAAAAAAAAATTTCCACCTGATCAAAACGCTGGTAAGGTGTTGAAACGTGCATAAAAAAACATTATCATCATCACTGTTGAAGAATCGATTTACTCCAGCAGCACAGCCCACCCTACCTGGATCCAACTGGATCCAATATTTCATCCACTAGCTACGGAGCAGCAGCATCTGTTATTCTTCATGCCTAGGGAGGGGTTGTGTCTGTCACGTCCACCAGGTGAGCATAACCAGCACTTACCCACACTCCATCTATGGGGTATCACCCTATTGTGCGCTCTGCTCCCTACATCAATACTTATTTATTCTTTACTGAGAAAGCAGAGCATGAAATTCAGACCAAATGTTTTAATCCACTTACATTCCTGGTACTCAGTTAAATCATTATAAATGTTACTTACTTACTGTGGAATGTCAACCATTTCACAGATCTTGGCGTTATCTGCTCAAATATTTTCCACTCGACTCTGATACAACTAATAAATGTATGACCTGATAGGCTGACATGTCAGGTGGCTGATGTTTATGTTGTGGATTTATATTGGATCTAAGCTGAATTTTACGATTTGCATTAGGTATAAGGCATAACATTTGTGCTTGTGGAGAGTGACATACCGGCTCTGTCATGCCAACGTAAGGAGGCTTGTTCGCTTTGCAGTACTCCTCTGGGAAATTAAATATGCAAATTGCCTCTTCAGAGAAGAAGAAGACTAAAACTCTATAGCGCCACTTGTTGGAAGCAGCAATTCTACATGTCACTATAAACTTTTTAACAAGCCTTGAAATATGACTTGTTGGAAGCAGTGATCCTATAAGTCACTATCAACCATTTAATGAGCCTTGAAATATGAAACAATACCTCTTACACCTCAGTCCAGAGCTTCTCACCTAGCCAAATCTGATCTTATGCTTTGCACTGATGAGGGGCAGTCGGCAGCCTTCTTCCTCCGTAAAGCCTTGCCCACTGCCTCACCTCTTCCTTCAGCTCCGCCTACGTCTGCATGTGTTCTGTGTACCCTATCTTTAACATTTGAAGCTGTGTCAACCGCAGCAAAATCCTAGCATGTTGCGTTTGACACAGGTCTCCGCAGCGTCAAGACAACGCATGCGAAGGCATCCGCATACATTCGCATGGCCTGCGTACCCAATGTTAAACATAGGGTATGCAGAACGCATGCAGACGTAGGCGGAGCTGACGCCAGAGGTGTGGCAGTGGGCGGGGCTTCACGGAGGAAGAAGGCTTTTAGCCGCAGCCCTGCCAAACGCTAGTTTGAAGCCTGCCTAATATAGCTCTACCCTGCTTATTGTTAGAATCTGTTTAGTTTGTGACTATCCCCCATTTTCTTGTGGAGTTCTGGCTGCTGGCCTTTTTCCTCTGGTGCTGGGTTTGTCTTGGGTCAGGTGTTTGTATCACTCTTTATTAACCAGCACCTGTCTCCCAGTCCTTGCTGGACAACAGTGTTAATCTGCTTCAGCTCTAGCTTGGTGCTTTGCTTTGTCTTCTGTGTGTGTTATTTGTGCAGTACTGGTACCTCTGGTTTTACTAGCCTTAGTTTCTGTTTTCTATTGGTTTCTGCAGCCTTCTCTGTGTTTTCTATTAGGAGGTTACCTGTTTTTGTACCCAGTCCTTAGTTCTTTTAGGGTACCCCTTCCCCTTATCTATAGGTCTTTTCTTGAGATTAACCTAGGATTATCGGTGGGTCTATTTGCAAGGAATGGGTCTCCCACTTCATCGTAGGGTTTCAGCCTAGTCATAATGCAGGGTCAGTTTTCCCCCTTCTACCTTAGTCCTGTGTTGCAGATCCGTAACACTTATGTGTAAGTGTAATGTGTATTTATCTGTGTAATATGTATCTGTGTAATGTATATATATTTCTTAAATCTGCATAACTAATCATATGCTAAATATTTGCAAGGCAAATTTATGTATGAGATAGCCAAGATGATAAAATGATGGTAGTCTCATGTTCAAAGCAGTAGTGGATGGTGAGATATGGAGCCTGAAAATCAAAAGTTGAAAACATTGTTACCCTTTTGCTCATCATTGTATGTGTGTAATTTTTATTCATATTTTGCATAATATGCGTGTGATTTTAATATGTTTTGTATTTGTGTAGTATTTATGTAATACATGTGTGTGTAATGTGTATATACATGTGTGATATGTATGATGCTGCTACATAATAAGCCTTTGTATGTATGGGTTTTTTATTCTGTAAAGTAGTAAGTCATTTTTTTTGTGATTTATTGGGAAATCTGGTCATTTTGGCTTTCACTGGCCCAGTATAAGTCAGCATGCCTTTTTTTGTGTGGTGTAAAATAATGTAGGAGATTACACTAATCTGTACAAAGGTATACAGTAAAATAAAGTATGCCACGCAATATGTGTTTTTGTATAATTGGACCCTACTTGTGATGTTTCCAACTATATGTCAATAGAGTGGCCCACTCTTCAGCTGAGAGATCCACCTGACAAATGCTCTGGGTGTAGCCTCCAAACTTGATGTCAGCAAAGTCATTTGTATCTTACCAGGAAAGGCAAACCAGTTTCATTACACTGTAAGAATTAAAATTTAGCATCAGAGACAATCCCATTCCCACCACCTTTCCCTGATCTCCAACCTCCCACCCCTGTACGTTTTGACCAAATAGGTTTGGCATAAAGTTAGTCATATGTCTCAGATTTTAGACACTTTTCAAATGTATTTGCCACATATGATTGGTCTATGAAGGCTGATACTGCATTATTCTCATCTAATGGTCCTCAAATCGAAGAACATTTCAGTAGCAACAAAGATGGCTCGTACATAGTTTGATCTTTTCTGTGGTAGCATACAGATGTGAAACCTGGACGATAAAGAAACCAGACAGAAAAAAAATTGACGCCTTCAAAATATTCTGCTGGAGAAAGATGTTATCAATACCATGGATGGCATGAAGAACAAGTAAATCAATTTTGGAACGAACAATTCAAGCCAGACATGTCACTCATAGCAAGGATCACCAAGCTATGTCATGCAACTACTTTAGACACATCATACGAAGGTAGCAATCACTGGAGGACATCAATAGAATAAATGGAACAAGGCGAAGAGGAAGACCAGCAACCCGATGGCTTGATACCATCAAATAGCGAGAACACTTTGGTGGACCTATATAGGTTTGCATAAGATCGAACTTCCTATAGATCATTCATCCATCATGTTGCCATGGCTGAAGATCGAGACAAAGGCCATATACAAAAAAAAACAACAAACCAATGGCTATAAATTACAGCAGGCAGAACGCAAGAAGTTATAACAGTCCGACCTAGTGGACCAAGCTCTATATCTCATCATGCGTATTTGAATTAAAAATGACTGAAGCTTTATCTAAAAAAGGTAACATGCTAAACATGCATGCACCAAGCACTGCAAAGATTATGATAGTAAATGGGAGAGAAGACCAACTGGCTTATAGCTATTTTAAAAGCAAAAATGTAACATATTGTCTTTTGTGAGACAATACCAGTGACCCTTCTGGATAATCTGAGTCTTCTCTTCCACCTCATTCTAGTCTTCATTGTTTCCACCAGCATCAATTCAGTTTAGAGCAATCATGTCAAAGAATTCTATGTGATTGTTTTGACTGGGTAACTAAGATTAAGAGCACTCTTCTTTCAAGTTTAATTATATGACATGACAAGAACCTAACATCAGTGCAGGTACGGAAATGTCAAGATGCTTTGCTTTTCTAAGCTATCATTTCATCCTAACTCCTCTTCTCTGTGGTCCTTATGCTTCTGTATTACATTGGTAGGGCTCCTACTCACTTGCGAGCAACTCGGATGAGTCTCGCATGTTAAAACCCTGCTCTGCTGCCGGCACTCAGATCGGAGAGTGCGGCCGCATAGGACTGCCGGGTGCAGTGCCAGGTATTGCTGTGCGAGACTCATCCGCATCTCGCGCAAGTGATTAGGAGCCCATACAAAGACAATAGTATTCTGACAGCCTCAAGCGCACCTATGAGTTTCAGGTATAATGCACAGGGGTATTCTGACTTCTTCAGATTTGGGCCAAGGAGCATATTACTTAAAATAGAGAAATACATGTTACTTACCTAATAAATCTGCAACCATTATATCACCACTGCTCCTATGCTGCCCCACTGTACTGTTCTGCAGCAATGATGTCGTTCAACACCTACATGACTGTTAAAGCCAACCACCAGCCTCAGCAGTCATTTGCTGTGCAATGAAACATCATAGATGCTAGCAGGTACATGAATAAATGTAGAGAGGGGAGCTAAGGCTTTCACGCACATTAGTGCAAAGTTTGCCAAATCACCCCATTTCTGTTGGACGGGCCCAATATCTAATGGGGACCTCCCAACTCTTTCCTGATAGATGAAGGTAGGAGAAGACTTAAGCATCTTGAATTTCAGTGGCACTTTGGTTTTGTAAAGGAAGAAAACAGCCACCAAAGATGTCTGACTGCAACTTATTCCTCTCTCCCCACAGAAAATAAATGCACAATAAGATGGGGGATGGAAGATCAGGAGTAGAAAGCTGACTGACAAACGAGTGTCCCGCTTACAGACTTTGAAGGCATATGGGCACCTAAAGCCACTAGTATTCACTTTCGGTAGTGGATTATTTCTGCTGAACAGCTATTAAATGTCTATGGCCATCTTAAGAAAAACATGTAATCTGTGTCCTTCTTTAGTATTGGAAATTTGCACTAGTTTATTGCTCTGGCTCATATTACAATTACTACTACAGCCGTGGACTCAAGAGCACGCGTACCTTAAGTTTGTAAGTAAGGCAATGTGAGCAAACATTGTCAAAAATATTATTATTATTATTATTATTATTATGTATATAGCACCATTAATTCCATGGTGCTGTAAAGGGGTTACATACAGAGTTATAGATATCATTTACAGTAAACAAATTTACAGTGATGGCAGACTGGAACAGAGTGGAGAGGACCTTGTCCTTGCGGACTTACATTCTATGGGATAGTGGGGAAGAGGCAGAAGGTAGGGGCGAGGCAGCGGCTCTGGCGATGGCGAGGTGGCAGAATGGTTATTGCGGGCTGTAGGCTTTCTTGAAGAGATGGGTTTTCAGGTTCCATCTGAAGGAGCCGAGGGTGGTCAATAGGGTTGAGCGACCTTTACTTTTATAGGATCGGGTCGGGTTTCACGAATCCCGACTTTTTCAAAAGTCGGGTCGAGTGAAATCGGCCGATCCTATAAAAAAGTCGGGGTCGGCCGAAACCCAATGCAGTGCATTGGGTTTCCATGGTTCCCAGGGTCTGAAGGAGAGGAAACTCTCCTTCAGGCCCTGCGATCCATATTTTAGTGTAAAATAAAGAATTAAAATAAAAAATATCGCAATACTTACCCTCTGACGCGCCCTGGTACTAACCGGGAACCTTCCTCCTTCGAATCAGCCCTTCCAGGACCTTGCGGTGACGTCGCGGTGACGTCGCGGTTTGTGATTGGTCGCGCAGCCGCCCATGTGACCGTTCGCGCGACCAATCACAAGCCGCGACGTCACCGAAGGTCCTGGAAGGGCTGATTCTTAGGAAGGAAGGCTGCCGGAAAGAAGCAGGGCGCGTCCGAGGGTGAGTATATTCCTATTAGGTATATACTCACCCTCGGACGCGCCCTGCTTCTTTCCGACAGCCTTCCTTCCTAAGAATCAGCGCTTGCAGGACCTTCGGTGACGTCGCGGTGACGTCACGGCTTCTGATTGGTCGCGCGAGCGGTCACATGGGCGGCCGCGCGACCAATCACAAGCCGCGACGTCACCGCAACGTCACCGCAAGGTCCTGGAAGCGCTGATTCGAAGGAGGAAGGTTCCCGGTTAGTACCAGGGCGCGTCAGAGGGTAAGTATTGCGATATTTTTTATTTTAATTCTTTATTTTACACTTAAATCTGAATTCCGATACCAATTCCCGATATCTTAAACATATCGGGAATCGGTATCGGAATTCCGATTCCAGATTCAAAAGATCGCCGACTTCATGGCCGACCCCACACAGGGGTCGGGTCGGGTTTCATGAAACCCGACCTTGCCAAAAGTCGGCGACTTTTGAAAATTTTCGACCCGTTTCGCTCAACCCTAGTGGTCAATAGTCGGACGTGTTGAGGCATGGAATTCCAGAGGATGGGGGATATTCGGGAGAAGCCTTGGACGCGGATGTGTGAGGAACGAATAAGTGTGGAGGAGAGTAGGAAGTCTTGGGAGGATCGGAGATTACGTGAGGGAAGATATTGGGAGATTAGTTCAGAGATATAGGGAGGGGACAGGTTGTGCATGGTTTTGTAGATCAGTGTTAGTAGTTTGAACTGGATTCGTTGGGGAACTGGGAGCCAGTGGAGGGATTTGCTGTAAAGTATTGGTAGATACCCAGCATGGGAAACACAATACAACAATGCACAAGATGTCTGTCCAACTGACTGACCAAGAACATTTTTCTCAGAAACGAGGCCCCAAAGCATTTTCTACTAAACAAAATCTTATGGGCTGCTTGAGCTCTAAAAAAAGGAGGAACCAATATATCTGAGGAGACTTTCTAGGAAGTCAATACATTATCTTATATGAACATACCATAATCTATTTGGAATTATAGAAGTGAAGCATTTGCTTGGAGTAATTAATGGGATTATAATGCTTGTCTTATATATTATGATTTTGCTTATATAGCGTCATCATATTCAACAGCACTTTATAGACATCATCATCTCTGTCCCCATTGGGGCTCACAATCCACATTCCCTATCAGTATGTCTTTGGAGTGTGGGAGAAAAGCGGAGAACTGGAGGAAACCCACGCAAATATGAGGAGAACAGAGTCTAGTAGCATTAAATGAACTTACAACTTCAGGGATTTATATTTTTAGTGATTATATCATCTTTTTCTTTCTTTTACTTCTTTTTTTTCAAACATTTCATCTATCATTAAATTCTTTAGTGGTGTATTAGGGAGTAAAGGGAGTAAGGAAATTCCATAGCATGAACAGTTCTCGAAGTGAGAGGAGGAGGTGATGAGTGAGGTTGAGAGGTAAAAGTGATTAACATTTAGACGTGTTTATAGGATAAGTAGAAGAAATTGACTAACTTCTGTGTCTTTACGAGCCCTTGAAAAAAGAGACACATTTCATTTATTTTCTGTAGTGTGTGATAAGGTTGGAAACTGGTTTGGATTGAATAACATTACAAGGCAGCATGCTTGTCAAGGCAAAATGGGAGTAGCAATTTTCAACAATTGAAATGCCAAGTTATAGAACACCGCCATTGAACGCTGTGACAACAGTACCAACAACTGTGGTTCAACAGTTGGTACTGGTGCTTTCAGAAGGCAAAATAGCACAGGAGAAGGCATGGTAAGAATCTGAAGCCTCAAGTTCAGTGATGTCTATCATTAGGGTCTCAATCGTTACGGTACAAAATTTAATCAATAAATTAGATCCACTACTTTCATCATGATCAGGCGTGACTTTATCATAGAGGCAGACCATTAGGATGTCAACGGGACTCTTAAAAAAAGAGGGTGCCAAGCTCTGGTTGGTCCTATACACTATGTTGTAAGGTGGCAAGAACCTGTCCTGGACTCCCTCAAAAGTCCTTCATTGTTGTTTTTTTTGCACAGGTTGGTAGAGAATTAGGTCATGAAAGGTTTCTGGACTGGGGGCAGAACAACCAACAAGTGGCCCTTCTATCCTAGTTGGAAAACTCTTTCCAATAATGAGCGTCATAATTTTAATCTTTGCATTGGTACTACTCATCTTTTGTGTATGCTACTGAATAAAGAAAAGGAAGGAAAATGGGATAAAATAAAGTAAAAATTTAGGAAAACATTTGCAATATTTATCATGCAACTGATACTAGTATCAAAATAGTTGTGTAGGACCAACACATATACATTTTTCACTATTCAGGTGATGTGCTTGCACTTTTTGATGCAATCACCGTAACATACATGTTCAAAAAAAATTACATTCTACTAGCACATCGGTAACAATGCTACCATCAAACAAGAGAATTGCCCGGTGGATATTTTCTGCAAGGCCATTTCAGCCTACAGGTAATCTGGGGTTTATGATTATTTTATGACGAGTGGAATTCTTGTCATCATATTCATCACACAATATGTAAAAGCCAAGACTGGCCAGAATTTAGGACAATCGCGAGACAATGAAAGATTTTCATCAGATTTTGTGTCCACACTAAGAACACTAATTAAAACACTGGAGAATATTTGCTCTCTATAGAGAAATATCTTGCTGCGGACAGACTGAGGCAGCTACATACTAGATGCTCTGTAGTTTGTTCTATTACCGGTCACACTACTTTAATAAAATATTTACGACGAATCTTCGAACCATGAGCTGGGAATGTATACAGTTCCAACAATGATGGATGACTCTAGGGCCTTCATCCAGATTTACTAGTAAAGATTTAACTTACTTTAAGATGTATGTAGAATTTATGGCATAACCTTTTCAGCCACCCCTTGTCAGAGTATGGCAGCAGTTTATTCTGTATAGATTTATGGCCATAGTCTATGGGGCCACAGGGTCAAGGTGAGGCTTCATACACAAAGTACATTTACCATACGGTTAGTAATTCCTTAAGTACCGGGGCTCTTGCAGTCCTGTCGCTACTCATCTCAATTATATGAGATTTCTGACATGTATACAGTGTGACGGATGATGAAACCGCTCAGTCTCGTGGTAGAACTCCCCTGGAAGTGAAGGTTCTACCTGAGGATCAGAATATATTGCTGCAAGCTCTTCATATAGCAGAGGCAACTCTCTAGCTGTTGGGAAACTACAACTCTCACAGGTTGGATGCACTGGTTTATAGTAGTAAAACTACAGAAGATACTTTAAAAGGATGATTTTACTATAGAAAATAGTGGTATGGCTGTATGGGTGGTAAAACAATAAGAAAAATGATACATGTCTTGCAGTAATCTGATGTGCCATCATTGAGAAATTAAAGGCTTTGTACCAAGATGTGATAGGAGATAACATACTAGGACCTCCAACAATCTTGAACCCGGAGGTCTGAAGAGCTCCGTCTAAATCGATTGGAGGCTGTGCTCCAACCAATTTCAATGGGCATGCTGGAGATAGATGCATGCTGTGCACTCCCACTGAAAGTGATTGGAGTGGAGGTGCACATGCAAAGTGTCCGCACCATTCAGTCTGGGCTCTTATGAGCCCCATTCCCAATATTTGGATTGCCAGTGATCAGGGGTGAACGTATCATCGGTGCAAACTATGCGGTTGCGCAGGGGCCCAAAAGGTAAAGGGGCCCAAGAGGTAAAGGGGCCCATTTGCATCTCCATAGCAGGTGGAGCTGATGAGCTATTTGGCTGCAAAGGGTCCTTATATTGTTCTTGCATAGAGTCCCTCTTCTGGCTGGTCCACCAGTACTATGGATAGGTGTTAGCTTAATATCTTGGTACAAAGCCTTTAAGCTTTGAAGCCACTCAAAGATCTTCCTCAAAATACATTTGGGGTATCTCAATGTACTCCTGGAGCATTGACATGCCCCAGATGTTCCTCTAGGCTGCTTCAAAGCTTGATTTCTCAGTATTAGCACATCAGATTCCTAAAAGTATCATGTTTGTGGGGGTCTGGACAGTCGTTCTACTACTAGTTTCATAAGAAAAACATCCTGACTAGTTCCCTTTGATAGTTAGCTAACCCTATTAAAAGAGATGGTCTAAAGAGAATCTTCTCTGTTAACTACTGCTAAGATCTACCCCCATAGTCTCTAAGGTCAGTGTTCATTGATATTCATGTATGATCATAGATTTCAGTTGTGCTTAGATGGAGCCCGTGGACGATATCCTAATGAATAGAACGGGTGCATATTACCTGCCGGTCATAGTGCACATACCTGACTGCAGCGCCAATAATTCCCGTCGGAGCTGCCAAGTGCTGTGCATAACTTTTTATGGCAACCCTAAAGAGAATGAATGGAGCAGCGATCGGGCTTGTGCACAGCTGCTCTACTCTAACAGCAGGTGCAGACGGGAGGATCGGGTCGATTATGCAAATTACACTGTGATCAAAGTCTGATCAAAGATTGATCATAGTATGATCCCATTTTCTTGGATGAAGAGAAGATGGAGAACAAGATTTCTCCATCTTCTAGATTGTGTCACTGTTCGGATATTGGACTGCACTCAGATGTAATCCAAGTACTACAGTCCGACGGTTTCAATGCACTCGGTGACTTGCATGGTCGAGTGCAAATATCAGATCAAACTCTGACATGCTGTGATTTTTTTTCCCTTAGACCAACTTGGTACGAGGAAAAAAATGGACATGTGCATGGCCCCACAGAATAACATTGGTCCGAGTACAATCCAATGTTTTATTGGATCATGTGCACTTGGCCTCACGGTGTTAAAAGAGCTGATTGTTGATGTTGATTGGTGCAGGTCTCAAAAGTCAGACCCCCAAAATCTATAAGGTCTTGTGTATATGTGATAACTTTTCCTCACTGGACAACCCTTTTTAGGAGATGATTCACAAATATTTCATTTGTATTAGTTATATGTCCTATGTGTACAATTATAAGGAAACTAACAATATGATGTGATATTATCATACATTGCTTTCATTGAATATAATACTAAATTCCTAAAAATGCCTAAATACAGCTAAAGTAATTACAAAACAAAATGCAATAGTCAAGAAATGAAAGACTCCAATTTTTATTGCATTTGCACAGCCCTGTTCCTGGAGTGGAGTCCGCTTCAGATCTAATTGTGGAGAAGCCAAATAAAGCAAAAAAATTCATGAAATATGAAAGCACCTCACACGATCCACCGCTGCATCCGTCCTTACAGAGGTCTCTGCTGGGACATCATCTAAAAAAAGCTCGTCGGACAGACATGCTCTTAGACAGGAAATTGAAGAACATCACAGCTGTTAAAGAAAAAAAAATGAAGAACTTTACACACTGCCCATTGTACAATAATTTCACTTCTTGGCCATAAGACAACAACATATCCACAATGAGATGCAGCTGCCTGGGACAAAAAAAAGTATTTTTAAGTTAAATGCACATCCAAATTGTTCCCTAAAGAGGACCCGATACTTTCACTAAATATGGAATGTATGTACCTGGTATAAATGCCGCTGTTCTACTGAATCCAACAATGTTTTCCTTTTGTTCCTGTTTCCTCTTCATAAGATATGGTCCCATCTTCACCGAGTAAGGCATTTTCACCAAGTAAAAAAACACATATTCAACTGAAAGGTAAACTTAATAAGTTCTTTAGAATTGTTATGGGGGCACTCTTTGTGGAAGTTGTTAATGAGGCTCCATCTACTAGATCCCCTGACATTCAACTTTTAGGCTGTGTGCGTTTTTTTTTCCGCGTTTTTTCCCGATAAAAACGCTATAAAATCACAAAAGAACTGCATACAATAAGCATCCCATCATTTAGAGTGAATTCCGCATGTTTTATGCACATGATGCATTTTTTTCCGCGAAAAAAACGCATCGCGGTAAAAACCGCAGCATGTTCATTAATTTTGCGTTTTTTTTGCGGATTTCCCACTACAAAATGCATTGGGAAGTGTCCGGAAGAAACCGCGGCAAAAACGCATCAAAACCGCGGCAAAACCGTTGCAAAATCGCAGCAAAAACGCATGCAGTTTTCTTGCGGATTTCTTGCAGAAAATGTCCGGTTTTTCTCAGGAATTTTCTGCGAGAAATCCTGAACGTGTGAACATAGCCTTAAACTCAGTACAGGAATCTGGACTTACACAGGGGCCCTTGGGTTGGGATCATGGAGTAGGCTGCTGGCCAGTGGAGCAAGGTGGCAGTGAGAACTGAGAATCGTCAGAAAATGGGAAGAGGACAGAACAAGGTAACTACAGGCAAAGCAAGAATGTTGGCATAGAAAGTAACCACATTTAGTGCTTACAGCAGGGAGAAACAAAAGCTAGCCTGGAATTAATGCTCAAGCTTCTATGCTGGGCAGAGTCATAAGTCCCAGGAGTAAAACAAGGTGACTGTATTGTCGCCTGTCTACTGGAGCAGACATAGAGGGTACAGGCATTGGCACAGATATCACAACAATTCTGGACAAGCCCAGCACTACAAGACTACAGCGGGGAAAATATACGCTGCCGATTTTGCAAGTTTTCCCACCTACAAAGAATGGAGAGGTCTGTAATTTGTACCTCATCTGTGAGAGACAGAATCTGTGGATTCTATAAAATCACATTGTATGATTGTGAAATAATTAAATTGCATTTTATTGAATGAAATCAGTATTTGATCACCTACCAACCAGCAAGGATTCTGGCTCTCACAGACCTGTTAGTTTTTCTTTCATAATAAGTAATCCAAAGTAAATAATATGGATGACTACACCCTATGGTTCTCCATAAAATTGTGGTTGCTAATCAAGGATGAATCCCTTACTTTTTTTCATTTCAAACTGATCATAGATGAAAAATATCAAGGTTGACAACTTTTAGGGCCCATTTATGTTTGCCTGATTAAATAAACGTAGATTGGCGACTTGGAAGGGAATCACCCTCCATCAGACTCCTGTGACTACGCAAATCACTTGACTATAAAATATAATGATTATCATAAGGACTGCGTCAGAACATGGTGACACAATCTCACCACCTTTAAATGGAGTTGATGGATGCTGTTGTGTTTTGTCTATTTAAGAAATATTTTTTGTAAACACCCTATTTAAGTATCATCGGCAAAAAACAAAGTCCAAGCCATCCTTTCTTCTAGAAACTCATCAAAGGGAAGACAAAACAGAGCAAAACAAAAACTTAAACGAGGGTCATTTAGAGACAAAACGTTAAAGAATTATCAAGTTCACCTTTATAGTCATGAGCACATTTTTACTATTAATTTTGTTAATTTTTCAAATTGCAAAAAGACAGTAATATCTGGAGGCAAAAATCTAGCATATTACATACAGTATGTGGGAAAGTACTGGTATTGTTGTTGCTCACTTTATTTAAAGAAGATTTACACGGCAGAAAGTAACATTGGTATAGACAAAGTATGAGCTGATACCCCAAACATTTTTAGAAAGAAGAGTCAAAATTCTGCAGCCCGAAGCCTCCTTATTGTTGATCTGTATGTTTTATAATTCAGAACCTTTTATTTGGCCAACACGCTCCAACTTAAATATGATGGAATGCTTTCAGAATTAGACAATTCAAACCTTTAGTGACGAACCCCAAAAATAAAAAAATATAAGTGTGTCATATGTTGCAATCTCAGAGGCTGGGGTCCCATAAGACAGGACAAAACACAAATGGCATTAATGAATTAAAGTACCGATGGAGGGGCTATATTCACTTCGAGCTTTACCAGGGAGGCCTTCACACAATTCAGAACCTTTGACACATCACACAGCTGAGTGGTCATTGACTTCAGATTATCTTAAAGGGTTTGTACGGCCTTTGGCTACAAGTTTGCAGTCAATCTATGTGCGATATGAGGATTCTCCAGCGCCGGGAGCGGCGGGTGCCTGACCACAAGGTGTGATTTGCATACATGTAGTCACATGCTGACTAGACGTGCGTGGCCCTGAACACGTCTAGTCTGAATGTGGCTGGAAGTATGCAAGTCCTATACTTGAGTTGACATGACCACCCACTCCCGGCGTCAGCACCAGACAATCCTCACAACACTCTATGTCAGAGGTGTCAAACTGCATTCCTCGAGGGCCGCAAACAGGTCATGTTTTCAGGATTTCCTTGTATTGCGCAAGGTGCTGGAATCATTCTGTGCAGGTGATTAAATTATCACCTGTGCAACACAAGGAAATCCTGAAAACATGACCTGTTTGCGGCCCTCGAGGAATGCAGTTTGACACCTCTGCTCTATGTGACTGCAGTCTTGTAGACTGGAAAACCACTTTAACTAATACTGTATTTACTATATAATTACAGGTACAAACCCCCTTAAAACAGACTGATATATATATATATATATATATATATATATATATATATATATATATATATAAACGCTACATTTTAACTTTAGGAAATGCCTATTTTTTTTTTTTAAGTTATTACTGTTGCTCAAAAATAGTCACTTGGGCGGTGCTGAAGAGTCATACTGTCCTGGCTCTTAGCGCCCACCATTCTATCTTGATCAAAGTCTTGTTGGCAAATCTATCTTTGGTTTCATACACCCAGTGGGATGTCAACCAAGGTGGAATGGCCATGCTAACAGCCAGGATACCATGACTCTTCTATAACAGTCAGTCACTGCCTTGTTGACTCTTGTTTGAGCAATTCCGTCATTTTATCCGGCATAGTAAAATTGGTGATTTTTTTCAAGCACATGTTTAAGAGATAACTTAATGCTGTTTGTTCCACCATAAAAAAATACAGGTTCCCTTTATAGAAGTTATCTATCCTTTCTTTTGTTAGAAGGGTTCCCCATTGAAAACTTAGGGTATGTGCACACGTAGAAAGCCCCTCTGAGGATTTTTCCGCAGCGGATTTGATAAATCCGCAGTGCAAAACCGCTGCAGTTTTTCCTGTGGATTTATCGTGGTTTCTATTGCGGATTCCACTGTGGTTTTACATCTGCAGTTTTCTATTGGAGCAGGTGTAAAAACGCTGCGGATTCCGCACAAAGAATTGACATGCTGCGGAAAATAAAACGCTACATTTCTGCGGGTTTTTTTCCGCAGCACGTGCGCTTGCGATTTCGTTTCCCATAGGTTTTCATGGTACTGTAAACTCATGGGAAACTGCTGCGGATCCACAGCTGCGGATTCGCAGCAAAATCCGCATCGTGTGCACATACCCTGAAAGTACAAGGTGTCTCACTGCAGGGAATCACGAGCTATTAGCTGTAATTGGTTGTGGATCTCCTCAGGAAGTGTTAAATTTAACAGTTGTGGCATCCCTGCAGGGAATGTGAAGCTTTTCATGGTGTCTATTGTAATCATGCACAAAAGTACTAGATTCTCCAGAGCAAGAGATGCCCATGGTAGGTGCCTTCCACTCTTATGAATAGAGGGGATCCTAAAATGAAGACACCCCATAATAATTCACAATTAGCTAAAGGAGTATTTTAATGCAACCCTTCAACCTATCTCTAAACAGTAACTATACATTTTGCATAAATACTCACATTTCCAGCTCATCTATTATCTTCTCCCACTGCCGCCTCCTCTGCACCTAACGTTCCGGTACTCTTCAATCTGACATGGCCGGTACACGGCATGCGCCAACGTCATCATCACGTGTATATCCACCAGTTTACAAAAAGACATGGGAGGCATAGTTTAGATTCACCACTACATTCTCATTGAATCTCCACTGGAAATATTGGAGAGGACTGCAACATCGGAAGCGGAGGATGTGGCAGCGGAAGAAGAATGAAGGTTAGTAGGGAAATGGCGAAGCAAACGGCCTAGTTATTTTTTATGGGTAGTGTGGAAGGACGATTTAACAGTTTCTAAAATTAAAAGATTATAGTAAAGAAGGGCACGGAATAAACAGCTGGGGCAGACGCACAGTATCGACACTACAGTACTTGAGATTTCTCTTGGATTAAGATGCTAAGCCAGCCAACTGACGGGATAAAAAATGTTATTCCAAGCTTGGTCTGGTGGCCTTTTTTTCCCCATGCATGTTTAGCAGAGATTAACCTTTGTGAAGAAAGGATTAAAAAGGGATTTAAAAGGCCTACCTGAAAGCCAAAGCAACATATTAATTCATATATAGGTGAGAGAGGCCAATATGAGGGGAACCTGTCACAAATATCTAGAGTGTTTACACACAACGTAAAAAAAAACATTCCCAAGAGCTAGAAAAGCCTGAAACTTTTCTTCAATGTGTGAGGGATTTAATACGGCTTCTAGGTGTTTCCAAGATGTTGGCTTAATTTCAGACTCACCATGGATCTTCAGAACAATTCTTTAAAAATTGTGGTAGATGTGATTAAGAATGTTATGTCCGATTCTGAACCCTCTTCTATGACCTGTGCCTATGTCACTGGGTGGCGCCTGGACCATTACTACTGGACTGTTTCATGTTTCTGACTCTGACCTCCTGGTATTGATCTTGGCAATTCCTGGACCTCATCTCTTACTGTTGGTTCTGTTCAGCCTCAGCCCTCTCTGGTTTTGACTCGGCTAAGATGACCCTCCTCTGTTAGCTCGCTCTAACGGCTAGCATCCACTACATAGAGGTAACCATAGGGCCTTGCATAGGCTCAGATGCATGGATAGGGGTTTAAAGGTGAAGGCCAGGGTTCCCTCAGGACCTATTCAGCGGAGATGGTTGTGCAAAATCAGTCCCTAGAAGCTCCATAAAGAGCTACTAAGCTTCTATATGGCAGTGTTACAAAGAATTAATCTTGTTTATTAGTTTCTCCTTATGGAGAGTGTCATGGCTTACATGCAAGTGTAAGGAGACTTATAGGTAATGCAATGCTCTTGAGAGAAATTAAATATGTCTTCAGAGAGGAAGAGGTCTAGAACTCTATAGCACCACCTATAGAAAGCAATCCTAAAAGTCAATATCAACTCTTTAAGAAGCCTTGACACATGACTTAGGATAAAAGCCAAACCAGAATCTCAATATGCAGACATGTGTTTTGAGACATTGCCCCTCCTCAGTACATATTTAAAGAGATTCTATCAGCAACATGCAGGTGGGAAAGTGTATTTTAATGATTGATCCCATCGTGAAGCACCGAGCTTCTCTATTTGGTTTGAAAAGTCATTTTATGATGACCGAGTCCTTTTAATTTACTAGATGAGAATTGCACGGCCTATAAGCCTCCTTACCAGTGGCATGTCAGGCATGTTACTCTCCATAAGGAAAAACATTGCCCCTTAGACCCCAGTCAGAGGCTTTTCATACAGTGAAACCAGATCTCATGCTTTGCACTGAGGATGGGGCAACACCCCAAAACACATGTCTGCATATTGGGTCGATATTGACTTTTAGGTTTGCTACTTCCAATAGGTGGTGCTCTATATACTACATGGCTGTTCTGTATACTACATGGGCCGTGTTATATACTACGTGTGCTGTTATATGCTACGTGGGCTGTGCTATATACTAGATGGCTGTTCTATAAACTACGTGGGCCGTGTTATATACTATGTGGCTGTGCTATATACTATATGGGCTGTGCTATATACTACGTGGCTGTGTTATATGCTAGGTGGGCTGTTATATACTACATGGCTGTGTTATATGCTACGTGGCTGTGCTATATACAACGTGGGCTGTGTTATATACTACATGGCTGTGTTATATGCTATGTGGCTGTGCTATATACTACGTGGGCTGTGTTATATACTACATGGCTGTGTTTATATGCGATCATGAATCGTGGTATGTGTTAAAGGAAGGGCCCACTGAGACTCTTTCGCCCGGGGCCCTCAAAAACCTGGAGCCAGCCCTGGTGCTATCAAGTCCTCTTCTTCTCTGAAGACACGGTTTTCATAATTTCACTCATCTCACAATAGCTGTGTAAGCTTAGTTATCCGGGCTAGAAACCTACAAAAGGTACATCTTCAAAAAAAAAAAATAAAAAGGTATAATGTCACGTGTGATAAATCCTTATTGTAGTTACTTTTCAATTATTGTATTTATGGAGTAAATGGTGAAGCATTTTATCAACCATATATAGATATAAAAACAATATTGTAATAATGGAAGCGTGGACACAAATGCAAAAAAAATGGGATCTGCCTTGAAGGGGTTAAGTCCGGGTCACTCTATCTTTCCTAGAACATGACAAGGTATTTCAGTCCTCGGCACACTCGCTAAGAGCAGGCTGTGACAGGCTCTCCAAATGCAGCATGGCATCTCGAGTGCTGCCTCTTACTCGCTCTCTCAACCAGATTTGGATTCAAAGGATGAATTGGGAATTTTTCTTTTTGTGTTCCGCCGTGATTGCTATTTTTTTTTTCATTACAAAGCAAATAGACAAGTCAGAACTATTTCGCTCAAACAACGGAAGGACCGACTTCTCGGTAAAGTTCAGAACCTATGGGAACAAGGAACCTATTCATGACAGTGTCTCCTAGTAAAGTTTTCTTTGCGGCATTGACTTTCCTACTTCCTAGGTTGAGGATTTTTGGGGTGGGTTTTGACACATATTAATCCTGTTAAACAGGATGGTGATCACATAACACAAATATGTTAAGCCCTCGGCATGGACATGTTTTCATGTTCCTTCTACAGTTCTGACCTGGTTCTCTACTTTGTGTTTATATAGCTTCAGAACTGTTATTGTCTGGCTACACAGATGTATTCACCGTTACCTTTTCCATTAATTCCTCTAAGGACTCCTGTTTCTCTTCTCACAGTATGAAGTAAATACATTATAGCCACAGGCTACAAAAATCCTCAACAGGCTGCAATTCACATCACAACCACTGGGTGGCCACATATAGACACGTAAAATAAACATCTCCTGGCAGAGTAACCTTGCAATTGACATCACAACCACGGGGCGGCCACATATAGACACATATAGAATAAACATCTCCTGGCAGAGTAACCTTACAATTGACATCACAACCACTGGGTGGTCACATATAGACACATACAGAATAAACATCTCCTGGCAGAGTAACCTTGCAATTCACATCACAACCACTTGGCGGCCAGAGATAGACACAAATAGCATAAACATCTCCTGACAAAGTATCACAAAATCATGTTTTTTTTCAAAGCTATTCGGAACCTTCCACTTATCTTGGGATATGTTGAGAAAAGGTAAGGAAGGTCATACTGTATCTCTATATGACCCTATTAAATGGAACGGGTCGGGACTCCAATCTTTCCCCAATTTGATAAAGAGTTCCATGTAACTTAGTAACACTCCAGAATTTGGAGAATATACTTTTATCCCAATGAAAAGCTTTTTATTGAATCTGTACTCTACGCGTACACTTAGGCCAGAGCTGTGAGCTCTTGTCTCTTTAGCTGTGCACTTCATAGGGATCTAAAGAGTGATTGGTGGGGGTCTCAGGACCTTGACCCCACTGATTTGCAGGAAACTGAAGTCACAAAAAACATAATGTTTAATGACAGTAATAAATCTCTATATTGTAGACATCTGTAATTTGCTTTTGTCAATGCTTTTCCCTCTAAGGGCTTAATCCACCTTTAGTAGGGTCACATTCACACATCTATGTGAGTGTTACCATCCAAGAGAAATGGACACTTTTTTATCAGCTATCCTCCTTGTTGCATACCTTTTTCTCCATTAACTCTTAAAAGGAATCTGTCCACAGTTTTTTGCTATGTAATCTGACATCAGCATGATGTAGGGTCAAAGATCCGGATTCTAGCGATGTATCACTTAGCTTAATGAGCGCAGCAGTTGTGATAGAATCTCAGTTTTCTCTGCTGCACTCAGATGAATTCATCTATCAGAATCAGGTGTCAGAGTCAGGTATCAGAATCAGTTATCAGACTCAAGTATTAGAATCAGGTATTTCTGATGTTTGACTTTGGTTTATGATCATGTCCAGTATCAGAGTCAGGTATCAGAGTCTGGTATCAGACAGTATTTCTGATGTTTGACTTTGGTTTATGATCATGTCCAGTATCAGAATCGGGTATCGGAGTACTTCTGATGTTTGACTTTGGTTTATGATCATGTCAGGTATCAGAGTCAGGTATCAGACAGTATTTCTGATGTTTGACTTTGGTTTATGATCATGTCCAGTATCAGAGTCAGGTATCAGAGTCAGGTATCAGAGTATTTCGGATGTTAGACTTTGATATATGATCATGTCCTAAAATGAACACTGTACGGGTGTCCTCTTATATAGCATAGGGGCACCTCTTAGTTAACAAAGCTCAGTTTCTATTGCTACGTCTGCACCCCCTATAGCTTCACAGATGCCCCAAGGAATGCTCCTTCAGTGTTCTGTTCTCTGGCTCCACTTCCTCTCCTCTTCCTCTCAGTGTCGGGGTACCTCAGGGCTCAGTCCTTGGCCCCCTTCTCTTCTCCCTCTACACAGCCCCAATTGGACAGACCATCAGCAGATTTGGCTTTCAGTATCATCTTTATGCTGATGACACACAACTATACACGTCATCCCCTGACCTTACCCCCGCTGTACTACAGAACGCCACTGACTGTCTGTCCGCAGTCTCCAACATCATGTCCGCTCTCTATCTGAAACTCAGCCTCTCCAAAACTGAATTTCTTCTGCTCCCGCCATCTACTAACCTCCCTAAATCTGACATTTCCCTCTCCGTGGGTGGCACCATAATAACACCCCGGCAGCAGGCGCGCTGTCTGGTGTTATGTTTGACTCCTTCACCTCCCGTATACAATCTCTTGCCCGCTCGTTCCGCTTACACCTAAAGAACATCTCTAGAATCCGCCCTTTTCTCACTATAGAAACAACAAAAACCCTCACTGTCGCCCTGATCCACTCCCAACTGGACTACTGTAATGCTCTACTAATTGGCCTCCCCCTTACTCAACTTTCCCCTCTCCAGTCCATCCTTAATGCAGCAGCCAGGGTCGTCCATCTGGCTAATCGTTACTCGGACGCGTCCGCTCTTCGCCAGTATTTACACTGGCTGCCCATTCATTACAGGATACAATTCAAAGTACTTGTTCTCACCCACAAAGCTCTCCACAGTGCGGCACCCCCTTACATCTCCTCCCTCATTTCTGTCTATTGGCCTAGCCGACCGCTGCGCTCTGCAAACGACTTTCGATTAACCTCTGCAGTAATCCGTACCTCCCACTCCCAACTCCAAGACTTCTCCCATGCTGCACCAATCCTCTGGAATGCTCTACCCCAAGATATTAGGACCATCCACAATTTGCATAGTTTTAGGCGCTCGCTCAAAACACATTTGTTCAGAGCGGCCTATCATGTTCACTAATCAAAGTCATTTTATGCTTGTGTGTGTAGCCCATTCACTATCTCCATCTATCCCCCACCCCCAGCTGGACCATCTGTTATGACCTGGTGGTTAGGAGCACCAGGAATGACCTGATAGTTAAACCTCATACAGGACGAGCTCTGGGATGTGGGAGCTCTGCTGACCGCAAGCCCTAATCCTATCACATACACTAAAAATAGCCGTGGAGCGCTCCTGACCAGACCTAGGTGCCTCGTCACAGCCTAAGAGCTATCTAGCCCTAGAGATAGAAAATAAAGCCTACCTTGCCTCAGAGAAATTCCCCAAAGGTAAAGGAAGCCCCCCACATATATTGACTGTGAGTAAAGATGGACGTCACAAACGCAGAGATGAAACAGGTTTCAGAAAAGGGAGGCCAGACTTACTAAATAGACAGAGGATAGGAAAGGTAACTTTGCCATCAGCACAAAAACCTACAAAAGACCACGCAGAGTGTGCAAAAAAGACCTCCGCACCGACTCACGGTGCGGAGGGGTCACTCTGCATCCCAGAGCTTCCAGCTAGCAAGACAACATCATGATAACCAGCTGGACAAGAAAACAGTGAACAAATAATGACTATCAGGAACTTAGCTTCTGCACGAGAAGGGAGGTCACCAGAGAGATCCAGGAGCCAACTGAACCAATGACAGCTGGCATGGAGTAACGATCTGAGAGGAGTTAAATAGAGCAGCCAACCAAAGGATAAACCACGTCACCTGTGTAAGGAACCTCAGAAGCAGCAGCTTCACTCATAGCCACCAGAGGGAGCCCATAGACAGAACTCGCCGAAGTACCATTCACGACCACAGGAGGGAGTTCGACAACAGAATTCACAACAACCATCATTGTAAATACATCATTGTAAATACACACCTGTACTTTGTACCTCCTTTCCCCCCCCCCTCATTGTAGATTGTTAGCTCTCACGAGCAGGGTTGTCTTATTTCGCTTTAATTATTGTATTGTTAACGTTGTTACTTATGACTGTTGTGTTTTAAACTGTAAAGCGCTGCGGAATATGTTGGCGCTATACCAATAAAGATTATTATTATTATTATTATTATTATTATTATTGGTGGCATTTGCTTTTCTCCAGAGAGCAGATGACAATTCCTGACTGTGTCACATGGACTAATGGTAAATTGATGGTGCCACACAGCCACGAGCACTGATGGCTAATGATAATGAAGGAGCTGAGTGCTGCTCACGGCACTAATAAATCGTATACCCTTATAGCAGCAATTGCTTTCAGGATAAGCATTTTCTTGGATGGTCAGATGCACATGTAGACAGCTTCTTTGCATGCTGCTGTCATCACATCTACTCCTCTGCTACCTACAAATCATTTTCCATAAATAAGTCCTTTAACCCTGCTCATTTTCTATCTGACAGGATGAATGAAAACAGACTACTGATAATGACAGTCTTATGAGATGTATATCAAAGTAGCCAGGCCGAGATTTTACATGGGGTCAAGAAAGCCCAAAATCTGTCACGAAAGACAATTTTTCAGACCCAAAATAAAGAAAGTGTTCAGATCCCTGTTTATTTCCAAGATATCAGGTGATTATTTGGGGTGCAGTTCCTAATGAGGAAACATTGAACCCAACAAATCTCTTTGAGGCATTTTCTCTGATATCTGCAAATATACTGGACTGTCCAGTTTAGGGAATCCATTTTCGTAAACTTAATTAAGGAATTCTGAGTTCATCCTCTGTTCAGGATCCACATCAGTTGCTCAGAGTGGTTGTAAAGAGTGTCTATTGATTTGGAGGACCTGTCATGCAAGCCGTGGAAGACATGCACGTATTGATTTGAAAAGACCCCCAGGTTCCTCAGGTTGTGTCCATGGAGTAGCTTCTGACTGGTGGAGGGAACTTAGGGAAAAATATCAGAGTCAGAAACAGTGAGACAATAACTAGGACAGAATTGGATATAAACACTGTAGGGGTTCACACTCTTTGGTAGTCGGTGAGGTCCACACAGGTATGAGTTTCTGTGTCCAACAGGTTAAAGCAGTGTTTCTCAACTCCAGTCCTCAAGAACCAACATGTCATGTTTTCAGGATCTCCTTAGTATTGCATAAGTGATGGAATTATTGCCTGTGCAGATGATGCAATTATCACCTGTGCAATACTAAGGAAATTCTGAAAACTTGACCTGTTGGTGGATCTTGAGGACTGGAGTTGAGAAACACCGGGGTAAAGTTTATTTTTTTACATAAACTTTCAGCATAACGTAAACAGCTTTTCTTCAGTTGAAAATATTAAATAACAAAAAAACTGTCTTTCCTCGGGGTAGGCACAATAAAGTAGTGCGGTCGCACCCACAGAGCAGTACAGGCAACGCTTATCCTCAAGTACACTCTGTTCACCATTAATCTTTTCCTCTCCAACACTACAGAGCACACCAGAGGCAACCAAGCTATCTTATACAGGACCTGCAAGCAATGGACCGGAATATATGAGAGCGATTTTTCCCACTCAAGCTCTTTTGGTCGCTCCTTAATCCCGGACCTGAAATCTGGTCCATTAAAATTCCTCTCAGTAACTTATTGTTACCCGAGCACTCTTTTCTGAGGCCAGAAACCTCGGTGACACATACCTGCCATCCAGGACTTTACCTACTGCTTTTCTGCAACACCCAGTCGGCAATAGCTGGGTTAGAGTCCAGGAGTAGAAATTTATATAGGTCGCCAGAAACTATGATTGGCTGCTGAACTCATTCTGCTATTGGGGTATTAACTGGATTACTAAGTTCTCCAGTCAGATGGACACTAAACTTGGCAAGAAGCAATACCAGTAGGTCTGGCTGGATGACCAGGCATTTGTGCTTGCTCTACGCAGCCCTGACAGTGCCACCGAGTTAGTGGTTAATAATAATAATCTTTATTTTTAGATAGCGCTAACATATTCCGCAGCACTTTACAGTTTGCACACATTGTCATCACTGTCTCCGATGGGGCTCACAATCTAAATTCCCTATCAGTATGTCTTTAGAACGTGGGAGGAAACCGGAGAACCCGGAGAAAACCCACACAAACACGGGGAGAACATACAAACTCCTTGAAGATGTTGTCCAAGGTGGGATTAGAACCCAGGACTCCAGCGCTGCTCTCAACAGTGGCGATTGGCGGTAAAACTGGCAAGGTAAGTTTCTAAAATCATTACATAGCTTTGGAATATCTAATAGATATAGAATGATAAACCCCTTCATCTGAGACCGATTTCTGCCAACTTTCTGTTCTGGGTAAGTTTATGACTGGGTGCTTGTACCAGAAGTCTGGGATGTTACTCTGCAATTTCCCTTGACCAAAAAATTAGTTTTATACAAAATTTAATTCTGAAAAATTTTAGTTTTCCTTCCGATCCAAAGATTTACTGTAGCGTGAGTTCATTCTTTGAATATTTAATTTAATTTGGCAAAATAAATCTTTGGCTCATAAAACATTGACTCCTGCCGGAATGAGTGCATCTGATATACATGGAAAAGGTCCGATCGCAAAATTGCGAAACCCTGCAAGCAGCGCCCTGTGCCTTATTCCGCGTCCCTCATGGTTCCGCAGTGTTTACTGACAACTCTCCTGGAAGCTTTCATGTCTACAGTTCTGTTTCATCTGCTCATCACTTTGTAGCCAAAGCTGTGTCTTTTCTATTGAAGCAGACAAGAAAAACTGCAAGACCCAGCCATCTGGTGAGGACCCACCTGTACTTTCTTCTCCAGATGAAAGCGTAGTAATCAGGTACAGCGCAGTAGTGGCAGCATTAAGTAACTTATCAGTAGCTGCCTACTGTTCTACTAATTATTTGTCTTGTGTGCCTTTATAAACTGTTATATAATGGTAACAAATGATCGATTATAAATATATCTAGAACAGAAGCCGATATACGTATATTCTGTTAGTGCATCGCCACCTACTGGCAGGTGAGAATGATGAAGTGAAGTGACCTGTCTTTTGCATTTTAAAAATTACAAAAAGGAAAATGGGCTTATGCAAAACTTTGGGCACCCTGTGCGATTAGTACCTAGTAGTACCACCTTTTGCAAGTATCACAGCTTGTAAATGCTTTTTGTAGCCAGTAAGAGTCTTTGAATTCTTGGAGAAAAATTGGGAAAAATCCAGCATAGTAAAAAATAGAAGTCTTTATTGAAAATGATCCATAAAAGTTGCACCAATGTGCATGGGTAAGACAAAGAAATACGCCAATCTGATTGGCATATTTCTTTGTCTTTCGCATGCACATTGGTGCAACTTTTATGGATCATTTTGAATAAAGACTTCTATTTTTAGTACGCTGAATTTTTCCCCATTTTTCTCCATGATTCCTTTGACTGCAGCACTGTAGGTCTCTTGCGTGTTAATCTCTGTGAAGGTGAGTTGACTTTTTCTCTCTTTTTTTTGCATCTTTGAATTCTTGTTTGAGAGATTTTCATCCATTCTTCCTTGTAAAATTCTCCCAGTTCTGTGGGATTCCTGGGTCGTTTTGAATGCACTGCTATTTTGCGATCTAGCCACAGATTTTCAATGATGTTCAGATCAGGGGACTGTGAGGGCATATTTCTGATGCTGAAATTTATGGTGAGAATGCAGGAGAGGCTTTCTTCTGATGACTCTTACATGATGACCATATTTGGGCAGGTGTCTCTAAACAGTAGACCAATGTGCTATATTTCCAGAATCTGATGTCTTTTTGGAGTCAAGCGGGGGTTCTGATTTGCCTCTTTTGAAATCTTATGAGCATCTCACTGATATTTTGCTTGGTCTTCCAGGCCTTATCTTTACCTCCACTGTTCCTATTAACTGGCATTTCTTAATTACATTTTAAACTGAGGAAAGGGCAACTTGAAAACGCTTTGCTATCTTCTTATATCTTTCTCCTGCTTTGTGGGCCTCCAACATTTTCATTATCAGAGTGCTAGGCTGCTTCTTAGAAGAACCCGTGGCTGCTGTTTTTGCCACAAGGTTAGAGGAGGCTGGGTTTTTATAAAGCTGGGAAATTTGCATCACCTGGCCTTTGCTAACAATAATAGTGAACAAGTCATAACCCTAATAGGCTAAATAAGGTTTGAAATGTTGTTCAAAGTTATCTGAGCACACAAATTGCTAAGAAGCTCAAACTCTTGCATAGGCCCATTTTCCTTTTTGTAATTTTTAGAATGTAAAATATAGCAATATGTATATATATATATATATATATATATATATATATATATATATATATTGCCTAAAATAAAAAGGAAATGTGTCATCTTTAACTTTAGCACTTTTACAGATCATTTCATCTGCAACTTGCTTAACTGTTCACAATTAGTGTAATTTTGACGAGAGGTTCCCAAAGTTTTACATGCCACTGTAAGCTCTCCAGACTATCCTCTATCATATACATGCTGCTTACTCTTAAGGAATAAATCAATGTTAACTCTACATCACTTTGACTTATTAGTTTGTGGAGTAAAGTGGAAACTAATTGGTTGGAACATGTTTATGTGTAGAATTTAAAGGAGTTGTCCATTATTTTATATAAATAGAAAAAAATAAGCCTATGTTATTCCCTGCTGGTCTTCTGGTTTCCTACTCTGGGGTGGAGCTTTAGGCGATTGGAAGCCACTGAATGAATGCAAAAGCCACATTTTATCTGAGCCAGGAAATATAGAGGTTGAGTCATTTTACGGCAGAAAAGCAGTGTAAAAGCATTGAAAAGTCAACATTTTGGGGATTTTTGTCAGTTCTATTTGCCAGTTTGCATAAGCTCCGACAAAATGGGTGAATTTAGGAGGAGCTGGGTAGGGAATAGGCATGGCCACACCACACATCCAATTTATTAAATGTGATGATGTTTTGTATGCCAGAACTGCTACTTCTGGACAGAATGGACTAGCATTTTCTGGTGTGGCACACGCCACTTATAATGCACCTCTTAATGAATTCAGCTCCTTGTACTCTATCAAGACTGGTGCACTTCGCGTCGGCCTTATGTAGTCTCCTTAATCTTTCTTTTGGCTCAGACAAAACATGAACACTGCAGCCAATCACTGTTTATCTGCAGTGGTCACCTGATGCGCACCACTGCAAAAGGAAGCCAGAATGTCAGCAGTTCAAACGAGTCGAGGGGGTCAAACAGATGTGTTTTTTTATTCTTAAACAACCGTTTAAAGTAATATAGTGGACATCCCCCTTAAATGTATCTTGATACAAACTGTTCTCTTTAACTACCCATGTTCAGGTTGAGGATTACTCTATGCCTGGACTTCCTAAGCCTTATAATATGATCCTCCTAAGAAATGAATGAACCGTCTGATATTTGTGGTTTTCCCACAGAAACTGAATTGGTTTTTAATCTAGAACACATGTTAAACCACAAAATGCTCCAAAGTAGCAGAACTTGTGGTAGGAAGGACATATTTGTCTCTGAAACTCTGAATTCCAAAATAGCTAAGATTTCAGTGTTCAGTCTAATTTAACAGGTGTATGTGTGCTATAAGCTGGCCATACACCTTAGCTATCAGTCAATAGGATGTTGGACAGCCGTTGTGCCTACGTAGGACTCCTCATGCCAACATACTTTTCAGTATTAAGGACCTTTCCTTCATATGAATTGCAGGTGCCTTTTATAGACTAAGTTCTATTCCACGCCTCCATTTCTACACCCAAGTGTATGTCTGGACACGGTGGCTCTTTCTGAAAATGAATCATCTCACTGGCACACACAAGAAAGGCTCCTGAGAGGATTCTGTGACATCCAGGAGATTTGCCAACTCTTCCATGAGTCTTGGCCATCTCCTCACCTTCCTTGGACCTACCAGACTTTCCGCTGTCAGACAACTCTAGGGTTGACTTATCTCCTTAAGAAACAAAAGGATCAGGCTTTGAAATTAAACATTTTTGATCCTTGTCTTTCCTGCCAGTTGAGGCCTCTTACACATTACATGGTTGTCCGGACGAACTGAAATTGTCTAGTTTGGTTTGGCATAATGTCTAATGCGTAGGCCAGCTGAATACTCATTAGGCTGTCATTTATTCATCTAAACTCGCTCATAGACATTCACACTCAGCTGAGCATATAGGGACCTTCTGAGGCAGCTGCTTATCTCAAGAAGAACCAATGGATCGGCATGTCTGATCCGTCTTTTCACTGCGATCTGATGTCTGGGAAGATTGAAGCCTGTCTATACATATTACATAGATGGATGTTTTTGCTGATACTGGAAGGTTTCACCAACGTGCATCTACTGTATATGGACACCTTAGTTCAGATATAAGACTCAGACCTTCATGATTCCACTAACCAAACTCATAGTGCTCTTCTCTTGAATACACTGGACTCAAACTATATATCGGTATTGTTGTGAATTCTGTGGCAGAGCTCCCTCCTGTGGTCACAAGTGGTACTTCGGCTGATTCTCTCTGTGAGCTTCTGTTGGTGGAGGGAAGTGGTACTGCGGCTTCTGAGTTTCCTCCCTCAGGTGATCTGGTGAGGTCGTTAGGTGCTCCTCTACTTAACTCCACCTAATGCTTTGATCCTGGCTTCCTGTCAATGTTCCAGTGTTGGACTTGCTTTTCCCTGGATCATTCCTGTGGCCTGCTGCTCTGCATAGCTAAGTTCTTCTTTGCTATTTGTTTGCTATTTTTTCTGTCCAGCTTTGTCTAATTTGTTGCTGGAAGCTCTGGGACGCAAAGGGTGTACCTCCGTGCCGTTAGTTCGGTACGGAGGGTCTTTTTGCCCCCTTTGCGTGGTTTTCTTTAGGGTTTTGTGTAGACCGCAAAGTGACCTTTTCTATCCTCGCTCTGTTAAGAAAGTCGGGCCTCACTTTGCTGAATCTATTTAATCTCTACGTTTGTCTTTTCATCTTAACTCACAGTCATTATATGTGGGGGGCTGCCTTTTCCTTTGGGGTATTTCTCTGTGGCAAGGTAGGCTTATTTTCTATCTTCAGGCTAGTTAGTTTCTCAGGCTGTGCCGAGTTGCATAGGCAGTGTTAGGCGCAATCCACGGCTGCCTCTAGTGTTGTTTGGAGAGGATTAGGGATTGCGGTCTGCAGAGTTCCCACGTCTCAGAGCTCGTTCTATGATTTTGGGTTATTGTCAGATCACTGTATGTGCTGTTGTGAATTCTGTGGCTGAATTCACTCCTGTGGTCACAAGTGGTACTGCAGCTTCTGGGCTTCCTCCCTCAGGTGTTATGGTGAGCTCGTTGGCTGCCTTGTTATTTAACTCCACCTGATTCTGTCTTCCTTGCTCCTTGTCAATGTTCCAGTGTTGGATCTGAGCTTCTGGATCTTTCCTGTGGCCTGCTGCTCTGCTTAGATAAGTGCTTCTTTGCTTTTGTTGCTGTTTTTTCTGTCCAGCTTGTCTATTCGTTTTTGCTGGAAGCTTTGAGACGCAAAGGGTGTACCGCCGTGCCGTTAGTTCGGCACGGTGGGTCTTTTTGCCCCCTTTGCGTGGTTTTTTGCTTTGGGGTTTTTTTGTAGACTGCAAAGTTCTCTTTGCTATCCTCGCTCTATCTAGAATATCGGGCCTCACTTTGCTGAATCTATTTCATCCCTACGTTTTGTCTTTTCATCTTGCTAACAGTCATTATATGTGGGGGGCTGCCTTTTCCTTTGGGGTATTTCTCTGAGGCAAGTCAGGCTTGTATTTCTATCTTCCGGCTAGTCAGTTCCTCAGGCTGTGCCGAGTTGCATAGGTAGTGTCAGGCGCAATCCACAGCTGCCTTTAGTTGTGTGTAGGATAGGTTCAGGTATTGCGGTCTACAGAGATTCCACGTCTCAGAGCTCGTTCTATTGTTTTTGGGTTTTTGTCAAATCACTGTACGTGCTCTGATTACTGGCACACTGTGTTACTGGATTGCCTTCATAACAATGTGCTCTGACCGCTATGTCCATTGTGGTACTGAATTGCCTTTCATAACAGTACAGGAAGCCAAAAGTACTAATGATTGTCAATAGAGGGAAAAAAGAAGTTCTGAGACCATTTTTTTTTCTTTGCACTGTGTTTTGCCTTTTTTTCCCCTAGACATTTGGGTGGTTCAGTACACAGGTGTAGCGATGGACATTAGAAGTCTGTCTTCATTTGTGGATCAGCTCTTGGCAAGTGTACTAAAGATTCAAGACACTATTGATCAGAAATCTATGTTAGAACCAAGAATTCCTATTCCTGATTTGTTTTTTGGAGATAGAACTAAGTTTCTGAGTTTCAAAAATAATTTAAATTATTTCTGGCCTTGAAACCTCGCTCCTCTGGTGATCCAGTTCAACAGGTTTTGATTGTTATTTCTTTTTTGCGCGGCGACCCTCAGGACTGGGCGTTTTCTCTTGCGCCAGGAGATCCTGCATTGAGTAATATCGATGCGTTTTTCCTGGCGCTCGGATTGCTGCACGATGAACCTAATTCAGTGGATCAGGCAGAGAAAAATTTGCTGGCTCTTTGTCAGGGTCAGGATGAGATAGAGGTATATTGTCAGAAATTTAGTAACTGGTCCGTGCTCACTCAATGGAATGAATCTGCGCTGGCAGCTATGTTCAGAAAGGGTCTCTCTGAAGCCCTTAACCCCTTCATGAACCAGCCTATTTTGACCTTAAAGACCTTGCCGTTTTTTGCAATTCTGACCAGTGTCCCTTTATGAGGTAATAACTCAGGAACACTTCAACGGATCCTAGCGGTTCTGAGAATGTTTTTTCGTGACATATTGGGCTTCATGTTAGTGGTAAATTTAGGTCAATAAATTCTGCGTTTATTTGTGATAAAAATGGAAATTTGGCGAAAATTTTGAAAATTTCGCAATTTTCACATTTTGAATTTTTATTCTGTTAAACCAGAGAGATATGTGACACAAAATAGTTAATAAATAACATTTCCCACATGTTTACTTTACATCAGCACAATTTTGGAAACAAAATTTTTTTTTTTAGGAAGTTATAAGGGTTAAAACTTGACCAGCGATTTGTCATTTTTACAACGAAATTTACAAAACCATTTTTTTTAGGGACCACCTCACATTTGAAGTCAGTTTGAGGGGTCTATCTGGCTGAAAATACCCAAAAGTGACACCATTCTAAAAACTGCACCCCTCAAGGTACTCAAAACCACATTCAAGAAGTTTATTAACCCTTCAGGTGCTTCACAGCAGCAGAAGCAACATGGAAGGAAAAAATGAACATTTAACTTTTTAGTCACAAAAATTATCTTTTAGCAACAATTTTTTTATTTTCCCAATGGTAAAAGGAGAAACTGAACCACGAAAGTTGTTGTCCAATTTGTCCTGAGTACGCTGATACCTCATATGTGGGGGTAAACCACTGTTTGGGCGCACGGCAGGGCTTGGAAGGGAAGGAGCGCCATTTGACTTTTTTAATCAAAAATTGGCTCCACTCTTTAGCGGACACCATGTCACGTTTGGAGAGCCCCCATGTGCCTAAAAATTGGAACTCCCCCACAAGTGACCCCATTTTGGAAACTAGACGCCCCAAGGAACTTATCTAGATGCATAGTGAGCACTTTGAACCCCCAGGTGCTTCACAAATTGATCCGTAAAAATGAAAAAGTACTTTTTTTTCACAAAAAAATTCTTTTAGCCTCAATTTTTTCATTTTCACATGGGCAACAGGATAAAATGGATCCTAAAATGTGTTGGGCAATTTCTCCTGAGTACACCAATACCTCACATGTGGGGGTAAACCACTGTTTGGGCACATGGTAAGGCTCGGAAGGGAAGGAGCGCCATTTTACTTTTTGAATGAAAAATTATTTCCATCGTTAGCGGACACCATGTCGCGTTTGGATAGCTCCTGTGTGCCTAAACATTGGCGCTCCCCCACAAGTGACCCCATTTTGGAAACTAGACCCCCCAAGGAACCTATTTAGATGCCTAGTGAGCACTTTAAACCCTCAGGTGCTTCACAAATTGATCTGTAAAGATGAAAAAGTACTTTTTTTCACAAAAAAATTATTTTCGCCTCAATTTTTTCATTTTCACATGGGCAGTAGGATAAAATGGATCATAAAATTTGTTGGGCAATTTCTCCCGAGTACGTCGATACCTCATATGTGGGGGTAAACCACTGTTTGGGCACTCGGCAGGGCTCGGAAGGGAAGGCGCGCCATTTGACTTTTTGAATGGAAAATTAGCTCCAATTGTTAGCGGACACCATGTCGCGTTTGGAGAGCCCCTGTGTGCCTAAACATTGGAGCTCCCCCACAAGTGACCCCATTTTGGAAACTAGACCCCCCAAGGAACTTATCTAGATGCATATTGAGCACTTTAAACCCCCAGGTGCTTCACAGAAGTTTATAACGCAGAGCCATGAAAATAAAAAATAATTTTTCTTTCCTCAAAAATGATTTTTTAGCCTGGAATTTCCTATTTTGCCAAGGATAATAGGAGAAATTGGACCCCAAATATTGTTGTCCAGTTTGTCCTGAGTACGCTGATACCCCATATGTGGGGGTAAACCACTGTTTGGGCGCACAGCAGGGCTCGGAAGGGATGGCACGCCATTTGGCTTTTTAAATGGAAAATTAGCTCCAATCATTAGCGGACACCATGTCACGTTTGGAGAGCCCCTGTGTGCCTAAACATTGGAGATCCCCCAGAAATGACACCATTTTGGAAACTAGACCCCCAAAGGAACTAATCTAGATGTGTGGTGAGGACTTTGAACCCCCAAGTGCTTCACAGAAGTTTATAACGCAGAGCCATAAAAATAAAAAAAAAAATTATTTTCTCAAAAATGATTTTTTAGCCTGCAATTTTTTATTTTCCCAAGGGTAACAGGAGAAATTTGACCCCAAAAGTTGTTGTCCAGTTTCTCCTGAGTACGCTGATACCCCATATGTGGGGGTAAACCACTGTTTGGGCACATGCCGGGGCTCGGAAGTGAAGTAGTGACGTTTTGAAATGCAGACTTTGATGGAATGCTCTGTGGGCGTCACGTTGCGTTTGCAGAGCCCCTGATGTGCCTAAACAGTAGAAACCCCCCACAAGTGACCCCATTTTGGAAACTAGACCCCGAAAGGAACTTATCTAGATGTGTGGTGAGCACTTTGAACCCCCAAGTGCTTCATAGAAGTTTATAATGCAGAGCCGTGAAAATAATAAATACGTTTTCTTTCCTCAAAAATAATTATTTAGCCCAGAATTTTTTATTTTCCCAAGGGTTACAGGAGAAATTGGACCCCAAAAGTTGTTGTCCAGTTTCTCCTGAGTACGCTGATACCCCATGAGTGGGGGTAAACCACTGTTTGGGCACACGTCGGGGCTCAGAAGGGAAGTAGTGACTTTTGAAATGCAGACTTTGATGGAATGGTCTGCGGGTGTCACGTTGCGTTTGCAGAGCCCCTGGTGTGCCTAAACAGTAGAAACCCCCACAAGTGACCCCATTTTAGAAACTAGACCCCCCAAGGAACTTATCTAGATATGTGGTGAGCACTTTGAACCCCCAAGTGCTTCACAGACGTTTACAACGCAGAGCCGTGAAAATAAAAAATCATTTTTCTTTCCTCAAAAATTATGTTTTAGCAAGCATTTTTTTAGATTCACAAGGGTAACAGGAGAAATTGGACCCCAGTAATTGTTGCGCAGTTTGTCCTGAGTACACTGATACCCCATATGTGGGGGTAAACCACTGTTTGGGCACACTTCAGGGCTCGGAAGTGAGGGAGCACCATTTGACTTTTTGAATACGAGATTGGCTGGAATCAATGGTGGCGCCATGTTGCGTTTGGAGACCCCTGATGTGCCTAAACAGTGGTAACCCCTCAATTCTACCTCCAACACTAACCCCAACACACCCCTAACCCTAATCCCAACTGTAGCCATAACCCTAATCACAACCCTAACCCCAACACACCCCTAACCACAACCCTAATTCCAACCCTAACCCTAAGGCTATGTGCCCACGTTGCGGATTCGTGTGAGATATTTCCGCACCATTTTTGAAAAATGCGCGGGTAAAAGGCACTGCGTTTTACCTGCGGATTTTCCGCGGATTTCCAGTGTTTTTTGTGCGGATTTCACCTGCGGATTCCTATTGAGGAACAGGTGTAAAACGCTGCGGAATCCGCACAAAGAATTGACATGCTGCGGAAAATACAACGCAGCGTTTCCGTGCGGTATTTTCCGCACCATGGGCACAGCGGATTTGGTTTTTCATATGTTTACATGGTACTGTAAACCTGATGGAACACTGCTGCGAATCCGCAGCGGCCAATCCGCAGCCAAATCCGCACAGTGTGCACATAGCCTAATTCTAAAGGTATGTGCACACGCTGCGGAAAACGCTGCGGATCCGCAGCAGTTTCCCATGAGTTTACAGTTCAATGTAAACCTACGGGAAACAAAAATTGCTGTACACATGCTGCGGAAAAACTGCACGGAAACGCAGCGGTTTACATTCCGCAGCATGTCACTTCTTTGTGCGGATTCCGCAGCGGTTTTACAACTACTCCAATAGAAAATCGCAGTTGTAAAACCGCAGTGAAATGCGCAGAAAAAAACGCGGTAAATCCGCCATAAATCCGCAGCAGTTTAGCACTGCGGATTTATCAAATCCGCAGCGGAAAAATCCGCAGAGGACCAGAATACGTGTGCACATACCGAAACCCTAACCCTACCCCTAGCCCTAACTCTACCCCTAACCCTAACCCTACCCCTAACCCTACCCCTAACCCTACCCCTAACCCTACCCTATTCTAACATTAGTGGAAAAAAACATTTCTTTATTTTTTTATTGTCCCTACCTATGGGGGTGACAAAAGGGGGGGGGGTCATTTATTATTTTTTTTATTTTGATCACTGAGATATAATCTATCTCAGTGATCAAAATGCACTTTGGAACGAATCTGCCGGCCGGCAGATTCGGCGGGCGCACTGCGCATGCGCCCGCCATTTTGGAAGATGGCGGCGCCCAGGGAGAAGACGGACGGGACCCCGGCTGGATCAGTAAGTATGATGGGCTGGGGGGGGACCACGGGGGGGGGGGGATCGGAGCACGGGGGGGGGAATCGGAGCGCGGGAGGGGTGGAACGGAGCACGGGGGGCGTGGAACGGAGCACGGGGGGGCTGGAATGGAGTGCGGGGGGGTGGAACGGAGCACCGGGGGGTGTGGATCGGAGTGCAGGGGGGGTGATTGGAGCACGGGGGGGTGATTGGAGCACGGGGGGAGCGGACAAGAGCACGGGGGGAGCGGAGCACTGGACGGAGGGGGGCCGGAGCAGTGTACCGGCCAGATCGGGGGGCTGGGGGGCGATCGGTGGGGTGGGGGCACATTAGTATTTCCAGCCATGGCCGATGATACTTCAGCATCGGCCATGGCTGGATTGTAATATTTCACCAGTTATAATAGGTGAAATATTACAAATCGCTCTGATTGGCAGTTTCACTTTCAACAGCCAATCAGAGCGATCGTAGCCACGAGGGGGTGAAGCCACCCCCCCTGGGCTAAACTACCACTCCCCCTGTCCCTGCAGATCGGGTGATATGGGAGTTAACCCTTTCACCCGATCTGCAGGGACGCGATCTTTCCATGACGCCACATAGGCGTCATGGGTCGGATTGGCACCGACTTTCATGACGCCTACGTGGCGTCATGGGTCGGGAAGGGGTTAAGGATGTCATGGTGGGATTTCCTATGCCTGCTGGTTTGAATGAGTCTATGTCTTTGGCCATTCAGATCGGTCGACGCTTGCGTGAGCGTAAATCTGTGCACCATTTGGCGGTATTACCTGAGCTTAAACCTGAGCCTATGCAGTGCGATAGGACTTTGACCAGAGTTGAACGGCAAGAACACAGACGTCTGAATGGGCTGTGTTTCTACTGTGGTGATTCCACTCATGCTATCTCTGATTGTCCTAAGCGCACTAAGCGGTTCGCTAGGTCTGCCACCATTGGTACAGTACAGTCAAAATTCCTTCTGTCCGTTACCTTGATCTGTTCTTTGTCATCGTATTCTGTCATGGCATTTGTGGATTCAGGCGCTGCCCTGAATTTGATGAACTTGGAGTATGCTAAGCGTTGTGGGTTTCTCTTAGAGCCCTTGCAGTGTCCTATTCCATTGAGAGGAATTGATGCCACGCCTTTGGCCAAGAATAAGCCTCAATACTGGACCCAGCTGACCATGTGCATGGCTCCTGCACATCAGGAGGTTATTCGCTTTCTGGTGTTGCATAATCTGCATGATGTGGTCGTGTTGGGGTTGCCATGGCTACAAGCCCATAATCCAGTATTAGATTGGAAATCCATGTCGGTGTCCAGCTGGGGTTGTCAGGGGGTACATGGTGATGTTCCATTTCTGTCAATTTCGTCATCCACCCCTTCTGAGGCTCCAGAGTTCTTGTCTGATTACCGGGATGTATTTGATGAGCCCAAGTCCGATGCCCTACCTCCGCATAGGGATTGTGATTGTGCTATCAATTTGATTCCTGGTAGTAAATTCCCAAAAGGTCGACTGTTTAATTTATCCGTGCCTGAGCACGCCGCTATGCGCAGTTATGTGAAGGAATCCCTGGAGAAGGGGCATATTCGCCCGTCATCGTCACCATTAGGAGCAGGGTTCTTTTTTGTAGCCAAGAAGGATGGTTCGCTGAGACCTTGTATAGATTACCGCCTTCTAAATAAGATCACGGTTAAATTTCAGTACCCCTTGCCATTGTTATCTGATTTGTTTGCTCGGATTAAGGGGGCTAGTTGGTTCACCAAGATAGATCTTCGTGGTGCGTATAATCTGGTGCGTATCAGGCGAGGAGATGAATGGAAAACTGCATTTAATACGCCCGAGGGTCATTTTGAGTATCTAGTGATGCCATTCGGACTTGCCAATGCTCCATCAGTGTTTCAGTCCTTTATGCATGACATCTTCCGAGAGTACCTGGATAAATTCCTGATTGTGTACTTGGATGACATTTTGATCTTCTCGGATGATTGGGAGTCTCATGTGAAGCAGTTCAGAACAGTTTTTCAGGTCCTGCGTGCTAATTCTTTGTTTGTGAAGGGATCAAAGTGTCTCTTTGGTGTGCAGAAGGTTTCATTTTTGGGGTTCATCTTTTCCCCTTCTACTATCGAGATGGATCCTGTTAAGGTCCAAGCCATCCATGATTGGACTCAGCCGACATCTCTGAAAAGTCTGCAAAAATTCCTGGGCTTTGCTAATTTTTATCGTCGCTTCATCTGCAATTTTTCTAGTATTGCCAAACCATTGACCGATTTGACCAAGAAGGGTGCTGATTTGGTCAATTGGTCTTCTGCTGCTGTGGAAGCTTTTCAAGAGTTGAAGCGTCGTTTTTGTTCTGCCCCTGTGTTGTGTCAACCAGATGTTTCTCTTCCGTTCCAGGTCGAGGTTGATGCTTCTGAGATTGGAGCAGGGGCTGTTTTGTCGCAGAGAGCTTCTGATTGCTCAGTGATGAAACCATGCGCTTTTTTTTCCAGGAAGTTTTCACCTGCTGAGCGAAATTATGATGTGGGCAACCGAGAGTTGCTTGCCATGAAGTGGGCATTCGAGGAGTGGCGTCATTGGCTTGAAGGAGCTAAGCATCGTGTGGTGGTATTGACTGATCATAAGAACTTGACTTATCTTGAGTCTGCTAAGCGGTTGAATCCTAGACAGGCTCGTTGGTCGCTGTTTTTTGCCCGTTTTGACTTTGTGATTTCGTACCTTCCGGGCTCTAAAAATGTGAAGGCGGATGCTCTGTCTAGGAGTTTTGTGGCCGACTCTCCGGGTTTGTCTGAGCCGGCGGGTATCCTCAAGGAAGGAGTAATTGTTTCTGCCATCTCCCCTGATTTGCGGCGGGTGCTGCAAAAATTTCAGGCTAATAAACCTGATCGTTGTCCAGCGGAGAAACTGTTTGTCCCTGATAGGTGGACCAATAAAGTTATCTCTGAGGTTCATTGTTCGGTGTTGGCTGGTCATCCTGGAATCTTTGGTACCAGAGAGTTAGTGGGTAGATCCTTTTGATGGCCGTCTCTGTCGCGGGATGTGCATGCTTTTGTGCAGTCCTGTGGGATTTGTGCTCGGGCTAAGCCCTGCTGTTCTCGTGCCAGTGGGTTGCTTTTGCCCTTGCCGGTCCCGAAGAGGCCTTGGACACATATCTCTATGGATTTTATTTCTGATCTTCCCGTTTCTCAAAAGATGTCAGTCATTTGGGTGGTCTGTGATCGCTTTTCTAAGATGGTCCATCTGGTACCCTTGTCTAAATTGCCTTCCTCCTCTGATTTGGTGCCATTGTTCTTCCAGCATGTGGTTCGTTTACATGGCATTCCAGAGAATATCATTTCTGACAGAGGTTCCCAGTTTGTTTCAAGGTTCTGGCGAGCCTTTTGTGGTAGGATGGGCATTGACTTGTCTTTTTCCTCGGCTTTCCATCCTCAGACTAATGGCCAGACCGAACGAACCAATCAGACCTTGGAAACATATCTGAGATGCTTTGTTTCTGCCGATCAGGATGACTGGGTGTCCTTTTTGCCTTTGGCTGAGTTCGCCCTTAATAATCGGGCCAGCTCGGCTACCTTGGTTTCGCCATTTTTCTGCAATTCTGGGTTCCATCCTCGTTTCTCTTCAGGACAGGTTGAGTCTTCGGACTGTCCTGGTGTGGATACTGTGGTGGACAGGTTGCAGCAGATTTGGACTCATGTAGTGGACAATTTGACCTTGTCCCAGGAGAAGGCTCAACGTTTCGCTAATCGCAGACGCCGTGTGGGTCCCCGACTTCATGTTGGGGATCTGGTTTGGTTATCTTCTTGTCATATTCCTATGAAGGTTTCCTCTCCTAAGTTTAAACCTCGTTTCATTGGTCCGTATAGGATTTCTGAGGTTCTTAATCCTGTGTCTTTTCGTCTGACCCTTCCAGATTCTTTTTCCATACATAACGTATTCCATAGGTCATTGTTGCGGAGATACGTGGCACCTATGGTTCCATCTGTTGATCCTCCTGCCCCGGTTTTGGTGGAGGGGGAATTGGAGTATATTGTGGAGAAGATTTTGGATTCTCGTGTTTCCAGACGGAAACTCCAGTATCTGGTTAAATGGAAGGGTTATGCTCAGGAAGATAATTCCTGGGTTTTTGCCTCTGATGTCCATGCTCCCGATCTCGTTCGTGCCTTTCATGTGGCTCATCCTGGTCGGCCTGGGGGCTCTGGTGAGGGTTCGGTGACCCCTCCTCAAGGGGGGGGTACTGTTGTGAATTCTGTGGCAGAGCTCCCTCCTGTGGTCACAAGTGGTACTTCGGCTGATTCTCTGTGAGCTTCTGTTGGTGGAGGGAAGTGGTACTGCGGCTTCTGAGTTTCCTCCCTCAGGTGATCTGGTGAGGTCGTTAGGTGCTTCTCTACTTAACTCCACCTAATGCTTTGATCCTGGCTTCCTGTCAATGTTCCAGTGTTGGACTTGCTTTTCCCTGGATCATTCCTGTGGCCTGCTGCTCTGCATAGCTAAGTTCTTCTTTGCTATTTGTTTGCTATTTTTTCTGTCCAGCTTTGTCTAATTTGTTGCTGGAAGCTCTGGGACGCAAAGGGTGTACCTCCGTGCCGTTAGTTCGGTACGGAGGGTCTTTTTGCCCCCTTTGCGTGGTTTTCTTTAGGGTTTTGTGTAGACCGCAAAGTGACCTTTTCTATCCTCGCTTTGTTAAGAAAGTCGGGCCTCACTTTGCTGAATCTATTTAATCTCTACGTTTGTCTTTTCATCTTAACTCACAGTCATTATATGTGGGGGGCTGCCTTTTCCTTTGGGGTATTTCTCTGAGGCAAGGTAGGCTTATTTTCTATCTTCAGGCTAGTTAGTTTCTCAGGCTGTGCCGAGTTGCATAGGCAGTGTTAGGCGCAATCCACGGCTGCCTCTAGTGTTGTTTGGAGAGGATTAGGGATTGCGGTCTGCAGAGTTCCCACGTCTCAGAGCTCGTTCTATGATTTTGGGTTATTGTCAGATCACTGTATGTGCTCTGACCGCTATGTCCATTGTGGTACTGAATTGCCTTTCATAACACGGTATATTATGTGATTAGCCAAATGTCATAATTATTTTTTATTTTTTCCATTCTGTCTAGTAGGAGAGCAGACCTTACATAAGGAAGCATAGTCCAATGACAGATCTGCTTTAATGCAAAAGAGGTCATATAATTGATAGAAAATATGGATCCAAAGTGGAGATAAAATCACCTTGTGTAAATAAAGATTTAGTTATCATCTCTAAAGTACGGCCAGACCACACAGATTGATGACATGTAGGGGCTATATCTCGCTAGTTTTCAGTCCAGTGAAATAAAGGCCGTAGATGGTGTCCTCTAATATGAGAACTTTCATGGTTGTCCTCGCCATTGTTCCTAAACTTTTCCAAAATCAAGACCATGCAGCTCTCCCAAGAAGAGATGAGAGAAAAGATCCAAGTCTGATAAGGATCCTGAAAATATCTTATTTCTTTTGTGCTTTGTGAAGTGTGAGAGATGGCTGTGATTGAAAGCCGAGATTATATACTGTGGACTGATCCATGCTTTGATGTGAGACCTGGAAGGTAGAGCTAATTCCTTCACACCTGACTACATTGCCTGTCATGTCTGCTCACTACTAGCTTCTTTCCCATCATCAAAGGGATCTCTGCACTGATTTCTGTAGGAAACCACCAACCATAAAAAAAAAATCTTCTTATAGGAAGCAGTGATGGATGAAAATAATGCGAATGAGTGACACAGAATGGCCATGGCCATTGTCGGGGAGTAGATGGGATGAAGGACAAATATTTTGGATAGCTGAGAAAGAGGAAGAACTTAGCTGGCTTAGGAGGACAGGTGATACATTTGGCAATGAAAGATGTGTTATAGGTCTATACTAAATGAGTATTTGTATAATTTTTGTGTGGTTTTGGGTTTCTGAGCTTTCAGAAAAGTTTTTCATGGAGAATAAACTAGCAGTTGAACAACCATGACAGGAAAACAGACAGGTCTACTTTAAAAAATATCTGAGCAAAATGTTTAACTACCCATGCATTTTTTTCTTTCATTCTTCAAAACCAACTTGTCTACTCATAGTAACATAGTAACATAGTTAGTAAGGCCGAAAAAAGACATTTGTCCATCCAGTTCAGCCTATATTCCATCATAATAAATCCCCAGATCTACGTCCTTCTACAGACACAAAAGAGAATGGTAAAACCAAAAACACTCAGTTTGAAAAAATGTTTGCAGTAATCCGCAAGTGCTAGTAAAAGATGTAAATAACAGGGTATTTGGTTGATACGTTTTTTGCAAAAAATGTATACTAAGCTGCTCTACCAATCTTCACGGTATACCCATATCAGAGCAGTCCTAACTAATGTATGCAATCCCTATCTGATGTATTTAAAAACCTGATCATCTGTATATTACCTGTGTGAACAGGGTTCAGAGAGGAAAAATCCATGTGTGCATACAGGGCAGAACAGCTTTTGGGCAGATAGCCCAAGAGGAGTGGTGGAACTCCCCAGTCTTGTAGACACAAGAGAACAATCATGGAAACAGGAACACATGGGCTACTTGCACAGTGAACAAGTCTGTAAGAACATGTTCACACACCACCAAGAAACCTGAAGACACAAAAGTGAATGGTAAAACCAAAAACACTCAGTTTGAAAAAATGTTTGCAGTAATCCGCAAGTGCTAGTAAAAGATGTAAATAACAGGGTATTTGGTTGATACGTTTTTTGCAAAAAATGTATACTAAGCTGCTCTACCAATCTTCACGGTATACCCATATCAGAGCAGTCCTAACTAATGTATGCAATCCCTATCTGATGTATTTAAAAACCTGATCATCTGTATATTACCTGTGTGAACAGGGTTCAGAGAGGAAAAATCCATGTGTGCATACAGGGCAGAACAGCTTTTGTGCAGCTAGCCCAAGAGGAGTGGTGGAACTCCCCAGTCTTGTAGACACAAGATAACAATCATGGAAACAGGAACACATGGGCTACTTGCACAGTGAACAAGTCTGTAAGAACATGTTCACACACCACCAAGAAACCTGAAGACACAAAAGAGAATGGTAAAACCAAAAACACTCAGTTTGAAAAAATGTTTGCAGTAATCCGCAAGTGCTAGTAAAAGATGTAAATAACAGGGTATTTGGTTGATACGTTTTTGGCAAAAAATGTATACTAAGCTGCTCTACCAATCTTCACGGTATACCCATATCAGAGCAGTCCTAACTAATGTATGCAATCCCTATCTGATGTATTTAAAAACCTGATCATCTGTATATTACCTGTGTGAACAGGGTTCAGAGAGGAAAAATCCATGTGTGCATACAGGGCAGAACAGCTTTTGTGCAGATAGCCCAAGAGGAGTGGTGGAACTCCCCAGTCTTGTAGACACAAGAGAACAATCATGGAAACAGGAACACATGGGCTACTTGCACAGTGAACAAGTCTGTAAGAACATGTTCACACACCACCAAGAAACCTGAAGACACAAAAGAGAATGGTAAAACCAAAAACACTCAGTTTGAAAAAATGTTTGCAGTAATCCGCAAGTGCTAGTAAAAGATGTAAATAACAGGGTATTTGGTTGATACGTTTTTTGCAAAAAATGTATACTAAGCTGCTCTACCAATCTTCACGGTATACCCATATCAGAGCAGTCCTAACTAATGTATGCAATCCCTATCTGATGTATTTAAAAACCTGATCATCTGTATATTACCTGTGTGAACAGGGTTCAGAGAGGAAAAATCCATGTGTGCATACAGGGCAGAACAGCTTTTGTGCAGCTAGCCCAAGAGGAGTGGTGGAACTCCCCAGTCTTGTAGACACAAGAGAACAATCATGGAAACAGGAACACATGGGCTACTTGCACAGTGAACAAGTCTGTAAGAACATGTTCACAAACCACCAAGAAACCTGAAGACACAAAAGAGAATGGTAAAACCAAAAACACTCAGTTTGAAAAAATGTTTGCAGTAATCCGCAAGTGCTAGTAAAAGATGTAAATAACAGGGTATTTGGTTGATACGTCCTTCTACAGACGTAGACGTAGACGTACTCCATCATAAACATATTATAAATGTCTCAATTTAAAAATGTCTCAATTTAAAAAGCACAAATTCAAAGGGGTTGACCACTACTTATAAATTGATGACCTATCTTCTGGAAAGATCATCTATATCAGATTGGTAGGGGTCCGACTACCAGCAGTGGTTTGCATCTCTAGTGGAAACCGGATGCACACAGATCAGCACAATTTTTGACAAATACATCAAGTTTATTTAAAAACTCAATATATATGGTGTTGACCCTTGTTTTTCAAGACATCTGAAATTCGCCCCAACATCTGGATATTAGCTTCTGGGCCAAATCCTGGTCCATGCCCAGGAAACTCCAGAGAACTCAATCCAATTGAGAACCTGTGGTCAATCCTGAAAAAATGAGAGGACAAGCAAAAACACAGAAGTTGTGATAAATTGCAGGCACTGATTAAAAATGGGTTGCTGTCAGTCAGGATTTGGCCCAGAAGCTGATCTTGAAACATTGAAGCAGCAAAGTTTGTGAAAATCAAAATTTGTATCATTCTGAAAACTTTTGTCCATGACTATTTATACCGGTAGGTATATTTAATAAATGCTAGAAGTAAGGCACAATTGTATAGGCCCCTGATAATAATAATAAGTAATAATAATTTTATTTATATAGCGCCAACATATTCCGCAGCTAAAGCATTAAGCTAAATGCTCATCAGGGTACTAGTCAGTATGTGTCACAAGATCTATATACTTGGCAGTCAGTGGGTGGGAAACAAGGTCCTTTGATATTTTTGAATCTGTTGTCACATTTATATTGTCTGATTGGTTGGCTATGTTTGATATAATGTTTTATGCAATTATACTATTCATTTTTTACCATTTTTGAGTGTAAATAACTGGTACCCACCCATTTGATTTTTACATTTGTTATGATAAATGTTGTATTATGCTCATAATAGACCGTGTAGTATGACCACACTGCTCTGTTTGGGTTTTCAATGGATGTCTTTAAAACCCTGCTGTTGTCTTCGGTCAAAAACGACCGACCTTGAACTTCAATATTCTTTAAAATATTCAAGATGCGGCTCTGAAACCCGTGGCCGACCGACCCATCCTCATTTAAGTCAATCAACCACAAGTTTCAGAACCGCATCTTGAACACCCTAAAAAATACCAAAGTTCAAAATAGGTCACCCCAGACCGAAGACAACAGCGGGGTTAAAATATATTTTGAAAGTTGTTAATTAGCACAAACATTAGACAAAGCTTTTTTTTATTTTTATGAGTCTTCAGTTCTAGTGCTTGATGAATTAGTAATATCTTGTATGGTCCAAAGAGTAATTTATAGGTTACTACAATTTTATGGAGGTCACTTTTCTTTATACAGTTGTCTGTTAGGTCCTTTTTAGCCCTATGGCCATTTGGACATAATTAACAAAGAGAATTTGGGTTCATCCAGTGAAGAGATGAATGTCTCTATTGTGCTAAGAATAATCTATATATATAATTGTCTAAGGGTTTTTCCGTCTGTCTGTCTGTCTGTCTGTCTGTCCTGGAAATCCCGGCTCTCTGATTGGTCGAGGCCGCCAGGCCTCGACCAATCAGAGACCGGCACAGCATCGACGTAGAAATCCCGCGTCTCTGATTGGTCGAGGCCGACAGGCCTCGACCAATCAGCAACGGGCACAGCGACGATGATGTCATAAAGGACGTAGACATCCCGCGTCTCTGATTGGTCGAGGCCGCCAGGCACAGCGACGATGATGTCATAATGGTTGCCATGGCGACGATGATGTCATAAAGGTTGCCTCGACCAATCAGCGACGGGCACAGTCTGCCGCGAATTCTGGAATCATCATTGTCCATATATTACAGGGACATGCATATTCTAGAATACCCGATGCGTTAGAATCGGGCCACAATCTAGTTAGTAATAATAAGCTTACAATCGGGTTTTCAGAAGAAGAATCAGTATTCCTGCCTGCTTCATCCTAGCTTGCTGCGACACACATATTACTTGTCTATGGAAATGCTCCCTTACAATTGTTGAATCCTATGAAGATGAAATAAAATAGATTGTTTTCTCTGCGAGCTCAGCTGAGACAATGGACATGGGGCGCACATTCCCGGTCAATATATGTCAGACACCAGAGCCAAAATGTCTACTCCCAAAATATATAGTTAGAGTATATAATGTTATACACCATATAGTCTGATTACATATGCTGCCATACAGTGTCTCATTGTCTAAAATGAAGATGTTAATTATGCAATTAATTTCACTTTATTAATACGTGCAGTATAGTTGTTAATATATAAGATATGTAATCATTATCTCACTGCATATTTATATTCATATAGATGATTGATTGCTTTTTGATGGTGCAAATTAATAACTATTTGCAAAATTTAAAAACTTACCTATTTACTTAAAGGCACTTGGTATTGTTCTCCAGTGATAAGGCATCATCTATATCAGTGAGATCAAATTTGTGAAAATAGCTATATGGATTGGATGTATTAACCACAGTCAGAAGCCTCTCGCCTAGCCAAATCTGATCTCTTGCTTTGCACTGAGGAGGAGCAGCACCCTGAAACACAGTGTGTGCAAATTGAGATTCTGGTTTGACTTTTACCCTAAAGGTACCTTCACACATAACGATTTCGTTAACGATATCGTTGCTTTTTGTGACGTAGCAACGATATCGTTAACGAAATTGTTATGCGTGACAGCGACCAACGATCAGGCCCCTGCTGGGAGATCGTTGGTCGCTGGGAATGATCAGGACCTTTTTTTGGTCGCTGATCACCTGCTGTCATCGCTGAATCGGCGTGTGTTCACTGGTAACCAGGGTAAATATCGGGTTACTAAGTGCAGGGCCGCGCTTAGTAACCCGATATTTACCCTGGTTACCATTGTAAAAGTTAAAAAAAACACTACATACTCTCATTCCGATGTCTGTCACGTCCCCCGGCGTCAGTTTCCCGCACTGACTGTCAGCGCCGGCTGGCCGTAAAGCAGAGCACAGCGGTGACATCACCGCTCTGCTTTACGGCCGGCACTTACACAGTGCCCTGCACTTAGTAACCCGATGTTTACCCTGGTTACCCGGGGACTTTGGCATCGTTGAAGACAGTTTAAACGATGCCGAAGTTGTTCCCCGGATCGTTGGTCGCTGGAGAGAGCTGTCTGTGTGACAGCTCCCCAGCGACCACACAATGACTTACCAACGATCACGGCCAGGTCGTATTGCTGGTCGTGATAGTTGGTAAATCGTTTAGTGTAACGGTACCTTTAGTCATGTGGCAAGGCTCGTTAAAGGGTCAATAGTGACTTGTAGGATTGCTACTTACAATATGTGGCAATAAAGTTCAAGTCCTCTTCCTGTCTGGAGAGAAAATTTGCATATTTAATTTCCCAAAGGAGTACTGCACGGCCTATAAGCCTACTTAAAGACTGCTAAAGTCAAAACGTGTCAACACCAGAACACTGTCCTCTTTATGACCTGATTTTACTGGAAATGTACTAAAGCTGCCAAGATTTTACCGGAGACATCAGGTTTTTTTGTTATATTGGATTTATAGGCCTACTTAACCTTGCATGTCAGATATGATAATCTCCATAAGGAGAAACGATACCCCTTAAACCCCAGTTAGAGGCCTTTCATACAGCCCAATCTGATATCTTGCTTTGCACTGAGGAGGGGAAACACCCCAAAACACTTGTCTGGAAACTGAGATTCAGGTTTGGCTTTTAGCCAAAGTCATAATGCAAAGCTTAAAGGGTCAATATTGACTTTTAGGATTTCTACTTCCGGTAGGTGGCACTAGAGCTGTAGTCCTTTCTCTCTCTCTGAAGAGACAGTTTGCACAGTAGATGTCCGGCTCACTAAAAATCCATTTAGATGAATTAATAGAACACTTATAAGCTTGTGCAAACATTACATTAATCACGTAATGCTCATTCATTGGGTGATTGCATCTCTCATGCCAGTATACAGATCCCTTTATGGCAAATCGATTTTTCTTTTTGTTTGCCCTCTCATTTTTCTTCTTCCAAGAGTCATAATTGATTTATTTTTCTGTGTCGGCAGACAAATGAGGGTTTGTTTTTTGGAGGGGACATTTGCAGTTTTGAATGACACCTTTCATTTTACCAAACAATGTACGGAGGAAACAGGAAAAAAAAAAAATCAAATGGTGAAAAAAATACAATTCCGCTATTGCTTTTTGAGTCTTGTTTTTATAGTGTTCATTGCATAGTAAAATGACCTGTCAGTGTGATTCTCTGGGTACGTCCGATTGGCAAATTGCACCTATTTTATTTTTATTTCGGTGATGGAAAAAAATAGTTTGTGATGCCCCGTGTTGTTTTTTATTTTTCTGTTGATGGAGCTGTGAGAGGGCTTGTTTTTGCATGGTGAGCTGAATTTTTCATTAGCACCATTTTGGTTTATATAACACGGTGTCATAGCTGATTGTTGTATTTTTAGGGAGGTGAGGTGCTAGAAAAACCTTAAATTTTGCATTTTAAATTTTTACATTGCTTACTATACTGTATAATTACATTTTATTTAAATGTTTTACATTATTTCTTAGTCTTCTTAGGGGATTTGAACCTGCAATTGTTTGATCACCTGTACTATTCATTGCAATGCAACAATATTGCAGTATACAGAGAAAATCATGGTCTCCTAAGAGGTGCAGTCTATGGTAGGGCTTTATAGGAGTACCAAGATGGCAGTGACCGTGGTTTTCAGTAGACCCCCGGATGCCACGGTAATCCATTGGTACCTCATGATCTCACTGTGGGGAGCAGTAGGAGCTGGTGTGCTTTCCATTTAAATGCTGCTGTCAAAGATAGCTGCATCTAAATCGTTAATAGCAGCATCTAAATCGTTATTAGCAGCATCTAAATCATTAATAGCAGCATCTAAATTAACAGCAATGATCAGAGCTCAGCTATATAATGTAGCTGGCAACTACCAGGTGTAGAGACAGATTAGCTCCTGAGCCCCTTCCACACTTGCAGACCCCAGCACAGGATGTACAGTTACATAATTTTGCACAAATGGGTTATTCTTGGCAGCACATCATTGTGAGTAAAGCAGATATATGCCACAGATAAAAATGATATATGTTAGCAATTGTTCTGTGCGTAAAAAAATCTGGTCTTGGTTTGAATGTTTATTTTCTGCTGACAGACTTCCCTTAATGACCTTAATTGCTTAAAGTATATTAGTAATGGTAAGTGTCCAGAATATTTTACCTACATTTTAGGAAAACGCCTACACTGCTTAGAGATGCAATACTTTCTTCCAAACCCTCTAAAATATATGATTACTCTAGGTCTGGCAAAGGGCCAAAATAACCCAACTGAGCTGTTTAAGTAAGAAATTACTGGCCATAAATCTCATTATATTGTAAATGGATTGTTTCCGGAGCTGATGTTAGTAAGATAAAGGACCATTAACTTTATCCCTTAATATACACACTGGGCCATTCAGCTAGTAATGGAAGTTAATAGAGTAATGTACGTTTTGAGGACTTCTTCTAGACTTAACAAATAAGTCCCCAAAATTTTTTTTCTTACGCCCCAAATTTTTATTGCTAAATATTCCTCATTCATTGCTGCACACCCTTGTATATGATAACAGGATTTATAGCTATATTTTACATACCGTAAGTTCATTTTATTTTGCTAGTTAATTGGCTAATAAAGACAATTGAAGAACAAGGTCATGAATAATTTTCTGGGAATGCAGCAAGTTAAAAAGTACCTGTCCTTTTACACAAAACCTGTAGAAAAACATGATCTTGCTGCTTTCAACTACCACAAGATAAAACTGTTTAACTGTTTTTGGTGTACGCGCCCGTCTAATATGTCCTGAAATTGTCGCAAATCTCATGCTATGTAAATTAACATCCATTCATTTTGAATGGGTAGTTTCTATTCATCAATATTATACCAGCACAATAGCCTGTCCTGAACTAAATGCGAACCTCTCTGTTAAAGCGGCATGCAATTTGGCAGACAGGAAATCAAGACAAGCACGGTGACAAAGACCTGACCTGACTTCCTGTAATCCTTCTTGTTGTACCTTCTGTTGGAGACGGATTACACTTGACAACAGGGAGGGGACTGTTGTGAATTCTGTTGTCGAGCTCCCTCCTGTGGTCATGAATGGTACTTCGGTGAGTTTGGTCCGTGGGCTCCCTCTGGTGGCTGTGAGTGGAGCTGCTGCTTCTGAGGTTCCTTACACAGGTGACGTGGTTTATCCTTTGGTTGGCTTCTCTATTTAACTCCACTCAGATCGTTTCTCCATGCCAGCTGTCAATGTTTTAGCATTGGTTCAGTTCGCTCCTGGATCTGTCTGGTGTCCTGTCTTCTCCTGCAGAAGCTAAGTTCCTGATTGTTATTATTGTTCTTGTTTCTTTGTCCAGCTGGTTATCTTGACTTTGTCTTGCTAGCTGGAAGCTCTGGGATGCAGGGTGGCACCCCCGCACCATGAGTCGGTGCGGAGGACCCTTTTGCACACTCTGCGTGGTCTTTTGTAGGTTTTTGTGCTGACCGCAAAAATTCCTTTCCTATCCTCTGTCTATTTAGTAAGCCGTGCCTCCCTTTGCTGAAACCTATCTCATTTCTGCGTTTGTGACTTTCATCTTTACTCACAGTCATTACATGTGGGGGGCTGCCTATTCCTTTGGGGAATTTCTCTGAGGCAAGGTAGGCTTTATTTTCTTCTCTAGGGCTAGCTAGCTCTTAGGCTGTGACGAGGCGCCTAGGGAGCGTCAGGAGCGCTCCACGGCTATTTCAAGTGTGTGCGATAGGATTAGGGCTTGCGGTCAGCAGAGCTCCCACATCCCAGAGCTCGTCCTGTATGAGTTTAACTATCAGGTCGGGTGCTTCTAACCACCAGGTCATAACAGGGGACAGCAAGTTACACAGAAAAGGCACATTTAATGGTTACAATAAGAAATCCAAATTTTTAAATAAAGTTGATATGATTCCTCCAATCTGTGTCTGGAGCAGAGAATTACAGTTCTGCCATCCAATCTAGGAATGGGGCTTGCTGAGCTGTCAGTATGGTGGTGAACAGCTCAGCAGTTATATCGGATGCTGGGGGTGCTGAGCAGTCAGTGTCTGGAGTGACAGTTTAGCCCTCCAATCAGGACCAGCATGTGTCAGGGCTTCATCCATGTGTCTCTTGTCAAGAGTAATTGCCTGACTATTTAAGCAGCTCTCTGCCTTAGTGCTTTAGCTTTGCTCCAGAGGTGGGTGTTTACTTTGTGCTCATTGTCCGGTAATATGATCTTTGCTGCCGGACCTAGAATTTGTCTTTACCATTAATTTGTCTAGCCCTTTTGTCATGATCCAATCCCTCTTGGAATATTGACCTTGTACCTGTTAGGAGTCGAGTTTCCTCTGCTGCACAGGGGGAATCTCGATCCATCCGTGTCTGCTGCGGTCTCCCATTCTGCTTCGGCCGCAGTGGGCTCTGCTCAGCGGAGGCGTCGCTCCCAACGTCTTGCTGGGACTGATTCTGTGCAGGAGGTTACTGCTGCCTTTTCTGGCTCTCCTGTTGTACCCTGCACTGATCTGCGGTGAGCGGGCTTCTCTGGGACTAAGTCCTTATTTGCACACACTGAGCATGCCCAGGGCAAGATCTCCCGTTGGAGATCGAGGGTCACATGCTCAGGCACTGCAGCACATCCCATTGGTTCTCTTGGCAGGTCCTGAAAGGGCAAAACTTCTGTAGCTGCTTCCTGTGCAGCAACTATATAAACTGCGCATGACCGCACGGCCATGCGCTAGTATTGTCTTGATATTATATGTGTGTGTAGATGGATGTATGTCGATGGATGAAAGCTCCTAAGTATCCCTCCCTAGAGCTGTTGACTGCTCGCGGATGATGGTAGCTATCTAGTGCCCGACTAGCCATCTTCACATAACACACATCACAGCGTCCTGTTGCTGTGTCCGCCAGTACGGCGCCGTGCGCTTCCTCTGCGCTTTCCTTACCCAAGCCTGGGTGGTTGGTGGCGTCCGTCAGTGTGGCACCGCACGCACTCTCGTGCCTATAGATTCTATTTAATAAGTTTCCTTAAACACCCAGTTGCGGTGTTGTGCCAGCAAGTGTCTAATCGGACTTCAATCCTGTGTAGGGGTTGAGTTCGCTGACTCCTTGCTCGCGCTCTATGTGCGGTACTGTGCCCCTGTGACGCAACAGGATCGCTTCCTTCACGCAGGGTGAAGTTAACCCATGTGTGTATTCTTAATACCGCCATATAGTCCGTCTTACTAGCAGCAGGGTCTTTTACCTGCACGGTGGACCTCGGACTGCGAACGCACCTAGTTTCATATCATCTTTACTTGGTGCGTTCCGCCGGTCCTTAACAGTACCTTTACCTGACTACGCCTTTGTTTCACCCCCTATCTATGACGTGCTCTCTTGGCTTTTCACCCCGGGCCTCAGACTACCCCATCTCACAGCTTGTCAATGAGTAGTGTTCAGCATCACAAAAGTGATCTGCAGATTCCCCTTTTGCCACATAAATAAGATTAGTTGGACACTGCTTGACAAAAGATAATGGTCACAGCAGCCTCTTTTTTTATATAAACCAACATAAAATTTAATAATAACTAATAATACTTTTACCAACAAATAAAGGTAGTACTCTGTAGCACTATAGCACGCAAACATGAAATATATGAAATTTGAATTGCATTACTGCTCTACAAAATTAGAATAAATGAGAATAATTAGACCATAAATTGATCGATTCATGTGTACCCGGCAGCCACGATAAGGTGATTCTCGTTGCTGGGAACCTGCCTAAAGTGAATGCTCTCTTAGGCAGAATCCTACATTCATATGGGAAGGTAGGATCCTGCTGTAACTAAAAATGCCTGACGCCAAGGGATGGCTTTGTTAGTCAGAGCGCCTATATATACAAATATCAAAAGACTAACTGTCACTTCCAAACATAAATCAGGTGCGATGAAGTGCTTACTAAGAGTAGCCATCTCTTGGTTCTTGTAGTAACTCCAACTCCAGCAAATGGCGCTGGCGGCGCATGTGCAGCAGCATCTATCGTTTGCCGATAGATTCTACAAAGCATGCGCCACTGGTGTCATTATGCTGGAGCCAAATTTCTTTCTGCTCAAACAAAATGGTGCCATAAAAGCCCACACTCCACTACCAGGGGCTTATGTATTTGACAAGTGGGCTGTTTGCTGCTATAGCTCTAGTGAGAATAGCAAGAATCCACTACTTATTTCCCCAGAGATAAAGCTGACACTTCTCCCCTTACTCCTAACTACTACTTCTGTCCCATGACCCACCTTAGTCCACTCACACTTTTTTATACTGAATCCGTCCAAATCCTATTATGCCCAGTAGGGATGAGCGAGTGTGCTCGAGTGCTGATCGAGCGTTTTGGGGTGCTCAAATACTATGCTAGAGTTGCGGAGGCTGTTGTTCATCAGCCACGACATATTCAAAGATTGCCTAACAAACAGGATATCCCTGCATGTGTTGTGGCTGTCAAACAGCTGCGAGAGATGCAGCCGTGGCATCTCAAGCATATTTTTAGATTACGCCAAAAATACTCGATTAGGACACGAATGGGCTCGTATAGCACCTTATCTGAAGACGCTCGTTCATCGCTAATGCACAAGTCTTCTGTATATTGCACCTCTTACCTCCTCGAGCCGTTCGTAAGACACATAAGCAATGGAGGAGGAGTTGTCCTATGCTAGGCATGTTCTAAGTGTGAGGCTAGTCTTCCAGGAGCTGTAAAAAAATAGGACTCTTTTGTTTAAAGGGAATTTGTCAGCAGGATTTCACCCCAAACTATATGTATGCTCAGGTAGCTGTTTCAAAAACGCGTTCAGCAATACACCTACATGACCAGTCTGTTCCTCCGTTACTGAGAAATCAGTGCTTGAGTTGATATGAAAATGAGGAGGTAGAACTATTGTAGATCTAAAGCCTCTGTCACTTCAGCTCTATTCCCCTCCCAGCTTCGGGCAAAGCAGCTGTCAGTCAAGAGCTGGAGTGACAGAGGCTTCAGATCTACTATAGCCATTTTCTTATCAATTCAAACTCTGATTTCTCAGTAACAGAGGAACAGACTGGCCATATAAAGATAAGGCTTTGAAGGCACTACAGGCACATATAAATAGTTTGGGGTGTCAAATCTTGCTGACAGATTTTAGTAAAGGCACCAGTTAATTGTAGAATGTTTAAGTGCACATATGTGTCTTCCAATGTACAGACTGACAAGACTTTGTTGGGTAAATGTTTTTTACCTACTTCCTAAGAGTTTCCATTTTAGAAGGTTAGTCTTTAACTCTGTGCAATGCTGCCATGTGGCTGTGATACAATAGACTCATGGTACCCCTAATGCTATATATAGGTGGTCTGGCTGATGCACTGCTAGCCATCCTGCAGCTGCAATGCAGATATCCAATCTACAGTAGTCAGATATCACGTAGCCATAGCATAACAGCATCCTAACCAGGATCCAGATGCACCAGCTGATCACGAATAGTATAATTGTAGTTTTCTATATGTTGTGTCGGGGTTATATTCGAAGATATACCTTATATACTGTATACATTGAATAGTTGTTTCTATGTATTGCACAAGTCAAATATTCATTAATAGTTGTAACTTTGATGGACTCGTCTCGTACGGTCCCTGAATCTTATATTGACGTGAACCGTACTTCAGGGTATTGGAAAAGAAAACAATCACCGCAAGACAGATGCTTCATTTCAATTTGGATCACAGTCGTGCTGCTATGAAATGGAAGAGAGAACACGGCAAATATAAATCACTGAGCTTAACTCAATCAATTATCCAATCTCCCTGATCTTACCAACATTGTGCAGCCGGCAGTAGATATTAAAATGGACTGCGGATTAGATTTCCATGGACGTAATAGCAATAGAAGCATGTTACACAGCGCTCCATATTGGCTTTGACAACAGGCAAATCCCAATATGTCAATTTGTTTCCAACTAGTATAAGCTTTCAAGCCAAGCGTCCATTACGAATGGCTTCCGAAGAAATCACATTTTTAGAATTGTTTCTTTTTGAAGATTTTGGAGGGTGAGGAGAGGGGGGGCCATAACAACTAACCTCAAATAATTTGCATTGTGTATTTGGGCTCACAACTAGGAAGCCAACCCAAATGGTAGAAATCAGTTTTCCAGTGCCAAACCGTGAAAACGGACTTCTTCCTGTACTGTGTTCCTGTTCAGATTCGGCAGCCTAATAAAGCTTGTTGAAAGGCTTGAGTGCAGCCAAGCAACATGTTTTAAGCCTGTGGGCACTTCTGGCCCCATCACAGCCATGCCAAGTAATGGCATGGTTGCGATTGGCCAGAGCACCACGTGACCCAGCCTGACATTGTAAAATAAATAAATAATTTTTAAAAAATGTCATGCGGTCCCCCGTATTTTTAATAACCAGCCAAGGGAGAACAGACAGCTGTGAGCTGGTCTTCTTATGCTGGGAAGAGGCCAATCTCCACGGACCATCCCAGCCAATTAATATCCACCACGAGTTGTCTGCTTTACCTTTGCTGGTTATTAAAGTGGACCCTAAAAAAAATTACGTGGGGTCCTCCCTAATTTTCATAACCAGCTAAGGCAAAGCAGACAGTTGCAGGCTGATATTAATAGGCTGGGAAGGGTTATGGAGATTAGCCCTTTCCCAGCATAAGAAGACCAGCTCACAGCTGTCTGGTTTCCCTTGGCTGGTTATGAAAAATACGGGGGACCGCACGTCGTGTTTTTAAAATTGTTTATTTATTTTACACTGTCAGGCTGGGTTACGTGGTGCTCTGGCCAATTACAGCCATGCCATTACTTAGCATGGCTGTGATGGGTCCAGAAGTGCCCACAGCCTTAAAACTTGTTGCTTGGCTGCAATCCAGCCTTTCAACAATCTTTATTAGGCTGCTGAACCTGTACAGGAACACAGTACAGTAAGAATTCCGCTTTTGGGTTTGGCACCGGACATTGGCCTCTTCCCAACGTAATAAGACCAGCTCTCAACCACCCTAGAAATGGAACATCCATTAGATTCGCCAATTTTGGCACTTAGCTATGGCTCTTCTCGATTGCCCTGGTGCAGTGACAATTGGGGTAATGGGATTGTGAGGTTGAAGTCAACAGTGTAATGTTACACACAAGGCACTGCTCCACTCCTCCATTTGGACCTCCGCAAACTGGTTCAAGATTATTATTATATATTTGTAATATGTTATTTTAAGCAAATTCCCTATACACATTGGTTTGCAGGGCAATTGTCCTGCTCTCACTCCCATTTTGCTTTCTTTTTCACCCGACTAGCCCTTATTACACCCAGTTTACAGCCATTTTGCAGCACCAAAGTTCAGGTCCGCATTGACTTATATGGGGTTTGGTTTGGTCCAGGGTCAAGTTCTGGTACCCGAACCAAACTTTGGACTAAAGGTCGGCCGAACCTGAACTTCCATGGGTCCGTTCATCCCTACTCACAATCATGATGCTGGATTTTGCTTTCCAGGGCAGAAGTGTCTGGTATTTGCTTGCTTCCATGTTCTTTTCCAAAACCCTTTGGCGTATACCTCCTGACTTATTTACTATGGGTACTTTTCCTCTGTACAGGAAAGGATTGCACAGGTTCTCCAGAAATGGGATGGACAAGTACTTAGTCCTTCTTTCTCTTCCACAGCCCTAATGGATGCGTTCTGACATTCCACACTGAAAAGCAGATTTTTTTTTTACAGGATGTTATTTGAAGTATGTGGCATAAAAGAGGATATCCTAGACTTTTAAAAAGGCATGTTACTAACAGAGGCAATTATCTGTCTGTTGTACCTGGCGCCGATCATTGACCACTCCTGCTAGAGATTCAGCTGCTCACCAGAGAGCAGCTTCTCTTCCTGTTGACAGGGCGGGACTACTGGTATCATGCTGATTGACAGCTGGCTTCCACCAATTAAGCAGCAGAGAACATGCTGTCAATCAGCGTGACACCAGTAATCCCGCCCTACCAATAGGAAGAGAAACTGCTGCAGTGTTGATGGGGAGTAGCTGAATCTCTGGCAGGAGCGGTCAATGACCGGCAGCGGGAACAACAGGCAGGTAGTTGATTCTCTTAGCGACTACATGCCTTTTTTTTTGTTAAGTCCCAGATTCCCCTTTAACTTTCCACAGCATGTCGAGGATTGTAAAAGCTGCTTTGCTTTTACACCAAAACTTCCCTGACCTGACAATATCTTTAGATGACATGGACTTTCTTTCACCCAAATGTAACATATTACTAATGGTCGAGCATGCCAAAAATAAGCAATCCTTAGAAAAAACTAAACAGTTTGTGTCTTTAAAAAGTAATACTTTTAACCTCATAATGATCAAATGATATACATATATGGCTTCAGGTCCTTGACATTACTCCATGCCAACTTAAAGCTTCTGCTCTCTGGTATGGTCTTCAGTTTTCAGACACAGGAGACCCTGGGAAGAAGACAAAAGCAGATTATTACTGCTTCTCACTTCTATTTCATCGCCTAGACAGCTTGAGCACTGGTTAATGTACAGGAGCTTCGGCCAAACCTATGATTTTGTAGGACCTGGCAAACGTGATCGCTGGATCTCTACTAGCATAACAAAACTGTTGAGTCCTATGAGACCCAGATCAGCTCTCTTAGTAACCTATGTCACTGTAATGGGCTGTTTTCCCCTGTAACTGAGGCAAATATAGATGCCCCAGTTACAGTGGGAAAAAATTATCAATACTGGAAAAATATGTTCCCCATGGATCTTTTATGATCTCTTGCTGTAGAACTTAGGTAAAAAAAAATATCTACACATACAAAATATCTGCATTTTTTAATTATTTTTAACAAGTCATAAAAAAAATCAGATTCCTTGCCTATAAATTACATTTTACTACTTCCGTGTAACAAAAGGAAAATGAAAACGGTAACCAAACAATCATAACAACCTGGTGAATTTATTTCACACAGGTTATTTGTTGTGAAATGTAAACAGTAAAAAAGTATATACCATAAATGAAAAAAAAAAACTAAACCAAATAACAGCAGTGTCAGTGAAAAATAATTTAAGGCTGCTGAAAAAAGGGAGTAAAATTTTTTAAAAAAATTATAATAAACTAGCTGGACATTAAAGAATGAATCAAAAATAAAGTATGAAACTTTGTTGTTCTCTTGGGCTTAATAAAAAGACCTGAGTTTGCAAAGTCAGATTTTTTTTTTTTTTTTTTTTAATAATAAGTGATATATCTAAATACATACCGCGATTTATCAAGAAATTTATGAAAATGTTACATTATAAATTCTATTTAAATGCAGCCGTGCAGCAAAGTATGGAACACAGTGTGGGTAATTTACAGGTAATTTACTGTACATGTAGCCAGGGCCGGCTCCAGGTTTTCGAGGGCCCCGGGCGAAAGAGTCTCAGTGGGCCCCCCCCCCCTTTAACACATACCCCGATTTATGATGCACAGATACGGCAGAGAAATGTATAGTACAATGCCAGATTTCACTTCTTACATGAGTGACAGCTATTGTAGATTCTGCAGTGTATATATACAGGAGGAAAGGTGCTGTGCAGTGTGTATATATACAGGAGAGGTGCTGTGCAGTGTATATATACAGGAGGAAAGGTGCTGTGCAGTGTATATATACAGGAGAGGTGCTGTGCAGTGTATATATACAGGAGGAAAGGTGCTGTGCAGTGTATATATACAGGAGAGGTGCTTTTCTGTTTTGAGTTTTTCTATGATACAAAGACTTTTCTACATAAACAACGTTGTTTGGTTTTGCGGCCCCAACAGATCTGTGCTACAAAGTAACAGGCGGCTCGGGCATTAATGAGGGACCTGATGCTGAATCCTTTCCACAAACCCTACTGACCCAATTAGTGCCCTGTCATTAGAAGCTCATTAAACGCCTCCCTGTCCCGAGCAGTCATGTACAGTATGGGGGGATCCTGCAGCCCACCCCCTGACTGCTCCATACCATACACTGCCCTCTGTCGCGCTCACTATTATCATGTGCATTTCTCTGTCACCGTTACCCCATGTTACACTTGTCACCCCCCACTACAGAGTAGCAGGGCAGCCAATGTCACCCCCTCCCGGACCCTAATGGCAGCAGGAAATGTCTGTTCCTCTATTGGGTTGGAACCTGATTTAATCAAGGAATAATGTGGATTTGTTGCCGGTGGCTGCAGGGGAAGGGTTAAGTGATGCCATGTCCTTGGTGGGAGCAGTGGCAGCTGCTGGGACCTGGACAGAGACAACCAATGTTGCTGTGACTGCACAGTGTGACCTGGAGGAGAGAAGCTGAGACTCCGGAGCAGAAATCACCCACATGCCAGCACTGGGCAGAGTCCCTCCAGTCACCAGCCTGGGGCCACGGGGCCCCAACCTACAGCCCACAGCTCAGATTTATCCATGGCAGCAGCTCCCCTTCCTCCTGGCATCTGGTTAACCCCATTTATGCGGGTCGGATTGTTATCTTTAAGGTTCAGCAATAACCTTCATACAGATGGGAAGGGGTTAAGCTTCTTCCTACCCCACTGGTGCAGGTTTGGTGCAGCATGCATGTATTCTGGGTGAGCTGGGCGGCTACAGGCTGCACCCCACCAGCTGCTCCTCCAGACATCACCCACATTTTTAGGCATCGGAGACAGACAGCAGCAGACTGAGCCACAAGTCCATCTGCAACCACTGCTGGATACCTTTGCACTCACTCAGGCTCCTCCGGAATCTGCCTGATAAACTTCAGCACTGTCTGCAGCCACCCAGGGGGGAGAGCAGAGAACTTGCTCTCTCCGCCCACAATGTCACACTGGCTGCCTTCTGTTAACCCCTATGTGTGCCTGCCTGGCTGCACTGACTGAGTGAGAAGATGCTTGTGTCAGAGCTGGCACATAGGGGTTAAGAGAATGCAGCCAGCAGTGACTTTGTGGGGGGAGAGAGCATGTTCTCCTGCTCTGCTCTCACAGCTGTATCTATGACTGCCTGAGTGGGCCCCCCTCTCTCCCCAGGGCCCCGGCATTTGCCCGGTGTGCCGGGTGCTGACGCCGGCCCTGCATGTAGCACACTTATTTTAAAGGCTTTTCCTTACCCAGCCAAAGGTGTAATCTGTACATTACCTTAGACATGCCTGCCCCCTGCTGGCCAGGTGCAACTGTTTGCTCAGGGGGTCACCACCTACTGTAATTTGCTTCTGCAGCTGAAGGCTGGATATCAAAAATGGTCTCGGAGCCCTGGATCTTACACTTCCTTGTTCCTGGTAATCTCCAGGTTATCTTACAGCAGATTCCTAAAATATCTCAAGTCCTAAAACAAATTTGCTCAACTGCTGAGAATTAACAGAAGTGAGGAAATCTCCTTGATTGCTCCTTTTCCAGAATTTATTGCTGTTCTAGATATAAATATTTACACTCTGAGAAATCTCTGGAATTCAGTCTTACTAAGAATCAGTCATTCTGTTTTCACTGTTTGTCACATTCTGGGGTCATTCTTCAACATCTCCTCCTATGAAGGCATTTACACTTTTTTGGCAAGTTCTAAAAAATCTAGTTGGCCATTACTTTTTTTTTTAGAAATCTTCAGTGCATTTTTTAACTTAAATGTCTGTATTGTGAGTTAATAATTTTTACAATCGGAATTCAGTCAAAAGTGGCCAGTTCTTCCTTTATTTTGTTCCTGCTGATCATTAAAAAATTATGCTTTTTTTTCTTTCAAAATCTGCCATATGGTTCCAGAGATATCCAATATTCATTTTTATGGTCTCTACCTAGGGGGCGGTGCTTAAGGGATCCTCTGGGGCGTGTCTTTAGGCTGCTTTGTATTATTACCCTGAGAGCACCGCCCCTTTTTAAAGACCATTCAATAAAAAAAGTCCATATGTCTGTAACTGTATGGCTGATTTAAAGAACACACACACACAAAAACTATTCAGGAGAGCGGCGGGAATAAAATAAAGGGTAAAAGCTGGTTATTTCAGACCTGGTGACAGATCCTCTTTAAGGTTGCTTGTTTCCCTGCTCATTGCAGCTGCAGAATAATTGATCTAAGAATTAGTCAATGATCTCGTTCCGATATAGAATTTGTAACTCTTTATCTGCCTTTTACCGAGTTCCTATCAGCTGATAAAGAAAAACCAAGCGTTGATGGGACTCAATAGTTATTAGATAATTATTTTAAAATAACAAAATAAAAAAGCAAAATGGACCGTAGGGGACACCATATTACAAGGCTGTAACTATAATGATAAGTACTGAATAGTCACCAAACAACATGAGTAAATATCTAGACTGATACAATGGAGGAATGTTGACACATACACCAACAATTAGCGATATCCCAGCAAAAAAGACGAAGCATGAAGTTATAATATAATATAAAATAAAAATATAAATTAAAATACTCAGCACAGTGGCTTAAACCTAGGCAACAACATTAATAAAGATATATGTGGCCAGAGATATCCATCACAGTAAACCCAGCGCAAATACCTATAACATGTCAGGCGGAAAAAGTATGTATACCTTGCAAGAATGGCATCCCCTCACCCCGACGCGCGTTTCGCCTCCTGCTTCTTCCGGGGGCGTCATTTTATTTTGTTATTTTAAAATAATTATTTAATAAATATTGGTTTTAATTTTATGGGATCGCTTCTTCTTCCCACGTGTAACGATGTGGGATTAGTGATAGATAGTATTGTGAAGTGCGCTGGTACAGATGTAGACAGGTGCTGAACTAATTATTTGAGACTCAATAGTTGCATGATTGTCAGATATTTTGGAGTTATTAAACATGGGAAAATATATAAAAACGTTTCCTAGTGAACAGCCAAGTTTGTTTTGCTTTAAAAGAATTTGAAAATAACGCATTACATTGCAGCTGTGCTGGAAACTTATACTTTATATAGGTTCCTTTGTGCCGCACTGGTTCACAATGGCATGGACCTCTGAAGGTGCTGGCGGAGGTATTGTTTTGCAGTGGTTGAACTAGAGCCATAAGTTAAGTGGCCATTGGTATTTACCACACATGGACAAAGTGTTGGTGATCAGACAGAGGGTGTCTACAAGCTCCTCTCCGTTCACTTTTTAGGGAGAGTACTTGCAGTACCATTTACAGCCACCGCACAATGTATGGCACTGTTCTTCTTCTGGAGCACCATGGACACTTTAATCATTAGATCCCCAATCTGATATTGATAGTTCATCCTAATGATAGCTCATCATTATTACTATTATTTATTATTAGTGTAGTGCTATTTATTGCATGGTGCTTTACATGTGAAAAGGAGTATACATAATAAAAACAAGTACGATTATCTTAAACAATACAAGTCATGACTGCTACAGGTGGAGAGAAGACCCTGCCCGCGAGGGCTCAAAATCTACCACGGATCGGTGAGGATATCAATAGTAAATGGTCACTGTTGTTTCAATAAACTTATAAACTGAATAACAAAATTATAAATCACTTTATAGAAAATGTTGTCAATCCCTTGTAAAACTGTCCTGAATTTATGGCCACTGTGTGTCTCCCTCCTCTGTAACTCTTTGTCCACTGACAGTTGTTAGGTCAAATCCTTCTCAGAGGACTATAATCATAACTATCATGCTGCTCTGTCTCGGGTGGAGCTCTCCTCTCTCAGTCATGGATGCTGTCACTTTGATTTCCTCAAACATGAATACAGGAGTGGGTTTCTGTTTGGGGCTTGTATCCCATTGGTTCTGAGGCAGACGCACACATAAGAGCCCCCCCCCCCCCCCCGAGCAAAAACAATATATGGGGCCTTTCCAGTCCAATAATGTATCTGTAACAGAAGCTGTTTGCTGCTTTTGAGGTGGAAGTGGGCCCCATAGGAGCTCTCTGCATAAAAATAACACATGCATGTGCTCCAAAACCAGTCAGGACATAAGAAATACAAGTGTTGTGCGCCTATGCATTTATTTCATTCTAGATGGTGGCCTGATTCTAACGCATCGGCTATTATAGAATATGTATAGTAGTATATAGCACAGCCCACACAGTATATAACACAGCACACATAGTATATAACACAGGCCACATAGTATCTAGCACAGCCCACGTAGTATATAACACAGCCCACGTAGTATATAACACAGCCCACGTAGTATATTGCACAGGCCACATAGTATATAGAACAGCCCACGTAGTATATAACACAGCCCACATAGTATATAACACAGCCCATGCAGTATATAACACAAGCCACGTAGTATAGTTATATATAGCACAGGCCACTCAGTATATAACACAGCCCATGCAGTATATAACACAGTCCATGCAGTATATAACACAAGCCACGTAGTATAGTTATATATAGCACAGCCCACGCAGTATATAACACAGCCGGCGTGATTAATCTATAGAGGGCACCACACCAATACTGAGGGATACACCTGAGGTCAATACAACAAGTAAAGAGAAATAACAAAAGAAGAAAGCTATTGACCGATACCAGGGATCAACCTTAAATCATTAGAATATTTTTTTTAGTAAAGTACAAAACAGACCACACTTGTAAAAATATTGAAAAAGTCACAAACGTGACATAATCACAGTACATATGGCTCAAAATGGAGCCAACAAGGCCCCTACCCAAGGTGTCACAGTATCAAAGATACATGCAAGGCTAGGTTTATAAACCATACAATGAATAATTTGTATTCCTATAATAAGGCAAAAAGAAAGCAGACCACACAGTAAATGGCAAATACAGAGCAATGCATGTAACAATATGAGAATAAGACAAGCCTAATAGCAATGAAAATACCAGTATTCTATATACAGGCCATAAACAAATAATGGGGGCTTCAATATGAACGGGACCCTTAGTCTCTAATAGAGGGAGACCTATGGGAACTGAGTCATAGCCCACAAAAAATCAGTGAGCAAGATACAAGGATATCCAGGGAAGCATACCCATAGACCATGCAATAGAACCTGGTAGAGCGATACAGCAATACCTAGACAACCATGTGGTGGGGGAGCCTCTGGAAATGTCCAACATTTCCACAGGCTCCCCCACCACATGGTTGTCTAGGTATCGCTCTACCAGGTTCTATTGCATGGTCTATGGGTATGCTTCCTTGGATATCCTTGTATCTTGCTCACTGATTTTTTTGTGGGCTAGTATATAGCACAGCCACGTAGTAAATAGCACAGCCACATAGTATATTGCACAGCCATGTAGTATATAACACAGCCCACGTAGTATATTGCACAGCCACGTAGTATATTGCACAGCCACATAGTATATTGCACAGCCACGTAGTATATAGCATAGCCCACGTAGTATATAGCACATTGACGTAGTACATAACATAGGCCACGTAGTATATAACACAGCCCACGTAGTATATAACACAGCACACGTAGTATATAGCACAGCCACATAGTATATTGCCCAGCCACGTAGTATATTGCCCAGCCACATAGTAAATAGCACAGTCCACATAGTATATAGCACAGAGACGTAGTATGTAACACAAGCTGCACAGTATATAACACAGCCCATGCAGTTATTAACACATCCCACGTAGTATCTATTACAGCCCATGTAGTATATAGCAATGTGGGCACCATATCCCTGTTAAAAAAGAATAAATATAAAAAATAGTTATATACTCACCTTCCGGCACCCCCTGGATCCAGCCCAGGCGTTTAGCGATGCTCCTCGCGATGTTCCGGTCCCAAGAATGCATTGCTGCAATAACACGTGATGGTGTAGCAGTCTCGCGAGACCGCTATCTCTGGTCATTGCCGCAATGGATTCTTGGGACCGGAGCGTCGCGAGGAGCAGGAAAGGTGCCGGAAGGTGAAAATATAATGATTTTTTTTAAAATTATTTTTAACATTAGATCTTTTTACTATTGATGCTGCCTATGCGGTAAAAAGTTGGTCACACAGGGTTAATAGCAGCGTTAACGGACTGCGTTACACCGCGTGTAACGCAGTCCATTTAACGGACTTCTAAACCACTATGAGGGCACTGACTGGAGGGCAATCCATTCAATGGCCACACTACCAGGTGAGCCAAGAACAGGGCGCCATTAGTGATCCGCAATACTAATTACATAAGGAAGTAATCACATTTCTCTCAACTGTACGCATGCATATTAATTTTTTATAATGTGCATGGATACTACGTATTTACAGCGCTATAGTATATGATGGTGCTATTGTAAGAACAGATAATACTCCTGTATCTGTAGTAAAGTGTTGACTACTATGATAGCACTTTGCTGATGGAGATGAGCCGAGAATATTAATTCTTGATGCATCGTTATTATGCACCACTTTGCTAATCGCCGTTTGTGACAGTGACTGAGAGAAGCACTATGAGATCTGTAAGAAAGCGAAAACTTGGATTACACAGCAAAATCCATGAAGTTTAATGCGTGGAAGCACGCTGCCAAGTCCTGGTCTGCTGCAGTGGGTCGTACTTGGCTCCGCAGGAGACGCTGCATGAGTTCGCCTTGGCGTGCTCCAGAGCAGCATTCAATTAAATTAAGTGCCTCCGTGAATTTTCCTGCTTCTGCTTGTATCGATCACATTTATTGCGCTGGCATTTTCCTGCTCCCCATCTTCTCCTGCCGTCTGCTTAAAGAACTTCATTTGCAAGATGGGTTGCAGATAAATGTTGATTGAATGGGATATATTAACTAATGCACTTTCTTAGTTGTGTCAAAATGGTTTGGTCTTAATTTATGATAATATGCATAGTATTAGTGGGAAATGGGACGTCAGATCCAGAAGAGATAAAATGCAGATCTCAAAATATGTTAAATATCTAAAGGCGCAGAAGTTACGGTATATGGAACATTTACACAAACTTTTTTTTTCTGGCTGTGTCCACAAAGGGTCACAAACGGACCAATTTTATCCCATGAACTGGTGCATAAGAGCAATTTTCCACATGGATCTCAGGTATGCATGGGAAAAATTGGTCTGGTAAAACAGTGAGTAAATGATGGCACAAAAAAGTGCACTAGGATGCAGTCAATCATAGCCCTCTCGATAAAAAAAAAGGCCCCAGAAAGACTGTTCCCCATCAATCTGAGCCAGAAGACCACAGCAAGTGTTAGGGGCTAGTAGCCTTCCCTAGCCAAAGCCTCACTCCTAGCATCTGTCGGGGCTCCCACCCAAGCGAGAACTAGGAGCCATTGATGGCTGGTTCCCCTTCCGAGAAAGGAGAGCCAGGGGTCAGAGGGGAGCAAAATCTAATGGCCACACAGTCTCCCTCCACTAGACCTATCAAAAGGAAAATTGTATGGGACCAACTGCTCCACTCCAGATATGAAGGAGTCACGTAAAACAGACGTGTGAGTAACACTGACCCAAAAAAGCATTGGGGTCTAAAGAGTAAAGTCATTCCTTGTGGAGAGTGACTTGCCTGACTTGCTAGTGTAAGGAGGCTTATAGGATTTACAATGCTCCTCTGGAGAATTAAATATGCAAATTGCCTCTTCAGAGAGGAAGAGGACTTCATAGATTGTAGCTTTTTGGTATCTGAGTTGTGTTATTTTGTAATGTCTTTATGGTCTGTACAAGCCTCCTTTAAAATTGTAAAGAGCTGTGGAGTATGTTGGTGTAACACCCCAGGTTCCTGGTTGTTACAGTGGCATTGCTTTCCTCACAGGGAGAGTGATGTCACGCTTGGAAGCGAGGAAGGATCCCTTTTATCAGGTATTCACAAACACGCAAAATGTTCTTACTCCAGGCCAGAAGGGGGAGCTCTGATCAAGTTTGTGGGTGGCTATTCTATATATATTCTGTCACAGAGGAGTGAGGAGAGAGGAAGAGACAGAGAGAGTCAGGAAGACAAAGGGGCCATGCAGCCACATGAGGTGAGCAGTAGAGAGCGTGAAGGAGGAAAAGGAACAAAGCAGAGTTAAGAGCTGGAGAGAGAAGCTGCCGGTAGCAGAGAAACCGAGGTTGTGGGTGTAACTATGCCCCACGGCAGAAACTGGCGGACAGCAGATTGCAAGTTACCTGTCCACCATTAACACCCAAAAACACAGTAGCAGATAGAGCCCGGATCGTGATAGAGATCCTGTAAAAAGGCTCCAGTTACCTGTCATGTGGGTTAGTGTCCTACCTAAAGGGGGACAGAACGTGAGGACCTTGTGTGAGGCGTAAGGCAGCAAAGGACAACAACACAGCGCTAGAAGGAAGGCTACCAACCCCACTTGGTTAGGGGGATTCCAGATTTGCTTCCAAGCCGGCCGGACTATACCAGTACCTGTGATCCGGTACCCTGGACTGTGGCTGCCTGAATTCTACAGTAAAGAGGTAAAGAGACTGCAACTTGTGTCCTCTGTTTCTTTCTACACCATCTACCATCTGTCCCTACTTCCCCGGGAGCCCTGGGGACCCCGCTTCACCTGTTGGAAGCCATACCATCCCAGCTGCCATAACATCACCCCAGTGGACCCCTTTAAACAGCGTCGGTCATCACTGACCGAATACCACAGGTGGAGTCACGAACATTTATTTTACAAAACCCTTTAAAGACCGTCTCTTTTACTTGGGCGCCCAGAGCCACGGACTGGGTCACCGCCGCTGGTACACATCCCTTTAACCCCTCTGTGACCTTAGACGTACTATCCCGTCGAGGTGCCCTGGGCTTATCTGACCCTGGATGGGATAGTACGTCATAGCGATCGGCAGCGCTCACGGGGGGAGCGCCGCCGATCGCGGCCGGGTATCAGCTGCTTATCGCAGCTGACATCCGGCACTATGTGCCAGGAGCGGTCACGGACCGCCCCCGGCACATTAACCCCTGGCACACCGCGATCAAACATGATCGCGATGTGCCGGCGGTGCAGGGAAGCACCGCGCAGGGAGGGGGCTCCCTGCGGGCTTCCCTGAGCCCCCCGCAGCAACGCGATGTGATCGCGTTGCTGCGAGGGTCTTACCTCCCTCCCTGCCTGCTCCAGACCCGGATCCAAGATGGCCGCGGATCCGGGTCCTGCAGGGAGGGAGGTGGCTTCACAGAGCCTGCTCAGAGCAGGCACTGTGAAGCAGCCTGCACTGCTCTCAGATCGGTGATCTGACAGAGTGCTGTGCAAACTGTCAGATCACCGATCTGTGATGTCCCCCCCTGGGACAAAGTAAAAAAGTTAAAAAAAAAATTTTCAAATGTGTAAAAAAAATTAAAAAAAATATTCCAAAATAATGAAAAAAAAAAAATATTATTCCCATAAATACATTTCTTCATCTAAATAAAAAAAAAACCCAATAAAAGTACACATATTTAGTATCGCCGCGTCCATAACGACCCGACCTATAAAACTGTCCCACTAGTTAACCCCTTCAGTAAACACCGTAAGAAAAAAAAAAAAAAACGAGGCAAAAAACAACGCTTTATTATCATACCGCCGAACAAAAAGTGGAATAGCACGCGATCAAAAAGACAGATATAAATAACCATGGTACCGCTGAAAACGTCATCTTGTCCCACAAAAAATGAGCCGCCATACAGCATCATCAGCAAAAAAATAAAAAGTTATAGTCCTGAGAATAAAGCGATGCAAAAATAATTATTTTTTCTGTAAAATAGTTTTTATCGTATAAAAGCGCCAAAACATAAAAAAATGATATAAATGAGGTATCGCTGTAATCGTACTGACCCGAAGAATAAAACTGATTTATCAATTTTACCAAACGCGGAACGGTATAAACGCCTCCCCCAATAGAATTTCATGAATAGCTGGTTTTTGGTCATTCTTCCTCACAAAAATCGGAATAAAAAGCGATCAAAAAATGTCACGTGCCTGAAAATGTTTTCAATAAAAACTTCAACTCGTCCCGCAAAAAATAAGACCTCACATGACTCTGTGGACCAAAATATGGAAAAATTATAGCTCTCAAAATGTGGTATTGCAAAAAATATTTTTTGCAATAAAAAGCGTCTTTCAGTGTGTGACGGCTGCCAATCATAAAAATCCGCTAAAAAACTCGCTATAAAAGTAAATCAAACCCCCCTTCATCACCCCCTTAGTTAGGGAAAAATAAAAGAAAAAAATGTATTCATTTCCATTTTCCCATTAGGGCTAGGGTTAGGGCTAGGGTTAGGGTTAGGGCTAGGGTTAGTGCTAGGGTTAGGGCTAGGGTTAGGGTTAGGGCTAGAGTTAGGGCTAGGATTAGGGCTAGGGTTAGGGCTAGGGTTAGGGCTAGGTTTAGGGCTAGGGTTAGGGCTAGGGTTAGGGTTGGGGCTAAAGTTAGGGTTAGGGTTTAGATTACATTTACAGTTGGGAATAGGGTTGGGATTAGGGTTAGGGGTGTGTCAGGGTTAGAGGTGTGGTTAGGGTTACCGTTGGAATTAGGGTTAGGGGTGTGTTTAGATTAGGGTTTCAGTTATAATTGGGGGGTTTCCACTGTTTCCGCACATCAGGGGCTCTCCAAACACGACATGGCGTCCGATCTCAATTCCAGCCAATTCTGCGTTGAAAAAGTAAAACAGTGCTCCTTCCCTTCCGAGCTCTCCCGTGTGCCCAAACAGGGGTTTACCCCAACATATGGGGTATCAGTGTACTCAGGACAAATAGGACAACAACTTTTGTGGTCCAATTTCTCCTGTTACCCTTGGGAAAATACAAAACTGGGGGCTAAAAAATAATTTTTGTGGGAAAACAAAAAGATTTTTTATTTTCACGGCTCTGCGTTATAAACTATAGTGAAACACTTGGGGGTTCAAAGTTCTCACAACACATCTAGATAAGTTCGTGGGGGGGTCTATTTTCCAATATGGGGTCACTTGTGGGGGGTTTCTACTGTTTAGTTACATTAGGGGCTCTGCAAACGCAATGTGACGCCTGCAGACCAATCCATCTAAAGGTACCTTCACACATAACGATATCGTTAACGATATCGTTGCTATTTGTGACGTAGCAACGATATCGTTAATGAAATCGTTATGTGTGACAGCGACCAACGATCAGGCCCCTGCTGGGAGATCGTTGGTCGCTGAAGAAAGTCCAGAACTTTATTTCGTCGCTGGACTCCCTGGAGACATCGCTGGATCGGCGTGTGTGACACCGATCCAGCGATGTCTTCACTGGTAACCAGGGTAAACATCGGGTAACTAAGCGCAGGGCCGCGCTTAGTAACCCGATGTTTACCCTGGTTACCATGCTAAAAGTAAAAAAAAACAAACACTACATACTTACCAACCGCTGTCTGTCCTCCAGCGCTGTGCTCTGCTCTCCTCCTGTACTGGCTGTGAGCCGGAAAGCAGAGCGGTGACGTCACCGCTCTGCTTTCCGGCTCCCAGACAGTACAGGAGGAGAGCAGAGAAGCAGAGCGCAGCGCTGGAGGACAGACGGCTGTAGGTAAGTATCTAGTGTTTGTTTTTTTTTACTTTTAGCATGGTAACCAGGGTAAACATCGGGTTACTAAGCGCGGCCCTGCGCTTAGTTACCCGATGTTTACCCTGGTTACCGGCATCGTTGGTCGCTGGAGAGCGGTCTGTGTGACAGCTCTCCAGCGACCAAACAGCGACGCTGCAGCGATTCGGATCGTTGTCGGTATCGCTGCAGCGTCGCTAAATGTGAAGGGGCCTTTAGTCTGCATTCCAAATGATGCTCCTTCCCTTCTGAGCCCTCCCATGCGCCCAAACGGTGGTTCCCCCCCACATATCGGGTATCAGCGTAATAAGGACAAATTGGACAACAACATTTAGGGTCCAATTTCTCCTGCTAACCTTGGAAAAATACAAAACTGGGGGCTAAAATATAATTTTTGTGGGAAAAAAAATATTTTTTATTTTCACGGCTCTGCGTTATAAACTGTAGTGAAATACTTGGGGGTTCAAAGCTCTCACAACACATCAAGATGAGTTCCTTAGGGGGTCTACTTTCCAAAATGGTGTCACTTGTGGGGGGTTTCTACTGTTTAGGTACATTAGGGGCTCTGCAAACGCAATGTGACGCCTGCAGACCAATCCATCTAAGTCTGCATTCCAAATGATGCTCCTTCCCTTCCGAGCCCTCCCATGCGCCCAAACGGTGGTTCCCCCCACATATCGGGTATCAGCGTACTCAGGACAAATTGGACAACAACATTTAGGGTCCAATTTCTCCTGCTAACCTTGAAAAAATACAAAACTGGGGGCTAAAATATAATTTTTGTGGAAAAAAAATATTTTTTATTTGCACGGCTCTGCGTTATAAACTGTAGTGAAATACTTGGGGGTTCAAAGCTCTCACAACACATCAAGATGAATTCCTTAGGGGGTCTACTTTCCAAAATGGTGTCACTTGTGGGGGGTTTCTACTGTTTAGGTACATTAGGAGCTCTGCAAACGCAATGTGACGCCTGCAGACCATTCCATCTACGTCTGCATTCCAAATGGCGCTCCTTCCCTTCCGAGCCCTCCCATGCGCCCAAACGGTGGTTCCCCCCCCCCCCATATGGGGTATCAGCGTACTCAGGACAAATTGGACAACAACTTTTGGGGTCAAATTTCTCCTGTTACCCTAGGGAAAATACAAGACTGGGGGCTAAAAAATAATTTTTGTGGGAAAAAATTTTTGTTTTATTTTTATGGCTCTGCATTATAAGCTTCTGTGAAGCCTTTGGTGGGTCAAAATGCTCACCACACATCCAGATAAGTTCCTTAGGGGGTCTACTTTCCAAAATGGTGTCACTTGTGGGGAGTTTCAATGTTTAGGTACATCAGTGGCTCTCCAAACGCAACATGGCGTCCCATCTCAATTCCTGTCAATTTTGCATTGAAAAGTCAAACGGCGCTCCTTCCCTTCCGAGCTCTCCCATGCGCCCAAACAGTGGTTTACTGCCACATATGGGGTATCAGCGTACTCAGGACAAATTGGACAACAAATTTTGAGGTCCAATTTCTTCTCTTACCCTTGGAAAAATAAAAAATTTGGGGCAAAAATATAATTTTTGTGAAAAAATATGATTTTTTATTTTTACGGTTCTGCATTATAAACTTCTGTGAAGCACTTGGTGGGTCAAAGTGCTCACCACACCTCTAGATAAGTTGCTTAGGGGGTCTACTTTCCAAAATGGTGTCACTTGTGGGGGGTTTCAATGTTTAGGCACATCAGTGGCTCTCCAAACGCAACATGGCGTCCCATCTCAATTTCTGTCAATTTTGCATTGAAAAGTCAAACGGCGCTCCTTCCCTTCCGAGCTCTCCCATGCGCCCAAACAGTGGTTTACTGCCACATATGGGGTATCAGCGTACTCAGGACAAATTGGACAACAACTTTTGAGGTCCAATTTCTTCTCTTACCCTTGGAAAAATAAAAAATTTGGGGCAAAAATATAATTTTTGTGAAAAAATATGATTTTTTATTTTTACGGTTCTGCATTATAAACTTCTGTGAAGCACTTGGTGGGTCAAAGTGCTCACCACACATCCAGATAAGTTCCTTAGGGGGTCTACTTTCCAAAATGGTGTCACTTGTGGGGGGTTTCAATGTTTAGGCACATCAGTGGCTCTCCAAACGCAACATGGCGTCCCATCTCAATTCCTGTCAATTTTGCATTGAAAAGTCAAACGGCGCTCCTTCCCTTCCGAGCTCTCCCATGCGCCCAAACAGTGGTTTACTGCCACATATGGGGTATCAGCGTACTCAGGACAAATTGGACAACAAATTTTGGGGTCCATTTTCTCCTGTTACCCTTGGTAAAATAAAACAAATTGGAGCTGAAGTAAATTTTTTGTGTAAAAAAGTTAAATGTTCATTTTTATTTAAACATTCCAAAAATTCCTATTAAACACCTGAAGGGTTAATAAACTTCTTGAATGTGGTTTTGAGCACCTTGAGGGGTGCAGTTTTTAGAATGGTGTCACACTTGGGTATTTTCTATCATATAGACCCCTCAAAATGACTTCAAATGAGATGTGGTCCCTAAAAAAAAAATGGTGTTGTAAAAATGAGAAATTGCTGGTCAACTTTTAACCCTTATAACTCCCTAACAAAAAAAAATTTGGTTCCAAAATTATGCTGATGTAAAGGAGACATGTGGGAAATGTTACTTATTAAGTATTTTGTGTGACATATCTCTGTGATTTAATTGCATAAAAATTCAAAGTTTGAAAATTGCGAAATTTTCAAAATTTTCGCCAAATTTCCGTTTTTTTCACAAATAAACGCAGGTACTATCAAGGAAATTTTACCACTATCATGAAGTACAATATGTCACGAGAAAACAATGTCAGAATCACCAGGATCCGTTGAAGCGTTCCAGAGTTATAACCTCATAAAGGGACAGTGGTCAGAATTGTAAAAATTGGCCTGGTCATTGACGTGCAAACCACCCTTGGGGGTAAAGGGGTTAAGTACCGGACCCGGTACCGAGTACCTCCGCAGCTCCTCGGTCCTCCACACGTCTTCCAGTGTCAATGACATGTGTCACCTCCCACATGACATGGAGAGGCCTCAACACCTGGGACAGGTGGGTATGTTTTTTTTCTCAACCTTTTCTATCCCCTCCATCCATTAAGTGTTGGGGCCTATAGAGACCTTAGAACACAATAAACACATTTTCACTTTGTTTTTGGATCAATTTTATTCACATCGAATCAAATCTGACGGTTGAATCTAGCGTAAAATTAAAAAGGAAAAAAAAAACAATCTAAAAAGTTGGTTAAGAAATAAGAAGAAAATGTGGACCAACAATATATATACATTGCTGATTGATACTGAAATGCGTAAAAAGTTGCTTACATAAGCGTCTGGTGGCAACAGTCTCTAACGCATATTGAAATTCATTAATGTATCTAGATTCAGGGAACGAGGTGTCATTTACTATAGCGATTACAGGTTGGTAATTAAATTGACAGAGTAACATCTGCATTGATTATATAGGTAATTAGGTAATAGTGATGGGCGATCGTGATCGGATAAGGTGTTATCTGAGCATGCTCAGGTGCTGACTGAGTGACTTCGGCATGCTCGAATACTATTTTTTGAGTCGCGGAGGCTGAATGTCTCACGGCTGTTCGACATTGCCTGTTAGGTAATCCCTGCATGTGTTGCTGCTAACAGCCGTAAGACATGCAGGAGTGGAGACTCGAACATATTATTTGAGCACGCCAAAGACACTTGGTTAGCACCTCAGCATGCTCAGATAACACCTTATCGGAGCACGTTTGGTCATCACTACTTGGGACACAACTGCAGACTGCTGAATCGCAACAGAGCGTGGTGCAAATTGCTGTTGTTAGTGGAAAATAATGAGGAGTGAAAAAAAGAGGCATGGGCAGATTGTCTTTTAGTAAGCGATTTATATAACTTCAGAGCTGGATTCACAGCTACACTGCTGTAGAATGTCCCCATGCTTCTGCTTCTGAACATATGCTACAAATAGAGAGAAAAGCATGAATTTCTCACATCCGCTGTATATGACAGACATCATTACAAATAGTATTCACCCACTAGCTCAGAGACAAATTAAAGGTACTGAATATGCAGGATACATAAAGAGTGCTCCTCCTCCTGTACACATATGACAGCTTACCTGAAATGACATGTATGCTTTAACCCCTTAACAACCAGGGGTATTTCAATTTTTGAATTCCCGTTTTTTGCTCCCCTTCTTCCCAGAGCCATAACTTTTTACATTTTTCAGTCACTATGGCTGGCCATGTGAGGGCTTGTTTTTTGCAGGACAAGTTGTACTTTTGAACAACACCATTGGTTTTAACATATTGTGTACTGGAAAAAGTGAAAAAAATTCCCAAGTGCAGAGAAATTGCAAAAAAAGTGCAATCCCACAGGTTTTTTTTTTATTACCATATTCACTAAATGCTAAAACTGACCTGCCAATATGATTCTCCAGGTCATTACGAGTTTGTAGATACCAAACATGTCTAGGTTCTTTTTTAAGTGTTGAAAAAAAATCCCAAAGGCGGCGTATTCTGAGACCTGTAGCATCTCCATTTTTTATGATCTGGGGTTGGAGGAAGACTTATTTTTTTGCATGCCGACTTGATGTTTTCATTGATACCATTTTGGTAGATACGATCCTTTGATCGCCCGTTTATTGCAATGTAGCGACGACCATAAAAATGAAATTCTGGCATTTTTAATTTTTTTCTCGTTACGCGGTTTAGTGATCGGGTTAATTCTTTTTTATATTGATAGATCGGGCAATTCTGAAAGCGGCGATACCAAATCCGTGTATATTTAATGTTTTTATTGCTTTATTTTTAATGGGGTGAAATGGGGGTGATTTGAACTTTATATATATTTTTTATTTTTTTATATTTTTAAAAACATTTTTGTTTTACATTTTGCTTGCTTCAATAGTCTCCATGGGAGACTAGAAGCTGCAATACTTTCATCGCTTCTGCTACACACAGAAAATGACCAGATCGCCTGTGTATAGCAGAAATGCTCATTTGCTATGAGCGCCGTCCACCGGGCGGCGCTCATAGCAATCTGGCAATGACAACCATAGAGGTCTACTGCAGACCTCTGGTTGTCATGCCATCCCATCGGTGACCAATGATCATGTGACTAGCAACATGCTTCCGGTAAGCGCAAGTTAAATGCCACTGTCAGAGATTGACAGCGGCATTTAACTAGTTAACAGCCGCGAGTGGATCGCGATTACACCCGTGACTTTTGCGGGCACATGTCAGCTGTATAAAGTGGGGGGAGTCCAGCATGGGCACACTATTATGCCCAATGTCAGAAAGGGGTTAAAGAAGCACTCCTCCTCCCATCAATGTTTTTATCCTCTTTATATACTGCATTCATCATATTATATGTGTCCTTACAATTGCTCATTTTGCCCCTATACCCATTTAATTATTCTCTTTTCCATGAGATCGATGACATAAATCGCTTTTCCCCTTATGAGTAATCATTAGAACTACAAATTTACTCACTGTAAAGTCACTGGCAGCCCAGCTCCACCCCTCTTCAACTTCTAACCCAACTGCTCCGCTTTTTGCCCATTTGCCATGATATAGAATTGTAGTTCTAATGATGACACATGCATTCTATATAGAGCTTAGAAGGATTCAGCTAGTGTGTTTTTAATTATGTGATGACATAGGCATAATGAAAAAGAGAAGAATTAGCTGGGTAAAAAGGCAAAATGAGCAATTGTAATTACACAGTGCTGTATAATATGATGACTAAGAGGATAAAAACTTTGATGGGAGAAGGAGGAAGAGGAGTTATTTAAGTGATCTGCAAACTGTTAAGGTACCTTCACACATAACGATTTCGTTAACGATATCGTTGCAATGTCACGCTTTTTGTGACGTAGCAGCGATCCCGCTAACGATCTCGTTATGTGTGACAGCGACTAACGATCAGGCCCCTGCTGGGAGATCGTTGGTCGCTGGGAGTGATCAGGACCTTTTTTTGGTGGCTGATCACCCGCTGTCATCGCTGGATCGGCGTGTGTGACGCCGATCCAGCGATGTGTTCACTTGTAACCAGGGTAAATATTGGGTTACTAAGTGCAGGGCCGCGCTTAGTAACCCGATATTTATCCTGGTTACCATTGTAAAAGTAAAAAAAAAACAGTACATACTCACATTCCGATGTCTGTCACGTCCCCCGCCGTCAGCTTCTCTGCACTGACTGTCAGTGCCGGCCGTAAAGCAGAGCACAGCGGTGACATCACCGCTGTGCTCTGCTTTACTGCCGGCGCTTGACACAGTCAGTGCAGAGAAGCTGACGGCGGGGGACGTGACAGACATCGGAATGTGAGTATGTACTGTTTTTTTTTTTTTACTTTTACAATGGTAACCAGGATAAATATCGGGTTACTAAGCGCGGCCCTGCACTTAGTAACCCGATGTTTACCCTGGTTACCCGGGGACTTCAGCATCGTTGAAGACAGTTTCAACGATGCCAAAGTCGTTCCCCTGATCGTTGGTCGCTGGAGAGAGCTGTCTGTGTGACAGCTCCCCAGCGACCACACAACGACTTACCAACAATCACTGCCAGGTCGTATCGCTGGTCGTGATCGTTGGTAAGTCGTTTAGTGTAACGGTACCTTTACTCTCTGGCTGTAAGATGCATGCTATCAACGTATGTTGGAACTTGTAATTTCACACCAGAACAATCCAGAATCTTTGCATGCTGGATACTAAAGCGTTTAATGACATGATGGAGGAGGGAAATTTTTGAATGCAGGAATTTAGGCACTTTTTTTCAGATCATTGGAAATCTGCAAGTAAAATACAACATACGGTGTATCAAATACTGTCTGCCTTGTTATATGCCACATCCCACCTGCTGCTGGAATCAAAATGTATCATCCGAGACAAAACAGAGAAAAATCCCTGCTGTTAATTCTTAAGCTGCGCATCAAGCAGAAAACATAAACTTCTCCGATTCAAGCAGACGTCGTAAGCAACTGTTCGCATGTTAAATGACATCGCTTAGACGTGAAAGGATTAATCCTCCAACTTAAATGAAATTATGACAAGTGATTATTTTCTTTGTAGTATCAGCAAATTAATAGAAAAAAATAGCGTACGGGTTATTCATTGCCACACAGAGCATAAAGTTGTGGCTATAAAGAGTGAAGTAGTAGAGTATGCAAGTGTAGGTTGGGTACAGTCTGTATCTACGCACCTAGCCTACAGTTTACGTCAGCGCACCTAGCCTACGGTCTGCGTCTGTGCAACTAGCCTACAGTCTGCATCTGCGCACCTAGCCTACAGTCTGCATCTGCGCACCTAGCTTACAGGATGCATCCACGCACCTAGCTTACAGTCTGCGTCTGCGCGCCTAGCCTATAGTCTGCATCTGTGCACCTAGCCTACAGTCTGTATCTGCGCACCTAGCTTACAATCTGCGCCCACGCACCTAGCTTACAGGATGCATCCACGCACCTAGCTTACAGTCTGCATCTGTGTATCTAGCCTATAGTCTGCATCTGTGCACCTAGCCTACAGTCTGTATCTGCGCACCTAGCTTACAATCTGCGCCCACGCACCTAGCTTACAGGATGCATCCACGCACCTAGCTTACAGTCTGCATCTGTGTATCTAGCCTATAGTCTGCATCTGCACACCTAGCCTACATTCTGCGTCTGCGCACCTAGCCTACATTCTGCGTCTGCGCACCTAGCCTACAGTCTCCATCTGCGCACCTAGCCTACAGTTTGCGTCTGCGTATCTAGCCTATAGTCTGCATTTGTGCACCTAGCCTACAGTCTGTATCTGCGCACCTAGCTTACAGTCTGCGTCTGCGCACCTAGCCTACAGTCTGCGTCTGCGCATCTAGCCTATAGTCTGCATCTGCGCACCTAGCCTACAGTCTGCGTCTGCACACCTAGCCTACAGTCTGCATCTGCGCACCTAGCCTACAGTCTGTCTGCACATCTAGCCTATAGTCTGCATCTGTGCACCTAGCCTACAGTCTGCATCTGCACACCTAGCCTATAGTCTGCATCTGTGCACCTAGCTTACAGTCTGCATCTGTGCACCTAGCTTACAGTCTGCATCTGCGCACCTAGCCTAGTCTGCGTCTGCGCACCTAGCCAACAGTCTGCGTCTGCGCATCTATCCTATAGTCTGCCTCTGTGCACCTAGCCTACAGTCTGCGTCTGCGCACCTAGCCTACAGTCTGCGTCTGTGCACCTAGCCTAGTTTGCATCTGCGCACCTAGTATATAGTCTGCGTCTGTGCACCTAGCCTACAGTCTGCATCTGCGCATCTAGCCTATAGTCTGCATCTGTGCACCTAGCCTACAGTCTGCATTTGCACCTAGCCTACAGTCTGCGTCTGTGCACCTAGCCTACAGTCTGCATCTGCACATCTAGCCTATAGTCTGCATCTGTGCACCTAGCCTACAGTCTGCATTTGCACCTAGCCTACAGTCTGCGTCTGTGCACCTAGCCTACAGTCTGCATCTGCGCATCTAGCCTATAGTCTGCATCTGTGCACCTAGCCTACAGTCTGCATTTGCACCTAGCCTACAGTCTGCGTCTGTGCACCTAGCCTATAGTCTGCATCTGCGCATCTAGCCTATAGTCTGCATCTGTGCACCTAGACTACAGTCTGCATCTGTGCACCTAATTTGCAGTCTAGATAGAACTCTAGTGCCATCTATATGAAGTAGCAATCCTAAAAGTCCATATCGACTCTCTAACGAGTTTTGTCACATGACTGAAAAGCCCAAACCAGATTCTCAATTTGCAGACATTGTGTTTCGGGATGTTGCCCCTCATCAGTGCAAAGTGTGAGATCTGCTTTGACTGGGTGAGAGGTGTCTGACCGGGATCCAAGAGGTAATGTCCCTCCTTCCTGAAAGTGACATATCAAGCCTGACATGCCGAAGTGAGGAGACTTCTAAGCCGCAATGCTCTTCTGGGAAATGTGCAAATTGTCTCTTCAGAGAGGAAGAGGACTAGAACTCTAGTGTCGATCATGCACATGAGATGCAACATCATCTGCGCCACTCACCTCGTGATGTAAAAGTGAGAGACTGAGGACTGGAGAACCCCTTTAAAAAATTGCAGGAGTTTAGGAATGATAATTTCAGAAATATGGCAGGAACCCAGTGAAACAAGGACAATCTATGAAAACCCAGGCTTAAGGCCCCGTCACACATAGCGACGCTGCAGCGATACCGACAACGATCCGGATCACTGCAGCGTCGCTGTTTGGTCGCTGGAGAGCTGTCACACAGACAGCTCTCCAGCGACCAACGATCCCGAGGTCCCCGGTAACCAGGGTAAACATCGGGTAACTAAGCGCAGGGACGCGCTTAGTAACCCGATGTTTACCCTGGTTACCATCGTTAAAGTAAAAAAAAACAACCACTACATACTTACCTTCTGCTGTCTGTCCTCGGCGCTCTGCTTCTCTGGTCTGGCTGTGAGCACAGCGGCCGGAAAGCAGAGCGGTGACGTCACCGCTCTGCTTTCCGGCTGACCGGCGCTCACAGCCAGACCAGAGAAGCAGAGCGCCGAGGACAGACAGCGATAGGTAAGTATGTAGCGTTTGTTTTTTTACTTTTAGGATGGTAACCAGGGTAAACATCGGGTTACTAAGCGCGGCCCTGCGCTTAGTTACCCGATGTTTACCCTGGTTACCAGCGAAGACATCGCTGAATCAGCGTCACACACGCCGATTCAGCGATGTCAGCGGGACCTCAACGATCAAAAAATGGCCCAGGCCATTCCGACACGACCAGCGATCTCACAGCAGGGGCCTGATCGCTGGTACGTGTCACACATAGCGTGATCGCTACTGAGATCGCTGTTGCGTCACAAAACTTGTGACTCAGCAGTGATCTCGCTAGCGATCTCGCTATGTGTGACGGGGCCTTTAGGGGGCACTTATCAAGATTGAGAACTTCTAGGAGCTTCTATTGTTTCCTGATTGTCGGCTGTCAATCACCTAATGAATGAGCAAAATGCTCGTACGTCGGGTGAAGTGATTTTTAAACTTGCTTTAAAATCATCAATCTCGGCAGCGCATCTTTCTGTGTAAACAGGGCATGAGCTGCCGAGAACTTGATGCTCTGTAGGGACTGAAACATTAGATTACTGATGCTTCTGTGTGCATGGAAGTTCTAGAAAACCACCACTGGTCAAGGGGGTGTTGGGAGGTCCAAAAGGCATACAACATGAGAATACTTTTCTTAGCAGTTACTTCATGCTGAACTTTTATCTATAATCACCCTGATAAGATATTGAAACAGGATGCAATTATGAGTTCTGGGAAACTGGTGGAGGACACAGGAGTTGTTGTAATCTCTGGGAACTTTCTCACTAAAGGAAAAGCACTGACCTCATCCCTACTACGCGTCAATGGGTCTGACCAACGACGACCCTTCATTTAGTCTTCTTGTGATGCTTCTTATTGTCTTCAAAAAATGTAAAGTTTTATCATTGCTTTATGCTTCCATGCAGTTCTACAACTAAAGCAGACGCTAATATAAGCAAATTCTTCTATATTCCATCCAAAAAAGGGTAAAGAATATCATGATCGAAAAATCAGGATATGCCAACATGCACAAACATTTGTAGGGCCTCAGTCACTTTCAAGACAAGATTTCTTACTACAAATTTTGGGTTTAACTGTATATCAAATATAGTTTACATACACATTTATCAAAAAATGATCCATCAATTTTATTGTGCTAAGCATGCTGTCAAATTCCATCCGTTACACTGCAACATCCATAAGGGAGTGAACAGAAATGCACAAATTCTAAATTGTAATAAAATTGTATTTTATTAAATTCTTTAAAAAATAGAAAAAAAATAGGGAATAACAAAAAACAAAGTAACCTCAGATGTGAGGGACACATAAGGCTACAAGCCCCTTTAAACACACAGATTCAATAAGTATCAAAATCACCAAAAACAGCCCACATTGAATAGTTAAGGAGACAAGTCATTGCATCCCGGCAAAAATATCAAAAGGACACACTGCACCTAACTGATATCTACAAGCATAGCCAAGTATAATCCTAGTTTCTTATGCTATGATATCTAGGTGTAACTAATCCTCATGTGTCACAGCAATCTCCAGCTCCTCAACATTAGATGTGATAATATTAGATGTGGTAATGTTCTCTGAGAAAGTGATAGATATACTCACAATGTGTGGGGCTGGTGCCGTGTCCCTCAACCCCGACGCGCGTTTCGTCCACTCTTCTTCAGGGTGCGTACATACATACTAATTATCTTTTTTTTTCAGGAATCACCCTCCATTAAGACCACATTTTAATTCATAGTGTTTTAGTTTTTTTGAGTCAGTGGATATTTGTAAAAACAGTCTGAGTAAGTTGTTTTTCCCCAAAAGCTTCTATATATGACTTATAAATCACCAGAACACTACATTAATATATAAAATGCTGAAATTCATGGTGTTTTAAAAGGCTGAAAAAGGGACCCATGTACCATGCTGAGAATATTAGATCTGTTATAAGACAGTTTGCTTAATGCTGGCAAAATTGGGCATAAGCATAGACATGGACAAGTGGATAAATATGGTCTCATGGTTGATAGAAAATGACTAAACTAAGAATCATAAAATTGTGCATTACCTATGGGTCATTACCAGGAGAGCTGCAATATTAGGATGCATTTGCAGCTCACTGAAGTGCACAGGTCACTTTAACCCTATGTTGAAGCTTGTAGGGCGATCAGCATTAATTAAATGCTGAGATTTTTTACAGAAGATTGCCATCTAGTGATAGCTTTTGGTACTGAATGGCGTGTCAGGCGCTAATACTTTATATCAGTGATGACTTCATGTATTTTGGGGAAATAAAGCTGTATACTAGCCAACATTGTGGGAAAAAATACAGGGACAATTGATACACATTAGCAAGGCATATGGCACTACAGTAAGTTCCTCTGGATTTGGCTTCATTCTGGACACATTCCCTGAACACATTAAACATGCAACTGGCGCTACCATATTAATAGTGCTAAATCATGCCCAGATATATATTGCCATATGGTGCAAACTAAATAGAAACAAACCACGACCATTGCGGTGCGGCTAAAACTACATTTTCCAGCAGCGCCCTGCTTCTCTTGAGTGCTGCAGTTCTCTTCCCTCAGCCTTTCTTACTGACTTGCTTCACCTTTTCAACTAAATCTGCTGTACTCTATTAACAGGTCATGGACATAATGGTAATATGTCATGGAAAAATAAATAAATGCTGCATTAAAGAAATAAAAGCCTTCCAAATAAATACATCTCATCAGCAGTAGAGACCTAGAAGACAAATTAAGAAGTTCAGCAGCAGCAATGAAAAAAATCATAAAATACTATAACGTGGGAGCAATGATCCCAATAGAAAGTCGAAAAGGAGAGCAATCAAGTGAAGCCCACTGGTGGCCGAAAAAAAACCAAACAGCAGCACCACTTTGATTCTAACACTAGTACACATTATGATTGTTTTAATATCCTACTTTTCTCATATAATGCTAACACATGCTCATGGATGTTTGTAGATACAGAGCATTTTATGTGAGATATGGTATTTAGAGATGGGTGAACCTGAACAGTAAAGTTTGGGATCCACACCGAACACCTGCTATTAGGGCACAGACCCAGAACACGGACTTCACCATGAAGTCTGTGTTGCTGTTCGGGTTTGGCACCCCAAACACTGTGTGAAACACTGATGGCTCAGATCGGCAGTAAGATCATTACCACTGGTCAGAGAGCTGCGGTTCCCACACTGTAAGATGACAGTGTGAGCCCCCAACTGTGACCGGAGGTAAAACGTTTACTTCTGATCATAGGTGTCAGCTGATAGGACTACTACACCCATCAGCCTCTGCCTGCTGTCGTTGATAACAGTGAGAGCAGGCGGCGGCTGATGGGTGTATTTGTCAGCCAGTCCCTGTGCTATAAATAAATAAAAAATGGGTTCCCCTGTATTTTTGATAACCAGCCAGGCAAAACTGACAGCTGTGGGCTGCAGCTCTCAGCTGTCAGCTTTAGCAAGGCTGGTTATCAAGAATTGAAGGGTCCCACACTATCTTCTATTAGATGTGCCAATTCTGGTGCTTTACCTGGCTTTTCCCACTTGCCCTGTGGTGGTGGCAAGTGCGATTAATTTTTGTGGGGTTAATATCACCTTTGTATTGTCAGCAGACATCAAGCGCACGGCTTAGTAATGGAGAGGCATCTATAAGACACCTATCCATTACTAATCCTATAGTTATATTGTAAATTAACACAGCCAGAAAAAAGTCCTTTATTTGAAATAAAAAAAAAAACTTATACTTTTTAATTTAAAAATAACAAACACAGCCAGACTGGTTGTCAACAATGGGGGGATCCCATGTCATGTCATTTTTTAAAATAATTTATTTAAATAATTTCAGAGAACAGTGTGGAGATCCCTCTATTCTTGATAACCTGACTTGGTAAAGCTGACAGCTGAGGGTAGCAGCCCACAGCTGTCAGTTTTGCCTGGCTGGTTATCAAAAATACAGGGGCCCCCCACATAATTTTTAAAAATATATATTTATTTACAGCATAGGCTGATGAATACTCCCATTAGCCGCCACTTGTATCAGACGATAAACACTGGATGTTCGGGTCCCCCATTCATGTGAATTGAGTCTTTTTTTAACTGTTCAGCTGAACCTGCCGAACCTGGACATCCAGAGGTTTGTCCATCAACAATGCTGCCCTCCTTTCCAGGCACTGTAATGACAAATAACAACAGGAGTGAGGCGTTCTCAATCTTGATCAAGAAGAAACACATTCAGCATTCAGTCTCACCAGATTACACTTATAAATCCTGTTTTGACATTCCCTATGGTATTTGTTCTTAATTCCCCTTTATGATGCTTCCTTCTCACTATTGGGTAGCTTCACATAGGGGAAAAATATAAATGCCCCAGAGACAAATCCCTGCTAATACCCCCTTGTTTTAAGGGAAAATTAGCATATTAACTTCAAAAGGCCATCTCTCTATAATGTAATGAAAACAAAAATAAGAAAAAAAAATGTAATCAGCCCCTCTGCCCCTTTTTACAGAATGGCGGGGACAAGTGGAAGGTGGTTGAGGGCATCAATCTACATTTTGTTTTCTTGCTCCAAGGTTACAAGGTGGTAGTATGCCAGATTTGAAAGGGTCTGGAAATAAAAATTCAAAATCAACTATAATGGAGCAGTGTACGGGGGCATATACAATGGAGCATCTTATGGGGGCCATCAACCATAATGGAGCAGTGTACGGGGGCATATACAATGGAGCATCTTATGGGGGGCCATCAACCATAATGGAGCAGTGTACGGGGGCATATATACTATGGAGCATCTTATGGGGGCCATAAACCATAATGGAGCAGTGTATGGGGGCATATAATATTGAGCATCTTATGGGGGCCATCAACCATAATGGAGCAGTATACGGGGGCATATACTATGGAGCATCTTATGGGGGCCATCAACCATAATGGAGCAGTGTACGGGGGAATATACTATGGAGCATCTTATGATGGTCATCAACCATAATGGAGCAGTGTACGGGGGCATATAATATGGAGCATCTTATGGGGGCCATGAACCATAATGGAGCAGTGTACAGGGCATATACTAGGGGCATCTTATGGGGGCCATAAACCTTTATGGAGCAGTGTACGGGGCATATACTATGGAGCATCTTATGGGGGCCATAAACCTTTATGGAGCAGCGTATGGGGCATATGGTTGGGAGCAGCAAATTACAGAACAGTGGCGCAGGATGGGAGCAGCACATGACAGAACGGGGGTGCAGGATGGGAGCAGCACATGATAGAATAGGGTAGCACATGACAGAACGGGGGCGCAGGATGGCAGCAGCACATGACAGAACGGGGTGCAGGATGGGAGCAGCACATGACAGAACGGGGGTGCAGGATGGAAGCAGCACATGAAAGAACGGGGGCGCAGGATGGGAGCAGCACATGACAGATCGGGGGTGCAGGATGGAAGCAGCACATGACAGAACGGGGGCGCAGAATGGGAGGAGCATATGACAGGATGGGGGGTGCAGGATGGAAGCAGCACATGACAGAACGGGGGCGCAGGATGGGAGGAGCATATGACAGGATGGGGGCGCAGGATGGGAGCAGCACATGACAGAATGGGGGCGCAGGATGGGTGCAGCACATGACAGGATGGGGGCGCAGGATGGGTGCAGCACATGACAGGATGGGGACGCAGGATGGGTGCAGCACATGACAGGATGGGGACGCAGGATGGAGCAGCACATGACAGGATGGGGACCATATACCAATATAAATGCTCGCCACCCGGAAGTAGAATGGGTTCAATAGCTAGTTAAATATAATGAGATGTTCCATAAAGAATATTTTTATTTCATTGCCTACATATTGTGTTTTCCCATGACTCCATTCACTGCCCTAAAATAGGAGAAAACCATAGCATTGCTCATTTTCATCTTGTCAGAATTACTAAGTTTGGTTCTGGTACTGTATACATGTAATATGCTTGATTTTGAATGTGTATTTATTATGTTTTCAGCATGGTTCTGCTACTGTATTTACGTTATGAGGTTAGCTCTGGTGCTGTCTTCATGTTATGAGTTCTGTTCTGGTGCTTTATATATTTAATGAGCTTTGCATCATTCTATCAGCTTGGTTCTGGTGCACCATTATTGTCATCATGGTTTTGGTGCTGTATTTATATAATTAGCTTGGTTCAAGTATTTTAAAGGGAACCTGTCACCCCCAAAATGAGCTAAGCCCACTGGCATCAGGGGCTTATCTACAGCATCCTGTAATGCGGATACGTCGCCCCAATCCACTTTTTCAATTGCGCATGCTCCAAAAAGTAGATACTTTTCCCAGACAACCCCCAAGTAACGGATCCGTAAAAAAAACGGATCCGTTAGAACCGTTTTCTCAACAATTGTGACGGATCCGTCGATCCGTCACTATGTCGGAAGTGACTGACGCCAAACAACTGAAGTGTGAAAAAAGCCTTAAACATTAGCCCTTCTTTTATAGGACTAACCACACCCAGGAACCCATCACATAATTAGTCATGTGGTTATGACATCACCACAGGTCCTGCAACACACATAGATAGGCAGGGTTATGTTACAGCGACAAGCCACCTATGTGACATATCTCCCGTCGACTACACAACCTTTAGCCATGCTACATCAGATACCGTGCTTTGATGTAGGGCTCCGGCGGTGAGCCCGCATCAAAGCCGGGACATGACAGCTGTTTTGAACAGCTGACATGTGCCCACAATAGCGGCGGGTGAAATCGTGATTCACCCGCCGCTATTAACTAGTTAAATGCCGCTGTCAAACGCTGACAGCGGCATTTAACCGGTGCTTCCGGCCGGGCGGCCGGAAATGAGCGCATCGCCGACCACGTCACATGATCGGGGGTCAGCGATGCGTCAGAATGGTAACCATAGAGATCCTTGAGATCTCTATTGTTACTGATGCCGGCCTGCTGTGAGCGCCCCCCTGTGGTCGGTGCACATAGCAAGCCTGTATTTCAGCTACATAGCAGCGATCTGATGATCGCTGCTATGTAGCAGAGCTGATCGAGTGGTGCCAGCTTCTAGCCTCCCATGAAGGCTATTGAAGCATGGCAAAATTAAAAAAAAAGTGAAAAAAAAGTGAAAAAAACATATATATATATATAAAGGTTTAAATCACCCCCCTTTCACCCCATTCAAAATAAATCAATAAAAAAAATCAAACCTACACATATTTGGTATCGCCGCATTCAGAATCGCCTGATCTATCAATAAAAAAAAGGTTTTACCTAATCGCTAAACGGCGTAGCGAGAAAAAAATTTGAAACGCCAGAATTATGTTTTTTTGGTTGCCGCGACATTGCATTAGAATGCAATAACGGGCGATCAAAAGAATGTATCTGCAACAAAATGCTATAATTAAAAACGCCAGCTCGGCACGCAGAAAATAAGCCCTCACCCCAGATCACGAAAAATGGAGACGCTACAGGTATCGGAAAATAGCGCAATTGTTTTTTTTTAGCAAAGTTTGGATTTTTTTTTCACCACTTAGATAAAAGAGAACCTAGTCATGTTAGGTGTCTATGAACTCGTAATGACCTGGAGGTCAGTTTCAGCATTTAGTGAACCTAGTAAAAAAGCCAATCAAAAAACCAGTGTGGGATTGCACTTTTTTTGCAATTTCACCGCACTTGGAATTTTTTTCCCGCTTTCTAGTATATGACATGCTAAAACCAATGATGTCGTTCAAAACTACAACTTGTTTTGCAAAAAATAAGCCCTCACATGGCCATATTGATGGAAAAATAAAAAAGTTATGGCTCTGGGAAGAAGGGGAGCAAAAAACGAACACGGAAAAAGGAAAATCCCAAGGTCATGAAGGGGTTAAAGGTATAATGAATACCAGTGATAGAATCAAAGTAATGCTGCTTTTAGTTTCTTGGCCACCAATGGGCTCCTCATCTTTGCTCTCCTTTTGGATCTCCAGGAACAGTCTTCTTCTCACTGTCATTGACCTCTTATTGGGATCACTGCTCCTGTCTCTAGTGCCTTAGAGTTCTCCATCTTTTGCCAATGTCCAGCCACCCTAGATTTCTTAAAGAACCCTTACCCCCATCACCCACTGCCTGGGCAATAGGGTTCTGAGGTTGCTGTTGTGTACTAAGGTCTAGCCCTTCTTGGCATTACCCATCTACCTGTTAGCAGTGTTGACTGAGCTCAAGCAGCCTTCACCTTTTGCACGTTTGCTACTAGATCTATTGACACGGTACAGTAAAGAGAAACATCTGTACATCCTCCCATCATTCATTCCTAATTAACTGGTTTTATAATTCCATGTGTTAATGGATCACCCCCACGTAAGGGCAATGGGATACTCAGTACCGGGTCCTTCAGTTCCCTCGGCGGGGATGTCACGGTGGCCCGACCCGGACCGTGGCCCTATGAGGGGCGCCCAATAAAAGGCAGAGTTCGTAGATAATGGTAGTGTTCATTACGCCACCTGTGGTATTCGGTCAGGGTGACCGACGCTGCTTAGGGGTCCGCTGGGGTGATGGAATGGCAGCTAGATAGTATACCTTCCCACAGGTGAAGTATATCCCCAGGGCTTCCCAGAAGTGTAGATGGTGATGGTGGATGATGTAAGGTGCGGCAAATAACGATGCTTCAGCATCCACAGTCCAGAGTGCCGGATGACAGGGTAGGCAGAGTCCGGCCGGTCTGATGGCAATTCCAGAGTCCCCTTATCCAGGTGGAAATCAGTAGCCTTCCCCTTGCGCACAGTAACGTAGTAGGTCCCTACTTGTATTAGCTCCCATAAGGTCCTCACTCTTGTTACTTCTCTCTCTCTCTGTCCCCCAGATGGATAGGACATCACCCGTATGACGGTGGTGGCCTGAGGCTATTTTATAGGGACCCTAGAGATGCCCCTCCTCCGCGTTGCCACCTTGTCTGCTTAGGTGTTTATGTCAGACAGCCAACTTGGAATCGACTGCCCTGCCGATCTCTGAAATAAAGCGTAGAGTCTATTACTCCCTCGGTGTTCCGGCCACCGGATCTGCGCTCAGAGGGAGGCAGCCTGCTTCTAGCTGGTCTCCCACTGTTGTTTCACTCCTGTTGCTATGACTTCTGTGCTCACTCACTACGGCACACTTCCTTTCGTGTCCTTTCTTAGGAGGCTGCCGCATGGGTTGCAGGCGCAGCTCCGTGTCCTTCTTTCCTTCCTCCTCAGACTACAGTCTGGATCTGACCAGGGATCACCCCAGCCAGCTCGACCTGGAGACCTTTCCTCGTTGGTCCCCAGCCAGGAGCTCTCCCTCCTTCTCCTCCTACTGAACTCCCTCACTTCCTAACCAACCCCCCGTTTTACCCAAATGTGAGGAGTGGCCTAATAGATAGAACCTTTTGCTCCCCCTGGTGGCCGGCGTGTGAAGTGTGTGTGTGGCTGTGATACCTGGCAGGGTGAAGTCCTTTGGTGCCATCAGACGTAACATCGCTCCCCCTGGTGGAAGAACGACATTACTGCAACGACCAGGACTCTGGGGCGCTGCATTAATATCCAAGCCTCCTTGCGAGGGTTAATGGTGAAGAACTTAGAATCCCTAATATTAGTTTTCTTTTTATTCAACCCAAAACTCCAGGAATGCCTCGTGTTTGCAAGATTCTAAACTGTAATTAGATTTCCATAAATTTTCTTTGATCGTCTCCATTGCTTACACAAACTTCTGAGAAACACCGGTGTAAATTCAGTTTTATTATTACGGTATATTGATTCCTTTTCTTCTCCGGCAGTTACTGTATGGCCATAATGCTACTTATTTTTGGAACTTTATCTTGTGTATTTTAAGGTCTTACCAGCAGCTGAGACTTTTTCATTATATTCTATCACATATATTATACAAGCCATACAATAAAATTCCACTTATGATGTCTCTTATGATTCTTCCCATTAATGCTTAAAGATTTCAGATGATGAATATTAATTTCTGCAAAAACTATACCGATAATTAAATACAATGTAACCTTCCCTGCTAATCATCTACATACAGTATCCTCTACTTTTCTTAGATCATTATTACGGTTAGTAATTATTACAAGTATTTGTGAAGACAGAAATTTGCCAAAATTTGACAATTCTAGAATTTGGTGCATGAACTACTGTGTAAGTTCCTTATGGCACCTTATGCTTTTTAGTGATAAAAAACTAAATTTTACATATCAAATATACTTTTCTTTACTTTTTTTCCCCAAAAATACAAATCCAAGTGCATTTTTTCAATTCTCCACTTGAGGGGAGTACAACGCCATTCTGTTTGCCAAATGCCGAAAGTATAGCATAGAGCTCAAGCGCAAGAATGGGCATCAGATTCGAAACAGCTGTCTGTGGATGGATACCATGCTTGGCATAGGTGGCTTTCCTTCACAGGATGCTGCCCTTCCCGTGGTTGTTCCTTCCCGGGGAAAGGCCTGGCTATTCACTGCTTGCGTCGAGAAACACGTGATGGTGTCTCCGCAGCTTCTTTACATGCATCTGCATATTTCCCATAAGGGATGGGGGCAGTGTTCTGGAATCACTGCGTTGAGAAACACGTGATGGTGTCTCCGCAGTGTTGGATGTTTTGGTCTCCCCGAGGCCAATCATCTGTGCCTTTATAGCCTTTTTACTAGGCACTGCTCCTAATAGCCAGATTCCTACTCCACACTGATGAGGGGCAAAAACCCCGAAACAGCTGTCTGTGGATGGATACCATGCTTGGCATAGGTGGCTTTCCTTCACAGGATGCTGCCCTTCCCGTGGTTCCTTCCCGGGGAAAGGCCTGGCTATTCACTGCTTGCGTCGAGAAACACGTGATGGTGTCTCCGCAGCTTCTTTACATGCATCTGCATATTTCCCATAAGGGATGGGGGCAGTGTTCTGGAATCACTGCGTTGAGAAACACGTGATGGTGTCTCCGCAGTGTTGGATGTTTTGGTCTCCCCGAGGCCAATCATCTGTGCCTTTATAGCCTTTTTACTAGGCACTGCTCCTAATAGCCAGATTCCTACTCCACACTGATGAGGGGCAAAAACCCCGAAACAGCTGTCTGTGGATGGATACCATGCTTGGCATAGGTGGCTTTCCTTCACAGGATGCTGCCCTTCCCGTGGTTGTTCCTTCCTGGGGAAAGGCCTGGCTATTCACTGCTTGCGTCGAGAAACACGTGATGGTGTCTCCGCAGCTTCTTTACATGCATCTGCATATTTCCCATAAGGGATGGGGGCAGTGTTCTGGAATCACTGCGTTAAGAAACACGTGATGGTGTCTCCGCAGTGTTGGATGTTTTGGTCTCCCTGAGGCCAATCATCTGTGCCTTTATAGCCTTTTTACTAGGCACTGCTCCTAATAGCCAGATTCCTACTCCACACTGATGAGGGGCAAAAACCCCGAAACAGCTGTCTGTGGATGGATACCATGCTTTGCATAGGTGGCTTTCCTTCACAGGATGCTGCCCTTCCCGTGGTTGTTCCTTCCCGGGGAAAGGCCTGGCTATTCACTGCTTGCGTCGAGAAACACGTGATGGTGTCTCCGCAGCTTCTTTACATGCATCTGCATATTTCCCATAAGGGATGGGGGCAGTGTTCTGGAATCACTGCGTTGAGAAACACGTGATGGTGTCTCCGCAGTGTTGGATGTTTTGGTCTCCCCGAGGCCAATCATCTGTGCCTTTATAGCCTTTTTACTAGGCACTGCTCCTAATAGCCAGATTCCTACTCCACACTGATGAGGGGCAAAACCCCCGAAACAGCTGTCTGTGGATGGATACCATGCTTGGCATAGGTGGCTTTCCTTCACATGATGCTGCCCTTCCCGTGGTTGTTCCTTCCCGGGGAAAGGCCTGGCTATTCACTGCTTGCGTCGAGAAACACGTGATGGTGTCTCCGCAGCTTCTTTACATGCATCTGCATATTTCCCATAAGGGATGGGGGCAGTGTTCTGGAATCACTGCGTTGAGAAACACGTGATGGTGTCTCCGCAGTGTTGGATGTTTTGGTCTCCCCGAGGCCAATCATCTGTGCCTTTATAGCCTTTTTACTAGGCACTGCTCCTAATAGCCAGATTCCTACTCCACACTGATGAGGGCAAAAACCCCGAAACAGCTGTCTGTGGATGGATACCATGGTTGGCATAGGTGGCTTTCCTTCACAGGATGCTGCCCTTCCCGTGGTTGTTCCTTCCCGGGGAAAGGCCTGGCTATTTACTGCTTGCGTCGAGAAACACGTGATGGTGTCTCCGCAGCTTCTTTACATGCATCTGCATATTTCCCATAAGGGATGGGGGCAGTGTTCTGGAATCACTGCGTTGAGAAACACGTGATGGTGTCTCCGCAGTGTTGGATGTTTTGGTCTCCCCGAGGCCAATCATCTGTGCCTTTATAGCCTTTTTACTAGGCACTGCTCCTAATAGCCAGATTCCTACTCCACACTGATGAGGGGCAAAAAACCCGAAACAGCTGTCTGTGGATGGATACCATGCTTGGCATAGGTGGCTTTCCTTCATAGGATGCTGCCCTTCCCGTGGTTGTTCCTTCCCGGGGAAAGGCCTGGCTATTCACTGCTTGCGTCGAGAAACACGTGATGGTGTCTCCGCAGCTTCTTTACATGCATCTGCATATTTCCCATAAGGGATGGGGGCAGTGTTCTGGAATCACTGCGTTGAGAAACACGTGATGGTGTCTCCGCAGTGTTGGATGTTTTGGTCTCCCCGAGGCCAATCATCTGTGCCTTTATATATTATACAAGCCATACAATAAAATTCCACTTATGATGTCTCTTATGATTCTTCCCATTAATGCTTAAAGATTTCAGATGATGAATATTAATTTCTGCAAAAACTATACCGATAATTAAATACAATGTAACCTTCCCTGCTAATCATCTACATACAGTATACTCTACTTTTCTTAGATCATTATTACGGTTAGTAATTATTACAAGTATTTGTGAAGACAGAAATTTGCCAAAATTTGACAATTCTAGAATTTGGTGCATGAACTACTGTGTAAGTTCCTTATGGCACCTTATGCTTTTTAGTGATAAAAAACTAAATTTTACATATCAAATATACTTTTCTTTACTTTTTTTCCCCAAAAATACAAATCCAAGTGCATTTTTTCAATTCTCCACTTGAGGGGAGTACAACGCCATTCTGTTTGCCAAATGCCGAAAGTATAGCATAGAGCTCAAGCGCAAGAATGGGCATCAGATTCGGGCTATCCAGAAAATACACCCCAACTCTATAGCTGGCACTGGGGTCACTTTCTTAGTGAGCCGCCTTAACTACTGTGTCCCTAAGCAAACACCCGGGGAACCTTTGACACTGGAAGAGCTTGACCCAACCATGTACTCATACTTTTTCTTCAGGGATTAGGGCTTCTGAAAGTCTACATGGGTTTTACTTTCTTCACATGGCAGTGCAGGCACGACTGGCAAATTCTAACATAACGTGGGATAAATTCACAGCTGTATCAGATGTTCTGCATGGAATCTCAGTATTTATTTATTATGCATTGCTTATATAGCGCCATCATATTCCGCAGCACTGTTCAGACTTCATCATCCACCTCTACATTGGGGCACACAATATACTTTTATTTATTTTATTTTGTATTTTACTCACTTATATAGCTCCATTAATTCCACATCGCTTTAGAGACATTATCATCACTGTCCTCATTGGGGCTCACAATCTAAATTCCCCATCAGTATGTCTTTGGAGTGTGGGAGGAAACCGAAGAACCCGGAGGGAACCTGGAGGAAACCCACGCAAATACGGGGAGAACATGCAAACTCCTTGCAGATGTTGTCCTGGGAGAGATTTGAACCCAGGACTCAAGCACTGCAAGGCTGCAGTTCTAAGGTTACTTTCACACTAGCGTCGGTACGGGGCCGTCGCGCTGCATCGGCCCGACGTACCGACGCATACTGTGCAAGCGCCGCACAACGGGGACAGCAAATGCAGTTTTTCAACGCATCTGCTGCCCCATTGTAAGTTGTGGGGAGGTGGGGGCGGAGTTCTGGCCGCGCATGTGCGGTCGGAAATGGCGGACACGACGCAGCAAAAAAACATTACATGTAACGTTTTTTGCTGCCGACGGTCTGCCAAAACACGACGCAACCGCGTGAAGAGTCGTTGTTGGCCCACGTTCAGTATTTGGTCAGTAATTTCCATCAGTATTTGTAAGCCAAAATCAGGAGTGGAACAATCACAGGAAACATATAAAAGAAACACGTCACCACTTTTGTATTTTTCGCCCACTCCTGATTTTGGCTTACAAATACTGATGTGAAATACTGACCAAATACTGAACGTGTAAAACGCGGCCTTGGAACGGTTTTTAAGAAAGGGAAGGTTTCAGGATACACGACAGTTGTGCGCTATGCCTCATAACAGCCACAAGGGGGCAGACATTTACCTGACTTTGAAAATGGAGACGAAATCTACCATAATGCACCATTCTGAAGCCATCATAAATCTCAAGTGATCAAATGATTGTAAAGAATGAGTGCAAGAACAAGTGTTGAAACGCTTATGTCCTCCCCTATACCTGCCCCATACATTGGCCATAAAATCTAGTTGTGGGTTGTCTGGATTAGTCACAGCCCATCATGGAAGGAGTACACACACAGACCAAGGAATTCACAGATAACCAGCTCCTAAAAATACCCCATGGCTCTTATCTTATCAGCATCTCCACTATCTAACCACAAATAATGGTTTTCCTCTTCCAGAATCCTGGCTGAAGATAAGGGGACATCTCTGTTTGGAGGGGCAGGCTGGCAGTGAAGTTGGCTATGCACAAACCATTTCTGGCAAGTAGCCGAAAAATCGAATGCACCCGATCAACTCTCAGCAGAAATCAGATCTCATAACGATCCTTTGTGCAGTACCTTGTCTGTATATACAGTAAAGGTACCTTCACACTGAACAACTTAACAATGATAACGATAGCGATCCGTGACGTTGCAGCGTCATGGATAGCGATATCGTTGTGTTTGACACGCAGCAGCGATCTGGATCCTGCTGTGACATCGTTGGTCGGAGCAGAAAGTCCAGAACTTTATTTTGTCGCTGTATCACCCGCTGACATCGCTGAATCGGCGTGTGTGACGCCAATTCAGCGATGTCTTCACTGGCAACCAGGGTAAATATCGGGTTACTAAGCACAGGGCCGCGCTTAGTAACCCGATGTTTACCCTGGTTACCAGTGTAAATGTAAAAAAAACAAACACTACATACTTACATTCCGGTGTCTGTCGCGTCCCTCGGCGTTCTGCTTCCCTGCACTGTCAGCGCCGGCCAGCCGTAAAGCAGATTACAGTGGTGACGTCACCGCTGTGCTTTATGGCCAGCCGGCACTCACAGTCAGTGCAGGAAAGCAGAGCGCCGGGGGACAGACACCGGAATGTAAGTATGTAGTGTTTGTTTTTTTTTACATTTACACTGGTAACCAGGGTAAACATCGGGTTACTAAGCGCGGCCCTGCGCTTAGTAACCCGATGTTTACCCTGGTTACCAGGGGACTTCGCATAGTTGGTCGCTGGAGAGCTGTCTGTGTGACAGCTCTCCAGCGACCACACAGCGACGCTGCAGCGATCGGCATCGTTGTCTAGATCGCTGCAGCGTCGCTAAATGTGACGGTACCTTAAGGGATAATATTTTTCCCTGTGGAGAGTAACATGCCTGACATGCCATGGTAAGGAAACTTATAGGCTGTGCAATGCTCCTCTGGGAAAGTAAATAGTAAAAGTAAGTAAAAAGTAAGTAAATTAAAGTAAAATCCAAAAACGTGCATTTGCAAATTGAGATTCTGGTTTGGCTTTTATCTTAAGTCATGTGGCAAGGCTTGTCAAGTGGTAGATATTGACTTTAAGGGGTTATGATTCTCCTTGTGGAGCATGACATGCCTGAAATGCCAGGGTAAGGAGACTCATAAGCCATGCAGTGCTCCTCTGGGAAATTAAGTAAAATCCCGAAACCCGCATTTGCAAATTGAGATTCTGGTTTGGTTTTATCTTAAGTCGCGTGGCAAGGCTCGTTAAAGGGTCGATATTGACTTTTAGGATTGCTACTTCCAGTAGCTGGCGCTAGAGTTCAAGTCCTCTTCCTCTCTGAAGAGACAATCTGGATATAATGAGGCACCTGACTGAAGTTGAGGTGAGCAGATGGGGAAGAAACTCCAGACACACACATGATAACCAAAAGGAATGCTTTCTCAATACTCAGACAGCACATGGCTGCCTGAACCGGCCTTTAAAGCCCTTGGGTCCTGATGTCAGAGCAAAATTACCCGGTGAGAACTAGAACATACGGTAGAGGGCCAGACATAAGGAAGGAAGCAAAACCCGATGCCTGAGCCGGGACAGGAGAATCCCATGATTTTGCCAGGACTAGCTGTCCATTCAATGTGTATAGTCACCGCTCTACCTTAATAGGTGTTGTTGGGGAAGAGAAGGATCGGGCAGTTTCAATTCAAATGTTCTGTCCTTTTGTTTTTCTAGAAGAGCAGCTTCAAACAGAGGTGTCTGGCAGCGACTATCTTCACCTATTGAACAGACTTGAAGGTTCAGCTGAGCTGATCCTTCATGCGTAAAAGGAAATTGGAAGGTATGTGGTGTACGGACATCTTAATCCCACAAACCCTTTTTACTAGTAGTCAATTTATTTTAGGCTTTGTTTACTGGATGCACTTGGTTTTTCATTCTTGTTTTCCACTTATTTAAATTACAAAAAAGAAAAAAAATTAACAAGCATATACCCTATAGTAAATTAGAAAATAGTACTAATACATGTAAATATCATATGGTACTTAGTTAACGCTATTTTGAAAAACAAAACGTAAAATCCATCCCAACGCGACAAGGTGTACCCATTTGGGATGGTCCTATCTTGTCTCTAGTATTAAAACCTCACCTTGTATCAGTCAACCTAAGTGTAAGGGCAGAACAGGACTAGGGCCCTGATTGCCCAGACACCTGTCCATGGGAAGCTATAAAGATGAGATGCCTAGCTCAGAAAGGGTGACCACGCTTTTGTTTGTGCAAAGTACAAGAAACTAAAGCAAAACCAAATAAATGAGCCGGAGCATAAGTTGTTCTACGTGCACTGTATAAGAGCACAATCACGTTATGGCCGTTTCACAGACAAAACCCAAGAAAATAACGAATAAGTATATACCCTGTAGTAAGTAAATACGGTAAGTATGTAGTAATTATACATGTAACTAACATAGGGTAATTAGTTAATGCTACTTTGATTTTAAAACAAAAGCATAAAAGCCATTCCACCGCGACAAGGTGACCCAATCGGGATGGTCCTATCCTGTCTCTGGTATTAAAACCTTATCTTGTGTCAGCCAACCTCAGTATTAATAAGTAAAGTTTTAGTGGCGCCCCAAACAACTTTCTGTGACGGCGGCCAATAATTTAGGTGTTACATTTTCCCTGAGGGAAGGGTCTGTTCTCTTTCTTGGTCACTAGAACTACAGAAGAGATATTTGGTTTACCGTAGATGTTCTTCTTCATAACTGAAGTTCTGTATTTGTGTTGTGTTTGTATGTTCAATGCTGTATTTATGTTAGAGACCTGATGGAGACTATCAGTGGCGAAGGAAGGAGAATGCACAATGTCTGGGGAGCAGCTGCAGAAGACAAAAAGGCTCCGATAATAAACTGCTGATAAAACAAAAATAGGGATGTTGGCATCTGGAGAGGTTTTCAGGCTACAGAAGGAAGCTGGGTCTTTCCATATGTTGGACAGTGTCCTGAGGAGTGGCTCTTATCACAGCACATGGTGGACATCTGGAGGTAAAGGAAACACCAAGGATTTGCTTTAAGAGGTTGAGGATCCCAGCAGGAGCAAGGAGCTGAGCTGATCAGAGCCAGAGAATCAGGTTCACAGTCCTGGCATGTCATCACTGATTGATAGCCTACTTGGGCACAAAGGATGGTGGCCCATGGAGTGATTTATCAAACAGTGAGATATCTCCTTTGTCTGTGCTCCTGCTTGGTCACAAGGGTGACTGATGGTAACTGAGATCAAATCCCATCGTTGATTGCACTGCTGTACAGGCTAATTATCCCTTCATGAAAATCTCATGTGACATGCAAAATAAAAGCATTTGTGGTATGAATCTGCCTTCGGTACAGAAATCCTGGTGCCGCCACCACAGCGAATGTATAGGAGCGGGTGAGGGATATGTCAATTGGCTATTAATTCAGCGTAGCTAATTAGCATGCCTCTCTGCCTCCCTCCACAGTCGTTTAGAGTTATAATATTATTAACAAGCTAAAATATACAGTACAGTGCAAAAGTTTTAGGCAGGTGCGGAAAAATTGCTGCCAATCAAGAATGCTTTTAAAAATAGAAGTGTTAATAGTTTTGTTTTTATCAATGAACAAAATGCAAAGCGAATGAACAAAAGAGAAATCAACATTGTTTTGATCAAAAGAGCATAAAAGTCATCCCACCGCGAAAAGGTGGACCCTAGTTCTTGTAGTTCACCTCACTATGTGCCAGAAGATCTCAAAATAGACGGGGGGCAGAGTAGGACCCAAACCTTATTGCCCTGGAAAGGTATATAGCCAAGATGAACCACCCAAAAAGGGAGAGATATGCTGCTGTATGTACAAAGTACAAAAAAACGCAAGTAAAACCAAAAAAATGAGCCGTAACATATGTTGGTCTAAAATGCAATGTGTAAGTGCATATTCGCACAGTGGTTTTTACGCTCTTTTGATCAAAATATTGTGAATTAAGTCCCCTATGATTTGCACATGTACTATTACTATTTCATTTACTTTCTGCACAGTGTTTGCACAATTTGCTCTTATCCTAGGCTCTCTTAGACTAAATAGCAAAAACCTGGTGACCACGAGTTTGTAATCATATTGACTCTTTTACAGGTTATTCTAAAAAGTAAAAAAACTCTAAAAATAAATAAGATAATTTAGGAAGTCTGGTAGGGTCTTTTAAATTCTCTCTCTAATTAGGACCATTAGTTTTTAATTTAAAAAAAATGCATTGAATATGGAGGCAGAACTCAGCCGTAAAAAAACTAAATATGTATCATATATCTCTTCTGACGGAGTTTAAACAACAAGGTATGGAGCCATAGTACTAGCACCCAGTCAAGTGATCTAATCATGCCTCTAACTCCATTGTGTTGCACTTCAACAGGTCCTTACACTGTTCATCAAGAAGAATAGTTCAAGAGGAGGAGAAGTAGGAATAAAGATGGAAATGTCTAAAGGTATTTGTCCCGACCTTGAGAATATTCAGACAGAAGTCTGGGTAGTCAGAACGACCTGTCATTTTTATATGGCTTTGGGTGTTGTCAACGTGGGTCCTTAATTGGGTCCATTTGTTTAGGTGAGAAGCTCAATACTACGAAAACCGGTGAACAATCAGCACTGTTACAATGGCATTTTCCACTTTTGGAATATCCCAAGCTTCTTTTGTCATACAAAGAACGAAAAAGTTTTTTTTTATAAATGCTTTCTTACCCAGCCCCCTTTTTTTGAACAGAAATGTTGAAGAGTTTCTTAGAGAGCTTTTCTTCAGACCACCGTGAGAGAATATCCTGATGGCTGTGAGAGTCCAGACAAATGGCATACTATCCCACACTAAACTCTTTGAGAAGTTTACTGAGCAGTAGAAACTTTTGGAAATTGCAATTACTCTAATTGAAATGAATTCCATGGTATATATCACAATGTACACAATATTTATTGTATTTGGGTTGCGAATTAAACCAAAATTGATAAAACTGGATTTTTTGTTTGTGCCTGGAATATGGTGATGAATTAACTAGTTCTGGTTCATTCAAACTATTGAGCTCATTTAATAGTTGAAATGTTTCCTATTCAATGTTTTGAATGGAAAAAGAATCGTTCGCCTCTCTATTCATGATAACAGAGATAGTAATGTCATAGACGCTATATTAGTGTGATTGACGTACAAAGACCTAGCCTAAGAAAGACAATCCGAAGAATGACTGCAGGAGGATTTTAGCAGACAATTGAAATGGAATATGCATGTTCATTGATAATAGACATAAAAAAATTACCATTACCCCATCTTCTTTTGCTCTTAAAGGGGTTGTCAAGCCTTAAGCTACAAGCCTGCAGTTTACACTGTGTGCTGGGAAGTGTCCAGTGCCAGGACAGGGAATGCAGCTTCCCTGCACTGTGTTAGCGGCGGCCGTAAAGCAGAGCGGTGACGTCACCGCTGTGCTCTGCTTTACAGTCGGCCGGCGCTGACACAGTGCAGGGAAGCTGACGGCGAGGGACGTGACAGACATCGGAATGTGAGTATGTAGTGGTTTTTTTTTTAACTTTTACAATGGTAACCAGGGTAAATATCGTGTTACTAAGCGCGGCCCTGCACTTAGTAACCCGATGTTTACCCTGGTTACAGGTGAACACATCGCTAGATCGGCGTCACACACGCCGATCTAGCGATGACAGCGACCAAAAAAAGGTCCTGATCATTCCCAGCGACCAACAATCTCCCAGCAGGGGCCTGATCGTTGGTCGCTGTCACACATAACGAGATCGTTAGCGGGATCGTTGCTACGTCACAAAAAGCGTGACGTTGCAACGATATCCTTAACGATATCGTTATGTGTGAAGGTACCTTAACTGCTCAGTGGTTAGCGCTGGACAACATCTGTAAGGAGATTGTATGTTCTCCCCGTGTTTGTGTTGGTTTCCTCCCACACTCCAAAGACATACTGATAGGGAATCTAGATTGCGAGCCCCAATGGAACAGTGTCGATAATGTCTCTAAAGCGCTGTGGAATTAATGGTGTTAAATAAAAATAAAAATATATAAAATCTCATAGAAGAAAGTTGTTTTGTCGGTGTTAATGTCAGACCTCTGCACGGTCAGCACACCAGGTGCTTGAAACACCCACCTGGCAGTGGCAATGGAACTTTTAAAAAGTTTGTAGACATACATCTGTATGCTCTTACCAGGACCATCATGATCCCTGCTAGCTGACATGTGGTCATGCTCTTTTGCTTCTATTTTACATTGTGAATCAGTTTTGTTTATAGTTGAAATTTTATTTTGTAATGGCCGCCCACTTTTTTTGTCTTCCTGGACCTTCTCCACCGCCGGTAATCTAAAATTCATGGAAATCGTTCGGTGTGACAGCTAGACTGTGTATGTTGCAAGGAGAATGAATATAAGCAGGTGGTCATTATATCTCCTATAATTCCTCTTATAAATACATGAGAACCCTTCAGCACAGCATTGTGGAGGGGCTCACCCAGCTGCCCCCCTTTTCTCCTTCTCCGCCCCTTTAATGAGCAGCAGAACGGACGCCTTGCAGCGGATGTGTTAACGATTTCTGCTTCAATGGAGAGAAAAATCCTTACAAAAGGAGGTGTACAAATATTGTGGGAAATCTATTGGACCCTTCACATTTCATGAAGACCCCGGCCATTCACAGTGACTGAATTCCATGGCACAATTTTCATTCACCGGTTTCAATAGGAAACCTTTAATGGAGAGGCACTTTTTTTTTTTTTTTTCGAGAGCGCGGCAGGTCATTCAGTGTGAGAAATTTTTCTTCACAGGCAGAGAAGAACAGAGAGCACCGTGTCCTTTCCAAAGCTAAGAAAGAAAAGATACTGTTTCTAATGCTTTGACGCTTCAATGCGAGAGGAGCTTAAATCCATCAGAGGGGGAAAAGCCATGCTTTTCTCTCCACAAAGCGTAAGAGGCAATGGAAAAAAAAATTCTGAGTAGCAAATGGAAATGACCAGCACTGATAAGACATAAGTCAATTTAAACTTCACTTATGAGTGGTTGCCCGAAAGCTAGAAAAGAGAACAGGTGCAAATTTTGTTACTATTTTTCTCTACGAAAGGAAACTATTCGAGTGATAGTAGGGTCCTCGTGAAAATAATAGCTTCCCCATACACATACATGCTCAGTGTGGGATTTCAAAAGGGAGAGGGAAGTAAACTGCCCCCAAAAATCTCTATCTTCCGGTGAAACAAAAGTATCTGCCGTTGAAACTCAACGTACCCAAGCCTTTTTCCCAAACCATCCTCTATCGGGGGAGTATTGAAAAACCCTCAAATGCATGGAATGCCTGATATTACGTACCACTGTGCAAATTAGCTTTCCTCCAGAAGGAAAAAAATTAGGATAAAGGCACCCTAGGTAGAAACGTTTTAACAGGTTATGGTTGTGCAAGAGTGACCACCTTGAATCTCCATCCATGACAAGTCCTTTTGCCCGTTGGTCAACCTGCTGAAAGACATATTAGTCCATACAGTCTTTGTTGGCAGGGATTCCTAAAATAGACTCTATCAAGACCTTGGTTCTGATGAGCTTGTGGATGTTTTAGGGTTTACATAAGTCAGAGTTAAGTCAATCTAGTTGGTTCTTCCTCACCAAATAGACAAAGTCATCGCAGAACTATGGAGTCATCCACTTGTTATGTTAGGAGTTGTCCCATATGTCCCAGTGGAGAAGCGAGACATAGACCAGCCCGCAGTGCCTCTCTTCATTTGCAGAGTCCAACAAACAGTCAGACATAAAAAAGATCCCCAGGTGGGTAAGGCTGCCCTTCTCACCTTTGCTTGGCTCCTTGTAGACATCTATATTATGTTTTATGCAGGGAATAGTACAGGTTAGCTAGATGAGATGTCTTTAACACAGATCTCGAGGGTACTTATTCTCATTGAAAGGTGGAAAACTTACAGGCAGGCATTGAAGAACCTTACTTACAGGCATGGGAAAGATAATGAAAATTACCTCTCGCTAGAAGGAAGAGAACTTTCTCTAATCAGCCAAACCAGACACTCAACTATAGACAGCGGATTCAGTGTTTTTGGCCAAACGAGACAACAGGTGAGCATACTGGATTAAATGACTTTGGTGTATGGAGACTTCCAGTCATTACTCTATTCAATACTTGTAAGTCTTCATACATCATCTAGATCTCTTTAATTAGAACAAATACCCCCATAACTATAGGACGCCGATACACATACACTAATACACCTACAAAAGGTAACATCGGCATAATATTGTCTGCGCCCATTGATTTTTATCGGGCCTTTCTTCATCTCTGTGTAAATATCAACCTGTATTGAATGTACTATTATGGAGGGATTCTTAAAGTGGTTGTCTGGGACTTTAAAATTTATGGCCTATCTTTAGGGTAGGTCATCAATGTCTGATCAGTGGGGGTACGACACCCTGCTGTTCTTGGTGTCTGTGGCAGACGGAACTGCTCAGTTATGGATCTGCACAGCTCCATTGACAGAACAGTGGCGACGGTCGGGTTATGCACATCCAGCCCTTATTGATTTGAATAGATGGTGGATGTGTAGTACTTGGCCACAGTCAGTGGGGCTGTGCAGCTCCGCAACTGAGCAGTTCCAGCTGCGGCCGACAGCAGGAACAGCTGATCAGCGGGGGTGCAGGGGGTTACACCCCACCGATCAGACATTGATGACCTATGCTAAGGATAGGCAATCAATGTTAAAGTCCTGAAGAACGCCTTTAACTAAAAACATGGCTTACAGATAATACATTATTATCATACTAAGACAACAAATAAGCTTGAGCCAAGTGTCCATGGCTCCATAACACAGAGTGGGCTACCATACAAAATCCCTGTTTACAGGAGAAAAACAAGTACTGGTACTTTCCAAAATCATGCTTGACATTTGGAGTTTGGCGATAGCCAAGTGAGTGAAATCCAACTAATGGCAAATTTGCCAACTGTTTATGTTCTTGTGGTGCTTTGAAGACCTACAGTTAATATAACTGAGTGCAAGCAGTTCGGACAAGAATCGTATTAACCTTTGATGCAGTCTCTACCATGACAAAGTAATTAATGGAAAAGATCTGAAACCAGGTTCAGTAAAAAGTATGAAAGAAGACAACTACCACAAGGTAGACAAAATAGAACGTGAGCACAGCTAAAGTGGTGCACAGGTAGGTTCCCACACCCTAATAGCATAAATATCAAAGAACCTGGCACTCAACCTAAATGCATATAACTTGGGTTTATTCTGTAGTACCAACAAACGTTTCGGTCTATTCGACCTTCTTCAGTAATGTAGAGGAGCTGCGGAGACACCATCACGTGTTTCTCAACGCAGGCAGTGAATAGCCAGGCCTTTCCCCGGGAAGGAACAACCAAGGGAAGGGCAGCATCCAATAAAGGAAAACCACCTATGCCAAGCATGGTATCCATCTACAAACAAACGTTTCGGTCTATTCGACCTTCTTCAGTAATGTATATGGAAAACATATGATGAATCTGCCCGGAAGTCAGCGGGCCAAAATAAATCTCTGAAAGGGAGATGCAGTCGTGATATGCGGAGAGAAGTACTGTAGGAGAGTCGGGTAAAGGCATGTATACCGCCAGACAAGTGGTGGACTCCGTGTTTGGCGGTATACATGCCTTTACCCGACTCTCCTACAGTACTTCTCTCCGCATATCACGACTACATCCCCCCTTCATAGATTTATTCTGGCCCGCTGACTTCCAGGCACATTCATCATATGTATTCCGTATGCGTTACTGAAGAAGGTCGAATAGACCGAAACGTTTGTTGGTACTACAGAATAAACCCAAGTTTTAAGCATTTAAGTTGAGTTCCAGGTTCTTTGATATTTAATCTACCACAAGGTGACATAGAGCGTAAAAAAATCTTGATTTTTCCATTAAATATAATTACGGTAATTTAAAGTACGGTACTCTTCATTTAAGTAGACCACGACAATGAGACAATTCATTATTGAGGAAAGGAGTCTCAGGAGAGCACGTACCACAAAAAATGTCAACATCTTGAGAAACTTTCTTTAGAAATAAGGGGTTAAAAACATCAGGAACACATCCGGATAATCCTGTGTAGCTCTTTAATAGAAAATACCTTCTTGGCTCCTGCCAGCGCTCTCCCTGCTTTATTTTAATGGTAATCCCAAAAACCATGGCACAGCCACAGGCTAAATGCAATAATCCTCGACAGGTATCTCTACTGCTGTCTACATCCAACAAAGTTTATACATAGCATATACCATAGTTTATCTACTGTATTCAAAATGCTGGATAGTGGCAGTAAAAGATTCTGAATTTTCTATAAATAATCTATTTTTTATTTTATCAATATACTGTATATTAAGTAACAGATTTATTATTCGGATATGGAATAAAAATACAATTAAATTATGACCCCCAAAAAGTATGTAGTAACAAGAAGATCAGATTCAACCAGATGTAACCAGAGCATAGTGATTAGATTTACACTTATGGTGACATAATCCTAATTTTCTTGACCAGCTACAATGGTAGCATTTACCAACGCTCTTCCAGGAATTTCAAAATTAGGATATATGCAAAAGGCGTCTGCAAAAGCTCCCCATAGACTGAACAATGTCAAAATCACATTGCTGTGCACATGTTCTGTCTCATGTCAAGTCTTTTCGGAAACTTTTAAGAGAAGTGACATGCTCATTCTTTGGGCGTCTTTCACCAGGAAGCCACCCACTCGTTAAACTTGACAGTATAGAGTAAAAGATACCGCTGCAAGAACGACAGCAAAATTGCTGGCAAAGACTCTTCAGGACAACGATCGCTGTTGCCATGTTATTATTATTATTATACATTTTTATAGCGCCATTTATTCCATGGCGCTTTACAAGTGAAAAGGGGGCAAAAATAGACACATACATTAAACATCAGCAAAAAACAAGGCACACAGGTACATAAGCAGGGAGGACCCTGCCCGCGAGGGCTTACATTCTGTAGCGGATGGGTGAGGATACACTAGGAGAGGGTAGAGCTGGTTGTGCGGCGGTTCAGTAGGTTGAGGATCACTGCAGGTTGTAGGCTTGTCGGAAGAGGTGATTCTTCAGGTTCTTTTTGAAGGTTTCTATGGTAGGCGAGAGTCTGATGTGTTGGGGTAGAGAGTTCCAGAGTAGGGGGAAACACGGGAAAAGTCTTGGATCCAGTTGTGGGAAGAAGAGATGAGAGGGGAGTAGAGAAGGAGATCTTGAGAAGATTGGAGGTTGTGTGTAGGTAAGAACCGGGAGAACATGTCACAGATGTATGGAGGAGACAGGTTGTGGATGGCTTTGAATATCATTGTAAGGGTTTTGAACTGAAGTCTCTGGGCGATAGGAAGCCAGTGAAGGGCTTGGCATAGGGGAGAGGCTGGGGAATAGCGGGGAGAAAGGTAGATTAGTCGGGCAGCAGAGTGTAGGGTGGATTGGAGTGGTGCCAGGGTGCTAGTGGGGAGGCCAGAGAGTAGGAGGTTGCAGTAGTAGTCAAGGCGGGAGATGAGCAGCCATTGACATTGATGGATAGGTCTGGTGGAGGGGTAGAGTGAGATGGGGGAAAGATGATGAATTCTGTTTTATCCATGTTCAGTTTTAGAAAGTGAACAGAAAAGAAGGCTGAAATTGCAGACAGACAGTGTGGGATTTTGGTAAGTAAGGAGGTGAGGTCAGGTCCAGATAGGTAGATCTGCGTGTCATCGGCGTAGAGATGGTACTGCATACCGTGGGATGCTATGAGCTGTCCCAGGCGAAGGTGTAGATGGAGAAGAGTAGGGGTCCTAGAACAGAGCCTTGAGGAACACCGACAGACAAGGGGTGAAGTGAGGAGGTGGTGTGGGGGAGGGAGACACTGAATGTTCGGTCTGTCAGATATGACGCGGTCCAGGATAGGGCCAAGTTTGTGATGCCAAGAGATGAGAGGATCTGTAGCAGATGGTATGGTCCACAGTGTCAAACGTAGAAGACAGGTCCAGGAGAAGGAGGACAGAATAGTGTCACTTGCTCTTGGCAGTTAGTATGTCGTTGGGGACTTTAGTTAGGACAGTTTCATTTGAGTGATGGGGTAGGAAGCCAGATTGTAACCGGTCAAAGAGGGAGCAGGAGGAGAGGTGGGGGGACAGTTCAAGATGGACGTGTTCCAGTAATTTGGAGGCATAAGGGAGAAGAGATATTGGGCGATAGCTAGACACAAAGAATGGGTGGAGGGAGGGCTTTTTGAGGATGGGTGTGATCTTGGCATGCTTGAAGGATGAGGGGAAGACACCTGTTGTGAGTGAGAGGTTGAAGACGTGTGTTAGGGTTGGGATGAAGACCATGGCAAGGTTAGAGATGAGGTGGGATGGGAGCGGGTCGAGTGTGCAGGTGGTGAGGTGTGATCCTGACAGGAGGGTGGAGAGCTGATCTTCTGCCATGGTGGAGAAGCTGGTTTTGGAGGAGCAGGGTTGAGCAGCTAAGAGGGGCATTAGACGCTGTGGGCCAAAGCTTTCTCTGATCGTATCGATCTTCTGTTTAAAGAAAGAGGCAAAGTCTTCAGCAGAAATGAGAGGGGTGGGAGAGAGTGCGGGGGGACGGAGTAGAGAATTGAAAGTGTTGAAAAGCTGTTTAGGGCTGTGAGACAGGGAGGATATGAGAGATGAGAAGTAAGTTTGTTTTGCAGCAGTGAGCGTGGATTTGAAGCTGGCGAGGGACTGCTTGTATGCAGTGAAGTGGTCGGCAGAGCGGGATCGCTTCCATCTCCACCCAGCGATCCTGGAAGCCCGTCTCAGTTCTTTGGTCAGGCTGGTCAGCCAGGGCTGCCTGTTGAGTGTACAAGTTTTGCTATGCATGAGCGTTGAGGCCGAATCCAGTGTTGCTGTTATTGTGGTGTTATAAAAAGTGGCAGCAGCATCTGTGTCATGAAGGGAGGCTATGTCTGTAATAGGGAGAAGGAACTCAGAGAGTGATTGTAGGTTGAGGTGTTTGAGATTTCTGGGAGGGTGAGTGAGTTTGCGGAGTGGGGGTTGCACACTATGAGAGGAGAGGGAAGAGAATGTCAGTAGGTTGTGGTCAGACAGGGTTAATGAGATTAGTAAGGGAGCAGAGGTGGGTGAAGATGAGGTCCAGCTTGTGGCCATCTTTGTGGGCGGCCTCAGAGGACCATTGAGTGAGGCCAAAGGAGGCAGTCAGTGATAAAAGTTTAGAGGCAGCTGAGGTGGAAGTGTCAATGGGGATATTGAAGTCAAGTCACCCATGATGATAGTGGGGATGTCAGCAGAGAGGAAATGAAGTAGCCAGGTGGTGAAGTGGTCGAGAAAGGTGGAGATGGCTAGTTCTGGGGGGCGGTAGATGACAGCCAGCTGGAGGTTGGAGGGGGAATAGATGTGGACGAAGTGCACCTCGAACGAGGGAAGAGTAGCGGAGGGTAGTAGCGGGATTGCAGTAAAGGACCAGGTGTCGGACAGGAGCAAGCCAACTCCTCCACCACAATTCTTGCCATGTGCATATACCCTTCGGGAAAAGTTGTTTGCTAGAATGAAGTGGCAGCGGTGCCAATGAAACACCATGCCACTTTATCTTCTCTTGGGTTTCTTTAAGGGCTGCAGGGTTGGCCAATGACTATAATTGGCCAATCATGCCGGCGTCAGAAAAAGATGAGTGGATCTGGAAGGTTTCATATTGAGTCAGGCCTTGCATCTGTAAATTTGCTATATTGTCTGTCAGGCTCATAACTGCATATTAGACTCCAGCTTGTGATACTTTAATAATGAATCAAAAATGTGCGTATTAGAATGATTGCTCCTCCAACTTATGTACCATAAATGAGTATTCCACTCATAATAAGTTATCACCTACCTATAGAAGATTTGATAGCTGCTAGAACAGTGGTGGCCAGAAAACTGGGATCCCCAGCCTTCACTTGAGTAGTTCTGTGTTCCCCATTCGATTGGAGTGGTTGCGCATGCATAAGCTGATGCCCCATTTCATGTCTATGGGAATTCTCTTTTCAGTGAGGATGAGGACAAGAATTCTAGCGCCACCTATTGGAAGTAGCAATCCTAAAAGTCAATATTGACCCTCTAGCCTTGCCTCATGACTTAGGAGAAAAGACAATGTCTAGGGGACTATAGCTAAGTACGGTAGTCATCTAGTGCCATCCACCACTTGCAATGCAGTTGGATCATCACTGATCTAGCAGCTTTCACCTATCTCGCCAATAGACAATAACTTGTCAAAAACAGAATACCCCTTTTAGAGTATCATTTTGTCCAATCCAAACAAAATGTTAACTTTTAAATTAATATGAATATGCTACTAGAAATTTGGAAAGACAGAAATCTTGGGGCTTAGTTCCCTAACCTTGAACCATGGAACTTCTTTGGATTAAGAATCAGGGGTGGCTCCAGCTTATGTATCCATTGTCTAATATGAATATGACTTGGTGGTGGAAATCCTCCCTATCAATATATTATTCTGCTAATATAAATACAGGTTTGTAGGGGATTCTAGGGACATGACATGTACATGATGCACATCTTGTCCGGACTTTCTGATTTCAACATCCATCTAATTTGTATGTGGACTTTCAGAATCTTCATCATTAGTAGATATTGGGGGGGGGGGGGGAAGGATCGGTACTTGCTTTTCAACATGCCAGATCATTTTATTCTCAGGATCATCTGCCTGGAATGAAGATATATAAGTGCTGATGATCAATAGTCAACAATAAACGTTTGTCTACGATATGATCGGTCCATGTAAAAGTTATATCACATTTTCCGAGTATGTCTCAATATTCTCAAGCAAAAAAAAACATGCATAAAAGTTGAAGGAATCCAATCATTTTGTGAATAATGTGATTCTTCAGAATGTGATTCTTCAGAATTTCTTTTAGTCTTTGCCTGATGAAGAGACCTGTGTAGTTTCGAAAGCTCGCAATTTGTTACCATCTTTTCAGTTAGCCATTAAAAGGCATCAACCACTGAGGACTCTCAATTCCAAATATGATTCCATCTTCTGGCTTACACGGTACCAAGATATATATCTTTCCGGAATCCAATCAATCATGGCACTAACGCTGATCTCTACTTTATTTATAGGTTTGACATTTGGCTCCTAGGTGACTACTAACGGGCTCAGTTGGTTCATCTTGGCAGTAGCTACAATAGGATGAAGCATGTATGTATACTAAGGGGAAGATGTTCCCTTATTCCTGGGGTCAGGGCAGCCATTAGTCCTGCAATAATTTGACAGAAGGACAGCCTTATTCACTCTACAGATATACTTTTCTCTTGCTTTCTAGTTAACCATCTATGGGTGTTACAAAAGCTACGGTCCTGACCCTGCTGTTGAAATTTCTTTCTTTCCATTTTCCTCCTTTTAAAGCAAGGACAGAGCAGATCTTAAAGGAAGGAGTGTGCAGCCTCAGTAGTGGACAATGGAGGGGATGGATGACCCTTGGCCTTTGCTTGCAGCTTTCCTTTGTCACAGAGAACCAGAGCACCTTATTGATATATCAAGATGTCAATGATTAGAAGCACAAGCGGGATACTGGATGGTTTCACCCCCCTTTGTCCACTATGCTGGTTCTGCTTGTTGCAACTTTACCAGTGTTTTTCTATTGCCCTTTGGGATATGGAATAATAGGTCACATCTGTGAGCAGCATGACGAGATGGTCAACAATAAAAGAAAACTTGATAGGACTTACTTGCTGTGCCTTGACTTGTCCGAATCAGTAAAATCAGCAGAAATGGAGGTTGAAAATTAACAACATTTGCAGATGGCAATTAATGCTGATTTTGTATTAACACGCTGGCAGTTTCTTGTACCAGACAATTGCACTTTCGATGTTTAGAGCTACTGATTGTCCACCCTGTTCTATATCTCTAAAGGTACCGTCACACTCAGCAACTTTGCAACGAGAACGACAACGATCCGTGACGTTGCAGCGTCCTGGATAGCGATCTCGTTGTGTTTGACACGGAGCAGCGATCTGGATCCCGCTGTGCCATCGCTGGTCGGAGCTAGAAGTCCAGAACTTTATTTCGACGTCAGGTCGGCGTGTATTGTCATGTTTGACATCAAAAGCAATGATGCCAGCAACGTTTTACATGGAGCTAACAACCAGCGAGAACGATAAGTGAGTCGCCGTTACGTCACTGGATCGCTCCTGCATCGTTCTGGAGTTGCTGTGTTTGACGTCTCTACAGCGACCTAAACAGCGACGCTCCAGCGATCGGCTCGTTGTCTATATCGCTGCAGCGTCGCTGAGTGTGACGGTACCTTAAGTGTATCTGAAGAGAAGTGAAATGTTAGCGCACAGATGCCATTGTTGTGGTCTCCAGTAGAGATAATGTTCTTGTTGCAGAGTCTTGTATTTGTGTTGCTCAATTTTTACAGCCTTAAAGGGGTTTATCAAGATCACGAGTCTATCTTCGTCAGTCTCTGTAAGGCTACGTTCACATTAGCGTCTTTGGGTGCAGCGTCGTCGACGCAACCCAAAACGCATGTCAAACTGCATACACAACGCAGTGGTTTTTGGCGCATGCGTTGTCCTAAAATGTTATTATTCTTGACACAATTGAAGATAAAAAAAACGCCCAAAAAAGTGTCTAGACACTATAAAGAGAAAGACCACCAATGGGATAGAAGAGGGTGGGTGTAATGGAATTTGTGTACTGTATATATACCCTTGCAGAGATGAATTCCTCCCATTTTGCTTGTGTTTCCAGCATCAAGATGGAGCGTCCCATGGAGAGTATCTACATGAATATGGAGTTGGATTTTGCCTTGGCTTATGCTCTTGTCACTGTCTAGACACTTCATCACTTGTTTTTTACTCAAAAGGCGCATGCGTCGAACAACGCGGGTCAACGCAGGCACCTGCGCCCTATGCATTTTACATAGACTCTAATGTGTTTTTTGGCGCATTTACGACGCAAGTGCGTTGCATGCGTTGTTTACCGGAAATTTGGCGCAGGAAAAATGCAACATGTAGCGTCGGCCGAGCCCTGTCTGGTGCGCCCAAATGACGCATGTGTGGCACCCCTAGGGGTATTTGCCACAAAAATAGTTACTGACAATAAGTACAAATGCTAAAATAGCAAGACTGCACTACCACCTCCGGCCAGAAGAGGGAGCTCCAGAGACTCCCCTTGATCCATTCTGGTCTGAGAGAAGAAATGGCAGTTGGGCCAAGGAGCTGATAGTGAGAGGTCATACAGTTGAATCTCTAACAGCCCTGTGACTGTTACCAGGCCTAAATCACCGGCCTGAGGAGAAGAGGGATAGAGAAAAAGGACATTGTGAGAACCGGGTAGCATTAATCACTACCCAGAACAGGCGCAAAGACGGATACCGGATCCGTGGCTGTATTCATTATATATAATACAGCAACCGGAAAAACGTGAGGTGATATCAGCTTCACTAGGGTCGGATGCAGCAACAGACACAGAGTTCAGCGGTACTCCCAGAGGGGGTAAACCGATAAAAGGACTCGGGTTGCCCGTCGAACCAGGACCCGGAGGGGACAGATTGGGCCGGCAGCCAGTTCACATTCAGTAGCAGGGCCACACAGATATTGCGCACAATAAGAGGCGAAGACCCCGGCAGGGTCAAAGTAACTCAGAGTTCCCATACAGACTCCGGTGACAGGACTGGTTGTAAGTCCTTTTATGTTAAAGTAAACTGGTTAAACGCTTCAGTGCCTCAGTCTTTCATTTGGACAATAGCCATCTATCCAGGATCGAGATCGTCACCGCTGGGAGAACCTGCTGCTGATCAAGTAAGTGCCTGTCCCCTCATGATACCCCTTACACTGTGCATTGCCTGAGGCCACAGCACCGGGTCAAGTCACCCGTGACATCCCCCTCAAGAGACAGACTCCATTGGTCCGGTGCTGGGTATCCCGGTCTCCTGGGCGTCACAATTGGCGTCACGAACAGGATCTAGCCAGCCCGTATACCGGGTATTGTGTGCCGTGATTGGAGCCCAAAACTGTGAAAACTGGGATGAAAAATCTTGAAAATTGACTTTATTAAAGAAAAATCCATTCCCCATTGAAAACTATTGAAAGTGACTTTTCCCCATTGGTTATAATGGAGTAAAGATGGCCGCCATCCCCTGAGGTAATCACTTCATAACCGTTAGGCACGAGACTGTTAATTGAGCTACGCCATCACCTGAGCCCCAGTCTAACTGAAAAACTTCAGAATCCGCCATTACAGAGCGCGGTGGGTGGGAGCAGCAGGGGGCGTGTCATTGTGGGCGGCACCAAGCTGAGCGCTCTGACATCAGAGCAAGGGGAAAATCGATCCTGCTGCACAGCGGAACGAATCTACACTATCCCGACGGAAGCGGAGGACCGGAAGGGTCCGGATTAACTAAGGGGGCACAGTATGTCGCAGCACGGAGACGCCGCAGCACTCGGCAACGCTAATGCAGCTGAAAGACAGAGTGTCAATAGAGAGTCCGGCAGCGCAGCGGTGCAAGGAGTGGCGCCCATCATGCCGGTGCTGATGCCATATACCCCGGGTGGCCCATGGCTTCCAATGTATGAAGGTGAGCCTAATACCCTTGACGATTTCAGAGAAAAGATGCTGGCCCATTTTGACATGTTCCCTGTGGGTGAAGTTCAGCGTGTTAGTCTCCTGATGATGCAGTTAAGTGGCCATGCTAAGCGAGAAGTCACAGCATGGGCAGCTGATCTAAAAGGCACTGTTGAACGCATATTTGCTGGATTAAAAGCTACATTTGAAACCACGGCCAGCAGCAAAGCTAAAATACGATTCTTTAGTTGCAAACAAAAAGCTAATGAGGGCGTGAGAGACTTTGCCTTAAACCTGCAGGAAGCCCTTAAATCACTTACACTGGCTGAACCCATTTTTAACACCGGAGCGGATAAACTGCTAAGAGATCAATTTATTGAGGGACTCTACACCCCTTCTCACCGGGGGCATGTGAGCATGCTTGTTTTTAAGAACCCTGAATTGACATTTGCCCAATTAAAGGAGAGCGCTATACGTCTCCAGCTGGCAGAGGCACCTCGGGATCAGGATCCTGCGCAACCCATGGCAGAGGCACCTCAACAACAGGGAGTGCCAGTGACATCAGCTATGTCTGGGGCCATTGCTAAGCCCCTGGGGCCCAGTACTAATGAGGCTCTTCAACAAAAGCTTGACTCTTTAGCTGATGTTGTTGCTTCAATGGCTAAAACCATGCAGGAGATGAGAGGACACAAGATGGAGTTGGCAAACTGTAGAGAGGATGTTCCATGGATGAGACCCCGGAGATACCCGACATGGAGAGGACGACCCCGCGACCGCTACCAACCGGATGGACAGCCCATTTGCCGCCATTGCCAGCAGCCGGGCCACTTTGCACGAGATTGTGATTTAAACGGGAATCCCCTGGGAATGCGGGCCGCTTCGCAGGAATGAACTTTCAAGGCCCAACACCCTGGCACGACAGGTACATCGGAGGACGACCCATTATCCCTATCGTGCTGGACGGAATTCCCCTCAACGCTTTGCTGGACACAGGTTCCCAGATTTCATCTATACCGTATATCCTTTATAAGAGGTACTGGGCTGATGCAGATATTGATAAAGGGCCCTCTGATGTTGAACTAGATATATGGGCCAGTAATGGTAAGTTGGTACCGAAACTAGGATTCAGGGAGATGACCATAAAGATTGGTAAAGTAGAACTGAAGAAACAGGGTATAATTGTTGTTGATGTTGACCGGCGGAACTGTGAACCAACTGTATTGATAGGAATGAATGTGTTAGAGAACTGCTTTTCCGAAGTCATTTCTGTCTTACAGCAAATTGCTGAAACTGCCCAATCCTGCCAGCAGAGAGTTCTCCGGAGGGAAATAAAAGTATTGATGTTAAGGCAACAGGTAGAAGTTGCAGGTGGAGAAATCGGCAGTGTGAGGGTAAGTGATCCAACGTCTATTGTAATCCCACCAAAAACAGAAATGCTGGTATGGTGTAGAGCAGCCATTGGTACTAAGGGACGAGATTATCAAGCCTTAATAGAACCAGTGTACACCGACAGCAGGCCCACTATACTCACAGCACGAGGGATAGTCGAGGTACACCGGGGACGAGTGCCGGTACGACTTTTGAACTGTGGAGAGGAAGAGGTCACTTTGCCAAGATATGCTACAATGGCAAAGCTATATACTGTTGACAACAATGCCATCACAACCATTGAGCCCTTAGAACCAACCTGTCAGGTGGAAGGCAATGGCTCAGATGGAGAAATGGAGGATTGGTGCCAACAGCTACACGTGGGCATAAATTCAACACCTACCCATCAAAAACAAGGGGTGTATAGGCTAGTGACGGAATATGAACAAGTCTTCAGTAAACACCCATTGGACTTCGGACGGATAGAAGGGGTAGAACACACAATCCCCACAGGTGACCATCCCCCAATAAAAGAAAGATATAGACCCATACCGCCCGCTCACTATCAATGTGCAAAAGATATGCTGAGGGAAATGAAACAGGCCGGGGTAATAAGAGACAGCTGTAGCCCCTGGGCGGCCCCTCTAGTGATTGTCAAAAAAAAGGACGGAACCATGAGAATGTGCGTAGACTACCGGAAGATTAATAACATCACCCATAAAGACGCCTACCCCTTGCCTAGGATAGAAGAGTCCTTAACTGCTTTGAAATCTGCTAATTATTTTTCCACCTTAGACTTAACAAGCGGGTATTGGCAAGTCCCTGTGGCTGAGAGAGATAAGGAAAAGACGGCATTCACCACACCAATGGGTCTATGTGAATTTAATCGCATGCCGTTCGGACTCTGCAACGCATCCGGTACCTTCCAGCGGCTGATGGAATGCTGCCTCGGACACAAGAACTTCGAGACCGTCCTCCTGTACCTAGATGATGTGATCGTCTACTCAAAGACTTACGAACAACACTTAATAGACCTGGCAGAAGTGTTCGAAGCCTTATCCAGGTATGGCATGAAAGTCAAGCCATCCAAATGTCACCTTCTCAAGCCAAAGGTACAGTACCTGGGACACATCGTGAGTTCGGAGGGAGTAGCACCAGATCCCGAGAAAATAAGCGCCATAAGGGATTGGCCAAGACCTACCAGCGCAAAAGAAGTGAGACAATTCCTGGGATTGGTGGGTTACTATCGCAGATTTATAAAAGGATTTACCAAGTTGGCAGCACCCTTGCAAGACACCTTGGTAGGGCAGACGAAGAAACCTTCAAACCGAAACCCTCCTTTTCAGTGGAACGACGAAAGGGAAGACTCCTTTGAACAACTAAAGAAGGCACTAACCGGAGAAGAGGTTCTGGCATACCCAGATTACCATAAACCTTTCATCCTCTACACCGATGCCAGTAATGTGGGACTAGGAGCGGTGCTGTCACAAAAGCAAGAAGGTCGGGAGAAAGTCATCGCCTTTGCAAGTAGAAAGCTCCGGCCTACTGAAAGAAATTCAGAAAATTACAGCTCCTTCAAATTGGAACTACTGGCAGTAGTTTGGGCTGTGACGGAGCGTTTCAAACACTATCTGGCCGCTGCAGAATTTATTGTCTATACTGACAACAATCCGTTGACCCACCTGGACACAGCCAAATTAGGTGCGTTAGAACAGCGATGGATAGCCCGGTTATCTAATTACAACTTCATAATCAAGTATCGAGCAGGTCGCAAGAATGGAAATGCCGATGCCCTATCCCGGATGCCACACTTGAGAGATGTAGAAGAGGAAACGGGGGAGCTTGAAGAAATTGAACTACCAGCCTTCCATCGTCCCAAGGCAAAACATCATCAGTCAAGTACCTATCAGAAACAACAAGAGGTGAATTTTAATCCGTTAGCACACCATAGATGGGCTGACACCCAAGACAGCAATCCGGCTGTGAAGTTGGTGAAGGAACTGTTGACTGAGCAAAGTGCATATCCCTATGAGGATGCCCCAGAAGAGACGCATCAACTCTGGAAAGAGAGAGGCAAAATGTTCCTGTATCAAGGGAAGCTCTGTAGAAGATACACCAATCCGAAAACACATGAATTGGTTTGGCAGATTATTGTGCCTAAACAAGATGTGAAGATGGTCCTCGAAGCTTACCATAATGGTGCTGGTCACTTCGGTTGGAAAAAGTTAGAAGTACTTCTAAGAGAAAGATTTTATTGGGTCGGGATGAGAAAATCAATCGAACAGTGGTGCAGAAATTGTGGCCCGTGCAACCTCAGAAGAAACGATCAAAAGAACCAAAGAGCACCACTGCAGCCCATAATCACCAAACAACCACTTGAACTTGTAGCCATGGACCACGTGAAGTTGACACCAAGCCGGTCCGGCTATGTCTATGCCTTGACCATCGTGGACCATTATTCACGTTTCTTGGTAGTAGTACCCGTAAAAGATCTGACAGCAAAAACAGCAGCCAAAGCGTTCCAAACGTACTTTTGTAGACCCCATGGATATCCGGAACAGGTTCTCACCGACCAAGGTACAGCCTTTGAATCAGAGATCTTCAGAGAATTCTGTAATATGTATGGTTGCAAAAAGATCCGGACGACGGCCTATCATCCACAAACAAACGGCTTATGCGAGAAGATGAACCATATTGTAATAGACCTACTAAAGACTTTACCTGAGACAGAAAGGAATCAATGGCCAGAGAAATTGCCTGACTTGGTGGATCTGTATAATCATGTCCCGGTGAGCTCCACCAACTGCACCCCAGCTTACCTTATGCGTGCAAGACCCGGCCAATTACCAATCGATCTAGAAATGGGAATTCTGAAACCAGACGCAGAAGTTCAAGACTCCAATTGGGATATCATACGGCAAAAGCAGTATCGCCAAGTGCAAGAGAGTATGGAAAGAAGCCTTCAGCAAACTAGAGAAAGACAAGAGCGAACTTTCAACCAGAATGCTCTAGCGACCCCATTAAGACCGGGTGACCAAGTGCTCAAGAGAAATCGTCGAACCAATAAACTGGACAATCAGTGGGAAGCCGTACCCTACACAGTTTTACCAACAAGAGTGGATAATCCTAAAATGTGTCTCATTAGCAAAAACGGAGGCTTAACATCTGTACTAGTGTCAAGAGACAATCTTAAATTATGTCCGGAAGCATTGAAAGAGCCAGACGTTGTCCAGCCAGAACCAGAAGTTATTCAACCCATACAGGTTCAACCAGTAAAGGAAAAAGAAGAGGAAGTGTATCACACCTGTATAGGAGACTTTCCCAAAACCCTACTAACATACCATGGTGCAGTAGTGGTTCCCATGGTGGCCTTTTACCCAACACCGAACCCAATACCAGAAGTCCCAAGACAGGAAGAGGCTGACCCCGTACTACAGGAGGTTCCAGGCCAGGAAGAACAGATTCCTGGTCAGAGTAATCCCATTCACGGTGGAGTTGCCAAGTCCATAGTCGTGGAATTATCTTTAGCAGAGCGGGCAGATACTACATCCGCAGTAGACAGTAGTACACCACATGAAGAGACACCGCTATTACGTAGATCACAGCGTAGTACCCAGGGTCAATTACCGGCCAGGTATGCAGATTACCAACTATAAAGCTCATAATGTGAATTGTATATATGTTATGCCGTATATAGTTAAACAGAAAATGTAGTATAGTCATTGCTATCAGTCTGCAACGTTTAAGCCCAGTGCCTACAGAGACTTGTCTGTATGAACTTATTGCATATTCTTGAACTTTTTATCAGCCCGGAGGCACTAAATCAAAGCTCCGGAAAGACTGCTTTTTGAACTTTGCTTTTTGCTCTTTTTGAACTTTCTTTAGACTTTATATTGATAACTCCGTTGGAAAAATGGAACTAAATTCCTGGACACTAAGTACAGTGCCGTTCCTAATACCTTCAAGGATAGAACTGTATTAATGGACGCTATTTGAAGTGACTTTTTACAGAACTCTATTTTTGTTTCCTTGAGTGGTTTTTGTAACTTTTCATTTTTAAGACTCTGTACATATTAATTGTTATTTCAAAATGTTATTGTCCCACAGTCCCGGAGTACTGTTCTTAACTAAGGGGGAATGTGGCACCCCTAGGGGTATTTGCCACAAAAATAGTTACTGACAGTAAGTACAAATGCTAAAATAGCAAGACTGCACTACCACCTCCGGCCAGAAGGGGGAGCTCCAGAGACTCCCCTTGATCCATTCTGGTCTGAGAGAAGAAATGGCAGTTGGGCCAAGGAGCTGATAGTGAGAGGTCATACAGTTGAATCTCTAACAGCCCTGTGACTGTTACCAGGCCTAAATCACCGGCCTGAGGAGAAGAGGGATAGAGAAAAAGGACATTGTGAGAACCGGGTAGCATTAATCACTACCCAGAACAGGCGCAAAGACGGATACCGGATCCGTGGCTGTATTCATTATATATAATACAGCAACCGGAAAAACGTGAGGTGATATCAGCTTCACTAGGGTCGGATGCAGCAACAGACACAGAGTTCAGCGGTACTCCCAGAGGGGGTAAACCGATAAAAGGACTCGGGTTGCCCGTCGAACCAGGACCCGGAGGGGACAGATTGGGCCGGCAGCCAGTTCACATACAGTAGCAGGGCCACACAGATATTGCGCACAATAAGAGGCGAAGACCCCGGCAGGGTCAAAGTAACTCAGAGTTCCCATACAGACTCCGGTGACAGGACTGGTTGTAAGTCCTTTTATGTTAACGTAAACTGGTTAAACGCTTCAGTGCCTCAGTCTTTCATTTGGACAATAGCCATCTATCCAGGATCGAGATCGTCACCGCTGGGAGAACCTGCTGCTGATCAAGTAAGTGCCTGTCCCCTCATGATACCCCTTACACTGTGCATTGCCTGAGGCCACAGCACCGGGTCAAGTCACCCGTGACATCCCCCTCAAGAGACAGACTCCATTGGTCCGGTGCTGGGTATCCCGGTCTCCTGGGCGTCACACATGCGTCGTACAACGCTTGACAATGCATACCGGCGCATGTCCATGCGCCGCCATGTTAAAGATAGGGGCGCATGACGCATGTGTCGGTATCCGTCGACGACGCTGCGCCCAAAGATGCTAATGTGAACGTAGCCTAAATCGAACAGCATGACCGACACTTTTTTCTAATGTGGTATTTGCGACCTCCATTAGCATGATTGGTGAAAGTCCCACTGGTAGAACCCCAACAATCAGTTACTCATGACCTGTCTTGTGGATAGGCTACAATGTTGTGATCTGGTAAAATGACATACACTTTACATAAATGTTGGTTAAATCAGCAAATTATGGCCAACCATTTAATGTGTATGGGGTGTTAAGAAATACTCTTGTGACCCCTCTCTTTGAGAAGAAAGAAGAGTTGGACTATTGGATTTCAACATTTCCTTTTGCTCCCAAAGACACCCCCAAAGGAGTGACGAACGTGTTTGTGGCCAGCTTTACAGTAGCTTCAGTGATAGGGAGCACAAATGTCCCCAGGTTATCCTGCACACGTTGAGCAGGGTTCATGGATTGGCGAGTAACTATAGTATCTGCAGAGGTTGCAGTTGGACTCTGGCCAAATTAGGTGTAGGCACAAGGGCCATTTGGCTCATATGAAATCAATATTATTAAAGGCGCATGATAGGTAGATGATCTGTTGGAGATTTTGTATTGGGGCCAATGAGCTTCAAGTTCATGGATTCACTTTTTGTCTCTGTCAGATAAAGCTTGCTAAGCAGACTTAAGGTACCTTCACACTGAACAACTTAACAATGATATCGCTAGCGATCCGTGACTTTGCAGCGTCCTGGATAGCGATATCGTTGTGTTTGACATGCAGCAGCGATCAGGATCCTGCTGTGACATCGTTGGTCGGAGCTAGAAGGCCAGAACTTTATTTCGTCGCTGGATCTCCCGCAGACATCGCTGAATCGGCGTGTGTGACGCTGATTCAACGATGTCTTCACTGGTAACCAGGGTAAATATCGGGTTACTAAGTGCAGGGCCGCGCTTAGTAACCCGATGTTTACCCTGGTTACCAGTGTAAATGTAAAAAAAAACAAACACTACATACTTACATTCCGGTGTCTGTCGCGTCCCCCGGCATTTTTTTACATTTACACTGGTAACCAGGGTAAACATCGGGTTACTAAGCGCGGCCCTGCGCTTAGTAACCCGATGCTTACCCTGGTTACCCGGGGACTTCGGCATCGTTGGTCGCTGGAGAGCTGTCTGTGTGACAGCTCTCCAGCGACCACACAGTGACGCTGCAGCGATCGGCATCGTTGTCTAGATCGCTGCAGCGTCGCTAAATGTGACGGTACCTTTACTTTAGACCCTTATGTTAATTGCATGACCAACCTTTCCAGTCTGTTATCCAAATTGATAGGTCAAAATGCAAGATGTGGATCTATGAGGACCAAATCCTAAAGCATGCATAAGGAGTGTGGACTGGACTGTCGCGTTCCTACCCCTGAGATACCAATCGCATTGTAATGTGTATTATGTCTTGTGTCTTTTTGTATATTGTCTCATGTGATATGTTCCTGTGTGATGCAGTAATGTGGAGGTAATGCATAAGTGTACGATATAGCGTACAGTATAGGATAAGACATAGGCAAGGATGTGGGACACAAGATAGGTAGTATAAGACAGTGACTGTAGTTAGATAGTGACATTAGGGTAAGATTGTGTTAATGTTCGGGACTAGCCCTTAGTGGGAAGGGCTTAGTGTTAGTGAAATAGACCACTTCCTGTAGATGGTTAGATAGGGAGAAGTTCAAGTTGAAGTAGGAAGTGTCTCTTAGTAGTTCTGCTGTTGTGGGTGAACTACTACAGAAATGAGACCAAGGGACAGGGAAATAGTGCGGCCTGGAACTGATTGAAGACGAGACAGAGTGGCCTTCCACCTTAAAGAGGTAACACCAAGGTAATGGAGCTAAACAGGAATGAATTTGTGGGACTAGTGGTTGGTCCCGAGCAGTAGATCAAGGGAACAAGTATTGAAAGATATAGGACTCTAAACAGGTAGAGAGACTTGCTGAACAGGATTGTGGCGACAAGCTAGGCTGTGACGAAGTAGGGGGAAACAGTGTACTTTACAGGCCCTAATGTAGGCTACTGAGAAAGGATACTGTGTGTGTGAAAATGCCTTATACTGTGAAGGAAACGTCCATAAGATGCTATCCCTCGTACATAACCCTTACCAAGTCACCATTCAGTAAAGACTGTGTTTAAGAAAGGTAGTCTCCGTTATTGAACTCTGAAAACTATGGTCCGGGCCAGCCAACACCATCGGTTACAGGCGGCCTACACGGCCGCAAGGCCCTCACAGCCCCAACACCCAGCATAAACCCACTCTTTCATGTGGTGTGCCATGGCGTAACAGGAGATGAGTGCCTCGCCTGTGGCTACCACCCCACAGCATGCTACACATGCTCTGACAGTGCAAGCACAGTGTATGGAGAGCGCGGCCACACCCACTGGCTGAGAGTATGTATAACTTATGCATACCCTCCGGTCATGGGTCAGAAACCGGTGACTCCCCGCAGAGAACGGTGCAGGGATTCAAAAGTCTGCAGTTACGCAAAGTGACCACTGACTTATCAATTTGGACCGGACAACCCTATAAGGGGATTAACTCATCTTGGCTAAATGTGAAAAACTGTGCAATTCACCTCTTAATAAAAATCCTCTCTCTTTTCAAGAACGGAGGGATATTTAAATTTTATAATTTACAGCTCGTAGTCTAGGTTACCAGCCACCTCTGCAATCTATCAGAGGTGGTTTATTTTCTAGGCAAGGATGCATGCAAGCTTCTTGCTTTTTATATCGCATGCATCTTCAGTTCCTCCTCCTAAGCTGCAGGAGCAAAGTTGCTTTTGCTTGTATGAATGTGAAGAATGGGCGATTTCAGAGCTTGGGCACTCCGCTGTCCGGACTGTCTCTCTTGAAGAGAACACTGCCTTCCTCTGGAAAATACAAAAACCAGGCCGCTGGTTGGGTGGGTGTGCACTACTGAAGATAGAAAGTTAAACAAGACCTTTAAATGGGGTTGTCCAGGACTTTCACATTGATGGCCTATCCTTAAGATAGGTCATCAATATCTGATCGTGGGGGTGTGACACTCTGCACCTCCATTGATCCGCTGTTCCCAGTGTCGGCAGTGGCCAGAACTGCTAAGTTGCGGAGCTGCACCGCTCCGTAGAATGCAGAGTGGCTGTGGCCAGGTACTACACATCCAACCCCTACTGATTTGAATAGATGGCGGATGTGCAGTACCCGGCCGCCACCACTATACAGTTGACTGAGCAGTTCTGTCCGCCATCGCCCCCGGGACCAACTGATCAACAGGTGACCCAAGGTGTTGCTCCCCCACTGATCAGACATTGAAGGCCATCAATGTTAAAGTTCCGGACACCCCCTTTTAAGCTTTGTTACAATGGAAAATTACAGATTAAATCTGAACTAGATAGTAAAATGAAACAATATTGTTTATGGAAGAAAACAAAATTAAGTTCAAACTGTATTAGAAAGTTTCAAAACTTTTTACTATACACTGATCAAAGTTTATTATGCTAAACACTAGAAAACCCTTTTATCTGTATAGAATTCCTTTAAATATGTTGCATCTTATTTCAGGTGCATGAAATCCCTCCACAAATATCGAGTGAAAATGTTCTCACCGAATAAATAACATAAATAATCTGAAGTCGTCGGGCGCCAGGATGACATTCTGGTTTCATGCCTGCCTTTCCTAATCTTCGTATTCAATAGTGAAAATGCAGATGCAACTCCCGAAACGGTTCTCACCTCTTTATCTGATTTATTACATGGTCCTTTCCATGTAAATGGGGAAATGTCTTCAGTCAGGCCACAGATAGATTTTTTTATATCAGCCTAATTCTTTGTATCTGCGGTGACCCCTGACTATTTTATGAGCATTTTCTGCTGGGACGAAGGAACACCTTGCATCAGGCATAGCCATAAGTCAGTGCACCAGCTGGGCACAATGCCCTTTTTCACTATTGTCGGGGATAATAAACTTACAATGGGCTCAATGAACCACAGCTCTCAGCTCTGTAAAATAAAAAACAAGGGGAGGAGGGTGAGAGCGGCCACTTCAGTTTAGGGACCCCCCTCATTTGTGTTCTTTTTTTCTTCCAGGCTTCTGTTTCCAAGGTGATGGAATTTTGGCCGCTGATCCCTCATCCTCGCCGTGATGCCATGCACATTGCAATGCTGAGTGCGGCTGTTCACCTTCTGTCCCCAGATGTCTTCCTTGTTGGAGGCAAGAAGCATGGCGGCTTGAGACCATATGGAGAAATAAAAGGGTCCCTAAGTGGTGGCCTGTGGGGTTTATAGATGCTGGATTCCACGAGAAGTCAATGCAGGGAAAAGTTTATGACATTACTGAAATATCTTTCTACACTGGAAAGGTGAGTTAATGTAGAAATAATTAAGAGAATCTGGCTTATTTTTCATCCCCATGATTGATTGTTGTGCATCGGATTAAAGAGAAAAATAGTTCTGATATTAATTTTTAGTGCAACAAATTATTCCTCAATATTCTACTACCATTGAAAACAGACCAACAAATAATATTTAACTAATAAACTTCAGTTAGAGAATTCACGAAGGGAATAACTAGTCACAGCCAAAATGGAGCCCCCAGATATGTGGCCCCTTATCCATCCACAGTTCACACTTTCCAACTCATATGTACCTCCAGAGCCATGCACCGCCCTACATCTCCTCTTCGTCTCAGTCTACCACCCTACTGGCCCAGTCTGCAGTGCTGCACTGCCCTACACCTGCTCTTCATCTCAGTATACCACTCTACCTGTCCACTCTGCAGTGGTATACCACCCTACATCTCTTCTTCATCTGTCTACTACCCTATCCATCCTTTCCATAGTTCTTCATACCCCTACATCTCCTCTCTCATCTGACTACCATTCTACCCATCCTCTCCACAGTGCTGCACTGCCCTACATCTCCTCATCTCAGTCTACCAGCCAACCCATCCCCTCCACAGTGCTGCACTGCCCTACATCTCCCCCTCATCTCTGTCTACCACTCTATCTGGCCACTTTGTAATGCTACCTCACACTACATATCCTCCCTCATCTGTCTACGACTCTACATGTCTTCTCCGCAGTGCTCCATCTAATGTCTTTACCACTTTGGCCCATCCTCTCCACAATACTAAACTGCCCTACATCTCCTTCTCATCTCTGTCTACCACCCTACCTATCATGTCCACAGGATTGCACTGCCCTACATCTGCTCCTCATCTCTGTCTACTGCCTACTTGTCCACTCCACAGTGCTGCACCACTCTACATCTCCTCCTCAAGAATGCGGACCAGAATGGGGACATTTTTACTGGAATAGGTCCAGGATGGGGAACATTATTATAGGAAGGGGCCAGGATAGGGAACATTATATGAGGGAGGAGCCCAGGATGAGGGACATTATACCAGGATGAGGGACATTATACCAGGATGAGGGAGATTATTACAGGAAGCTGCCAGGATGGGGGATATCATTACACGGGGGGGGCAAACACAAATGTCTTAATAGGAGATCTAGAATGCTACAAGGGCCCATACATCTAACCAACATGCAGGTGGGGTCCAGGTCAAAATTTAGCATCGGGGCACATTGATCTCTACCTACACCACTTGTCCCAAGTATAGGAATCCCCTTAATTGTTTGATGTCCAAAGCAATTTGAAGATAACCCCAGTATTGGAAATAACAATAGTTTGGCATTTTTTTTGTATGTAAAGAAATGTGAAATTAAAATATTCTAGGATCTTTTACTGCCCCAAAATATATGGAACAGCAGCAAGCCTTTGAAGTAAACTTTTCAACCCTGTCCTTGCTGGGAAAACCTGCGGCTGGGACATTTCTATCTGTCGATACGCATGTTTTTATGTTGTATGCTATCCATTAAGGAGATGTAAAGAAAAGGACGATGATAAAATGGCGATGGCGATGAGAACAAGACGTTGGACATCGTTTGGGCACCCTCCTGGCTTCCACATAAAAAGAAGCAATTCTTTCCGCATACAAAGCAGTTGTTAAACAGCTTTGTCTGGCTATTGGTACTGCTCAATTTTTCTTTCTTATTTCAGCCCCCTTTTAAGTAAACACCTTTTCTTCAGGCCATCCACAGATGTTAGTCACTTTCTCCTCTGCGTCCTACATTTATCATGTATAGTCGGTTTGGCAGCACGTGTGGCTGTATGACAAAGGTCAGACAGACTCCCACCCCCACTGGACAAGCATCTACCCATACACTCAGTGACCAGGTCAGGCAGGATGAAAGCTCGCTCTATTAATGAAGCGAAAAATTATGAAAGTGAAGCCTGAGCTTTTATAAAGAGGCATTATTTGTTCGATATGGAGCCAGGGGCTTGAGAACGTGGAGACGATGGTCACAATAGTCTGACCAGCAATGGAGGTTCTTGTATGTAAACTACTGCAAGAGGAAAGCTGTGATATTATGTAATAAGTGGCACCAACCCGATAATTATTACACTATCAATCACAAGTCATAAACTTGTTATACACATTAATTATCTGACTGATTTCGACTAGACCCCCTGATATTCTAGTGTGTACAGAGGAATGTTGTCTTTCTCCGACATTTTTACCATTAGTATGATTGGGCACATTGAGTTTAATTGCCCAATCCTTTTGTTCCCAAAGAGGATAATCTGATGCTGGAGGTGTCTAAGAGAGGCATAAACCCCCATACACATTAGATTATTGTCATCCGACCTCATTAACGACAGGCAGTGTTTGCGTTTTAGTTTTTTCTTCTTCTTCCAAAAGTCATAACGTTTTTTTATTTGCCCGTCAACAAAGCCGTATGAGGGCTTGTTTTTTTTGGCAGGATGACTTGTAATTTTGAATTCGACTCAATTCACTTTACACTTTATAATGTACTATAAATGGACCTTCAACGTTATACCCGGGACTTTCTGAAAAACAATAAGTGTGCCTAAGAACTAACAGTCAAGTAGTTGCTACCTACCTGCCTGTTGTGCTTGGTGCCGTTCCTCCCGACACAGAGCGGTCTGTCACTGCTCTTGCCTGTGATTCAGCTGCCTCTGCTGACGTCACGTTGACAGAGTGGCAAATTCTTTTACACTTTGCTCTGTTTACAGGGCAAAACTTCTGACTTTATTTTGGTTGATAGAAGACTCCCCCAGTTAGGCAGCTAGAATCCGGCTGTCAATCAGAATAATTTTAGAAGTCCCACCCTGTCGACAGAGCAGGGCTTAAAAGACATGACGTGATGTCAGCAGAGGCAGCTGAATCCTCGGCCAGAGCGGTCTGTGCAGAGGAAGAATGGTTCCAGCCACAAACAGGCAGGTAAGTAACAATTACTTGCTTGTTAGTGCTTAGGCACATGTTTTGCTTTTCAGAAACTCCCAGATATGACCTTCATGGTAATTTTGCTGTGCAAATGGACCTTCAACGAGTGTACCTAGGACACTAATTTCCTGAAAATCGTGCAGTCTAAACAGGCTAAAGATCACCTGACTAATGAGCCCAAAACATGTTCCAGGTCGGTAGTCATTTTGCGCTGTGAATTGCACAGTTGTAAATTGACTCTTTGGGTGTGTGCACATGTTCAGGAAGGATTTACAGCAGAAATTTATACACCATTTTTACACATCTTAGCAGGAAGAACACTGCTTAAAATATGTGCAAATTTTAATTGTTTTTGTTGCATTTTTACATGCGTTTTTGTTGCAGATTTTTCCATAATTATGTGTGAAATCTGCAGCAAAACGCTAAAAGAATTGACGTGCTGCAGATTGAAAAATGCTCCAAATCTGGAGGAGAAAACAAGCAGCGTGTGCATTAGCTGATGATACTCAGCTCTACCTCTCTGGCCCAGATGTCACCTCTCTGCTGTCCAGAATCCCGGAGTGTCTATCAGCCATATCCTCCTTCTTCTCCTCTAGCTTCCTCAAACTCAATGTGGACAAATCTGAATTCATCATCTTCCTCCATCTCACAGTTCTTCCTTACCTAACCTATCTATCGCAATTAATGACATCACACTTTCCCATGTACCGGAAGTCCGCTGCCTCGGAGTAGCCCTTGACTCTGCCCTGTCCTTCAAACTGCACATCCAAGCTCTTTCTACCTCATGTCACCTCCAGCTCAAAAATATTTCCAGAATCCGTCCTTTCCTCAACCCTCAATCTATTAAAATGCTTGTGCATGCCCTCATCATCTCCCGCCTCGACTACTGCAACATCATTTTCTGTGGCCTCCCTGCTAACACCCTCACACCTGTCCAGTCCATCCTTAACTCTGCTGCCCGACTAATTCATCTCTGTCTTCGCTACTCCTCTGCTTCTCACCTCTGAAAATCTCTTCACTGGGTCCCATTCCCTCAGCGTATCCAGTTCAAATTACTAATACTGACCTACAAAATATATAACCTGTCTCTTCCATATGCACTACCGTTCAAAATTTTGGGGTCACCCAGACAATTTTGTGTTTTCCATGAAAACTCATACTTTTATTAATCAAATGAGTTGCCAAATGAATTGACAATCTAGTCCAGACATTGACAAGGTTCAAAAACATTTTTTTTATTTGAAGTAATAATTTTCTCCTTCAAACTCTGCTTTCGTCACAGAATGCTCCCTCTGCAGCAATTACAGCATTGCAGACCTTTGGCATTCTAGCAGTTAATTTTCTGAGGTAATCTGGAGAAATGTCACCCCATGCTTCCGGAAGCCCCTCTCACAAGTTGGTTTGGCTTGATGGGCACTTTTTGCACCATACGGTCAAGCTGCTCCCACAACAGCTCAATGGGGTTGAGATCTGGTGACTGCGCTGGCCACTCCATTACAGATAGAATACCAGCTGCCAGCTTCTTCCCTAAATAGTTTTTGCATAATTTGGAGGTGTGCTTTGGGACATTGCTCTGTCGTAGGATGAAATTGGCTCCAATCAAGAGCTGTCCACAGGGTATGGCATGGTGTTGCAAAATGGAGTGATAGCCTTCCTTATTCAAAATCCCTTTTACCTTGTACAGATCTCACACTTTATCAGCACCAAAGCAACCCCAGACCATCACGTGACCTCCACCATGCTTGACAGATGGCTTCAGGCACTCTTCCAGCATCTTTTCAGTTGTTCTGTGTCTCACAAATGTTCTTCTGTGTGATCCAAACACCTCAAACTTGGATTTGTCTGTCCGTAACACTTTTTTCCAATCTTCCTCTGTCCAATGTCTGTGTTCTTTTGCCCATATTAATCTGTTCCTTTTATTAGCCAGTCTCAGATATGGCCTTTTGTTTGCCACTCTGCCCTGAAGGCCAGCATCCCGGCGTCGCCTCTTCACTGTAGACGTTGACACTGGCGTTTTTCGTGTACCATTTAATGAAGCTGCCAGTTGAGGACCTGTGAGGCGTCGATTTCTCAAACTACAGACTCTAATGTATTTGTCTTGTTGCTCAGTTGTGCAGCAGGGCCTCCCACTTCTCTTTCTACTCTGGTTAGAGCCTGTTTGTGCTCTCCTCTGAAGGGAGTAGTACACACCGTTGTAGGAAATCTTCAGTTTCTTGGCAATTTCTTGCTTGGAATAGCCTTCATTTCTAAGAACAAGAATAGACTGTCGAGTTTCACATGAAAGTTGTTTTTTTCTGGCCATTTTGAGAGTTTAATGGAACCAACAAATGTAACGCTCCAGATTTTCAACTAGCTCAAAGGAATGTCAGATTTATAGCTTCTCTAATTAGCCAAACTGTTTTCAGCTGTGCTAACATATTTGCACAAAGGTTTTCAAGGGTATTCTAACCATCCATTAGCCTTCTTACACAGTTAGCAAACACAAAGTACCATAAGAACACTGGAGTGATGGTTGATGGAAATGGGCCTCTATACACCTATGAAGATATTACATTACAAACCAGACGTTTGCAGCTGGAATAGTCATTTACCACATTAACAATGTATAGAGTATTTATGAATCATTTAATGTTGGCTTCATTGGAAAAAACTGTGCTTTTCTTTCAAAAATAAGGAAATTTCTAAGTGACCTTAAACTTTTACACAGTAGTGTATCTCTAAATTAATCTCCCGATATCTTCCCTCACGTAATCTCTGGTCCTCCCAAGACCTCCTCTCCTCCACACTTATTCGCTCCTCACCCAACCACCTCCAAGACCTTTCCCGAATATCCCCCATCCTCTGGAATTCTTTGCCCCAACACATCAACTATCAGCCACATTCGGATCCTTCAGACGGAACCTGAAAACCCACCTCTTCAGGAAAGCTTACAGGCTGCAATGACCCCGCTGCCTCCTCACCACCACCGGAGCTACTACCTCACCAACACTAGAGCTGCCGCAACCCCCCAACCTACTGTCTTCTTCCCCACCATCCTGTAGAATGTAAACCCGCAAGGGCAGGGTCCTCGCCCCTCTGTATCAATCACAAAACCACAATGTGTGCACAGTCCATTGGGCTTCAAAACAAGTCTGTCAATGCAACCTTTGACTTCTCTGCATCTCTCCATTGCTCAGTGAATGCACATGCTTGTTCTTATATCATGTTCTGCAATGTGTAAATTTGACACCCCGTTTTACACAATTTGCACAATGCGAGTTGCCTATTGTTCAAATTTCCCATCTTCAATCAATTCTCAAATATTTGACATATTCAATTTGCATCTAAACTGGTGTGCTCGGCTCTAATGAACGCTCAGCTAAGCCGTTTGATCATGTGTACGAGGTGTTCAGGAGTAGTGATGAACGAACGTGTTTGGTTAAGGTGTTATCTGAGCATGCTTGTGTGCTAACCGAGTGACTTTGGCATGCTCAAAAAATATGTTCGATTCCCCACGGCTTTATGTCTCGTGGCTGTTCAACAGCAGCAATACAGGCAGGGATTGTCTGTTTGTTAGTGTTAGACAATCCTTGCATGTGTTGTGGCTGTCTAACAGCCGCATGATATGCAGGTGCTGGGACCTGAACACATTTTTCGAGCACGCCGAAGTCATTCGGTTAGCACCAGAACATGCCAGGATAACACCTTATCCCAGCATGTTCACTCATCACTAGTCAAGAGCAATAGCTGTCGGCCAACAGCGATCGAAGGCGAAGTCTTATGGGCACCTTTATGACGCATTTACAGGTTTACGCCATATGTTTGGCAACACGACATCAATTAAACAGAAGGAAAAGGGACAGTAAAGGTACTGTTACACTTGACGATTTACCAACAATCACGACCAGCGATACGACCTGGCCGTGATCGTTGGTAAGTCGTTGTGTGGTCGCTGGAAAGCTGTCACACAGACAGCTCTCCAGCGACCAACGATGCCGAAGTCCCCGGGTAACCAGGGTAAACATCGGGTTACTAAGCGCAGGGTCGCGCTTAGTAACCCTATGTTTACCCTGGTTACCATTGTAAAAGTAAAAAAAAAATACTACATACTTACATTCCTGTCGCGTCCCCCAGCGTCAGCTTCCCTGCACTGTGTAAGCGCCGGCCGGAAAGCAGAGCGGTGACGTCACCGCTGTGCTCTGCTTTACGGCCGGCCGGCGCTGACACTGGGGGACGCAGGGAAGCTGACGCTGAGGGAACGTGACAGGAATGTAAGTATGTAGTGTTTTCTTTTTTACTTTTACAATGGTAACCAGGGTAAACATCGGGTTACTAAGCGCGGCCCTGCGCTTAGTAACCCGATGTTAACCCTGGTTACCAGTGAAGACATCGCTGAATCGGCGTCACACACGCCGATCCAGCGATGTCAGCGGGTGATCAGCGACAAAATAAAGTCCTGATCATTCCCCAGCGACCAACGATCTCCCAGCAGGGGCCTGATCGTTGGTCGCTGTCACGCATAACGATTTTGTTAACGATATCGTTGCTACGTCACAAAAAAGCAACGATATCGTTAACAATATCGTTATGTGTGACGGTACCTTAAGAGAGTAAATATTAGGAGCCTGTGCCCTGTCATCGACAATTCTCCAGGAGCGGGAGGGATGATAACCTATCAGATGCCATGATAATAAGCAGGACTTGTTGTCAATCACAAGAGACAGGTCTTCTGCTTGGTTTGTCTCATCCCTTATCAGGTGACACATATCCACTAATGGATCACAGGCTTCCTGTTGACTTTGGCATTAGTTTGAATCCCTCAGGAACAGAACAAGATAGTGTCTGTGTGATCATTTAGAAGTGACAGCCCAGGCTGTTCCACATGCTGGAGCATCAGTCTACTTTGACATTTGGTACATATGAAAGGGATCATGGGAGGAGGCATGTAAATCACAGGATGACATTGATTAACGAAAGGTTCCAAATTCTCTATTACACATTTCTCAAATCAAATTTAGAAGCATTTTCTGATTCCGTGGACAAAATATTTAACATATATTAAACATCCCAAAATTCTAATGACAAATAGGGAAATTTACCATTTGTTTCCATCTTCTTTTAATTTTAATATGACATTTGCTGACATTAAATGACAATCTCTACTGCGCAGCATAAATCTCTAACAGGTATAGTATTATTGCTGCTCCTCGCAACTTCACCGTGCAAATATATATTCTAATAATGATTTGTTAAGACACATTTCATGCTCGGCTGTGATACTGTCCAAAATCACGCTGACACCAGTCCTCAACTCAGGCCAAGTCTGTGACCTCATTGTGATTTCATAATGAATTCTTTGATATACGTATAGTGACATGTAAAAGTTTGGGAATCCCTGATCAAAATGACTGTTATTGTGAACAGTTAAGTAAGTTGAAGATGAAATGATCTCTAAAAAAAACCTAAAATTATGTATTTTAGACAAAAAATATATATATTTTCATCTTTTAGATTTTAAAAATTACAAAAGAAAAATAGGTGATGCAAAAGTTTTGGCACCCTGCATGGTTAGTATCTAGTAACACCCTCTTTTACAAGTCTCACAGCTTGTAAACACTTTTTGTAGCCAGCCAAGAGTCTTTCAATTCTTGTTTGAGAGATTTTCATCCGTTCTTCCTTGAAAAATTCTCCCAGTTCTGTGAGATTCCTGGAGCATCTTGCATATTCTGCTATTTTGAGGTCTAAACATAAATTTTCAATGCTGTTCAGATCAGGGGACTGTGAGGGCCATTGAAAAACCTTCAGCTTGCGCCTTTTGAGGTCTTCTATTGTGGATTTTAACGTGTGTTTAGGATTATTATCCATTTGTAGAAGCCATCCTCTTTTCAACCAGCTTTTTTACAGATTGTGTAAGGTTTGCATCAATAATTTGTTGAAATTTAATTAAATCCATTCTTCCCTCTTCCCGTGAATTGTTTCCTTTGCCATTGGTTGCAACACAACCCCAAAGTAAAGTGATTCACCACCATGCTTAATGGTTGGGGAGATGTTCTTTTCCTGAAATTCTATGCCATTTTTTCTCCATACATACCTTTGATCATTTTGGCCACGCAGTTCTATTCTAACCTCATCGGTCCACAGGACTTGTTTCCAAAATACATCAGGCTTGTTTAGCTGTTCTGTTCATACTTCTGATGTTGAATTTTATGGTGAGGACGCAGGAGAGTTATTCTTCTGATGACTCTTCCATGAATGCCATGTTTGTGGAGGTGTCTCTGAACAGTAAAACAATGTACCACAGCTCCAGAGTCTGATACATTTTTCTGAAGGTCTTTTGCAGTCAAGCAGGGGTTCTGATTTGCCTCTCTAACAATACTATGAGCACTGAAATTTTGCTTAATCTTCCAGACCTTATCTTGATCTCCACTGCTTTTGTTAATTGCCATTTCTTAATTACATTTCAAATTGAGGAAAGGGGAACTGGAAAACGCTTTTCTATCTTCTTTGCTGAAGAGACATTCTTGTGTTGCCTTACAGCTGTGAGCGCCACGCTTAGTTGTTATTACACAAGGGATGTTAGGGCGTCGCTCCTATGTCCTTGTCCTTGTCTGCCTGTTGCATCCTAATAACCTGTTTACACTGCTGCCTGTTTTTTGTATTTTTTTCTTGCAGTCAGTCAGCTTTGCACCTGTTCACATTTACTTAATAGATTAATAGATAGATTTTATTTTAACAGAATAATACAATTCTCATTTGGAGACATGCTCAAGAGGATGCTAACAGGATGAATGCTCTTGGCATACATTTCAATTACTGTTGCTAATTACATGACGACTTATTTATTTTCAGGATGAGTCTCTCACCGGAGTGCGTAATTTGCTGTGCAGAATTGCGGACACTTCGGAAGGCAAAAGAGACTTCTTACCCTCCATGGTGATATGCAAATGAGTAAGGAGAGTAATTCGTTAAATACCATTACCTAATTAAGCAGAACATTGTACTTACATAACGACTACCCCCTCTTCACCTCCTCTGTGTGGTTTACACATGCAGAAATAATCCATTGTTCTTGAAAATGGAAATTAATGGGCATCTATTCAGCTCTTTACACTGGATGGATCAGCATCCCTTGCCTATCACAAATCATTCACATGGCAATGTGCAGAGAGGGGGACAGACCTCCGCTTATTGATTTTACTGGTGTGAATGGGCTTCCATATGCAGGAATTAAAGCAGGCCCAATATGAGAACCTGGGCCTGGACTTGTAGACTGGGCCAAAAGTTTTGAGGCTGGCCGAAATTTTGGCTTTCACAAAGTTTACTTCTTCAGTGTTTTTAGATCTCGTACTCAGATGTTTCGATGGTATATTAATATGGTATTTTCTCTGATAAAGCCCCCTTCAGACGGCGTGGGACATATGGAAGTATGATTGTCCAGAGAAGAAAAGGTGAACACTATCATTAGTCCTGAGTCATGACATCAGTAAAACATCCAGAGGACATTGATCCATAATTTTCCGATGAACGCTGCCATGAATAAAGAATGGAACCTAGACCTCCTACACGAGAAACTTCTCCTAACTAACCAGGAGCAATTTGGTGACGTACAATGCTTTTTCCAGCATGATAAAGACCATGTCACAAAGAAAAATGATAAGCAAGTGGCTTGATGAACAAAACATTGACATTTTGGAGCCATAAATGGAAACTCCCCAGATCTCAATCCCACTGAGAGCCCATGATCAATTCTCAAAAAGCGAGTCAACAAACAAAAAAATTGTAATAACTCCAAACAGTGAGAATGGGCGGCCATCAGTCAGGACTTGGCCCAGAATCTGATATCCAGCTGCCAGAGTGAAGGGCAGAAGTCTTCAAAAATAAGAGACTTGAAGTATTTGTCAATAAAAGTGTAAAAACTTATGAAATAGTTATAATCGTACTTACAGTATATCACAAAAGTGAGTACACCTCTGACATATTTTTGTAAATATTTTTAGACGTATGAGTGCTACCAGCATTGCTGCAGAGGTTACAGAGGAAGGGGGTCAGCCTTTCAGGGTACAGCAAAGTGGATGGGATTTTAAGAACTCCCATGACCACTAAGCGTGCACTGATGCCTGTGGATCACCCGCGGAGACGGACATGCGGTGCGTCTTTCCAGACCGCAGCATGTGAATTTATCTTGCTGACACGTTCAGTCTCCGCAAGATAAATTTCACCCGTACAATGTTTTGGACACAGTGAATCCGCACGGCTCAATGAACACATGCGAAATCACCTGCGCTCAAAAGCCGGCAGCGCTTAGGACGCAGCGAGCATGTGCTGCATCCAAAGCGCTACCGATTACTGACTGTGGGCACATACCCTCAGTGCTCAGACCATGTGCCACACACCGCAGGAAATTGGTCTGCATGGCTGTTGGTTGTCCCAGAAGGAAGCCTCTTCTAAAGATGATAAGATGATTCACATGAAAGCCCGCAAACAGTTTGCTGAAGACAAACAGACTAAGGACAGGGATTACTGGAACTATGTCCTGTGTTCTGATGAGACCAAGATAAACGTATTTGGTTCAGTTGATGTCAAGCGTGTGTGGCGGCATCCAGGTGAGGAGTACAAAGACAAGCGTATCTTGCCTACAGTCAAGCATGGTGGGAGTGTCATGGTTTGGGGCTGCATGAGTGCTGCCGGCTGTGGGGAGCTACAGTTCATTGAGGGAACCATGAATGCCAAGAAGTACTGTAACATACTGAAGAAGAGCATGATCCTCTCCTTTCGAAAACTGGGCCGCAGGGCAGTATTTCAACATTAGAACCACCCCAAATACACCTCCAAGACCGCCACTGCCTTGTTAAAGAAACTGAAGGTAAAGGTGATGGACTGGCCAAGCATGTATCCAGACCTACATCCTACTGAGCATCTGTGGGGCATCCTCAAACGGAAGGTGGAGGAACACAAGGTCTCCAACATCCACCAGCTCCGTGATATCGTCATGGAGGAGTGGAAGAGGATTCCAGTGGAAATCTGTGAAGCTCTGGTGACCTCCATGTACAAGAGAGTAAAGGCAGTGCTGGAAAATAATGGTGGCCACACAAAATATTGACACTTTGGGCCCAATTTGGCCATTTTCACTTAGGGGTGTACTCACTTTTGTTGCTAACAGTTTAACATTAATGGCTGGGTGTTGAGTTATTTAGATAGCACACCAACTTTACACTGTTATACAAGCTGTACACTGACTACTTTACATTGTATCAATGTGTCAGATCTTCAGTATTGTCCCATGAGAAGATATAATAAAATATTTACAAAACTGTAAGGGGTGTACTCACTTCTGTGATATACTGTAAATAACCGAAGAAATATCCAACTAAACGACTTAAAAACACTGAAGCAGCAAACTGTGGAAACCAAAGTTTGTATTGGGTTCAAAACTTTTGGCCGCAACTGTAAAAAGTTCTCAAATGATGAACGTTATCCAAGACGTATCGCTTCTCCTTGCGGAGATTAACATGCTAAGCATGCCGAGATGAGGAGACTTAAAGCCACATTGCTCCTCTGAGTAATATGCTAATTATGCAAATTGTCTCTTCAGAGAGGAAGAGAGCTAGAACTCTAGTGCCACCTATTGGAATGTAGCAATCCTACATGTCAAGGTTGACCCTTTAACAAGCCATGTCACATGACTTAGGATAATAGCCAAACCAGAATCTCAATTTGCAGACACTGTGTTTCGGGGGTACTGTCCCTCGTCAGTGCAAAGCGGTGATCTGGTTTGGCTCTGTGAGAGGCGTCAGACCGTTATCCAAGAAGTATCGTTTCTCCTTGCGGAGATCGACATACTAAGCATGCCGAGATGAGGACACTTAAAGCCGCAGATTCTGGTTTGGCTATTATCCTAAGTCAAGTGACAAGGCTCGTTAAAGGGTCAACATTGACTTGTAGGATGGCTACCTTCCAATAGGTGGCACTAGAGTTCTAGCTCTCTTCCTCTCTGAAGAGACAATTTGCATAATTAGCAAATGATGAACCTGTGTTTTATATTTGTAGTATTCTATACTCCCTCAGTATGTAGTTTGACTTTTCTTATGTTTCTATGTAATTCTCTCTTTATAACATGTAGCATAGAGGATAAGTAGGTAGAGACACTATTAGTGACTAATTAGCTCCCGGACACTTGGCACTATTACTACTGCCACCTAAACTCCTAACAGGATGATAGCTGCTCATTATAATCCCATCTAATAAACCTGGAGATAAAGCCAGTGAACACTTACTTGGCTAATCACCATTCATTTGCATGCTGGCTGCCTAGGCGCCTGCTTTTGCATAAAGATTTCCGATGAGTTAATTGAAAGATTTTTATTTGGCCAATACAAGGATTAATGACCTGAGACGTCACAGGGTGGTAGGTTGTTTGCTGATAATACCCATTTTAGGCAGTGTACTTAATAGTCTGGGCGGGAGAAAAGTCCGTCCCGAGGCAAAGAAAAATCTCCACTGCCTATAGGATTAACAACCTTGGTTACAAATGCTCCAGTTATAATGATATTCACGTGGGATTAAGCATCATTAAGGGCTCATTCACATGTGGCAGTCAACGTGCACTGGTGAGATCATTACTCCACCATTTGGATCACCCAGGCCAATATCTGAAGCCGCTGCCATTGAGATGAATGGAGGAAGCGAAGCCAGGATTAGCATCCAATGGCTCAGCATCACACATACAAAACATCCAGGTCCGGGAAGTTAATATGATGTTAAGATGTTGAGATTAATAATCCACGATAATCCATTACCAGCTCCTAGTAATGTTGGAGTGTAAACAGGATGCCGATCGCCCGATAAATCAGCAAAACGCTCGTTTGTTGGGTGAAATGATCTTTGTGCGCTCGGCGGCGCATTATCCTGTGTAAACAGCACTCGCGCTGCCAAGAACAACCGCATCTTATGTATTGCATTTTGCAGTTATCCAGGTGGGTGACTGATTCGGCATTTGCTTATGTAGGGGGAGCTGGAGCACTGCGTTTGGCCAATCTTGCCAGTGACTTAGGCTAGGTTCACATTGCGTTAATGGGTGTCAGCTAGCGGACTCCGTTACATGGCGCAATTGTCGCAATTAGCGCTATGTAACGGTTCCGTTAGCGCACCCATTGACTGCAATGTGCTAACGGATCTCTAGCGCATGCCATTTTTGGCATGCGCTAGCAATGTCCCATTAATTTCGGACAGACCGCGGACGCTGTCCCTTTTGGGACATTGCGTTAGCGCAATCCGCTAGCGTATGCGCTAAACGGATTGCCCTAACGCAATGTGAACCTAGCCTTACATCCCCCATACACATTGCACTATAACAATGGAATCTTCAGACAGTCTAATTTATTTTGGGGTCTCCCCTCTCTCCCACCAAAAATGATGTTGGAAGAATTAAGATTGAGGCAGTTTGACTGTTAGCAGGGTTGTCCAGAAGTCTTCTTAAAGCCTAAAAGGGGTTGTCCAGAAGTCTTCTTAAAGCCTTAAATGGGGGTGTCCAGGCTTGGGGCTCAAGTCTGCACTCACTCTGTGTCTGAAGATTTGTGAATCCTTGGGAGCGGGAGGGCGAGTGACCGCAAGTCTATGAATTGCATACATGTGGTCACGTGCCGACTAGACGTGTGCCACCTCTCTCAATACAAATACATTGAGCGAGGCCAGACATGTCTGGTCAGACTGTGGCTGGAAGTATGCAAATTACATACTTGCAGTCACATGACCACCCGCTCCTGGCACAGGCAAATGTTGACAGCGCACGCGTGGATTTTCACGCGTCTGCCATTAGTCCAGACATTAGAAAAATTCGCTCCATTCTGGTTGGTTGCCTTTACCTAACTTAGTGCACCAAATGCAGGATCCACTGGGCCTTGGGGCCCAGGTCATCTGGATTATTGTTGCCCCCTTCATTAGTGACTATGCGTTCATTGCAACCATACACCTCTAAGTCCAGCCATGTGATATGCTGTATGTTTGAATACCGAATATAGCACTGCTGCATGTCCCAGTTTCTCATTGGTTACAGCACATCCACAAAATGGTAGCTCATCAGGTGAAATGTTTTTTAAGCTTGCTTGAAAATCAGTAATCTTGGCAGCACATTGTCCCATGTAAACAGGACATGTGCTACCAAGAACAATGATATTTTATGGGCACAGAACAATTGTGTTAATGACCGTCCCGTGTCCATGGAAGTGTTGTTGGCAGGTCTAAACCACCATTGGCAGAACAAATAATCATCGAACAGCTATCTTAAGTGTAAGTCCAGCATTTTCTCGCTGTGTAGACTGTGTCTTATGGTCCCCGTTCACATTAAACTGACACTGGCTGAACCCGCTGATATCAACAAAAAAAGATGATGATCTGGGGACCTTCTGATTCTCTCCTACAAGCGATGTTGAGGGAGATAAGGATCCGGGATGTCCATTTCGGTTGGCCAATTTTTTTGTTTTCCGTTGAGATTAGCTGTGGACAGATGAGCCTGGCAGTGGCTTTTTCATAGAGAACAAGGGAAAACTTGGGAAGTCAGCGTTCCTGTGAATGGGGGGTGTCGGGAGAGGTAGCAGTTGGCCGAGCCAGCTGTCTATTGTGTATGGGAAAGGCTTCAGTTTACTTCTCAGATTTGCCATTCTTGAAGTTTCCTTCCTCTAATTTGGTCTTTCCCCAGTGACATTCGCTAGTAAAATTTGCTCAAGCTGAAGAAGTGCTAGAGGGCTACACACCTACGACGCCACATATCTGAAGAAAAACAGTAGGGACAAACAGAAAAAAATAAAAATTTTCCAGTTTTTTCATGAGTAGACCACCATAAGAAGCCGGGCAGAATATGGACATGTTCCTCTATGTTCATATGCAATGCTTCACCTATAGCCATCAGTTTTCATCTACGTCCATCTAAGACAATCCACACCAAAATTCCAGGCCATTGACTTGCTCGTGTGTGGTTTACCACCATTGTCCTCCTCTATGGTCAGAACTTGTCTTCCAGACTTCAGTAACACCAACGTAGTTAATAACTAATATAACAAAGCATTGTTTTACTGGACGGTTTGTCCAAGCTTGAAGGAACCTAATTCCACCGAGAACTTCAACTCAATAGGTTTTTGTCTCCTGTGGCCCATCACTAGTGCCGGTATCTTTTGTACACCCAATAGTGGGTTGCAAGCAGGTATTTACAAGAGAGACCCCCAGACATGCAGCACTTGTTCCCAGACCCTTGTCACAAGTGAACAGAGGAGAAGAAGACACACAATGGGTGGCAGGATCAATAAACCCCTGGACGTGCCACATTGAAACCGGCTGGTATTTCTGTATCAGCTCTCCACTCCATCTGTCAGGGGTCTTGTGAAAAGAGGCAGGACGAGAGGGAGGAGAAGGGAATTGGGGGGAGGTTTAAGGAAACTAATCAAACAGAATGGAAGAAAGGACTGAGAGGCAGATCATTCTGTTTTTTCCCCACTTTCGGGTCCTATTAGAAGGGCAGGGGATCTGTTCCCCGGCTTCCTCTGATAGATGACCCTTCTATTTAGCCCCTAATTAATGCAGAGGTGACATGTGCTGATTGATATGGGATTCAGTCTTGGGCATGTGCACACGGGTCGGCTACGCAGCGTATTTGCCGTTTGGATTTTTTAAGAAAATATATTATGCAAATTAGAATGTTGTGGATGAGATTTGGCCAAAAAAAAAAAAATCCTCAAAAGATCAATTTATACATCCATAACCCATAACTAAAAAGAGTTCTTAGGACTGATGAAGCAGGTGTATTTACTTTGAACCTACCCTTTTATAGTTATTTGAATGCAAATTTTCAGATATTGCACCAGAGTTGTGCTTCTTTTTCATGCGCTTTTCAGAAAACGCTACAAAATCAAGCGTCTCAGATGAAAAATGTGAGACCATCCAAATTCTGATCTCCACACAAGCATTTTATGAGCCTACTGAAATCTGGACTTATAACATGGTCATTTCAATATTAGGCAGGGAGGTTTTCAAAAAGCATTATATGGCTATTTTCTGGATTTCTGTAGTAAGTACACCTGCTTCATCAGGTCTTGGATATCAGTTTAATGTATGCCGTTTTGAACTGTAGAATCGGGTGCTCACTAAACAATGCTGTGGGTGGAGGCAGAGGATTGCAAAATTTTAAAGGTCGGTTTCATGGTTTGTGTTCGGACCACAAATTCTGGACCAGAACCAACGGCCTGATAGGCACAAAGGAGGCTTTTGTGTTTGGGGACTGACTGCTGGTCCTGAAATACTGCGTCATGTACTGAATTACGGGAAAAAGATTCCAAGTGGGGTGAAACGGTGAAAAATATGCAACTCTGACATTACTTTTGGGGTTTCGCACAAAACTTTCATTTTTCTTTTAATTTAAGTGGTAAAAAAAATTAAGATTTTCTTTTTTGTGTCGCCTTTTTCCGAGATCCGTAACATTTTTAATTTTCCATCAATGGAGCAGTATCAAGGATTATTTTTTTGGGGGTGAACTGACATTTTAATTTATACAATTTTGGGGTACAGACAGCATTTTGATTATTTTTTATTACATTTTTTTAAGGGGTGTGGTGGGGGGACTGAAAAAACACAATTCTGGAGTTTAGATTTTTTTTTTTCTTTCTCACCATGGCAGTTTGCTAATTGGGTTAATTACTTTTATATTTTGATAAATTGGACTTTTATTAACACGACAGAACCACTAATGTGCATTTTTTTATTACTTTCTTTGTAATGAGGGAAAAGGAGGTCATTTTAAATTTATATATATATATATATATATATATATATATATATATATATATAGGATCTTTTTATTTGGTTAGTCCCCTGTGGGGACTTGAAGCTGCAAATGTCCGATTGATTGTATTATATACTGAGATGCTATTTTATTGCTGTATATAGTGTAAATCTCAGTCAAGATATAGATTAGCTACAGAAGAAGACAAAAATGGAGACAGGGGCCTTCAGCAGACCTCCTGCTTTCATAGTAACCCATTGTTGCCCTTTAGTAGGGCTCCTAAAATGCTTCTCTTAATATCAGAATTACAAAGCTGTTCGGACATTGATTTTTCAAAGTAAGTACCCCAGCCTCATCAGGTCTAAGAGCTTTATTAATAATCTTTTAACCCCTTCCCGACAATGTCTGTTCCCTTTTGTATGATACGAGATCGTACCCGTCAGATGATTGCTCTGTTGCACAGCCATCATCTGCCTCTGACAGCAGCGAATAGATCGGAGCTCCACCTGTAACTGTTGACCCCTTAAATGCAACTGTCAGGTTCTAACAGTGGCACTTAAAGCATGGAGGGACAGGAGTTTCCTATTGCTGGGCTTAATAGGAAATAGTTATTTTTTATACTGCAGCACTGCATTAGATTTCTTGCAATGTGATATCGCAGACGTTTTGTGTCTATACTGCAGGATATTTTGCATGCAAGATTATATCACGGCATATTACGTGACAATTTGTCAGAGATATCCAGATTTAGCAGGGAATCTATTAAGAAGGGTCCTTTTAGCAATCAAAAACATTGTGTGCTACTCTCCTCTTCACCACTAGATGGCAGGCGTGTATCACTTTAGAAAGTTTGATAAAAGTGACCTATCAGTTATGGTATGGCATACAAAAATGCTATAAAAAAGGACATATAGGCTCAAAATAAGAAGATGGAGATTATGCAGACAAACTAATAGAAATCACTGAAATATTCCTAGATGGCATGAGTTACCGGTACTTTATATATACACAAAATCCCTACCAGATCTAAAGTAAATAGTCACAAATCTATTTTTTTTATTATGGAAAACAGATTAATTTACGAGTAAAAGAAAATGCAAAACTCTGCGAAAATTCCTATCAGTCGGTGACTTCTAATTGGTTCAATAAAATATGGCTCTAATGGTTTCTAAGAGTTGTATGAGCAACTTCCAATAGGTGGCGCTAGAGTTCTAGTCCTCTTCCTCTCTGAAGAAGCAATTTGCATATTTAATTTCCCAGAAGAGCATGCATGGCTTATAAGTCTCCTCATTCTGACATTGCAGGCCTGGCTTGTCACTCTTCACAAGGAGAAACTTTACCCCTTAGATCCCATGCACAATGAGATATGAGCTTGCATTTTTGCAAACATTTAATAATAGCATTAATATTCCTGCTATAGGATGTATAACACATATAGTTCATCTTGACTTTCATTATTCTTTTCATAACTTGAAAAAAAGTACAATTATTATGAAGCAGTCTGATCTCATGGTGGGAGAAAAAGTAGTTTAAGGCTATGTTCACACGTTGTGTTTTTGCTGCGTCTTCTTGCTGTGTTTTTTATGCAAATTAAAAGCTGTTTTACAGTATCATCAAAAGATATGAGGTTTCAGAAATCCCATGCACACACGTTGGTTTTTTTTCCCTGACTGAATTGGAAAACAGCTGCTTTTTTGAAAACTGCAACAGTCACTTTCAGCATTATTTCAGTGTTTTTGCAGCGTTTTTTTCCCCCATAGAAAGCAATGAGTAACGACAAAAACGCAGGTATTAGGGTTTGCTGCGTTTTTAATGAAAAAAGCAACTTTAAACCATAATGTTTTGGCCTCCTCACCTGAGAATGGCAGTCAGGATTAGTAACAGTTTAATTAAATTAGCGATATGTGTAAAGTAAAAATTGGCCGACCAAGGTGTGAGATTGAACAATACCTGATCAAGTTAAGGGATGACCAAAGTGTGAAAGTAAACACAGTGTCCTACAATTTCAATGCTCTGCCAATGTCTTAGGCTACTTTCACACATCAGGCTTTTTGTTTCAGGCTAAATCCGGCCAATGTTTAAAAAAACAGATCCGACGTAAATTGTGGAAAACTGATGCGCCGGATCTGTTTTTTAGCTGGATCCGGTCGTCTTTAATGTGCATGGATATTTTTGCGACTTCCTGATTCCGGGGACGAGAGAGAGAGATCATGGTGTTCCAGAAAAGAAAGCAGAAACCCACTGGCCATTCTACCTTTATGATAGACAACCGTCCACTTACTGAAACCAACAGGTACACCTACCTGGGCCTAGAAATCAGCCAGTCAGGGAGCTTCAAGCAAGCCATAGAGTCACTAAAAGACAAGGCATCCAAAGCCTTCTATGCCATCAGAAGGTGTCTGTACCATCTCAAGGCACCAGTAACCGTCTAGCTAAAAAATTTTGACTCCATCATTGCCCCAATCCTTCTATATGGTAGTGAGGTCTGGGGCCCAGTCTCATACCCAAACTGGTCAAAGTGGGACGCTGGGCCGACAGAAATATTCCACCCATAGTTCTGCAAGCATCTTCTCCAAGTCCATCGGAGCACATCAAATAGCGGCTGCCGAGCAGATTCCCACTACACATCGCAATAAAGAAGAAGGCGCTGTCATTCAAGGCTCATCTTCTACAAAGTAGCAGTCCCAGCTCCTACCATCACAAAGCCCTCCTACACCAGGAAGCCTCAGGAAGCCTCCCAAGTAAAAGTACCCAAAGCCAGTCTGACCAACCCATCAACCTCCATGGCCTGACAAAAGGTGAAATCCAGAAAATGGTACACAAAGTCAAAGAGGAATATCTCAGCATCTGGAGGAACGACATAAACAAATCCCAGAAACTGACAATATACCGGAATCTACAGAGGGAGTACAAACTGGCCCCATATCTAGAGAAACTAGAAAACCCCAAAGATCGACAGATCCTGAGCCGGTACAGACTGAGCGCCCACAGCCTACTCATCGAATCCGGGCGGCACCGACAGAACTACAAGCCCCGAGAGAACAGACTCTGCCAGCAGTGCCCCCAGGAGGCCGTGGAGGATGAGGCCCACTTCCTGCTGAGGTGCCCCAAATACTCCGCAGGGAGGAACACTCACTTCAAGAGACTGTCTGATCTCCTCCCAGACTTCACCTCCAAGGAGGAGGAAGAGAAACTGCCGATAATACTGGGGGAAGAGGAAAGTGCAGCGGCCGTAGCAGCGGAATATGTCAGTGCCTGCCACAGACTAAGAGGAGCCTGATATGTAACATAGTAAGGCCGAAAAAAGACATTTGTCCATCCAATTCAGCCTATATTCCATCATATACGGGACTCCCGTACCCCAACACTGGACATAGCCCTATCCCCCGACTGAAGAGCCTGATATGTCATGGACTCCTATACCCCAACCCTGGACATATCCCTATCCCCGACTGAAGAGCCTGATATGTCATGGACTCCTATACCCCAACCCTGGACATATCCCTATCCCCCGACTGAAGAGCCTGATATGTCATGTACTCCTATACCCCAACCCTGGACATATCCCTATCCCCCGACTGAAGAGCCTGATATGTCATGGACTCCTATACCCCAACACTGGACATAGCCCTATCCCCCGACTGAAGAGCCTGATATGTCATGGACTCCTATACCCCAACCCTGGACATATCCCTATCCCACGACTGAAGAGCCTGATATGTCATGGACTCCTATACCCCAACCCTGGACATATCCCTATCCCCCGACTGAAGAGCCTGATATGTCATGGACTCCTATACCCCAACACTGGACATAGCCCTATCCCCCGACTGAAGAGCCTGATATGTCATGGACTCCTATACCCCAACCCTGGACATATCCCTATCCCCCGACTGAAGAGCCTGATATGTCATGGACTCCTATACCCCAACCCTGGACATATCCCTATCCCCCGACTGAAGAGCCTGATATGTCATGGACTCCTATACCCCAACCCTGGACTTATCCCTATCCCCCGACTGAAGAGCCTGATATGTCATGGACTCCTATACCCCACCCTGGAAACATCCCCTATCCTCTAAAAGGAATCTGATATACCCTGGACCTCCATATGCCTCTCTACCCCACCCCCCACCCCCCTATTTTTACCATATGCTTTGGCAATGCTAACGTGTACTTAGTCCTGCCAATAAAGCTCATTTGAATTGAAATGAAGAGAGAGAGAGAGAGACCCCAGAACGGAAAATCCCTACGATTTGCATTGAAAATGCTGTGAAAACCTGATCCGGACGCCGGATTACTGTTTCACACCTCCGTTTCATGTGTTTTTTGCCGATTCCGTCACTGTGCGTTTTTTTTCCGCCGGACATAAAAACGTTGCAGTGGACGTTTTCTCCGTCCGCCGGAAATGACTATTTGAACGGATCCGGCAAAAAACGGATAAAACGTCTGGCCATCAGGCACAATCTGGCGCTAATACAACTCTTTGTGGAAAAAAAACACGGATCCGGCGTACAGAAAAACGGATCCATTTTTTTTTCAAAAGTTGCCGGATTGTGCCTGAAACAAAAAGCCTGATGTGTGAAAGTAGCCTTAGGTAAACTGTACCTGACAAATTCACCTCTCCCCGCTGTTACATTTGTAATTGTGTATTTTTTCATCAACTCACATTTTTTGTTCAGAAGAGTCACTATTTTTTCACACATAAAAATCTTTTTCCAATAAATAATTTGATCAAATTGCCATTTTTTTTCCAAAAAATGGTTTTATGGTTTCACATATGTCTTGCATTAGTGACCTGTGTTCATGCTTCTACGGTGGAAGCAAAGGTGAATTTTGGGATCCTGAAAAACGCAGCAAAATCTGCATTTTGTAAGCAGCTTCTTTACTGCCAAGAGAGCAGGTTTTGCCTGAAGGAAAAAAGGAGCAAACTTGCGACTTGTGAACATAGCCTTATTTTAGTTTTTAAAATTGTTGATACTGCAGGTTACCAGCAGGTGGCAGCCTTACAATAGGTTTTGTACTCTGAACCAACATATTTGTAAAGTTTTCTCAGGCTCTAAAACTTTGTATAAAGGAGTTCTACTTCTCTTTGGCTAAAAAAAAAATAATGCTGTGAGCAAATGTTATAATTTTTGCGGTATCCTTTTCAAATTTTGCGTGCGATATTTGGGTCCTAGGTATTTGTTTTTCGAAACGCAGCAGGTTTATGATGTAGGTAAGTTCACACTAGGCATTTTTTTTCAGCATCAAAACCTGATCACGTGGCAGGAAATAAGCTGCAGAAAAAGCATGTTTTCCTTGGTTTTTCTTGTGTTTTTTGCTGCGGTTTGTGCTTACTAGATTTGTCCCTTGTGCATACAGATAAAGTTTAAACTCCCGTTCCACAGAATCAGTTTATGGCACAAAAAACGTAGCAAAACCTGATTACTGCATTTTTGCTGCGGATTTTCAGCCTTTTTGTTTAACACCCATTTATGTCAATAGGTGAAAAATGCTGAAAGAAGTGCAAAAAAAACCACAAAACACTGATGACAAAAAACAAACTGTGTGCATGAGATTTCTGAGATCTCATAGACTTTTCTGGTACTGTAAAACGCAGCTGAAAATTTGCATTAAAAAAACACATTAAAAAAATGCTGCAAAAACACCTAGTGTGAACTTACCCTAAAGAATGCAGTGGCCCCAATTAATCAAGATTGATGTTTTATACAGCAGTCTTGGTGAAGGATGTGTGTGCTGGAGCAAGATGTGTCCAAGTCATTAACGAAAGTGCGCCTACTAATGAACCAGGGAGATGGTGAAACCGCGCCGCCCCGACGCGCGTTTCCCTTCTTCTGGTACCTATTGAGCCATGTGCGTATACAATGTGATATTTTTTTACCGTATAGTCTCCTATTGCCTTGTATTACTATGTGGGTGGCTTATACTTAATACTAAGGTCGGGGTCAACGAGTCTCGCACCTCAATGTCCGGCACTCGGGAGCGGAGTGTGCGGCTGCATGTATTTCTATTTAGCTGAATGCTTCGGTCTGAGTGCCAGTGGCAGTGCCAGGTATTGAGGTGCGAGTTTCACTCAAGTGTGACCCCGGCCTTAATATTATACTCACTTATGCTGTTACCTTTTATTATATTTATTATCTAAGTGCAATAGATACCCCCTCGTGGTCTCATTTACTGTCATTACAGCAAGGTCTCCAATACGGTTCTATTTTTGCTATGATGATATCCGCCGTTTTTCATTACCTGTAGTACTCAATTTTTTCTGCTTGCATTTTGTCATTATTGTGTTTATATAATATATATAAAGATCCGAATAGAATATAATGGCAGATCTGAGCTGCCCCATAGAATAACACTGGGACGAGCGCCATGTGATGTTTTATCGCATACCACTCGGCCATACTATACGGTAGTGCGGTATAGTGTGACTCCGGCCTAATTTTGCTACTTGTGGGAACAAGCACATAAGGTTACATAGAAAGAATATGTTCTTGGAAATTGCAGCTTCACTTCATTCAGTTTTTTCGCCGCGTTTTTTCGCCGCGTTTTTTAGGGGGAACTAACCTTTAGCAGCATGCACCAGATGCAGCAAAACCTGCTTTTTTGTAGCAGCTTTGAGGAGGTTGTTCCTGCAGAAAAAAACACACAGCAAAAACGCAACATATGAACACAGCCTTACAGCAGTTCCAGAAACAATTTAACAGCATGAGGCCACATTCACACATCCAGTATTTTACATCAGTATTTGTAGCCAAAATCAGGAGTGGAATAATCAGAGGAAAAATATAATAGAAACACGTCACCGCTTCTGCATTTATCACCCACTCCTGGTTTTGGCTTACAAATACTGATGTAAAATACTGACCAAATACTGCTAGTGTGAGCATAGCCTTAGGGTATAAAAAATGTCAGGAGGGAGAAAAAGTTCCTTATCGTCTGGATTTCTATGACCATTTGATTTTTTGCCATTTTTGGCTGGTTTTGTAAATCCTGAACGCTGACGTTGGCGGTCAATGGATTTTCCCGAGACCTTGTAGTTGGCGCAGCGCTTCCAGGTGAGATCCCCCTGGATGTCACATAATATAACTAGTGATTAGTCTTTACAGGATTTCCACAAAGCTTTTCAGGGCAGGAATCGTCAGGAAACACGCACTGTAGGGATCAGGAAGGACTTATTGGGATGGAACTAAGCATGGAAATGTTTGTATAATTGCCTTGTCCCTTGTTCGTCCATATTTTACACATTCTGCTCATATCAGGTAGTTAAAGCAGCGTGACATGAGACTTGATGTCTGATGAAGGGACCCTACATGCTGGGGGATAATCTCTTGTTCATATTTAACTCACAGCTTGGAACTTAAATCTCTTCCCAATTAATCTTATTTTCCAGTTCCAGTTGGACTCCGGCCTCCTGCCCTGCACAGGTGAGGCTGTTGTATCGCAGACGTGCTGTGTCTCCTTTAAGAATCTGGAAATGATGTGTAAATTCCTTGGCGGAATTCCATAGATTATTGTTCCGAGCTCAGACAGCGGAAACGCAATTTATAAAGGACTGATGAGTTCTCCTTAACCCTGGATCATGAAACTAAGCTCCACCATGTCTTTACCTCAAGTACAAGGCGTGCATGACGGTGACTGGGATTAACTAGGGGCTTCCTGGTGCTCCGCCATGTCTTCACCTCAAGTACCAGGTGTGCAGGAGGATGACTGGGATTTACTAGGGGCATCCTGGTGCTCCATTATGTCTTCACCTCAAGGACCAGGCATACAGGAGGGTGACTGGGATTTACTAGGGGCTTCCTGGTGCTCCACCATGTCTTCACCTCAAGTACCAGGGGTGCAGGAGGGTGACTGGGATTTACTAGGGGCTTCCTGGAGCTCCACCATGTCTTCACCTCAAGTACCAGGCGTGCAGGAGGGTGACTGGGATTTACCAGGGGCATCCTGGTGCTCCACCATGTCTTTACCTCAAGTACCAGGCGTGCAGGAGGGTGACTGGGATTTACTAGGGTCATCCTGGTGCTCCACCATGTCTTCACCTCAAGGACCAGGCATGCAGGAGGATGACTGGGATTTACTAGGGGCTTCCTGGTGCTCCACCATGTCTTCACCTCAAGTACCAGGCGTGCAGGAGGGTGACTGGGATTTACTAGGGGCTTCGTGGTGCTCCACCATGTCTTCACCTCAAGTACCAGGCGTGCAGGAGGGTGACTGGGATTTACTAGGGGCTTCCTGGTGCTCCACCATGTCTTCACCTCAAGTACCAGGTGTGCAGGAGGGTGACTGGGATTTACTAGGGGCTTCCTGGTGCTCCACCATGTCTTCACCTCAAGTACCAGTCGTGCAGGAGGGTGACTGGGATTTACTAGGGGCTTCCTGGTGCTCCACCATGTCTTCACCTCAAGTACCAGGTGTGCAGGAGGGTGACTGGGATTTACTAGGGGCTTCCTGGTGCTCCACCATGTCTTCACCTCAAGTACCAGGCATGCAGGAGGGTGACTGGGATTTACTAGGGGCATCCTGATGCTCCACCATGTCTTTACCTCAAGTACCAGGCATGCAGGAGGATGACTGGTATTTACTAGGGGCATCCTGGTGCTCCACCATGTCTTCACCTCAAGTACCAGGTGTGCAGGGGGGTGTCTGGCATTTACTAGGGGCTTCCTGGTGCTCCACCATGTCTTCACCTTAAGTACCAGGCGTGCAGGAGGGTGACTGGGATTTACTAGGGGCATCCTGGTGCTCCACCATGTCTTCACCTCAAGTTCCAAGTGTGCAGGAGGGTGACTGGGATTTACTAGGGGCCTCCTGGTGCCAGAGGTGTATCTAGCCTTTCCTGCACCCGGGGCAAAGGATCAGTTTGGCGCCCCCCCCCCTCCCCCATTTGAACATTAAGTCTATTGAAACTGTATGACAAGACAGTATGGGGGCACAGATCTGGACAGTATGGGGGCACAAATCTGGACAGTATAGGGGCACAAATCTGGACATTATGGCCCATACTGTCCAGATTTGTGCCCCCATATGTCCAGATTTCTGCCCCCATACTGTCCAGATTTGTGCCATCATACCCATACTATCCAGATTTGTGCCCCCTATGGGGGCACAGATCTGGACAGTATGGGGGCACAGATCTGGACATATGGGGGCACAAATCTGGACAGTATGGGGGCACAAATCTGGACATATGGGGGCACAAATCTGGACAGTATGGGGGCACAAATCTGGACATATGGGGGCACAAATCTGGACAGTATGGGGGCACAAATCTGGACATTATGGCCCATACTGTCCAGATTTGTGCCCCCATATGTCCAGATTTCTGCCCCCATACTGTCCAGATTTGTGCCCCCATACCCATACTATCCAGATTTGTGCCCCCTATGGGGGCACAGATCTGGACAGTATGGGGGCACAGATTTGGACAGTATGGGGGGGGGCACAGATCTGGACATATGGGGGCACAAATCTGGACAGTATCTGGGCACAAATCTGGACATATGGGGCCCAGGGGCACAAATCTGGACAGTATGGGGGCACAAATCTGGACATTATGGGTTGGCCCATACTGTCCAGATTTGTGCCCCCATAATGTCCAGATCTGTGCCCCCATACTAACTGTCCTGATCTATGCTCCCATCACAGTCTTCAGACTCATTCTCACAACAGTGAGTGAGTGAGTCTGACAGTCTCGACTCTCGTCACATACCCAGTTTGCAACTTGCCTCTGCCCTGGCCACTGCTGAGCGCTCCCTCCCCGGCTCGGGCTCTCCCTCCTCCTACAGTGAGTGACTACTCTACACGAGCACTGCACGACGACACCCGGGCCGAACGAACCCCGAACGAACGAACCGAGTTTCAGACAGTCACCGGCGCTGGGGCGCAACGAACGACCAACGAAGGCTGCAGCCTGTGTGATGTGTCACACGCTCAGTCAGACTCAGACTGACGTCAGCCGCAGCCATTGCTGGCGCTTCCCTGATGTGGAAGTTCCAGCCAGCAGCGGTCAGTGCCTGTGCCTCTCTCAGCAGTTGTCAGGGGGCGGGGCGCAGCCGGCCTGGCACTTAGACTGAGAAGGAAGGGGCTCCTTCCTTGAAGCACATCACTGTACTAGTAGCGGCGAGCGCAGCAGGCAGCACGCACAGGCACACATGACAACAACATGGGATTATCTCACTGCGGGGGGCGGGCCGCGGGCGGCAGAATGTGCCGGGCGCCGACGAGGAGGTTCGGGCTTTCGACAGCTGCCGCCGGCGCCGGCTGCAATGCCGCATCACATCATCAATTCAGGCGGCCCCGCTGGCGCCCCCTGTCAGCTGTGCCCGGGGCAAATGCCCCACCTGCCCCCCCTGGATACGCCACTGCCTGGTGCTCCACCATGTCTTCACCTCAAGTACCAGGCGTGCAGGAAGGTGACTGGGATTTACTAGGGGCTTCCTGGTGCTCCACCATGTCTTTACCTCAAGTACCAGGTGTGCAGGAGGGTGACTGGGATTTACTAGGGGCATCCTGGTGCTCCACCATGTCTTCACCTCAAGTACCATGCGTGCAGGAGGGTGACTTTGATTTACTAGGGGCATCCTGGTGAATCACGTTTCTCATAGTATTATTTTTTTTGTTATTTTATAGCCAAGAATTGCAAACTGCTCGCTTATTAAGAATACATACAGTATACACCATATTAACTTATTTGCTGGTCCATGCCACTGCGGCCATTTTGTATTTTTGTTCTTTCGTTGTTTCCTTGTTTTCTTCCATGAGACATAACTTTTGAACTGTTTAACTTTCTGTCGACATAGGCAGGTGAATTTTTTTTTGTGGTACAAGTTGTAGTTTTGAAAAACATCATTCACTTTACTGTAAAAAAAAAGTTTTTGAGATTTAATTTTTACGACATGCATTGTGCAGTAAAAATGATCCGGCAACGCATGGTGCCTTTTACCTGCGGATTTCTCAAATCGGCAGACCTCAAGAATACATGTGCACATAGCCTAAGGATTCACCTAGAGCGACTGCAGACTTTTCAGTCCAAATCTGAAAAACTCCTTTAGGCCGGTTTCACACGTCAGTGGCTCCGGTACGTGAGGTGACAGGTTCCTCACGTACCGGAGACACTGACTCACGTAGACACATTGAAATCAATGTGTCTCTGCACATGTCAGCGTGTTTTCACGGACCGTGTGTCCGTGTGCAAAACACGGAGACATGTCGGTGTTCGTGGGAGCGCACGGATTACACGGACCCATTAAAGTCAATGGGTCCGTGTAAAACACGTACCGCACACAGACGTTGTCCGTGTGCAGTCCGTGTGCCGTGCAGGAGACAGCGCTACAGTAAGCGCTGTCCCCCACACGTGGTGCTGAAGCCACCATTCATATCTTCTCTGCAGCAGCATTTGCTGTAGAGAAGATATGAAAAATCCTTTTTTTTTTTGTTTCTCATGTTTAAAATAAAGATCCATGTCCCCACCCCCCTCCCACCCCCTGTGCGCCCGCCCGCTGTTAATAAAATACTCACCCAGCTCCCTCGCAGCGTCCTGTCCTCGCCGCACCTTCTCCTGTATGAGCGGTCACGTGGGGCCGCCGATTAAAGTCATGAATATGCGGCTCCACCTCCATAGGGGTGGAGCCGCATATTCATTACTGTAATGGGCAGCACATGGATCTTTATTTTAAACACAAGAAACAAAAAAAAAAGGATTTTTCATATCTTCTCTACAGCAAACGCTGCTGCAGAGAAGATATGATTGGCAGCTTCAGCACCAGATGCAGGGGACAGCGCTTATCTCTAGCGCTGTCTCCTGCACGCTCCGTGTGGTACCCAGTCGGCACACGGGCGGCACACGTGTGCCACACTGATGTGCCACAGAAACGCACGGGCACATGGACACGGATAATTCCGGTACCGATTTTTCCGGTACCGGAATTATCTGGACGTGTGAGACTGCCCTTAAAGCTAACCTGTCAGCAAGATTGTGCTGAGTAACCTACACACAGTGTCAGGTCGGCGCTGTTATACTGATTAGGGCTCCTTCTCACTTGCGTAAAATACATCCGAGTCTCGCAGGTTAAAACCCGGCTCTGCCGCCGGCACTCCAGAGCGGAGCGTGCAGCTCCATGTATTGCTGTGCGGCCGCACGCTCCGCTCTGGAGTGTCGGCGGCAGAGCCGGGTTTTAACCTGCGAGACTCGGACGTATTTTACGCAAGTGAGAAGGAGCCCTAATCAGTATAACAGCGCCGACTACTATTTTACATAATGCATATAATATTGTGGTGTTAGAAAAAATAAAATGTACATCCAGAAAAATGGCACCAGCGGTGGCGCCTGCGCATTAGCATCCACCTTTTACAGATAGACGCTACTGCGCAAACACTGCCCCGCCTGCAGTCATGTGTGGATTACATGCGTTTTTTACTTGCAGATTTTCTGCATCCAATGCAATTCTATGTGGGAAATCTGCATGTAAAACTCTGTGTACTCACAAAAGAAACTGACTGAAAAAAACACACCGCAGGTCAGTTTAGGCAGCGTTAAAAAAAAAAAAAAGTACAGTGGGCAAGAGATTTCTATAAATCCCTTCCATTCTGTAAAATGCTTTTTTTTGCTCAGTGTCAAAAAACTCACCAAAAACTCATAATGGGAACTTAACCTAACTTTTATCCAGAGGCAAACATGGCATAGGTGCAACCTGTGCTGGAGCACAAGGCCCCAAAAGGTAAGGGGGCCACATCCACTTCTAAAACAAGAGAAACTGTGCGTTATGATGAGCTATTGGACTGTAGAGGGGTCTCTTGCTGCTCTTGCACAGGGGCCCTTTTCTGTCTATGTCCGCCAGTGCCCTTATCTGTCTTTCTCTGAGCTCCTCTCAGCTTATCACAGAACCCTACAAAGTTGAGTGTGCAGGAAAGCAAACAGTCTGCAAAAGCTAAACGGTGCAAAATTATTAATGAAACCCAATTGCAAACTAGATTTTTATCCCCAAATGCATGCCTTAAAAAAAAAGTCCCCAAAAGTGGACAAATTTAAGCTATGTCCTCCTGCAAAACCAATTTTTCTTCTTGGTCGAATGCATCTTACAAGAAAAATGAGTAAGTAAAATAAGTAAAAAAATATATATATCGCCCTATTTCTACATCTTTTGTGAAGACTTCTGTAAGCGTGGCTGTGTTTCGATTGGCCAACATCAAAGGAGAATAAGTAAACGCCCACAGAGAAGTCCCGTAGTAGACGCCCAGTTGGTTGAAGGGAAAATTTGCGCCTTTATCACTGGGGCGTATAACTTTGGAATGGAGAATAAATACAGAATGCAGAATAAAAAGAAAAATATTCCAGAATCAATCAAGAAACGGCAATTGGAGGAGACAGTCCGTCCCCTTCAGGTCCCCTTTAGGTGGTTGACCACAAAGTAATACCTTGCATCTCATCAGATTGATCATCAATCATTGGGGCTCCAGGACACATACGCACCCTTACAGCGTTCTCCATGGATACAGTGATTGGTGTGTAAATGCTTTCCCAACATTAGTTTAGGTTTTGTTTCTCTAGTCTGTGACCTCCAGACCTTCTTGTTCTCTTTCCAGCATTACATCTAACCTTTGCCTACCTCGTAAAGCACCAGCTGGTACCAGAAATATTTGCCAACTTTTTTTTTCAATGACCCTTCCAGTAGCTCATCCCCAAGCAGTGGGATGGCGTCTGCAGGTCACAATGCTTGGAGATGTTATGCCACCTCTTCAATAGGACTATGTCTACCAGGCTGGAGCCAAAGTTAAATTGCTGAGTGTGCTTGAAAATATTGCAAATTCCTTAAGAAGAATGAGTATGAGAAGCTCAGGAAGGAGGTCTAATCCCACCTCAGTGTAAGCGAGGTGCAATTCCTACTGCGTTCCTCATCCGTAATAAATAATGTATATCAATTTGACTTTTTACGTCAACTGTATACCTGTGACCAAATGGATTCTATACCAACCCCTTTATTATTTTTATTTTTGCAATAAAGCAGCTCCACCAGATAACTTGCATAAAAAGCAAAAAAAAAGCGCATAAAGAAGTCTGACATTATGATGCCATTGTTTGATGCTCCCACACAGATTAAATAAAAGTCAGCCAAACCTGCCGATGTCGAATAACAGTATAATGTCAAAACCCAATAAAATAAAAAAATTAAAAAAAATGAGCATATACCCTCAGTGGCCACAGTGTGAAAATGCTCTTACACTTTGCATGCATACCATCTTATAGTCCGGCTCATTTCTTTTGGTTTTGTTGTAATGTCTTGCACTTTGTACAAACAGAGGCATGACCCAATTTTCTGAGCTACGTATGTCATCTACATAGCTTCCCATGGACGGTTGTCTCAGTCTGGACCTGGTCCTGCTCGGCCCTTATTCATATTGAGGTTGGCTGACACATGGTGAGGTTTTAATACTAGAGACAGGGTAGGACCACCCCGATTGGATACACCTTGTCGCGGTGGGATGGATTTTATGCTTTTTTTGATCAAAATAGTTACCTAAGTGCCCAATGCTATTTACATGTACTATTACTATTATTTATTTATTTGCTCTAGGGTATGGGCTCATTTTGTTTTGTTTTTTTTTGTCTCTAAAATGGCCACAGTCTGAATGCGCTCATACACTTTGCATGTATACCAGCTTATAATCCGGCCCATTTCTTTGGTTTAACAGTCTAATGTGTATGGGAGCCTCACAACTCTCTAAAAGATTTTGGGGGAAGAGATTATTATTTGATATGGGCCTTTTTATTTACGGTAGTGTTAATTTTTCTGGTCTTTCCCAAGGGGGTGTGGATAACATGCAGAACAACCTAAAGACATGCCCCAGAAATTCCTGTGATTCCCCAATAGATGATTTTGGGGATGAGAATGACCTCTATATTTGATATGGGCTTTTTTATTTAGTGTTAATTCTTCTGGTATTTACTAAGTGGGTGCGGCTGACTGGGTAATAATGTAGAGCAGCCTATAGACACGCCCCAGAGGATCCTATAAATCAAAGCAACACCAGAAAAAAGGCTGTGTCGGCCTACCGTGCCGGCACTGTTCCTGTGCTGTCAGAACGCACTCTCCCTGGTGCTCCAGTGCGGTTGTTGTGACACCTGAGCCCGGCACCCAATCAGCGCTGGCATCACTGTCTCTGCCTTTTGTCAAATTGAACATGAAGAGAATGTCCGGGCTGTGGCTGATCTCTGCTTTCTTCTTCGTGTTCAATTCGATAGGAAGCAGAAACAGTGACGCTGGCGCTGATTGGGTGCTGGGCTCACATGCCATAACTATAGCATGGTAAGAGCGAGTGCCAACACCGCGGCACGGTAAGGTGAGTAATAGCTTTATTATTTTATCGGGGCCAAGTGTGGGTTATGAGAAGGAGATGTCCAAGTCATAGACAACTTCTTTAATGTCCAAAAATCAAATGCATGCTTCATGTGACAATTTCTTGAATCCAGATTATTTTACATAATCTTTTTGCAAACGTTCTAATCATTCTATCCCTCCAGTGTATTTTAAAGAGGACCTGTCACCAGATTTTGCTGTACAAAAACTGAATGTATTATTAAATGAATACCTTAGACTCGAAGGAGCTGGGTTAGGCTACGTTCACATTTGCGTTGTTGGGCGCAGCGTCGGGGACGCATGCGTCATGCGCCCCTATCTTTAACATGGGGGGCGCATAGACATGCGCCAGTATGTGTACTGCGTTTTACGACGCATGCATCATATAGACGCACAAGACAGGGCGCAGAGGATGCTACTTGTAGCGTTTTCGCTGCGCCGAAATTCCTGATCTGTAGGATCTTATGACAACGCATGCGTCGCAAAACACTGCGTTGTGTACATGCGTTGTTGGTTGCGTCGCGTCGCTGACGCTGCGCCCAACAACGCAAATGTGAACTAGCCTTACTTACTTTTTCTTCTTGATATTAAAATTTACAGCTGGAGGTACGCAGAAAATGCTCATGTTAATATCAGGATCATACAGCCATTCTGATGTGAATTTAACAGATGAGTGAATCTTTTAAAATTAGAATTGACCTGCTTCAAGAAATTTTTCTCAAATACGGTAATTTGATTTACGGCGTATCATTTTGCTGCAAATCACAAATATTCTAATTGTCCTAAAAAGACATGAATAGCACTCTGAGGTCTCCAAGGACTGTATCCAACCCCTTTCATCTTTAACACAAACCCAGCCCTAGAAATGTAAAATGTCTAGTGTGTCTTTCTCTCCCTATCTTTGCACCTGAGCTGTGACGTCCTGTCACTGTCCAGATTCACCACAATATGGCTGCTGAATTCTCTTTTATACAAGCACAAACTATTACAATCCTTCCTGATTGGCTGTATTTTTCTATGGCTGATGCAATTGTGGATCCCCAGGGTCCTGGTCATCACAGTGGCATTGCTTTCCCATTGGGGAGAGGGATGTCACGCTTGGGAGCGATGAAGGATATCTTTCACCAGGTAAATCTCACGTACAACACGTTCACACTCCAGGCCAGAAGGGGGATCTCTGAACCCGGATTCAGGGTGAACTCCCTTATAAATTCTGGCTGGAGAGGAAGTTGGAGAGCAGTCTGTCATAGGACAGAGAAGCAGACAGTTCGTCCCAGACAGCAGAGAGTGCAGACTGTCAGGGGACCTGAAGAGAGGAGACGGCAGTGAGTGCCAGGAAGTCTGAAGGAGCGTGTAGTCCGAGGAACTACAGCTCCTGGAGCATGGAAACAGAAAACACGAACAGCTTATAGAAAGAGAGCAGGAGGGAAAAAACACAGGAGAGAAACGCCAGTGGAGCAGAGCTGAGAAGAGGCTACCTCCCTGGCTAGTGCAGATTCCGGTAGCCGGAAAACCATGGCCGTGCAGAACTCTATAGTGGCATAGCAGAAACCGACAGGAATGCTGGATTGTACATCACCTGTCTGCATTTATACCCATGAAATACAGTGATAATTATAGGGCCTGGGTCATCCTAGAGACCCTGTAAAAAGGCCCAGTTCACCTGTCATACGGGTTGTGTCCTAACCTTATGTGAAGCCTTAGGCAGTAAGGAACCACATCACCACCGCACTTGGAGGAAGGCTTTGATCTCCACCTGGTAAAGGGGACTCTGGATTTGCTCCCAAGCAGGCCGGACCCTGCCTGTCCTGTGACCTGGTGCGCTGGACTGCGGTTGCCTGAGCTACAGTAAACCAGGTAAAGACTGCAAACTTGTGTCCTCGTTATTCGCCATACCATCCATCACACCATCGGTGCCCTACACCTGGGAAGCCCTGGGGACCCCGCTGCACCTGTGGAAAGCTTTACCATCTTGCTGCAACAACATCACCCCAGAGGACCCCTATAAGCAGCTTCAGTCCCTATTGACCGAGAACCACAGGTGGCGTCACGAACAATAGACTTTATCCACAAATCCCGTTAAAAGACCTTTCCCCTTTAATTGGACGCCCAGGGCCACAGACCGGGTCGCCGCCACCGTGACATCCCCTTTAAGACAGGACCCGGTACCAAGTGCCCCACAGCCCTGGCGGGCGACTCACAATGTTCTGCAATGTTTATTTTTTGGCAATTTGTTTGAATTCATCAAGTTCAGCAAATTTCCAAAATTTGCCACAAATTCGATTAACATTGAATTCATTTTCTCATCTCATTGGGGCTTACATTTTTTTTTTAAATAACGTAAATGGTTTATATTGTGGAATTTCATAATAGGTCTTTCCGGTTTCCAGCTTATTTCCCCCACAATTCGACCAAACTTTAACCCCTTAAAGCGATAGTTCCCCCTCCATTAATATAACATTTATACCCCAGAATTGAAATCACTTTTGTGAGCATTTATGAATCTTATTAAAGTGACATAACACTAAACCTATAGTCAGGGCCATATTTGCCACTAGGCACGTGAGGGCACATGCCTAGGGTGGCAGGATGTGGGGGGCGGCACCTGAGCAAGTTTTTTTTTAATTAGGTCTGGGCAACCGCCCGTACACCCACCATCCCCCATCACTCCCCCTACCTCCCCCCTCCTGGAAGACGACATACTCACCCTCCTCCAGCGATGCTTGCAACTCCGTTGGTCTCAGCGCCGTCAGCTCGTCCTGTGCTCACAGCGATCACGTGGTACCGCTCATTAAGGTCATAAATATGGACGCATATTCATAACCTTAATGAGCGGTACCATGTGACCGCTCACTCAGGAAGAAGCTGCAGCGTCGGGAGTTGGGAAAGAGATGCAGGGAGTCCATTCAGCGCGGTGTGAGGAGGGTGAGTATGACGGCGGACGGGGAAGAAGGAGGGCAAAGGAGGAGAAGGAGGACGGGGAGAAGAAGAAAGACGGAGGAGGAGAAGGAGAACGGGGGAGAAGAAGGAGGACAAAAAGGAGAAGTAGGACGGGGAAAAGGAGGATGGGGAGGAGAAAGAGGATGGGGGGAGAAGGAGGATGGGGAGGAGAAGGAGGATGGGGGAGCCATGCATACAGGATTTAAGGGGGGAGCTAGGCCATGCATACAAGATGGGAGGGGGGCCGTGCTATGCATACAAGATGGGAGGGGGGAGCCAAGCCATGCATACAAGATGGGACAGGGGGAGCCATGCATACAAGATGGGACAGGAGAGCCATGCATACAAGATGGGCCAGGGGGAGCCATGCATACATTAATTTTTTTTTTCTTTTACACTTGTAAATATATATTTTTTTTTACTTTGTCCCAGGGTGGGATATGGTTGTATAGTGTCAGATCGCTGATCTGACACTTTGCACAGCACTGTGTCAGCTCAGCGATCTGACAGGCAGTGCCCCAGGCTTGCCGACGCCTGCTCTCAGCAGGCGCATGCAAGCCACCTCCCGCCAAGACCCGGAAGGAGCCCCGCGGCCATTTTGGATCCGGGGCCTGCAGGGAGGAGGACGTAGGAGACCCTCTGAACAACGTGATCACATCGCGTTGTTCCGAGGGTCTCAGGGAACCACGCAGAGAGACCCCTCCCTGCGCGATGCTTCCCTATGCCGCCGGAACGCTGCGATCATGTTTGATCGCAGTGTTCTGGGGGTTAATGTGCCGGGAGCGGTCCTTGACCGCTCCTGGCACATAGTGCCGGATGTCAGCTGTAATAATCAGCTGACACTCGGCGGCGATCACCTATGACATACTATTTCATCCATGGGAAGTAGGGCCCGGGTCACATGGACGGAATAGTACGTCTAATGGCAGAAAGGGGTTAAAAACTTGTCCTCTAGCAGATCAGAACTTGTTCACATTCCCTCTATTTCCTGCAGTATGACAGTTCAAATTAGGGGTAAACAAGGTCCCTCATAGCCAATCCAGGAAGTAACTGTACATTTTGGACAACTGCCTGCCATAAAAGGGGTTATCCACTGCTTTTACTTAAAAATGTGCCCATAATGGATCAAACAAAATGTAAACTTACCTATCAGAGCATCACCGCTCTACCATACTGCCACTGTTGTCCGCCACCAGTCTCCTGGCTGCCTTTTCAAGGGGAAGGCAGGAGAGTCAAGTGACTGCTGCAGCCAATCGGTGATCATTGATAGGCTGCAAGATCATGTTCTGCCTAAGTTGGAAGAAACAATCTGCTACTACTTTCTTCTTGCTTTGTAACCGCTGCAGCCAATCAGAGGGCACTGACTGCAGCAGTAACCTACCGCTCCCTGCTGGAAAAGGAATCCAGGAAACTGCCAAAAGACCCTGGCTGCGGTGTAGAGGATCGGAAGGGGGTCTGGTTGCTGAGAGTTTTTTTATTTTATTTTGACCTCCATGGGCCCATTATTAAACTAAATAAAATTAGTAAAAAGCTCTATAGGGTCTCATCTGTGATCAGAAATGAATAACAAAATAGAAACGAGAGTAGCAATAGTTTGTGCCGTGAATATACTGCATGAGATCAGACGGGCGAACCTGATGGACGTCGGTACATTTTCAACCTGTTATATAAAAAGAAAAGATGACTGATGGAGAAATCAGATGGAAAATAATATATGAATTTGGCTATAAAGTGAAATATTAAAATCTGAGAGTCCTCAGTAGTTGATACCATCTTTTCAGTTAGCTATTAAATGTTAAAAAAAATGCGAGCTTTCGAGACTACTCAGGTCTTTTCTTCAGGCACTTGCATCTATGCCTGATAAAAGGACCTGAGTAGTCTCGAAAGCTTGCAATTTGTTACCATCTTTTCAGTTATCCATTAAAAGGTATCAACCACTGAGGACTCTCAAATTTAATTTTTTTTCTATCTATTGGCTAACACGGTACAAACATATATATTCCGCTATAAAGTGAGCGAGTATATACAGTACATACAGTATACATAGAGTTTGTGGGAGTGTAAGGGCAGCTTCAAACTACTTGGGTCCAACTTTGGAACACAAAAGAAGCCCAAGGTTCAATTGTCCAGATACAAGTAAAGAAGCCTTATGAAAAAGTCAGAAGCTACCCTCCCTGCGGCAGTGACCTCAAACCCGACCTTGAAACCTCTCTGGGGACTACAGACTTCATTCTGTGTGAGCCTCTGCAGGAAGATCTAACCATGCCCATTGATGTGCACAATCCTCCCAAAAGGGTGAAGAGATGAAACCCATAAAACTAGATTACTTTACAACCATAAACTGGATTGAGTAGTGGTTCCAGAGGTGAAAGGTGAACGTTTCATCCGCTTAGTCTGTGGATTCCAGGGGGTTGTAGATTAAACTTCATTGTTAACCTTCATGTAGGACAGAAGATGACAAACTTTTTTAGATTATGTGTGAGATGTCAACTTTTTCATAGAGGTTTTTCCAAGATAAGATTATGCTTCATGCAGAATTAAAGGTGTGATCCCACAATTATCATTTATCATATTATCCACAGGACAATGTTCTGACCGCAGACACCCCTAACAATTCCAAGAACAGAGGTCCTGTGTCCGTGTGACCACAGCTCACGACCTCTTATAAAGTGCTGTGCAAATCACTCATCTCTAAAAAAAATAAACATGTACAGTACGGACCAAAAGTTTGGACACACCTTCTCATTTAAAGATTTTTCTGTATTTTCATGACTATGAAAATTGTACATTCACACTGAAGGCATCAAAACTATGAATTAACACATGTGGAATTTTATACTTAACAAAAAAGTGTGAAACAACTGAAATTATGTCTTATATTCTAGGTTCTTCAAAGTAGCCACCTTTTGCTTTGATGACTGCTTTGCACACTCTTGGCATTCTCTTGATGAGCTTCAAGAGGTAGTCACCGGGAATGGTTTTCACTTCACAGGTGTGCCCTGTCAAGTTTAATAAGTGGGATTTCATGCCTTATAAATGGGGTTGGGACCATCAGTTGTGTTGTGCAGAAGTCTGGTGGATACACAGCTGATAGTCCTACTGAATACACTGTTAGCAGCTTTTTTTCTTGCCATAATACAAATTCTAAGTAAAGAAAACGAGTGGCCATCATTACTTTAAGAAATGAAGGTCAGTCAGTCTGAAAAATTGGGAAAACTTTGAAAGTGTCCCCAAGTGCAGTGGCAAATACCATCAAGCGCTACAAAGAAACTGGCTCACATGAGGACCGCCCCAGGAAAGGAAGACCAAGAGTCACCTCTGCCTCTGAGGATAAGTTTATCCGAGTCACCAGCCTCAGAAATCGCAGGATAACAGCAGCTCAGATTAGAGACCAGGTCAATGCCACACAGAGTTCTAGCAGCAGACACATCTCTACAACAACTGTTAAGAGGAGACTTTGTGCAGCAGGCCTTCATGGTAAAATAGCTGCTAGGAAACCACTGCTAAGGACAGGCAAAAAGCAGAAGAGACTTGTTTGAGCTGAAGAACACAAGGAATGAACATTAGACCAGTGGAAATCTGTGCTTTGGTCTGATGAGTCCAAATTTGAGATCTTTGGCTCCAACTACCGTGTCTTTGTGCGACGCAGAAAAGGTGAATGGATGGACTCTTCATGCCTGGTTCCCACCGTGAAGCATGGAGGAGGAGGTGTGATGGTGTGGGGGGGCTTTGCTGGTGACACTGTTGGGGATTTATTCAAAATTAAAGGCATACTGAACCAGCATGGCTACCACAGCATCTTGCAGCGGCATGCTATTCCATCCGGTTCATGTTTAGTTGGATCATCATTTATGTTTCAACAAGACAATGACCCCAAACACACCTCCAGGCTGTGTAAGGGCTATTTGACCAAGAAGGAGAGTGATGGGGGGCTACGCCAGATGACCTGGCCTCCACAGTCACCAGACCTGAACCCAATCGAGATGGTTTGGGGTGAGCTGGACCGCAGAGTGAAGGCAAAAGGGCTAACAAGTGCTAAGCATCTCTGGGAACTCCTTCAAGATTGTTGGAAGACCATTCCCGGTGACTACCTCTTGAAGCTCATCAAGAGAATGCCAAGAGTGTGCAAAGCAGTCATCAAAGCAAAAGGTGGCTACTTTGAAGAACCTAGAATATGACATATTTTCAGTTGTTTCACACTTTTTTGTTACGTATATAATTCCACAAGTGTTAATTCATAGTTTTGATGCCTTCAGTGTGAATGTACAATTTTCATAGTCATAAAAATTCAGAAAAATCTTTAAATGAGGTGTGTCTAAACTTTTGGTCTGTACTGTATATATTTGGTATTGCCATAATCATACTGACTTATAGAAAAATGGTAAGTTAAGGTAAGAATCTTATATGTTTTTTATATGTTTTAAAAAAATAGAATTATTTACCCCCCCACCAAAAAAAAAGTTAATAAAATGTTTGATACCTAAAAGAAGAAGTCCTCATATAGTTAGATGAATATTATTATTATTATGTCTTTCTGAAAACAATAAAAGAAAGAAAAAGACAAATAAAAGTAGTCTGAATTTATGGCCCAAAATAGCTGGGTACGCGAGGGGTTTAAAGGGAACCTGTTACTTGATTCTTGCTCTCCAAAGAACGGGCTGGATATATCAGTCTGGTTGGAGCCAAGTAGATTTTTCTCTGAAACTCTGATGTTTCAGACAAAATATCCTTTTATGTGTCTTCTCCCCGCCTCTGCTCCACGTGACTGACAGATCTCTCCACTGTGCGCACATACCTAGTCAATTGGAGTGGTGCCGGGAGATGCCCGCCGGGGTTGGCACTGGACTAGTCTTGTCTCCGCCATTGGTCCCCGGTAGGGGCGTTACTATAATAAGTGCAGGAGTTGCACTCGTATCTGGGCTCTGGAGCCCTCGGGGGTTGGCACTGGACTAGTCTTGTCTCCGCCATTGGTCCCCGGTAGGGGCGTTACTATAATAAGTGCAGGAGTTGCACTCGTATCTGGGCTCTGGAGCCCTCGGGGGTTGGCACTGGACTAGTCTTGTCTCCGCCATTGGTCCCCGGTAGGGGCGTTACTATAATAAGTGCAGGAGTTGCACTCGTATCTGGGCTCTGGAGCCCTCGGGGGTTGGCACTGGACTAGTCTTGTCTCCGCCATTGGTCCCCGGTAGGGGCGTTACTATAATAAGTGCAGGAGTTGCACTCGTATCTGGGCTCTGGAGCCCTCGGGGGTTGGCACTGGACTAGTCTTGTCTCCGCCATTGGTCCCCGGTAGGGGCGTTACTATAATAAGTGCAGGAGTTGCACTCGTATCTGGGCTCTGGAGCCCTCGGGGGTTGGCACTGGACTAGTCTTGTCTCCGCCATTGGTCCCCGGTAGGGGCGTTACTATAATAAGTGCAGGAGTTGCACTCGTATCTGGGCTCTGGAGCCTACGAGGGCCCAACTGATATCTTTGCCATATTAAAAGACCACTATTATTAAAGACCCATGATAGTTAGGGCCCCTGGTGAAGATTTTGCATTGGGGACCACAAGCTTTAAGTCTATGTTTATTCCACTGGTCTCCAGCTGGCTCTTCAAGTTATCCCTTCTCGGGTATGCTGGAGTGTTTCTGAGAAAAATGTGCTTGGCTGCAGTCTTTCAGCCCGGCCCTGATTCCTGGTGCACGCAGTTTAAGCTGCTTGAATCAGATGACGCTACGCTCCCACGATGAGTTTTTGGTGAGTTTTTACGCTGCAAATTAAAAAAAACTCATGTAACCTATTCTACTTAATGGGTGTAGAAATGGCGCGGAAAATCTGCAACATCAGAAACTACCTAAGCTACTGCAATGCCCTGCACATGAGGAAAAATACATAGTGAATCAGAAGAACTATGCTACATTTATAACTGGAGGTGTTTGCTAATATTATTATTATTGCACCTACTTTACTAGATCTTGAGATAGGATCTTAGAAATGGGAATACCCCTTTTACTGTGGGCCTTTAAAGACCCGATCCCAATACGTAGTAGGTGTAATAATATTAGCAAATACTTCAAATTATAAATGTAGTAGAGTTCTTCTGATTCGCTTACTCTATGTGCAGGGCATTGCAGTAGCTAAAGTAGCCATGGTCATGGCCACTCACTAAGTGATAGTTAATTAGTTGTTAGTGGTCGTAAGTTACATAACAATGGATATCTAAGCTACTTCAATACCCTCTACATGAGGTAAGCGACATTGCGAATCAGAAGAACTATACTACATTTATAATTGGAATTATTTGCTAATATTATTATTATTACACCTACTACATATTGGGATAGGATCTTGGAGATGGGAATACCCCGTTAAGAGGTTGCCAACCTCCGCAGACAGATAGGGACTCCTTAGGGCCCATTAGGGTGAAAGGAATCCCCCTCCTCCTATTACTTTAAGTATACAAAGTTATGTGATGTTTTTTGGATATTTGTGAGTATTATCGTCACCCTGAGTCTGACATTTTAGGATTATATTAATAAAAGTTATATTTTAGAGGGTTATTTTCTTTTTGTGGTGCCTAAAATCATTTTTTCAACCATTTAGTGATAAATACACTCAGATGTAACGCTGAGATAATGCAGAGTATTGGGGGGAAATAGCCTCATCATGTAGCATCTCATTAGCTCAACGACTCGTTAGGAAGCCAAAACCTTCATTCACGTGACAGCACCGCAGTAATTATTTCACCTCTCGCTCTTCCTCCTGACCCTGTCTGGTCTCATTTTCTTCACTCCTCTTCCATCACAAGAAGCCCATCATTAAATTAGCGGTGCCGGGTTTCATTAGAACCACATCTGTCCAGTATGGAGAACATCGGATTTTCCCTATTTGTTTCCTTTTTTTGTCTTGTAGGTTCTTAAAAAAAGTGATTTCTAGGAAAATACATTTATAGCCTTCCCTTCCAATACAGAAGGACATGTTTGTATCTATGGCTGTGCCTGGTTCTGTTGCTGTGTGCCCGCGTTGGGTTTTCGGTGAGTTTCTCTTGCCGGTACGTAGAGTTTTTTAGTGCAGATCTTTCTCATTGACTTACATTAGGTGCGGATAATTCACAGGTTTCAATAAAGTTTTGTCAAAGCCAAATACCAGGAAGTATCAAAAACAAGACAGCTTTATTTAGCTTTTACCATTTCTGCCCCTATTTTTCATTGTGTTTTCAATGTGTTTTTTACATGAAGTTTTATTGCACTTTTGACACAGAGATTTTTGTATTTTTTTGTGTCATGTTTTAAATAAAGCAGTTTTTTTAAATACTTTTTTATACTTCTTGGTATTTGGCTTTGACAAAACTTTATTGATACAGTCATGTGCTGATTATATGCGTTTTTATGCATTTCCTCCACGGAAACGCACTAAAAACGCATAAAACAAGTCTAGGAGAGAAATCTGCACCAAAAAAACTCAGTTTACCCACAAAAGAAATTGACATGTTGCGGATTTGAAACAAGCACTGCAGGTCAGTTATCGTTGAGTAAAAAAAGAAGCACTCACCAAAAACTCATCGTGGGCGCACAGTTAAGGGTTTTTCTGTGCATAAGTTGCCAAATCGTGACACTGAGTAATGCGCATGCTATCATGATTCCCCTGTTTTTCCATCTTGAGTGGGTGGTCACATGCTGACTCGCTTCTCATCCACTTGTCTCAAAGTCCTGGATGTAACTGGCCTGGTGTTATCTGATCTTCCCAGCTCCAAGATCCAGTCCCAATATACAGTAGGTGTAACAATAATAAGATTAGCAAATGGCTCCAATTAGAAATGTTGTATAGTTCTTCTGATTCACTATGTTGCTTACCCCGTATTCAAGCATTGCAGTAGATAATATATCCATGGCTATGACCACTAACAACTAACTGTCACTTTGAGAGTGGCCGTAATCATGGATATCTTAGCTACTGCAATGCCCTGTACATTGAGTAAGTGACATAACGAATCAGAAGATCTATACTACATTTCTAACTGGAGGTATTTGCTATTATTATTATTAGTAGTAGTAGTAGTAGTATTACTACACCTACTACATTTTGGGAAAGGATCTTTTAAGGCCCACAGACATTGGATAAAAGTTGGCTGAATTTGCTAATTGAAGCGAATCCTCTGATGTTTCTAGGGGCCTCCTAACTTCCCCTCCAACACATGATGTCATGACAACAAGAATTGGTCCAGCGGATTGCACAACAAGCACCAACAACGGGATGGGAAAAGGGAGAAGAAGACCCTAATAGAAGGGAATGAGGGATGGGGCACCTCCTAACTCAGCCTGTGCCTATCCCTAAGCTCCCTTAACGCCCTATGCGGGTCCTTCCCCCCGCTGCCGTCACGTACCTGGTCCCTATCTGTCACATCACTAAACCCTGGCTAATGCACTGGCCGGCAAGGATGCTAGCCTCACCACTGTAGATAGTACAAACACAGGGAATAGTGACAAGCGTGAGACAGACAAGGTAAATAATCAAGCAACTTAGCCCCAGTCTGCACTGCCAAGCTCCACACCACAGAGGACATGGAAGCAGGACCCCGAACTCCACAGAAGTAGCAGATTCAGCACTGACACCAGAGAGCTGCAACTCCAAGGCTGGCATACATTGAAAACTCTGTTACCAACAGCCAGCTGATGCGTCATGTGACTATTTAAAGGATGGTGGGAGTGGTCACCACCCACATCAGCTGACCTAGCAACTCAGCAGCTTGCAGCAAGGAAAGCTGACAGTAACCCTTGCTGGCAGGAAAGCAAAAAACAATGTTTAAATTAAAGCAGAACCAGAGCTGTCGCAAATTCAAAAAAGGATCGTGACATCATGGGAGAGAAGGATCTGGCTCACCAGGCTCCAGGGTATAATAATGTAGTCTGTGCTGGCTCCCAACCATGAGCAGCACATATCTTGGAGCAAGTAGGCTTCCTGGAGGTCCTCAGAACAGCTATGTAGTTCCAAGGGAGTACCCCCGCCTCTTATGTAATGCAATGGTGACCTCATGTATGTGATGATGTCATCGCGTACTTTCTGGCATGTATGCACGCCACGTGTCAGGAGGATGCCAGATGTGGAGCTGCAGGGGATCGTAGCAGAGGTAAGTATGAAAACTTTTTTTTTTTAATAAAATGAATTAAAAGGATGTGGGACAGCAAATAATGATGAATTGAGGGTGGTGGACAGTAAATGATGAATTGAGGGTGGGGACAGGGACAGCAAATGATTATGGATTTAATGTGGGGGATGGGGACAGCAAATAATGATAGATTGAGGGTGGAAGATGGCAAATAATGATAAATTGGGGGTAGAGGACAGGAAAGCAAAGAATGAATTGAGGGTGGAGGATGGGGACATCAAATATCGATGGATTGAGGATGGGGGATGGGGAACAGCAAATAATGATGGATTGGTGGTGGGAGATGGGGACAGCAAATAATGATAGATTGAGGATGGGGGACAGAAAATAATGAAGGATTGAAGTTGGAATGTGGACAGCAAATGACAACTTGCGGGTGTTGGGGTTTGGCTCGTTTCCTAGGAGACCGACCACTGCTGCCGTCTAGCGTGTAAGCACTGTACTGAAGCTGCAGGTAATTAGGAGATAACAGTGCTCCAGCGACCCTGACTAGCTGTAAAAAGTGCTTCCAAGCTCAACAGAAGAGAGCTTGTAAGCACTGCATATTTTCTGCTGTCTAGCAGCAATGGTTGTTCTTCAAGGCAAAGAGCTGTAAACAAAAGAAAAGTGTTAATATCTCAAGACTGGCTGAGAATGTTAATAAGCGGTAAATGGCAAAATTGCTTGTATTTACAAGCACTATCCGATAATACCTATTTATGAAAATGAGAATAACCTGTTCAGTATCCATGACATCCTAAAGCAAAGTTGGAAATGTGGCCCCATTCTACCCACCTTAGCCCACATTAGGATGCTCTCCACAACACTTCCAATATCGGCTGCCATTGCCTTTGTTTTTGGTTGGTAGACTGTTGCAAGAATTTCCTTTACAGGAATTGCACAGTTTACAAGCAAGGGGGTGATGTTTTTCCCCATAGCCAAGACAATGAACTGACCTCTTGGCTAAAAATTACTGCAATTAAAAATAACAGCTCTTTTTTTAGATACCTTTGCAAACAATCATCTTTTTAGTTTATTTTTTTTTTGCTCTAAGGCATCCAGAATTTAAAAAATGAAACCATTTTGCAAATTGAGTTCACAATTTTTTTTGCACCTGCAGTCCTAATATAGACCCGTTTTGAACTTGCAGTCTTAATGCACTTGCAGTTCTAATGCAGACTGGTTTTGCACTTATGGTCCTAATGCAGACCCATTTTGCACCTACGGTCCTATTGGCAACCTGTTTTTCACTTACAGTCCTAATGCAGACTTGTTTTGCACCTACAATCTTAATGCACACCCGTTTTGCACTTACAGTTCTAATGCAGACCCATTTTGCATATGCAGTTCTAATGCAGACCTGTTTTGCACTTACAGTCCTAATGCACTTGCAGTACTAATGTAGACCCTTTTGCACTTGCAGTCCTAATGCACTTGCAGTACTAATGCAGACCCGTTTTGCACTTACATTCCTAATGTAGACCTGTTTTGCACTTTCAGTCTTAATGCAGACCCAGTTTGCACTTGCAGTCTGTGCAGACCAGTTTTGCACTCAGTCTTAATGCAGACCCGTTTTGCACTTAATCTTAATGTAGACCCCTTTTGCACTTGCAGTCCTAATGCAGACCTGTTTCGCACTTGCAGTCCTAATGCAGACTGGTTTTGCACTTACAGTCTTAATGCAAACCAGTTTTGCACTTACGGTCTTATTGGAGACCTGTTTCTCATGTACAGTCTTAACGCAGACCCATTTTGCACTTACCGTGTTAAATGCAGACTTGTTTTGCACTTACAATCTTAATGCAGACCCGTTTTGCGCTTACAGTCCTAATGTAGACCTGTTTTGCACTTTTAGTCTTAATGCAGACCCATTTTGCACTTGCAGTCTTTGTGCAGACCTGTTTTGCACTCAGTCTTAATGCTAACCCGTTTTGCACTTACAGTCGTAATGTAGACCCATTTTGCACTTGCAGTACTAATGCAGACCCATTTTGCACTTGCAGTCTTTGTGCAGACCCGTTTTGCACTTGCAGTCCTAATGCAGACCCGTTTTGCACTCAGTCTTAATGCTAACCCGTTTTGCACTTGCAGTACTAATGCAGACCCCTTTTGCACTTGCAGCCTTAATGCAGACCCCTTTTGCGCTTGCAGTCTTTGTGCAGACCCGTTTTGCACTCAGTCTTAATGCAGACCCGTTTTGCACTTGCAGTCCTAATGCAGACCTGTTTTGCGCTTCCAGTCTTTGTGCAGACCTATGTGTGTCCTATTATCTAATTCTGGCCATCTAATCTGGTCGCTATTCCACCTTTTCCCAATTTGCAGCTTGTAATCGAGGTTTACCCACAGAGCAGGACGAGTTGTGGAGAGGAATCACCACTGGTTTACTTGCAAAGTAGAAGAAACATTTGTAAGACTGGCTATAAAAATGTTCATTCTTCAAGCCCCCTTATAAACCCCGGTGTCTGGCCAATGACTGTGGGGAACTCTGAGCGCTGGGTATCCAACACTAATGAATTGCGCTGATGTAGCAGGGGTTAATGCTGTAAAGAAACTGCCTAGTCGAAAAGAATGCCAGCCATTAGCTGTGATCCCAATGCCTGCAGTATTGTACCAGCAGAATAAATTCTTTCCCCGCTGCCCCGCTGATTCCCCGAGTTCAGTTAAATGTCAACTCAGCTTTGACAAACTGCAAATTACCAGAGGGCATGTAGTTCTTTCAATCCCACTGAACCCTATCAACAGGGATTTAATACCATATCACTCACACTAGTTTGGGTCTAGGTGTAGCCCCCATCGGGAATAACCAACTCCCACTATGCGGAGGTGAAGAAACAAGTTTATTGGACAGATTGAAGGAGGGGGGACTGACACTAAAAGGCACCAAAGTCCAAAATTACAAATGCTTTTCCTTTCTCCAAGGAAACCTGGACCTAATTACTGTGTGACATGCACAATTCACAGGCAAATATATCATGGAAACAGATGATACATGTAGCTGCCGATGCAAGGAGTACAAATAGCAGTGTATGAAAGGCAAATGGGGGGCTATTTACTAAGCAAATAACTTTCTTAATCCCACTGTCTTAAAGCGTCACTTGTGAATTAGACTGACATAAAGGGCTTTAGGCAGTGGGTGCATAGGGTGCCAAATGTACAACTGCCCCAATATGCAGCCTAAGGATATCTCGGAAGCTTACATCTGAAAATGCTGTGAATTAACCTATTGCAGAGGACACCAAATGAGATAGTTCTCGTTAAAAGTTTGGTTGAAGAGCGTGGGAGAGGGTGAGACAACAGGATTATTACTATTATTTATTATTATAGCGCCATTTATTCCATGGCACTTTACATGTCAGGAGGGGTATACATAGTAACATAGTAACATAGTTAGTAAGGCCGAAAAAAGACATTTGTCCATCCAGTTCAGCCTATATTCCATCATAATAAATCCCCAGATCTACGTCCTTCTACAGAACCTAATAATTGTATGATACAATATTGTTCTGCTCCAGGAAGACATCCAGGCCTCTCTTGAACCCCTCGACTGATTTCGCCATCACCACCTCCTCAGGCAAGCAATTCCAGATTCTCACTGCCCTAACAGTAAAGAATCCTCTTCTATGTTGGTGGAAAAACCTTCTCTCCTCCAGACGCAAAGAATGCCCCCTTGTGCCCGTCACCTTCCTTGGTATATACAGATCCTCAGCGAGATATTTGTATTGTCCCCTTATATACTTATACATGGTTATTAGATCGCCCCTCAGTCGTCTTTTTTCTAGACTAAATAATCCTAATTTCGCTAATCTATCTGGATATTGTAGTTCTCCCATCCCCTTTATTAATTTTGTTGCCCTCCTTTGTACTCTCTCTAGTTCCATTATATCCTTCCTGAGCACCGGTGCCCAAAACTGGACACAGTACTCCATGTGCGGTCTAACTAGGGATTTGTACAGAGGCAGTATAATGCTCTCATCATGTGTATCCAGACCTCTTTTAATGCACCCCATAATACAAACAAGTACAATAATCTTAAACAATAAGTCATTACTGATACAGGAGGAGAGAGGACCCTGCCCGCGAGGGCTCACAATCTACAAGGGATGGGTGAGGATACAGTAGGTGAGGGTAGAGCTGGTCTTGCAGCAGTTTGGTGGTTACTGCAGGTTGTAGGCTTGTTGGAAGAGGTAGGTCTTCAGCTTCCTTTTGAAGGCTCCTATGTTAGTCGAGAGTCTGATATGTTGGGGTAGAGAGTCCCAGAGTAGGGGGGATGCCCGGGAAAAATAATGTATGCAATTGTGGGAAGAGGGGAGTAGAGAAGGAGATCTGGTGAGGGTCAGAGATCACAGATGTATGGAGGACACAGATTGTGGATGGCTTTGTATGCCATGGTTAGGGTTTTGAACTGGAGTCGTTGGGTAATGAGGAGCCAGTGAAGGGATTGACAGAGGGGAGAGGCCGGGGAATAGCGGGGACAGGTGAATTAGTCGGGCAGCAGAGTTTAGAATAGTTTGGAGGGGTGCAAGAATGTTAGAGGGGAGGCCACAGAGCAGGAAGTTGTAGTAGTCAATGCAGGAGATGATGAGGGCATGGATTAGGGTTTTTGCAGATTCTTGATTGAGGAATGTACGGATCCGTAAAATATTATTGAGTTAAAGTCAGCAGGAAGTGGAAAGGGCTTGGATATGTGGTTTGAATGAGAGATCAGTGTTGAGGATTACCCCGAAGCAGCGATCTTGTGACACTGGGGAGAGTGAGTAGCCATTTACTTTAATGGATAGGTCCATTGTGGGGGTCGAGTGAGATGGGGAAAGATGATGAATTTTGTTTTGTCCATAATAAGGTTTAGAAATCTAGTGGAGAAGAAGGATGAAATAGCAGACAGACATTGTGGGATTCTGGTTAGTAGGGAGGTGATATTTGGTTCAGATCTGTGTAGAAATTATACTGAAAGCCGTGAGATTCTATGAGCTGGATTATCTTCTAGTGGGTTCTTTGGAGCTTTCGACTTTGCGTTGGTTGATAGCGTGCTGGTGGCTGTTTTCTTCATTCCTGTACAGTCAGATGTCATACAAGTGCAGTCCAATGGTTTCTACACACTCATTGACTTGCATGGTCGAGTGCAACCCAAATATCAGATTCAACTCAGGCATGCTGTGATTTTTTTGCTTGGACCGGCTCAGTTCGAGGAAAAATTCAGACTTCTACATGGCTTCATAGACATTGGTCCAAGTGCGATCTGATGTTATGCCAGGTCGCACTCAGACCCAAAATACGGTCATGTGCACGAGCCCTTATCGGAATCAGTGGCTGTCACGGTAGTCCGACTTACGGCAATCCTATCCCGTGGATAGCGGATAACTTTTAAACATGAGAACACGACTTTAAGCAAATTGATAAAATTACAGTAAATTAAAATTGACTTAAACTTAAAAAAAAGGAAACCGTAGTAAATCTGCTGCTCTGCCTTCCCCGATGCAGATCACATCAGGCCTATTTGCCAGGCTGTTAAGTTCCTATTAGACTTTGCGTTCTTGTAAATGGTAATGGTCCTAATTGAAAAGAGTTTAATTTTTATTTTCTCAAATTAAAGGAAAATGTAATTGGTTTAAAAACATCAGCAGGGAATTCATGATGAGCTCCCACGGTGGAAATGACTAAGTGTATTCCCTGAGATTTTCACTTTCATGGGCCGGGGGCATTGCCTGGAGAGTCTTTTTTTATCACAGTGATAGACCTCGGGCTGGTATTAAATATGTGCACTTTTATTAGTAAGCACTGAGTAGTTCTCAGCAGGACGTGGCCCCTGCTCCAGAGGAGAAATGCTCCACGCTCAAAGGTGCAAGACAAAAGCCCAGCGCTCGGCGCTGCCACTCTCGGCCCCGAGGCACCTGCACACCAGGTAACTGCTCCTACAATGCCCTTTCATCTTACCTAACAAAAATGAAATTACTGCCTTTTAAAGCGATTGATTTTCTGAAAATGGTAATGTCCCGGCGTTTGCACATTATACGCTTCATTTGAAGACTCACAAGCACTTTATCATCAGTTTTCTACTACTGCTCGATAATTGATTTCTCTACTGACTAATTACCATGCACTGGAAAAGTAAAGCTTAGATGTAATAGATGTAACTTCTTTTTAGTTCTTTTTAGTTCACTTATTTGAGCTTTACAAATGCATGAAAAATTTTCAATGTTTCTGCAGGCATTTTTTTATTGAATTTATTTAAAATGATAGGGGAGACTTTATCAAGGAATTTCATACCCCGAGTCTTAAAGGGAATCCGTCACCAAGTTTGACCAATATGAGATACGGCCACTACATTTCAGCCCTGATATACAGCTTTCTATACTGCTGTATATCTGCCTCCGATCCGACCTACAAGACAAGAAAAACAGCTTTCATAATACTCACCTGCGGGGTGGTCTGGACCGAGGGGTGTCACTGGTCTTGATCTGGCGCCTCCCTTCTTCTTGCGATGTCGTCCTCCTTCTTGCTTTGTGTAGATGATGCGTCCTTACGTCATTCACAGTCTCCTCGGCACAGCGCTTCGGCGCAGCCATACTTCTCTGCCCTGACTAGGGCAGAGTAAAGTATTGCACTGCGCAGGCACCTGGGCTTTTTGACCTTTAGTGGCGCATGCGCACTGCAGTACTTTGTTCTTCCCCTGTCAGGGTAGAAAAGTACGCCTGCCCGTCTAAATTTGAATTTTCACGGACTGTCAAGATGGAGAATGCATTTTTTAAACAAAAAAAGTCCCTGAAAATGCATGTTTCCCTGAAATATGCTGTGTGAAGTTGTGTTACAATCCATCTGCAAAAGAAAACAATGCAACATATAGAAGCCAAAAATACATTTGTGGTACAAGTAACTAAAGTATGCTCCTGGGATACGGCCATATTATGGGTCTGTTGTGTATGGAACAATTATAGGGTTTCAGTTAAGGTGCCCAGGCCTCTATTTTACCACCATTTGCCCCAAACTCATACATATTACTGTAGCTCCTGACCTCAGGCTTTGTGCCCGGAGCCCTTTCAGAAAATCTGAGCTCAGTCAGTTTGTGCATTCTTCTGTTTGATGACACATGGTCCACTAGATGCCCATTTATTCACCTATTATCATTCTTGTCAGCAAAACATGTGGGAAGCTCTGAGAAAAATGGAAGACTCCTGAAATAATTGACATATTTCCCTAGTGGTGCACAATTCTCCAGGAAAACAGCGCTACCTGAGTCATTTCTGAGATGCTTCAATATCAGACTGAGCGACATGTCCACATCCCTTTCCCTTCAAGAGTTGAAAATGGGCAATTAATACTTTATACAACTTGGTGGTATACTAAATGTGGCATATTCCCGATGGTCTCTGCCAAGAATTTCTAAGTGTTGGCAAGTATGTCCAATAAGTAAGAGTCCCGACACTTAAAGGGGTCATGAGCCCTGGTGTCATGTCCACATCTCTTTCCCTTCTAGCGTGAAAAATGTGCCTTTAATTCTTTATTAAATTTGGTGATATATTTCACGATTGTCTCTGCCAAGAATTTCTAAGAGTTGGCTAGTATGCCCAATAGGTTTGAGTCCCGAAACTTAAAGGAGTCATGAGCCCTGGCATCATTTTCCACAACCCTTTCCCTTCGGGAATGAAAAATGGGCAATTAATGCTTTATAAAGCTTGGTGGTATACTCCATGTGCCACATTCCCGGTGGTCTCTGCCAAGAATTTCTAAGAGTTGGCTAGTATGCTCAATAGGTTTGAGTCCCGAAACTTAAAGGCGTCACGAGCTCCGGTGTCATGTCCACATCCCTTTCCGTTATGAAAAATGGGCATTTAATTTATTATTAAATTTTGTGGTATACTTCATGTGCCACATTCACAATTGTCTCTGCCAACAATTTCTAAGAGTTGGCTAGTATGCCCAATAGGTAAGAGTCCCGACATATAAAGGGACTATCCATTTCCACATCAGAAGTGAACGTCACTGATGATGTTTCTACGTGACACCTGCTGGGACGTGTGTATGAATAGATGGTATTGTGCACATGTCCTATTCTAACGAACAAGACACATGCACACTGGCGGACACAGAGAGAAAATGGCCCCTCTGCAAGCACAATATATGGGCCTTTTAGTGTCCAATAGTTCATCATAAGGCACAATTCCACCTGCTTTGGAGGTGGTAGTGGTCCCCTTATCTTGTGGGCCCCAGCTTACACCAATGATATGCCCGCCCCTGCACTTACACATACTTGTTGACCGTGAACGCATTTCGAAATGTCATCAGAACCTCTTACTTCTGATTAGCAAGTGAGTGTCGCCGGATAACCCCTTTAACACAACCTACAGATATGGGGTATACTAAGATATTATGTTTAGAGATACCGGAGAATGAGATACAAAAGTCTTGAAACTTGACTGCGTAACTAGGATTTATCACTTGGAAGAGAATTTTCGCCTCCGTATGGAATTTGCAGACCTTATCTCGTGCTACAAACCCCACGTTTCTGTCGGGTTACAGGCCTATCCAGTAGTTATCTGGTTAAGAAGGATCCAGCACAACATAATTAGCTGTAAAAGTAATTGTTGAATCCGTGGAAACCTGAGGGAACAGCAAAAAATTCTGTTAAAAAAAAAAGAACTGTTCAGTGCGCTATCAACTTCAATTACTGTGCGAGTCTGGAGGAGGTATGCCGACTAATTAGATGCCTCTCATTTTGGCAGGAGCGCAGGAGAGCCAGTGTCTGTCTGCAGCACAGCAGTACCACCATAAAACAGAACTTATGTCGACCCTGCCAATCTCAGCTTTATTGTAAAGCACAGTGGTCACCACAGGCTCCGTCAGAATCTGACATAAACAGAAAACACTGCCCCCCGGCCGGACCGTCATCGTGAAATCTCCACGACCCTCTCATTTCACTCGTAGAATAAACTGATCCATACATCAGATCTTGTCCAGAAATCATGCATCTGAATAACTTTTTACTTTTTTCTCTTGTGGTCTTCATTGACTTTTTTGTGCTCAATTTAAAAAAAACTGTACGTGTGGTTGGATTTTGTGCAAAATAAAAATGCATTTTTGTTTTTAACCTGTTTTGTACCTTTTTAGTGAATAAAGTCATATGTTTCGACTTTGTAAAATTCATAGAAAACTGTATGACGTACATAAAATTACTCCAGGGTGAAACTTAGAGGGGTTGTCCACTACTAGGACAACCCCTTCTTAAACTAAACGTTCTGCCCCAATAAAATAATAAAGTCTATACTCACCTCCCGGGCCATTCCAGCTCTCCCTGGGGCTGTGATGTAGTGTTGTGAACGTGACGCCAGCACCCAGTCAGCGGTGGCGTCACTGTCTCCGCCTTTGGACAAACTGAACATGAAGAGGAAGTCGTGGCTGCAGATGATCTTCCTCTTCACGTTTGGTGAATGGGCTCACAATTTTTGGCCAATTCTTGTGCTAAGCATCTCATGTGTTTTTTCATAGATTTCACAAGCCATTATGCTATTCACATTTCATGTATCGCACATTTCCTTGCTTTAGTACAGTAAAATTGAGTGCAGCCATTGATCTATTTGCTGCAACACGTTGCTGTCATTTTTTAATCTGTCATTAATTTATTTTTTACCATTTGCTGACCTATCATCCTTTAGACCTTATCCTCAGCGACCCACAAAGGTTCTATAGCATTGCACTCATTGGGTGCCATCTCTTCTGCATCTCCTCAGTAGCATACCTAGATATTGTGATAACTGCATACAGGCACGTGGCGGCCATATACACTTCAGAGTCACACTATGAGTTGACGTGATGAAATTCATGCAACTTCAATCCGCTTATTTCCATTTTTTTACTTACCGTAGATTTTTGGAGTGCTTTGGATCCAGCCATCATTTACCTGATGGATTTACTGTGTTCGTTGACCTTTTCATGTCATTTTGTTCTCAACGAAGTACACAATTTATATAAGCAAAGTTTATCAACTTGAATCTTGCTATCATTGAAATCTGATGTGTCAGTTGAGTGTTCCCCTAATATCTTTCAGTAGGTGGTGGATCCTATCACAGATATTGCATTGAAACCCTAAAAAAGCCATGACAAATTTCTAATAGATTGCCACCAGTTCTTTAAATATGCCCCTAGATAAGATAACACTTTCGTTTGCCTTCTCCTAGATGCTAGATTCATGTTTCCTTGTATCTGAAGGTCCTCTCCATCTTGTAGGATCATATCATATGAAGCATAGATCATTATGTAAAGTGTGGAATCCTAGTACAACTCTACATAACCCTGTAAACTTTCCACCTCTCTCGTTTACCACCAACATGCAAGACTATATATTACAATTATAAAGAACGTTTACCAGTGCCAAGAAGTTCAACATTCTCTTGCCACAGAAAGGTCATCTTCTGTCCTTCATCTTGGCATGCACCTATGAATTATATTGTTGCATGATGACATTGGGTGGTTTGTTAGTCGGGATGGGCAATATCTTACAAACCATCCCTGAATGACATGCATCATGGACATGCTGTGAGGCCTGACACTGGTGCCTAGCGAATCTCACCCATTGAGGCATCATAAATTAGATATATTATGTTGTACTGCGGGAAATCCCAAATACACAAGCCAATCTAATAGATTTAGGTCCATAAGAATAATGTTCACCATCAGGGTCAGCTGGGCAGTACCAATAAATCAGTCTCTGAGCAAACATAACAGTGTTGACCGTGGAGGTCATAAATCTGAGTAGGTAACATAAAAAAGCACAATCATATACAATAATACCATGTGTCTCGGAGGAACCGATCAAGGAGAAAGTGTTGGTCTGGATGTGGTGGGTCTATGGATACCCAGTGAATTACTGATCAATGATGCCATACTCCATGCTGTAGATTCATTTCAAGAATCGTGAGCACAACATACAGATATATAGGATTATTCCTTAACGTTCATTATGTTCATATGGATTCTCTATAGTAACCCTTAAAGGGATATGCCACATTCATATTTTAGTCTAATGACAGGTTCTGTTAAAAATACCGAAATCAGCCTTATTTTCCACCTGCTGCTCCAGTGTTATCCCTCTGCTGCTCCCGGTATTTGTTAACATGGCTGTATCAACGAAATTACGACTACAGCATATGACCACTGCAGTCAATCACTGAGCTCAGTAGTCTCGTGAAGTCGACTTTGGCATCACCGCCAAGGTTGCCGACTGTCCAGAAATTTCTGGACAGTCCGTAAAATTAGAGCACATTTTTTCCCCAGTCCGTAATAAACAAAATGATGCATCTGTGAGTTTTTTCAAGCTGGAGAGAGTGGAGCAGATTTTTATGACTGTATTTTTCATCATTTTTCCATTCACAGTGAATGCAGCAGATGTCTTCATAAAGGATTTATGGCCTGTAGACATGGGTCACTTACAATCTTATTGATCTAGTATGGCTATCTAATGTGTCCCTGAAAAAAAAGTTGGCTGTCCGTGATTTTTTGAGAAAGAAAAAAAAAATAAAGTTGACAAACCTGATGACCTCTGCGCCCAGTGATTGGCTGCAGTGGTCCAATGTTGTAGTCATGACACCACCACTGCAGCCATGTCAATAAGGACCAGGAACAGCGTCAGAGAACCAGTGCTCAAACGTTGTAAAGTACCCTTAAGAAGCAACTAGGAACATGGATTATTTATGTTTAAAGAAGGTTTCTCACAATGACAATTCGCGCCCCTTTGCCCTATTGCAGCCGATGGATATCATGGAGGGGTTCGAGATGAGGTCAAAAGGAGAACCTCTGTAAAAGAAAAGCCCCTGCTCATTGGGTCCTACAGTGACCACAGTATGACTTTCTCCATCCATTCGAGCTTTTCGACGGGGAAAGGAAAAATGGTTGTCTTGGTGAGACAGCCCTTTAAGGATTTAGTAAGTCCGCTAAAGATGATATAATCATAAAATGCCGAGAGCACCAGTGCGCTTCCAAACTATGAAGCATCTTCTTGGAAGAGGAGGTATTGATCAAACGCTGTAGTGCTCCACTCTGTACACTGTTTTCACCTAGTCGTCACCAGATCCGATCTTGGCCAGTTAGTGGGGTGGTGCTGATTGCCAGACCCTCTCAAATCCTATATTGAAGACCTATCCCAACCCAATACATTCTTATGAGACACATATCTAACACTCAATAGAGTAACAGGAATTTTTTTTTCAAAGCGAGTCATTTCAAGCCACGTCTTTCTGGGTAGCTCAAGACCAGGGAAGAGATAGTTAAGGTATTAGTTTTTCTGTAATGGATCCATCACATAATGGATTCCAATGGTGCCCAATGGACCTCATTGACTCATCCAATGTCTACTGAGTTTCCATCATGGTCTACATCATTTTACTGGAAAAAATTGTGATGGAGACTCCAACACAGATGTGAACACAGCCTTACGCTATCTGTGCCAAATGCAGTACATCATGCAGTATTGAATGAAAAATTCTTTGCGCCCTTAATTTTTCAATAGTATCTGAAATCTGCCTTGAGTTCATGTTTTTGTACAAGCAACGGGTCCATTATAGAAAATTATTCTGTACATCATTGAAACAAAAGACTTTTTCAGTCCGTCCTCGGAGCAGACTTTCTATTTGAAAGATGATTGATCGTCATCAATTAGTTCAGCGTCATAACTTGCCACTTCTCTTTTGTGCCATTTTAAATGGAGACTTGTAGTCAGTCGTCAGCTCGTCCTGGTCATTTATGGGTAACCTGGAGGCAACTAAACAACCCAGAGAATTGGAGGAGGGAACACTTTCTCAAATTCTCTTAATGGAGCAATAACCATAAAAAACGTTTCTAGTCTGTGTCCTTCCTTACACTAAGTGGAAGGAGAGTGTTTCTACATGTTGTGATGTGTACTATTGTACTTTTAAATCAATTTTTGCCATGTTTTTAATGTACCTGGACTATTTAGAGAGAAAACAGGTCAAGGCCAGGGTAATAAAAGTTATTGCTGGCAACGTATAACCTATATCTAGGAAAATAGATTAGTACTTTTGAAAATTTCACAATATCTGAAGCAATTTTGCACAACCAAAAACACTATTGCATCCAAAGGAGCTAAGTAAAGAAAAACGAGTGGCCATCATTACATTAAGAAATGAAGGTCAGCCAGTCTGAAAAATTGGGAAAACTTTGAAAGTGTCCCCATGTGCAGTGGCAAAAAGCATCAAGCGCTACAAAGAAACTGGCTCACATGAGGACCGCCCCAGGAAAGGAAGACCGAGAGTCACCTCTGCTTCTGAGGATAAGTTTATCCGAGTCACCAGCCTCAGAAATCGCAGGTTAACAGCAGCTCAGATTAGAGACCAGGTCAATGCCACACAGAGTTCTAGCAGCAAACACATCTCTACAACAACTGTTAAGAGGAGACTTTGTGCAGCAGGCCTTCATGGTAAACTAGCTGCTAGGAAACCACTGCTAAGGACAGGCAACAAGCAGAAGAGACTTGTTTGGGATAAAGAACACAATGAATGGACATTAGACCAGTGGAAATCTGGGCTTTGGTCTGATGAGTCCAAATTTGAGATCTTTGGTTCCAACCACCGTGTCTTTGTGCGATGCAGAAAAGGTGAACAGATGGACTCTACATGCCTGGTTCCCACCGTGAAGCATGGAGGAGGAGGTGTGATGGTGTGGGGGTTCTTTGCTGGTGACACTGTTGGCTATTTATTCAAAATTGAAGGCATACTGAACCAGCATGGCTACCACAGCATCTTGCAGTGGCATGCTATTCCATCCGGTTTGCGTTTAGTTGGACCATCATTTATTTTTCAACAGGACAATGACCCCAAACACACCTCCAGGCTGTGTAAGGGCTATTTGACCAAGAAGGAGAGTGATGGGGGGCTACGCCAGATGACCTGGCCTCCACAGTCACTAGACCTGAACCCAATCGAGATGGTTTGGGGTGAGCTGGACCGCAGAGTGAAGACAAAAGGGCCAACAAGTGCTAAGCATCTCTGGGAACTCTTTCAAGATTGTTGGAAGACCATTTCCAGGTGACTACCTCTTGAAGCTCATCAAGAGAATGCCAAGAGTGTGCAAAGCAGTCATCAAAGCAAAAGGTAGCCACTTTGAAGAACCTAGAATATAAGACATAATTTCAGTGGTTTCACACTTTTTGTTAAGTATATAATTCCACATGTGTTAATTCATAGTTTTGATGCCTTCAGTGTGAATGTACAATTTTCATAGTCATGAAAATACAGAAATTTTTTTAAATGAGAACGTGTGTCCAAACTTTTGGTCTGTACTGTATATGAACTCCAAGTCAGAGACTTTGCCCTAGGATGGGTCATGGAAGGTTGACCCTAACATGTGAACTGGGGTCATCTAGGTCACGTAGGTCAAAGGCAGCAACATAAAATTCTCTCATCTAAGTCAGTAACCAGTGATCCCTTTGGGCAATATTAGGCTACTCTGATTTACTAAACTGGTCCCTACACGTCTGTCTACAATTGGACCTGGACTGCACATTTCACATAAAAACATCCACCTGAAACCAAATCTCCATCACTCAGAATCATCTTCTCTTCTAAAATAATCTGATATTCATTCAAGGAGCTATAAGATGTCTTAACAGTCATCTACATGTTACAATGATTGTGAGAGGGCTCTTACCATGGTTCCTTTCCCCCTGACTTCCATTATTACCGGCAGCACATTCCCTGATTATTCGATGGCATGTGCTGCCAACCAATGCCAAGTTTGCAACTCCACAAAGGATGGGATCAACAATGAACAAGAATCTTCTCATTTGATGTGTGGACAGATTTACAATGGGCAATGGTCGGGAATGATGGCTTAACATTCAATCAGTAAAAGCCCCTTAGGGGTCTCACTAACCATAGCACAGAACTGGGCGTCATAGTCACATCGAGGTTTTCTCTTACCCAGGGCAAAGATTTAGTATCACTCACCTAACTTGGGTTCAGGCAATGAATGTTAAGGCTGGTACCATCTCTATTCCTACGTATCCAGTGCCGTGACAATCCGATGGTATCCCATGATGTCATCAGCTCTAGTCATATAAAGCCATAAAGGCACAGATGATTGGCCTCGGGGAGACTAAAACATCCAACACCGCGGAGACACCATCACATGTTTCTCAACGCAGTGATTCCAGAACACTGCCCCCATCCCTTATGGGAAATATGCAGTTGCAAGTAAAGAAGCTGCGGAGACACCATCACGTGTTTCTCGACGCAAGCAGTGAATAGCCAGGCCTTTCCCCGGGAAGGAACAACCACGGGAAGGGCAGTATCCTATGAAGGAAAGCCACCTATGCCAAGCATGGTATCCATCCACAGACAGCTGTTTCGGGGTTTTTGCCCCTCATCAGTGTGGAGTAGGAATCTGGCTATTAGGAGCAGTGCCTAGTAAAAAGGCTATAAAGGCACAGATGATTGGCCTCGGGGAGACTAAAACATCCAACACCGCGGAGACACCATCACGTGTTTCTCAACGCAGTGATTCCAGAACACTGCCCCCATCCCTTATGGGAAATATGCAGATGCAAGTAAAGAAGCTGCGGAGACACCATCACGTGTTTCTCAACGCAAGCAGTGAATAGCCAGGCCTTTCCCTGGGAAGGAACAACCACGGGAAGGGCAGCATCCTATGAAGGAAAGCCACCTATGCCAAGCATGGTATCCATCCACAGACTGCTGTTTCGGGGTTTTTGCCCCTCATCAGTGTGGAGTAGGAATCTGGCTATTAGGAGCAGTGCCTAGTAAAAAGGCTATAAAGGCACAGATGATTGGCCTCGGGGAGACTAAAACATTGGTTTTAGTGCCAACCTCCACTGCTAGGAAGGGATAGCAGCTAAGCGTAGGGTCATTGTATTAGGCTAGGTGCATTACTAGATTCTTTGAGTATTCTTTTTGTGTTTCACTGGGTATTGGTATTTTTAAGGTAATCTAATTAAAATTATATTTTTTAAGGGGATAATATGTTACACAGTTTATAATTTCCCTATTACAGATCTGATTTTCTTTGACGTTGAATAATAATGTCCCCAATCCTAGCCCCTTTCTGTAATAATGTTTCTCATCCTGAGCCCCTGGTATAATGTCCTCCATCTTGAGCCATTTCCAGTAATGATATTCCCTGTTCCATAACAACACATTTAAAAAAAAAAACAACAATTTTTTCTTATTTTCCCCAAATCTCACGATGCGCGGGGCAGCTGACTTTGACTTGACTGGCACGGTGCTTGATGTCTCTGCCATGTGCCTCCTGTGGTGGGCACGCCGACGTCAGCTGCTGGCCTCTGATTGGCCAATGACGTGTATTGGAGTGCAGGGAGCCAGCGGGTCTCTGTGCCGCAATACATTTCGGCTGAATGTGGGTCCTCAGATGCACATCCAGGTGAATTAGGCGCTGGTGTCGGCTGGCTCCCATGCCACACGGGCTTGGTCGTGATCGCACCCTCCGCTAACGTAATCGTTATGCACCTGATCACATGAGAGAATAATGTTTACTCAGCTTGTATAGCAGCACATACTTAGTACTGTAGAGCACTATACATATAGGATAAGTTTGTCAAACCTGCTGATTTATGCAAGACCAGATAGATGACTATTTGTATGGCGGCGTCCCGATCCTACTCCAATATCCGAAAGGATATGGCATTTGTAATCTCTATTCCTGTTTTTTATTTTCAGGGGAGATAAGCCTCTGCCATATGTGTCTGACAGCGGCTTTTTCCTTCCTCCCCAATGAGTACATATGAACGCTCGGCCAAGTCAAGTGCTCATGTGTATGGAGGAGTTGGGAGACATAGCCGCCTGCCGGATGCCCATCTTTACATGTTAAGGCATGCTCTGGCAGCGATGCCACTGCTTAGTTTTCTTGCACTTTTACAAATGTTTTAATATGCAAATCAGCATGTTTTTTTTTATTACCAAGGACTATTGCCAATAAGACCCAATCACAACTAGTCTCCTGAATGAGAGCCACTACCTGCCTAAAATAACTGTTTTCACAACTTTTCGTTACTTCCTACTTATGGAAAATAGAAGAATGTCGTATATTATTTTAGATATCTCTATATCTACCATTGCTGTGTTTGCACTGTTAAATGTAAGTTGATTTATGAATGTAGCGCCCCCAAGAGTGAAAGAACGCAGCCCCAGGTCAGTGCTCTGTCACACGCTCGGCCACAGACCCCAGCTGCCTCCTGGCTCCTGTCATCCTGGGATTAACTCAGGAGTCCGCTGGATGGATGCATGACCTCACATTACCAGAATGGTCCCCCGCTGTGTCTATATTGTTTTCTCCAAGCACCTGGAGACCTGCTGGTAAAAACTTATTGGATGAGTAAGAAGTTTGATTAAACCAGGCAGGAGGGTGCTGATGACATGAGGGCAAGCAGAAGGCAGGGGAAATTTCACTTTTTTTAATTGAATGAAATCCCTTACCTAGCTTATTTGGTGCCATCAGTCAATCACTTGGGGGTGCCGGCATTGTCTGCCAAGGAGAAATGATTATCCGGCGGGAGGACTGAGGAGGGGAATCAACCAATCCAAAATACACACACATGTGTATATATAGGCAGTAGTTATAGAAATATATATGTATGTGTATTTATAGTTTGCAAACAAGCTGTGTTTGAGATGAGGGGCATATATACCATTGGTGCATGAACCTCTGCAGCCGCACAGGGTCCCAAGAGGTAAAGGAGCCCTCGTCCACCTCCAAAGCAGATGAAATTTTGCATTATGATGAACTTTTAGAATGAAAAGAGACCTTTTATTGCTCTTCTGTCTGTGTCCACTCCTTTTGTGACTACTCACATGACCGGCACTGAGACCTTCAGTTGGCCACCCGGCTGCCGTGACAAAACCAACAGCACACTGCTGTTACATTATGGGGCGGCTGACAAGGGCGACTGTTGTGACCTGGTGGTCAGGACAATAATGGACCTGGTGGTTAAGAGCACACGGAATGACCTGATAGTTACTGATAATATAGGACGAGCTCTGGGACGTGGGAACTCTGCTGACCGCAATCCCTAATCCTATCACACACACTAGAAATAGCCGTGGATTGCTCCTAACGCTCCCTATGCAACTCGGCACAGCCTAAGGAACTAGCTAGCCCTGAAGATAGAAAAATAAAGCCTACCTTGCCTCAGAGAAATTCCCCAAAGGAAAAGGCAGCCCCCCACATATAATGACTGTGAGTAAAGATGAAAATACAAACACAGAAATGAAATAGATTTAGCAAAGTGAGGCCCAACTTACTGAACAGACTGAGGATAGGAAAGGTAGCTTTGTGGTCAGCACAAAAACCTACAAAAAGACCACGCAGAGGGCGCAAAAAGACCCTCCGCACCGACTCACGGTGCGGAGGCGCTCCCTCTGCGTCCCAGAGCTTCCAGCAAGCAAGACAACAAACAAAATAGCAAGCTGGACAGAAAAATAGCAAACCAGAGAAAAACAAGCAGGCACTTAGCTTCTGCTGGGAAGACAGGTCACAAGAACGATCCAGGAGTGAACAAGACCAATACTGGAACATTGACAGGTGGCATGGAGCAAAGATCTAAGTGGAGTTAAATAGAGCAGCCAGCTAACGAATTAACCTCGTCACCTGTGGAAGGAAACTCAGAAACACCCACAGCCACCAGAGGAATTCCATGGATAGAACCAGCCGAAGTACCATTCATGACCACAGGAGGGAGCCCGACAACAGAATTCACAACAGGCCACCTCCTTATGGCAAACTGTATGGATGCTGCGAAATACAGATGGCAGAATCTAAGGGGGTTAAACCAAAGGTTAAGCTAGGCACATATTCCTTGCCAACCACTACACCGATGCCTCTTACGTTTTCCAGTCGTTGCACTGGTTACCCATCCAATACAGAGTTCGATATAAACTTATCACTCTCACCCACAAAGAGCTCCACGGTTCAGCACCACCCTACATCTCCTCCATCGTCTCCATCTACCACGCTATCTGTTGTGAATTCTGTGGCTGAATTCACTCCTGTGGTCACAAGTGGTACTGCAGCTTCTGAGCTTCCTCCCTCAGGTGTTCTGGTGAGCTCGTTAACTGCTTCATTACTTAACTCCGCCTGATGCTGCTATCCTTGCTCCTTGCAATGTTTCAGTGTTGGATCTGAGCTTCTCCTGATTGTTCCTGTGACCTGCTGCTCTGTATAGCTAAGTGCTTTTTGCTTTTTTGTTGCTTTTTTTCTGTCCAGCTTGTCTTTTGTTTTGCTGGAAGCTCTGAGACGCAAAGGGTGTACCGCCGTGCCGTTAGTTCGGCACGGTGGGTTTTTTTTGCCCCCTTTGCGTGGTTTTGCTTTAGGGTTTTTTGTAGACTGCAAAGTTCGCTTTACTGTCCTCGCTCTGTCCTAGAATATCGGGCCCCACTTTGCTGAATCTATTTCATCCCTACGTTTTGTCTTTTCACCTTACTCACAGTCATTATATGTGGGGGGCTGCCTTTTCCTTTGGGGAATTTCTCTGGGGCAAGTCAGGCCTATTTTTCTATCTTCAGGCTAGCTAGTTTCTTAGGCTGTGCCGAGTTGCCTAGGTAGTTGTTAGGCGCAATCCACAGCCGCTTTTAGTTGTGTTTAGGATAGGATCAGGTGCGCAGTCTACAGAGTTTCCACGTCTCAGAGCTCGTTCTGGTATTTTTGGGTATTTGTCAGATCACTGTGTGCGCTCTGATCGCTAAGCACACTGTGTTTCTGGATTGCCTTCATAACACCTGTCATTAGCAAACATAACAGCTATCCATGCCCTTCATTCTGCTAATGATGTAAGATTAAAATCCTCAATAATCCGAATCTCCCACTCCCGTCTCCAAGATTTCTCGCGAGCTGCGCCAATTCTTTGGAATGCACTACTCAGGACAATTGCTCATGCAAAATTTTCTTCAAAATAATGATCCCTGTATCATCTGTTCACACATCCTCCTTACAATTAATAGCCCTCTGTGTCTGTACTGTACACTTACTGGCTGGTGACCAGTTCATGCAGCGTTATGTGGATACTGTATTTAGTATATTATGGATATATTGTACAACATAAGCACATGTTACCATTTACCTTTCGTGTCTCTTCTATTTCCTTATAGATTGTAGCTTGCGAGCAGGTCCCTCATTCCTTTTGATACCTGAGTTGTGCTTTTTCTGTAATGTCTTTATTGTCTTTACAAGTCCCCTTTAAAATTGGAAAATGCTGCAGAATATGCTGGTGCTATAAAAATAATAATAATAATAATCAATATATATAATTGTCTAAGGTCCACTTCCGTCTCTTTGTCTATTTGTCTGTCTGTTTCTCTGTCACGGAAATCGCGCGTCGCTGACTGGTCACGCCCAGCCAGCCGCGACCAATCAGTGACAGGCACAGTCCGGCCGCTAATTGACCCCTCCCTACTCCCCTCCAGTCAGTGCCCCCTCCATACTCCCCTCCAGTCAGCGCCCACATAGCGTTTTAGCTGTCCGGTAAACGGACTGCGTTACACCGCGGCATAATGCGGTGTAACGCAGTCCGTTAACGCTTCCATTACCCCTGTAAGTGTGACCAACTTTTTACTATTGATGCTGCCTATGCAGCATCAATAGTAAAAACATATAGTGTTAAAAATAATAAAAAATATATATATTCTCACCTTCCGGCAGCCTTTCCCGCTCCTCGCAACGCTCCGGTCCCAAGAATGCATTGCGGCAATGACTCCAGATGACGTAGCAGTCTCGAGAGACCGATACATCATCACGGGTTATTGCCGCAAGGCATTACTAGGAACGGAGCATCGCTAAAGGCCTGGGCTGGATCCGGGGGCCGCCGGAAGGTGAGTATATAACTATTTTTTATTTTAATTCTTTTTTTTAAGAGGGATATGATGTTCACATTGCTATATACTACGTGGGCTGTGTTATATACTATGTGGCCTGTGTTATATACTGTGTGGGCTGTGTTATAAACTGTGTGGCCTGTGTTATATACTGCATGGACTGTGTTATATACTACATCACTATATGCTATATACTACGTGGGTTGTGCTATATACTACGTGGCTGTGCAATATACTATGTGACTGTGCTATATACTATGTGGCTGTGTTATATACTATGTGGGCTGTGCTATATACTGCGTGAGCGGTGCTATATACTAAATGTGCTGTGCTATTTATGTGGGCTGTGTTATATACTGCGTGGGCTGTATTATATACTGCGTGGGCTGTGCTATATACTACGTGGGCTGTGCTATATGCTACGTGGGCTGTGCTATATGCTACGTGGGCTGTATTATATACTGTGTGGGCTGTGCTATATACTATGTGGCTGTGCAATATACTACGTGGCTGTGCAATATACTACGTGGCTGTGCTATTTACTACGTGGCTGTGCAATATACTACGTGGCTGTGCAATATACTACGTGGCTGTGCAATATACCATGTGGCTGTGCTATATACTACGTGGCTGTGTTATATATTACATGGCTGTGCTATATACTACGTGGGCTGTGTTATATGCTACATGGGTTGTGAGACTCTTTCGCCCGGGGCCCTCAAAAACCTGGATCCAGCCCTGGCTTCACTAATTGGTCGCGCCCGGCCGGCTGCGAACAATCAGCGACAGACGCAGTCCGGCCACGAATTGGTGCGGGATTTGAACCACGCTTCGCTAATTGGTCGCGCCCGGCCGGCCGAATCCTGTGTATTCATTGCATTATTCTGAAATCTTCATAAATAAACTACATACATATTCTAGAATACCAGATGCATTAGAATCGGGCCACCATCTAGTAATAATAATAATAATAATAATAATTATTATTATTATTATTATTATTAAACTGCTGTGATCTCAGCACAATTAAAATGGTATCATATTACTAGATTACTAAATATTTCATACATGTTTACATGTTTCTAAGGGGTAACATTTCTCCTTATGCAGAGTGACATGCCTGGACATGTCAGTGTAAGGAGAATAATAGGCCATGCAATGCTCCTCACTCTCCACTAGGAGAAATGTTACCCCTTTGGTTTTGTTTGTTTTTTGGGGGTCTGTTTTTGGCAATAAACCCCTACAGTTTTGGTTATTAACCAGTTCAGAACCAGGTCATTTTCTCCTTTTGTACAGAGCTGTGCATACAACAAACAGGCAGAGATGGTAATAAACCATCTCTGCATTCTCTATGCGGAGTCTGGCTGTGTCGGTCAATGTTGTGCAAGCAGCTTACTCTAAAACGACATTTTAGAGCGCCAATGTAGAGTAAAGTGTGAAACGTCCTGACGTTTAAAGTCTATGGGCGATCCAGAACTGGCTAAATTGATTATTTTAGCATACACTCTGCTTTCTTGTTTTCCATTTGCTTCCAGTGATCCACATTCAATTTCCATTGCACATCATCTGCACAGATCAGTAATTATATCTATGCTCCCTCCACATTTTCATGCCTCTCTGTGCTTCTATGTATCCTACATTCCTGTGAGTGTGAGTTTGGAGCCCAGGACTCCATCAGAAAAAGGGGCATCTCAGCGTCACACATAAGAACCATTCCGAAGCATAGATTTTTGGGAATTCTCAGCGCCTCAGAGATTTTCCAACTTTCTGGGAGTCCAAACCGTCTCCCATTATTCCAGGAGCCAACTTGACATACCAGGAGAATTAGCAAGTATGCCTTATATGCTCATCACCTCCTCTTCAGTTTGGGTTCAGTAAGTTGTTAGGCTACCGAAGCCACTATATCGTCCATCAAACGATCATATAGTCGCAGAGTCAGCTAGGTACCTTAAAAGTGAATTGTCCCATTTACCTCCTATTTATCCCTTCGGTCTTGGCTCAACCTGGTCATTTTTATATTGAATTGAGACAGCTTTTAATTCTGAAACAAACCTATAATGAAGTGTTTCCCAAACTCCAGTCCGCAGGGCTCCCAACATATCAGGTTTTCAGAATTTCCTCAGAATTGCTCAAGTGAGAGAACCTGTGGTCATTTCTGATGCCTCGATAATAATTCCATCACCTGCGCTATACTATGGAAAGCCTGAAAACATGATCTGTTGGGGCTGTGAGGACTGGAGTTCAGGAAACACTGTTACAGGGTTATGTGCGGCATCCTGAGGGATCTGCTTCATTGACACCTTCTGGAGCAACTTTTTTACTTAAAGAGTAGCTAAACGTTTTTCAGATTTTTCCTATTTAGCAGGCACTTGAATTGCCTGCAGATTGCTGGAGATCCGGGTCCTGAGAGGCTCACCGATCGATCACACAAGAGACCTCTGAGAAGTGTCTAGATAAGCAGACAGGAGAGCACAGTTCCTGTCTGAGTGCACACACAATCCGGATTACTCAGGATCTGGACCCACACATATCTGCAGACAATGCAAGTTCTTGCTAAATATGAAAAATCAGGAAGAAAATGTAGTTACTCTTTAAATGGAACCTGTCACCAGGTTTATCTCATATAAGGTAAGGCCAGGACCTGTAAGCCCTATTCTAGAATGCTGTCTATACTGTATGCCCCAATGAGCTCTCCATGAAACAAAAAATAGCTTTCATTATACTTACCTACAGGAAGGTCCGATCCTATGGGAGTCGCTGTTCTTGACCCGGCGCCTCCTCTCTTCTTGTCATGCCATCCTCCTTCTTCCTTTGTGTAGATGATGCATTCTACGTCATCCACACAGTGACTCCAGCATCGCGTTCCTACACAGGTGTACTTCTCTGCCCTCCCAAATGCAGAGGAAAGTATTGCAGACTGCAAGAAAAATATTTAGAATTGAGAGTCCTCAGTGGTTGATACCTTTTAATAGCTAACTGAAAAGATGGTAACAAATTGCAGCTTTCGAGACTACACAGGTCTCTTCATCAGGCATAGACTAATAGAAATTCTGAAGAATCTCATATTTATGCACAACACTGAACAGAAAAATGCCATAGATAAGACAGGTGACGTGAAGCAGAATTACCATTATGTGAGTGATAAACAGTTATGTCCATAAATATTGGAACAGTTCATAGATTACGAGTGTGAATGTTTTATTGCCCTCTGATTGGGGTCTGGTTCTATGTTATGATGACCCCGCATGGTCTGAGGAGAAAATTCCTTAGTTGATGTAAAAAGACATAAATCCATGCGACACATTCATTCCTGCACTGAGAGAGTCAAAGGTCGTCATCAGCTTATATTCCCAGACTCTTCTATCTCTCTGAGATTTGAAGTTACCTTTTTAATAGAAGTCATTTCATGTCCATAATGCTATGATCGGGGAGACAAAAATGTATTGCCACAGGTAGATCCATTCTTTTTTCTCTTATTGTATGGCGATGAGAGTTCATCCTTGTTCTCAGTTTCTGCCCTGTCTCCCCCACATACAGACCCCCAGTTGGACATTTAGTACAAATAATTAAGTAGCCCACATACACCGACACTCTTTGGCTTTTCCCCGTGCATGCGCGTTACAGTATTTTGCTCTGCTCTCAGTATGGCAGAGAAGTACGCCTGAACAGGAGCGCAAAGCCATGTTAGACTGTGTGGATGACGTAGGACGCACCATCCACACACACAATGCGTCAGTGAGCTCACCTGACGGCAGAGCTTCTAACCTTTTTCTGTCCTCCCTCAAATTCTTCCAAGCTGATCAATGACCACAGAGTTACGCTAATTTATCATTTAGTCATAAATCACCTTAGAAGATTGTTTCAAAGAATTACAGGCCCTGCCGTGAGAATGAGCTCACTGATGGACTCACTGGCTGGTCATCCTGAAGTCTCCTACGTACTGTGAAACACAAAAGGCGTCAGAAGACAAAGGATCTAATATTTTTAATGAAAACGTATTGCAACATTTTTTGTATTTTTTTTATTATTTTTTGCCTGAAACACATGCATTTAAGTAAAAAATACTTTGGAAGATGTAATATCCAGTGAGTAACAAGGTTTTTGGAACATACTCTACAAATTTGATATGCGTCCTACCTGACATAGCCTGCTCATATCCTGAAACCATGAACATTGCTGAGGCAGTTGCTGTATCCTGTAGCTCTAGAGATTTGACACAGGCGTTGCTGACCATGGGGGGCTTCCTGACCACAAAGTCATATGTTCTGGATTTCTTGCTGATGGCAAATACAGTATGTGACTGTACTTTGAATATGGTACAAACCTGATCCATCAGTATCTACAGCACACGGAGTACGGCACTGCCACTTAATTTTTATTTTCATGTTTTTAAAGGAAAAAAAACACAAAAATTGAGCTTGGTTTAAGTTGATGTACATGAAGCACATAAACACATGTTCACATTGGCCATAAAGCATACACAACCTTTTTGCATGTTTTTAAAGGGGAAACAGGAACACATGGGCTACCTGCACAGTGAACAAGTCTGTAGGAACATGTTCACACACCACCAAGAAACCTGAAGACACAAAAGAGAATAGTAAAACCAAAAACACTCAGTTTGAAAAAAAAATCGCAGTAATCCGCAAGTGCTAGTAAAAGATGTAAAAAAACAGGGTATTTGGTTGATACGTTTTTTGCAAAAAATGTATACTAAGCTGCTCTACCAATCTTCACGGTATACCCTTATCAGAGCAGTCCTAACTAATGTATGCAATCCCTATCTGATGTATTTAAAAACCTGATCATCTGTATATTACCTGTGTGAACAGGGTTCAGAGAGGAAAAATCCATGTGTGCATACAGGGTAGAACAGCTTTTGTGCAGTCCCTACTGGCGGTCCTGGATATATGTACCCTATCTGATTATAAGTAAGTAGTATTGGATCATATATTTACTAAGCATTTCCTTTCTCTTTGAAGGAGACCTTGCTGGGCACATGCTATATACCATACTTGATATAAAATGGCACATTGCACTTTCTGACTTATATTTTGCACACCTTATGTGCCTATAGCACCTTATTATTAGCACGCAGCACTTTTCGTAAATATCACAATATATGAATTATATCACGTAATTTGTGAGGCAATATATACTTTTAATAATTTGTGATACAGATATATTTTTTCTCTTTTTTCTTTATTTAATTTTTTACACACTTTTTTACACCTCATTAGTTATTATATATTTTTTTACATTAGTGTTTTTTGTGCTCTCCTCTATATTTTATAGGTTTTTATACATACATATTTTTACAATTTTTATTTTATTTTTCACTTATGATCCATATTATTACTATTATTTTCTCCTATATACGATCCCTATTTTTTATGCTTACTAATTTCTTTTGGGGTATCCAGTATATTTTATGTAATAATATACATTGTTTGACCTGCCTAGTACGAACTATTTGTTATATTTTCTTTGACATGTGCACGTAAAAAAAGCGTATTTTAAAAGTATACATATACATTATTTTAACATATATAATAAATATATATTTTTGGTTACTGTCTGTTGCACATAAATAAAAGTGATTTATTCTATGTACTCCCTGATATCCGTTTTTCTTTTCTGGCTTGATCCATATTCAGTGCATGCTTTTCTCCATTCTTGTAGTGGTTTCACTATTTCCTTTTTGGCACAAGTGGTGGATTGGTTTACTGTTTGGTACTTTATTTGGGAATAGATCATTGAGATTGATTATTTTGTATTGGCAACACCTAATCCTACTCTTGTGTCTGCTCTGAATATTGTTTTTATTATGTATACCCCTCCTCACATGTAAAGAGCCATGGAATAAATGGCGCTATAATAATAATAAATAATAATAATAATTTCTGTGTAAGAATGTCACTTACCTGCAATAGTCCAGCTGCAGAAGGGCGTGTCTTAACTGAACTTATATGAGACCGACCTGCAGCTCCTTTAGTGTTACATAGTGAATCCTGCAAAAATTGTGTGAGGTTCTATGTGTATAAAAAAGTCACTCTCAGCAATAAGCTGAGTCTTGTGCTGGCACATTGGTATTCAATCCTTCGAAGCTGGTACAGCTCCTGGAGTTGCCATTTCTTGTTGCAGATATACATCCACTCTGGTCCCCTTCCCAAGGCAGAGCTGCTGGGGATGGGCATAGTGGTGTCTGAAACCTGCACCCTTGTATGAGAAAAACTGAAGTGTAAATGAGGCCAAAATCAACCAGAAAGAAGGATACTATCAATGGGATGAGGTGCTATAGTGGAAAGTTTTGGGGAAGTTTTGAGTTGTAGGTAGAAATAACTTCAGTCTCTCTTTATATTTCATATTTCTTCTTTTCTGCTACACATAATAACGGTATAATGAAACCTGTGGTCTATCACGTATTCCATAGCATACTAGGCCATATCCACTTTCTAGAATCCCTTGAAGAAGGAGATAGACGTCTGACAGGGGCACAGGCGGTTGGTCTGAATAGACTTGGTGCCAGAACATACTGAGGCCCCCAGGCCACTAAATCCTCACACTGCGAAGTGACAGCAGACAGAGGGATGTCACTGGGAGCTCGGACCCTCATTCATCAGTCTCTCTGCTGGAGAAACGTCAGCAGCATACAATGATTTTCCCCTCTTGCCTTGTTCATAATGATACAAGCAGCAGTTCATCGAAGAATCGTATCGGACTCATTCCTAGCCCCATAATAACACCGTGAAGAATAACCGAAACTGCGAGGGCACCACACAGACAGAAGAATTAACGAACCTAAAAAGTTAGATCACTTTGTGAGTAAATTGCATCACTTTTCTCATACTGATATCCTGATACTTTCTTATACTGAGCTGGCGTTATAGTCCAGAGCTGCATTCACAATTCTGCAGTTCTTCCTTGAATTCAGAATTTTTTTTAACTCTTTACAAATGCGGCCGTCCTTTGGGTATTACTCTCTTAGTGTAAGTAGTGTAGGGGATCGGCTGATCTGTTAGGGGTAATATTTGTGTACAAGCTTGCTGACTGTTTCCAATTCCAACCAACAGAATTATAAATGCAGCTTTGAATTATTATATGAGCAGTCAGGATAATTCCAAGTTTGATTAAAAGGGGAACTGTGGTTTACCACATCTTTGGGGAGCTGTGCTCAAATTCCCTAGCCACACACAGGGTTGATTACTGCCACACCTGTTCTCAATCAAGAAATCACCTAAATAGGACCTGCCTGACAACGTGAAGTAGACCAAAAGATTCTCAAAATCTAATCATAATACTGCAATCCAAAGAAATTCTGGAACAAATGAGAAACAAGTAATTGAGATCTATCAGTCTGGAAAAGGTTATAAAGCCATTTCTCAAGCTCTGGGACCCAAGCAAACCACAGTGAAAGCCATTATCCACAAATGGCGAAAACATGGATTGACAGTGAACCTTTCCAGGAGAGGACGGCCGACCAAAATTACCTCAAAGCGCAACAATCACTTACCCAAGATGAGGTCACAAAACACCCCACAACAACATCCACAGAGCTGCAGTCCTCACTTGCCTCAGTTAAGGTCAGTGTTCACGCCTCCACCATAAAAAAGAGAATGGGCAAAAATGCATCCAAAAATACTTGCTAAATAAAACAACCTAAAAAAGTGATTAGCTTATTACCTCATGTGAGTGCAGCTACATGTGACAAGCTTTGAGGCTGCGTAGTCCGAGGTCAAAAGCCAGGAGCGTATGGTCCAGACAGAGGGGTGAGACAAAGGCATAGTCAGGTAACAGTCTGAGGTCAGAAGTCCAAGAAGGTAGAGGATCATGACAAAAGGGTTAGGCAAATGGATGGTTTATGGCAAATCCAAGGTCGGGCAGCAAAGAACAGAATACAAGACTAGTAGCACAGAGCAAATATACATCTCTTGATCAAAGCTACAATTGGCAGAAATGTAAAGCGGAGAATCAGCTAAATAACCAGGTAATTACTACAAACAGGAGACACATGGAGTAAGGCTCTGCACGCCCTGGCCCTGATTGGACAGCTAAGCTGTCGATCACCATACCGACAGCTCAGCACGCCCCTAGATTGGATTTTATTATTATAAATTAATATTAATTGTAGTTATTTATTTTATAATTCATATCAAATTTAATTACTTTCTTAAATAATTTATTTAGTTTCACACATCAAATGTTTTTTTCATATTCATATCTTATAATTTATTGAGAACAATCTACACTGGTCTGATTTTTTTAAATTCATATGTACTATTGTATTAATTTTCTGCAACCGGTGATTTCTCCCTCTTCTTTTTGCTGATCCTAAACTTTTAATCATGTCTTCGAGCTATGTTATTCTTGTTTTATATTTTGCACTACTAAAATCATAATTATTGATTAACATTTCATATTTATTTGTTTATCTTATAGCAGTATCTGGAATTTTTGTGTCTTCAATCAGTATACTTTGGTATATTTTTCACTTTTGGTATTTTTTGGTACTTTCTCCTTTGGATAGGTTCAATAGTCTGGACTGTAACCTTGACTGATTATTGTGCAGATGTCAAGGCCTCCTATATCAAAGGTTACATATTTTTGTAAAACTTAAGTACATAAGATGTTGTCGATCATTGTAGTGTTACATTCACAGATGATAGATTCTAAGTCTTTCTGATAAGGCCACCATTTACTAAATAAAGTCATTAAGATCCCATCACTCAACATTATGAAAATACATCACTTTTCAAAACAGTTTGGTAAAGTTTTCAGCCGCAATCTTCAGTCTAGTTGCCAAAATAAAAGACATTATTCAAAAAGCATCAAAGAAAATAATCTGTTTAAGTTTTTATCATGTGATATAGAACAGAAACGCGTCTCACAAAGGCTTTAGTCTTAATCCATGTAAAGGTAGCACATAATGGCACAGCTTGCTTAAGAGGCAGGATTCAGACATGGCCGATTCAATTTTACCTTTCTTAATCCTTACAATCCCTTAATTGTACCACTAAGAAGTGGCTAAGTCAAACCTTTTATTACTTGATCTTCACTGACCTAAGTGTTGCACAAGGCCGAGGACTAGGGGAGAGACAAAAGCAGAAGCAATTAATGGTAATCTAGTCATGGTCACTCATACAAAAATGAAGTCTACCCAATGCCCAAACATACCAGGAGCTGACATTTTCTGGAACCAGCATTCATTAGCTGGAAAGTTTTAGTCCCAGGAAACCAATATACTCACTATGCTTAAAGGGGTGTTCCATCACAAACATTTATTGCAGACTGCGTAGGATATGTGGGACCTATCCACCTCACTTTAGAAAATGAAATCAATGAACGGATTGGTTAGATGTGTTGGGCAGCTATGCCCATTTTTCCTGACCTTCCCATAGGTGCCGGAAGTCATATTGATGACTTACCCAGAGTTTAGTGCTCAAGCAGCATGATGGCCCAGTGGTTAGCACTGCTGCTGTCCAATGCTGGTGCCCTGGGTTCAACTCTGACTGAGGACAATGAGGTTCCTCCTCTCAGGTGTATTTTAGAAATTGTAGTCAGTTTCTTCTGACCTTCCCATAAATGCCGAGAGTCCTATTGATGATCTGGCCAGAAATAAACTCTCAGGCAGCACAGTGGCTCAGTAGTTATCTCCACTGCCATCCTATACTTGGGTCCTTAGCTCAACTCTGACTGAGGTCCATGAGATTTCTCCTCTCAGACACATCTTAGAAAATGAAATCAGAGACCTCAAATGAAACCTGCTCTTCCTTTTCATGACCTGTTGATGGGTATTGATAGTCATATTGATGACCTAGCCATCAGGTAATGGTACGCTGTCTCAGTGGTTAGCTCCCTTACCTTTCAATGCTTGAGTCATTAGTTCTACTCTGACTGAGGTTGGAGTAATTCCTCCTCACAGGTCTACTTTAGAAATTGCAAATGGACCAGCTCTAGTTTTTCCTGATCTTCCCATAGGTGCCAGTAGTAATATCAATTACTTTGAAAAAGGTTATCTTCTGAGCAGCATGGTGGCTCAGTGGAAAGCACTGGTGCTTTGCAGCATGGGAATCCAGGGTTCAAATCCCACTATGGATGACATCTGCAAGGAGTTTGCATGTTCTCCCTGTGCTTGACTGGGCCTTCACCCATGCTTCAAAGACATACATGTAGGGGCCAGTGATGGACAAGCTGTGCTAAGTGATTTAGAAGGGTTGGATTTAGGGAAAAAGCCTGAAAAATATTGTATCAGGATTTTCATCCAATTAGGATACTTGCCCAATAAAGTGGACAGGCAGGCAGCCCTCCTAATGATGGTGTTACCTGCGCAAATGGGGAGAGGAAGGCCCTACTGATAGGGAAATGAGGGATCGACACCTCCTGTTCGAACTTGAGACTGACCCTGCACTCCCCTAATGCCCTAAGTGGGTCCTTCCCCCATCAGCGTCAGGAACCTCATCCCTCGCTGTCACCTAGCACTGCCCTGGCTAGTGCACTGGCCTGCAAGGGTGGTAGCCTCATCACTACAGATGGAACAACACAAGGGACAGCTCCATTTAAGTCAAAGTGGAACCAGAGCTGCCACGAATCCAAAAATGGATCGTGTCACCGCCTTATTTACAGCTTGGGATCTTCGCTGAAAAGGAGGATTTGTGGGTTATGATCCGTGCTGCCAGCACATCCAAAAACAGACCAATTGTATAGTTGAACAGTGGTTTATTCTACGTGTTTCGGAGTATACATGACTCCTTCCTCAGGAAATACCAAAAGATGTGCTGGCAGCGCGGATCATACCAAATCCTCCTTTTCAGCGATTTAACTACGGTCGCATGCCTACCGGTGGATCTGCGGCAGCTGGCAATACATGCTTGTGAATATTCTACATCAGGTGAGCATTTAATTTTACAGGTAAATCCTCTATAATTTGTGACATAAGACACTATTTGCGCTTCTTTCCTACAAGTTATTTTACTAGTTCGGGATCTTAGCATCTCGTCTGCTAGCTTGTAAAGTGAAAGTAGAATGTGCTCCAGCTACACACAGGGTGAACAGTGAGCTGAAACATCCTGGTACTCTTTTTTTTTAGACAATGTATTATTGACAATATAACACTATTGTTGGAGACAGAGACTCGTGCACAGGGGAATCTGATGAAGCTGCTTTGAGGCAGCGACACGCGTTGGGCAGAGCTAGGGCATGCTGATTTAGTAAGTATGTTTCCGTATTTGTGCAGTCTTTATTGAGACCTTTATGGGTTTCAGCTCATTATGGTGACTTGTTCACATATGTGATCTTTATCTGGCCTATTTTTGCCTTATTATTTTGTGATATACACACTAAGTATGTTTACATGTGTGTTTGAGACACCGATGTACTGCTTCCATTCTTCTGGTCTATGATTTTATATCTTGACTTGTACATGTATACATTTTCTGTATACGGCAACTGTTTGGCACCCAATTATGTATGATTTGGTTCTCAGGGAGAGTGGTCCTATGGTTCAGGACAGGTATTTGAACATTTTATTTATTTTTTGACATATTATATAGTTTGATAGACATCACTTTGTCCTTGATTGATATTTATTCTTAGTCATACACATCCGATATTACCTCCCCCCCTGGGAATCCTTTCATTGCTTCTTTTATATCAGATTTGTCATGTATTTACAATATTGACTGCTTTTGTAATTCTTGAATATTTCTGTATTTTTGCACATTTCTTACTCACCTGCCTTTCATTATCTTGCATGTCGCTCCATCATGATTTTAATTTTTTTTTTATTGCAATTTTCTGTCTGTTTTGGCATTGCTGTTGTAATAAAGCCTTATTTGATATATTATTGCCTTGTGTGCACTATACCTTGTGGTCTTTTTCTTTACTATCCACCTATGTCTATGTCAAAACCAGCTTGTGAATGTCACGAGCCACAATTAAGCGGAGGCCTAAGCCAAAGGCCACTTCACTAGGTGCCGACATTTATCAAACATCTTTCGGATAAGCCATACATTTCCTGAACTGGAATACCTCCATAACGCAGATAACCATCATTTTTTTAACGGCTTTCGGCTCGGTCTTGAGGCCATGGTGACAAGATGGATGAACGCTCTGTTGGAAGATCGATTTTGTGTAAGCCTAGAGAGGTCCACCAGGGTCTTCTCCACCATTATCTTGATAGTATCAAGCCATAGGGTCTCCGGTCTTCCTCTTCAACTATTTTTCCATGGTACTGATCACATCTTTCTCCAGCACCATACTTAGAAGGTGTTGATTCTTCTTCTGCCTTGTTTCTTAATCGTTCAGGATTTGCATCCATTCATATGTTACCACAGATAACTGTCTTACAGAGCCAATGGAAGTCAACGGCCCCTCATGTAACTCAGAACGGCTGGAATGTCAAAGAGTGGCACATTTGTGAAGGATTTCAACATAGATAAAATTCCTGGCATGCTCATTTGGACAACATACTACAGTTTTCCAAAACATTGTTTATTGGAAAATATCTCAACAGTACAGTGTTTGACAGGGGCTCCGTAAGGGGTCACATGCCAATGGCTCTCTATACTTCCGCACAGCTCCAATTTCATGGTGATGTACACAGAGTTTTTTTCTCTTGATTTTCATATGAAACAAATCTTGGATGCTCATTTTGATAACACATTGATTATTGGGGAGAATATGTCAAAAATCAGAAGCTTTACACCATACAGTAGCACATGGCTACGACAGCTTTAGGAACCACAATGTCCGGTATGGCCTGGATCATCTGGTTCCTTTCACACATCCGATATTTACAAATTGAGTACTGACTGCATTGTCTGGATGGCCATCAGTCTCCCGACCTGAACTCAGGTATATATGAGGTTGGGTCAAGAGCCTTGCATCCGGTCTGGACATGTTTCAATTTCTGGAGCCTCTCAACAGATGTAGGTCCTACAAAAATTCTCATTATTCCGAACAATTTTTTTTGTAACAGGTTCGGCAGCCTCCTGTCATGTACATTAGTCATAAATAGAGAGAAATAGGAAAACCAGGGTGTGTGTGTCACAACCACAAGGGTCAGTCCAGCGGACGGCACATCAAATACCAACAACGGGATGGGAAAAGGGGGAGGAGGTCCCTAATAGTAGGGAACGAGGGATGGAACACCTCCTAACTCAGCCTGTTCCTATCCCTAAGCTCCTCTAATGCCCTGTGAGGGTCCTTCCCCCTGTCGCCATCACGAACCTGGTCCCTAGCTGTCACCTCACTTAAGCCTGGCTAGTTCACTGGCCGGCAAGGACGCTAGCATCACCATCGCAGATGGTACAAGCACAGGGGATAGTGACAAGCGTGAGACACACAAGTAACTTAGCTCCAGGCACCACTGCCAAGCTCCACACCACAGAAGACATGGAAACAGGATCCCAAATCCACAGAAGTAGCAGATTCAGCACTGACACCAGAGAGCTGCAACTCCAAAGCTGGTCTCCATAGCAAACTCTATTAGCAACAGTCAGCGGATGCATTATGTGGCTATTTAAAGTATGGTGCGAGTGGACACCACCTGTTATGAAAGGCAATTCAGAATCACAATGGACATGGAGGTCAGAGCACATACAGTGAACTGACAATAACCCAAAATAATAGAACGAGCTCTGAGACGTGGGAACTCTGCAGACCGCAATCCCTAAGCCTATCAAACCACACTAAAGGTAGCCGTGGAGCGCTCCTGACCAGAAGCTAGGCGCCTCGTCACAGCCTGAGAAACTAGCTAATCCTGAAGATAGAAAAATAAGCCTACCTTGCCTCAGAGAAATTCCCCAAAGGAAAAGGCAGCCCCCCACATATAATGACTGTGAGTAAGATGAAAACACAAACATAGAGATGAAACAGATTTAGCAAAGTGAGGCCCGACTAGCTGAACAGAACGAGGATAGAGAAGATAACTTTGCGGTCAGCACAAAAACCTATAAAAAACCACGCAGAGGGGACAAAAAGACCCTCCGCACCGACTAACGGTACGGAGGTGGTCCCTCTGCGTCTCAGAGCTTCCAGCAGGCGAGAAAAACCAATAAAGCAAGCTGGACAGAAAAATAGCAACAAAATAACATAAGCAAAACTTAGCTTTGCAGAGCAGCAGGCCACAGGAATGATCCAGGGAAAAAACAAGTCCCACACTGAAACATTGACAGGAAGCATAGATCAAAGCATCAGGTGGAGTTAAGTAGAGAAGAAGCTAACGAGCTCACCAGATCACCTGAGGGAGGAAACTCAGAAGCTGCAGTACCACTTTCCTCCACAAACGGAAGATCCCAGAGAGAATCAGCCGAAGTACCACTTGTGACCACAGGAGTGAACTCTGCCACAGAATTCACAACAGTACCCCCCCCTTGAGGAGGGGTCACCGAACCCTCACCAGAGCCCCCAGGCCGACCAGGATGAGCCACATGAAAGGCACGAACAAGATCGGGAGCATGGACATCAGAGGCAAAAACCCAGGAATTATCCTCCTGAGCATAACCCTTCCATTTAACCAGATACTGGAGTTTCCGTCTTGAAACACGAGAATCCAAAATCTTCTCCACAATATACTCCAATTCCCCCTCCACCAAAACCGGGGCAGGAGGCTCAACAGATGGAACCATAGGTGCCACGTATCTCCGCAACAATGACCTATGGAATACGTTATGTATGGAAAAAGAATCTGGAAGGGTCAGACGAAAAGACACAGGATTAAGAACCTCAGAAATCCTATACGGACCAACAAAACGAGGTTTAAACTTAGGAGAGGAAACCTTCATAGGAATATGACGAGAAGATAACCAAACCAGATCCCCAACACGAAGTCGGGGACCCACACGGCGTCTGCGATTAGCGAAAAGTTGAGCCTTCTCCTGGGACAAGGTCAAATTGTCCACTACCTGAGTCCAAATCTGCTGCAACCTGTCCACCACAGTATCCACACCAGGACAGTCCGAAGACTCAACCTGTCCAGAAGAGAAACGAGGATGGAACCCAGAATTGCAGAAAAACGGTGAAACCAAGGTAGCCGAGCTGGCCCGATTATTAAGGGCGAACTCAGCCAAAGGCAAAAAGGACACCCAGTCATCCTGATCAGCAGAAACAAAGCACCTCAGATAATTTTCCAAGGTCTGATTGGTTCGCTCGGTCTGGCCATTAGTCTGAGGATGGAAAGCCGAGGAAAAAGACAAGTCAATGCCCATCCTACCACAAAAGGCTCGCCAAAACCTCGAAACAAACTGGGAACCTCTGTCAGAAACAATATTCTCTGGAATGCCATGCAAACGAACCACATGTTGGAAGAACAAAGGCACCAAATCAGAGGAGGAAGGCAATTTAGACAAGGGTACCAGATGGACCATCTTAGAAAAGCGATCACAGACCACCCAAATGACTGACATCTTTTGAGAAACGGGAAGGTCAGAAATAAAATCCATAGAGATATGTGTCCAAGGCCTCTTCGGGACCGGCAAGGGCAAAAGCAACCCACTGGCACGAGAACAGCAGGGCTTAGCCCGAGCACAAATCCCACAGGACTGCACAAAAGCACGCACATCCCGCGACAGAGAGGGCCACCAAAAGGATCTAGCCACTAACTCTCTGGTACCAAAGATTCCAGGATGACCAGCCAACACCGAACAATGAAGTTCAGAGATAACTCTATTCGTCCACCTATCAGGGACAAACAGTTTCTCCGCTGGGCAACGATCAGGTTTATTAGCCTGAAATTTTTGCAGCACCCGCCGCAAATCAGGGGAGATGGCAGACACAATTACTCCTTCCTTGAGGATACCCGCCGGCTCAGATAAACCCGGAGAGTCGGGTACAAAACTCCTAGACAGAGCATCCGCCTTCACATTTTTAGAGCCCAGAAGGTACGAAATCACAAAGTCAAAATGGGCAAAAAACAACGACCAACGAGCTTGTCTAGGATTCAAGCGCTTGGCAGACTCGAGATAAGTCAAGTTCTTATGATCAGTCAATACCACCACGCGATGCTTAGCTCCTTCAAGCCAATGACGCCACTCCTCGAATGCCCACTTCATGGCCAGCAACTCTCGGTTGCCCACATCATAATTACGCTCAGCAGGCGAAAACTTCCTGGAAAAGAAAGCGCATGGCTTCATCACTGAGCAACCAGAACCTCTCTGCGACAAAACAGCCCCTGCTCCAATCTCAGAAGCATCAACCTCGACCTGGAACGGAAGAGAAACATCTGGTTGACACAACACAGGGGCAGAAGAAAAACGACGCTTCAACTCTTGAAAAGCTTCCACAGCAGCAGAAGACCAATTGACCACATCAGCACCCTTCTTGGTCAAATCGGTCAATGGTTTAGCAATACTAGAAAAATTGCAGATGAAGCGACGATAAAAATTAGCAAAGCCCAGGAACTTTTGCAGACTTTTCAGAGATGTCGGCTGAGTCCAATCATGGATGGCTTGGACCTTAACAGGATCCATCTCGATAGTAGAAGGGGAAAAGATGAACCCCAAAAATGAAACCTTCTGCACACCAAAGAGACACTTTGATCCCTTCACAAACAAAGAATTAGCACGCAGGACCTGAAAAACCGTTCTGACCTGCTTCACATGAGACTCCCAATCATCCGAGAAGATCAAAATGTCATCCAAGTACACAATCAGGAATTTATCCAGGTACTCTCGGAAGATGTCATGCATAAAGGACTGAAACACTGATGGAGCATTGGCAAGTCCGAACGGCATCACGAGATACTCAAAATGACCCTCGGGCGTATTAAATGCAGTTTTCCATTCATCGCCTCGCCTGATTCGCACCAGATTATACGCACCACGAAGATCTATCTTGGTGAACCAACTAGCCCCCTTAATCCGAGCAAACAGATCAGATAACAATGGCAAGGGGTACTGAAATTTAACCGTGATCTTATTAAGAAGGCGGTAATCTATACAAGGTCTCAGCGAACCATCCTTCTTGGCTACAAAAAAGAACCCTGCTCCTAATGGCGACGATGACGATGACCCTCGGGCGTATTAAATGCAGTTTTCCATTCATCGCCTCGCCTGATTCGCACCAGATTATACGCACCACGAAGATCTATCTTGGTGAACCAACTAGCCCCCTTAATCCGAGCAAACAGATCAGATAACAATGGCAAGGGGTACTGAAATTTAACCGTGATCTTATTAAGAAGGCGGTAATCTATACAAGGTCTCAGCGAACCATCCTTCTTGGCTACAAAAAAGAACCCTGCTCCTAATGGCGACGATGACGGGCGAATATGCCCCTTCTCCAGGGATTCCTTCACATAACTGCGCATAGCGGTGTGCTCAGGCACGGACAAATTAAACAATCGACCTTTTGGGAATTTACTACCAGGAATGAAATTGATAGCACAATCACAATCCCTATGCGGAGGTAGGGTATTGGACTTGGGCTCATCAAATACATCCCGGTAATCAGACAAGAACTCTGGGACCTCAGAAGGAGTGGATGACGAAATTGACAGAAATGGAACATCACCATGTACCCCCTGACAACCCCAGCTGGACACCGACATGGATTTCCAATCTAATACTGGATTATGGGCTTGTAGCCATGGCAACCCCAACACGACCACATCATGCAGATTATGCAACACCAGAAAGCGAATAACCTCCTGATGTGCAGGAGCCATGCACATGGTCAGCTGGGTCCAGTATTGAGGCTTATTCTTGGCCAAAGGCGTAGCATCAATTCCTCTCAATGGAATAGGACACTGCAAGGGCTCCAAGAAAAACCCACAACGCTTAGCATATTCCAAGTCCATCAAATTCAGGGCAGCGCCTGAATCCACAAATGCCATGACAGAATATGATGACAAAGAGCAGATCAAGGTAACGGACAGAAGAAATTTTGACTGTACAGTACCAATGGTGGCAGACCTAGCGAACCGCTTAGTGCGCTTAGGACAATCAGAGATAGCATGAGTGGAATCACCACAGTAGAAACACAGACCATTCAGACGTCTATGTTCTTGCCGTTCAACTCTGGTCAAGGTCCTATCACACTGCATAGGCTCAGGTTTAAGCTCAGGTAATACCGCCAAATGGTGCACAGGTTTACGCTCACGCAAGCGTCGACCGATCTGAATGGCCAAAGACATAGACTCATTCAAACCAGCAGGCATAGGAAATCCCACCATGACATCCTTAAGGGCTTCAGAGAGACCCTTTCTGAATATTGCTGCCAGCGCAGATTCATTCCATTGAGTGAGCACTGACCACTTTCTAAATTTCTGACAATATACCTCTATCTCATCCTGAGCCTGACAAAGAGCCAGCAAATTTTTTTCTGCCTGATCCACTGAATTAGGCTCATCGTACAGCAACCCAAGCGCCAGGAAAAACGCATCGATATTACTCAATGCAGGATCTCCTGACGCAAGAGAAAACGCCCAGTCCTGAGAGTCGCCGCGCAAAAAAGAAATGACGATCCTAACCTGTTGAATTGGGTCACCAGAAGAGCGAGGTTTCAAAGCCAGAAATAGTTTACAATTATTTTTGAAACTCAGAAATTTAGTTCTATCTCCAAAAAACAAATCTGGAATAGGAATTCTCGGTTCAAGCAAAGAATTCTGGACCACAAAATCTTGAATATTTTGAACTCTTGCCGTGAGCTGATCCACACATGAAGACAGACCTTTAATGTCCATTGCTACACCTGTGTCCTGAACCACCCAAATGTCTAGGGGAAAAGAAAGACAAAACACAGTGCAAAGAAAAAAAAATGGTCTCAGAACTTCTTTTTTCCCTCTATTGAGAATCATTAGTACTTTTGGCTTCCTGTACTGTTATGAAAGGCAATTCAGAATCACAATGGACATGGAGGTCAGAGCACATACAGTGAACTGACAATAACCCAAAATAATAGAACGAGCTCTGAGACGTGGGAACTCTGCAGACCGCAATCCCTAAGCCTATCAAACCACACTAAAGGTAGCCGTGGAGCGCTCCTGACCAGAACCTAGGCGCCTCGTCACAGCCTGAGAAACTAGCTAATCCTGAAGATAGAAAAATAAGCCTACCTTGCCTCAGAGAAATTCCCCAAAGGAAAAGGCAGCCCCCCACATATAATGACTGTGAGTAAGATGAAAACACAAACACAGAGATGAAACAGATTTAGCAAAGTGAGGCCCGACTAGCTGAACAGAACGAGGATAGGGAAGATAACTTTGCGGTCAGCACAAAAACCTATAAAAAACCACGCAGAGGGGACAAAAAGACCCTCCGCACCGACTAACGGTACGGAGGTGGTCCCTCTGCGTCTCAGAGCTTCCAGCAGGCGAGACAAACCAATAAAGCAAGCTGGACAGAAAAATAGCAACAAAATAACATAAGCAAAACTTAGCTTTGCAGAGCAGCAGGCCACAGGAATGATCCAGGGAAAAAACAAGTCCCACACTGAAACATTGACAGGAAGCATAGATCAAAGCATCAGGTGGAGTTAAGTAGAGAAGAAGCTAACGAGCTCACCAGATCACCTGAGGGAGGAAACTCAGAAGCTGCAGTACCACTTTCCTCCACAAACGGAAGATCCCAGAGAGAATCAGCCGAAGTACCACTTGTGACCACAGGAGTGAACTCTGCCACAGAATTCACAACAACCACCTATATCAGCTGACCTAGCAACTCAACAGCTTGCAGCAAGGAAAACTGACATTAATCCTTGCTGGCACGAAAGCAAAAAACAATGTTTAAATTAAAGCAGATCCAGAGCTGTTACAAATCCAGGAATTGATTGTGACAGTGTGGCCAGGTTGCTGGGTGCCATGGGTGTTCACAACTCATGCAAGTACGTGGATGAATAATATGTTAGTGATATAGGTTGAAAAAATACACCAGTCCATCAAGTTCATCCTTTCTCCACATCATACATTAACACACACACAATGCCTTTGATATTAGAAAATTATCCAGCCCTTCTATGTAGTAAATGCGGATATAGTGTCCACCATTCCTACCTCTTGTTGTCGGTATTCTACAGTCTGACTGCTCTAACCGTAAAGAACCCTTTTATATTTAGATGCCAGAATAGAATTCATACACACATAACAAATGTCCCCAGGTCCTTTGTAAGGTCCTTGTAAGGAATAAAAGTATTTTTGTTTTTATAAATGGTTTATTTGGGATTTCAGTACATATCCGAGGCGTGTAGAAGTGATATTCACCAGTAAGGGGGTTGCTCTCTTCTACAAAAGTGATCAAATGAACTTTATTATTTTCCAAAAGGGATCATTTTTAGGAATGATAATAATAAGACGGACAATGATAAAAGCAAATACAAATATCAGAGAGGGCAATTAGAGTGATTATATTCAGTTCAAAGAAGCGCAGTTAATGGTTAAGCATAGGTCATGGAGGCTCCATGTGGACATAATGTCTGTCTGCCCTATCACTGTATCCCATACATCACAGATCAAGGGCAGGCTCGGCAGGACACCCAGAGCCAGGGCCTGGCAGGAGGTTAGACTAATGAGTGGAGTCAGAGCATTCCTGCAATCTGCCCATCAATGCTGGACGGAGCTCAGGAGACAATCAGACCAAGATGAGAATGTATGCTGATCAGTGACCAATGATGAATCTGGAAAAGTAACTTCCGAGGTCTCATTTGCTCGTTCTGTTAATTCCGAAACATTAATTCTTATCAATTCTAATTTATTTAATTTTTTATTTCAGTTTTTTTTAACCCCTTTACCCCCAAGGGTGGTTTGCACGTCAATGACCAGGCCAATTTTTACAATTCTGACCACTGTCCCTTTATGAGGTTATAACTCCGAAACGCTTCAACGGATCCTGGTGATTCTGACATTGTTTTCTCGTGACATATTGTACTTCATGATAGTGGTAAAATTTCTTTGATAGTACCTGCGTTTATTTGTGAAAAAAACGGAAATTTGGCGAAAATTTTGAAAATTTCGCAATTTTCAAACTTTGAATTTTTATGCAATTAAATCACAGAGATATGTCACACAAAATACTTAATAAGTAACATTTCCCACATGTCTCCTTTACATCAGCATAATTTTGGAACCAATTTTTTTTTTTGTTAGGGAGTTATAAGGGTTAAAAGTTGACCAGCAATTTCTCATTTTTACAACACCATTTTTTTTTAGGGACCACGTCTCATTTGAAGTCATTTTGAGGGGTCTATATGATAGAAAATGCCCAAGTGTGACACCATTCTAAAAACTGCACCCCTCAAGGTGCTCAAAACCACATTCAAGAAGTTTATTAACCCTTCAGGTGTTTAATATGAATTTTTGGAATGTTTAAATAAAAATGAACATTTAACTTTTTTACACAAAAAATTTACTTCAGCTCCAATTTGTTTTATTTTACCAAGGGTAACAGGAGAAATTGGACCCAAAAAGTTGTTGTCCAATTTGTCCTGAGTACGCTGATACCCCATATGTGGCAGTAAACCACTGTTTGGGCGCATGGGAGAGCTCGGAAGGGAAGGAGCGCTATTTGACTTTTCAATGCAAAATTGACAGGAATTGAGATGGGACGCCATGTTGCGTTTGGAGAGCCACTGATGTGCCTAAACATTGAAACCCCCCACAAGTGACACCATTTTGGAAAGTAGACCCCCTAAGGAACTTATCTGGATGTGTGGTGAGCACTTTGACCCACCAAGTGCTTCACAGAAGTTTATAATGCAGAACCGTAAAAATAAAAAATCATATTTTTTCACAAAAATTATATTTTTGCCCCCAATTTTTTATTTTTCCAAGGGTAAGAGAAGAAATTGGACCTCAAAAGTTGTTGTTCAATTTGTCCTGAGTACGCTGATACCCCATATCTGGCAGTAAACCACTGTTTGGGCGCATGGGAGAGCTCGGAAGGGAAGGAGCGCAGTTTGACTTTTCAATGCAAAATTGACAGAAATTGAGATGGGACGCCATGTTGCGTTTGGAGAGCCACTGATGTGCCTAAACATTGAAACCCCCCACAAGTGACACCATTTTGGAAAGTAGACCCCCTAAGGAACTTATCTAGAGGTGTGGTGAGCACTTTGACCCACCAAGTGCTTCACAGAAGTTTATAATGCAGAACCGTAAAAATAAAAAATCATATTTTTTCACAAAAATTATATTTTTGCCCCCAATTTTTTATTTTTCCAAGGGTAAGAGAAGAAATTGGACCTCAAAAGTTGTTGTCCAATTTGTCCCGAGTACGCTGATACCCCATATGTGGCAGTAAACCACTGTTTGGGCACATGGGGGAGCTCGGAAGGGAAGGAGCGCCGTTTGACTTTTCAATGCAAGATTGACAGGAATTGAGATGGGACGCCATGTTGCGTTTGGAGAGCCACTGATGTGCCTAAACATTGAAACCCCCCACAAGTGACACCATTTTGGAAAGTAGACCCCCTAAGGAACTTATCTGGATGTGTGGTGAGCACTTTGACCCACCAAGGGCTTCACAGAAGTTTATAATGCAGAGCCATAAAAATAAAACAAAATTTTTTTCCCACAAAAATTATTTTTTAGCCCCCAGTTTTGTATTTTCCCTAGGGTAACAGGAGAAATTGGGCCCCAAAAGTTGTTGTCCAATTTGTCCTGAGTACGCTGATACCCCATATGTGGGGGGGAACCACCGTTTGGGCGCATGGGAGGGTTCGGAAGGGAAGGAGCGCCATTTGGAATGCAGACTTAGATGGAATGGTCTGCAGGCGTCACATTGCGTTTGCACAGCCCCTAATGTACCTAAACAGTAGAAACCCCCCACAAGTGACACCATTTTGGAAAGTAGACCCCCTAAGGAACTCATCTTGATGTGTTGTGAGAGCTTTGAACCCCCAAGTATTTCACTACAGTTTATAACGCAGAGCCATGCAAATAAAAAATATTTTTTTTTCCACAAAAATTATATTTTAGCCCCCAGTTTTGTATTTTTCCAAGGTTAGCAGGAGAAATTGGACCCTAAATGTTGTTGTCCAATTTGTCCTGAGTACGCTGATACCCGATATGTGGGGGGGAACCACCGTTTGGGCGCATGGGAGGGCTCAGAAGGGAAGGAGCATCATTTGGAATGCAGACTTAGATGGATTGGTCTGCAGGCGTCACATTGCGTTTGCAGAGCCCCTAATGTACCTAAACAGTAGAAACCCCCCACAAGTGACCCCATATTGGAAACTAGACCCCTCAATGAACTTATCTAGATGTGTTGTGAGAACTTTGAACCCCCAAGTGTTTCACTACAGTTTATAACGCAGAGCCGTGAAAATAAAAAATCTTTTTGTTTTCCCACAAAAATTATTTTTTAGCCCCCAGTTTTGTATTTTCCCAAGGGTAACAGGAGAAATTGGTCCACAAAAGTTGTTGTCCAATTTGTCCTGAGTACGCTGATACCCCATATGTTGGGGTAAACCCCTGTTTGGGCACACAGGAGAGCTCGGAAGGGAAGGAGCACTGTTTTACTTTTTCAACGCAGAATTGGCTGGAATTGAGATCGGACGCCATGTCGTGTTTGGAGAGCCCCTGATGTGCTGAAACAGTGGAAACCCCCCAATTATAACTGAAACCCTAATCTAAACACACCCCTAACCCTAATTCCAACGGTAACCCTAACCACACCTCTAACCCTGACACACCCCTAACCCTAATCCCAACCCTATTCCCAACTGTAAATGTAATCTAAACCCTAACCCTAACTTTAGCCCCAACCCTAACTGTAGCCCCAACCCTAACCCTAGCCCTAACCCTAGCCCTAACCCTAACCCTAGCCCTAACCCTAGCCCTAACCCTAGCCCTAACCCTAGCCCTAACCCTAACCCTAGCCCTAACCCTAGCCCTAACCCTAGCCCTAGCCCTAACCCTAGCCCTAACCCTAGCCCTAACCCTAACCCTAGCCCTAACCCTAGCCCTAGCCCTAACCCTAGCCCTAACCCTAGCCCTAGCCCTAACCCTAGCCCTAACCCTAATGGGAAAATGGAAATAAATACATTTTTTTTTATTTTTCCCTAACTAAGGGGGTGATGAAGGGGGGTTTGATTTACTTTTATAGCGAGTTTTTTAGCGGATTTTTATGATTGGCAGCCGTCACACACTGAAAGACCCTTTTTATTGCAAAAAATATTTTTTGCAATACCACATTTTGAGAGCTATAATTTTTCCATATTTTGGTCCACAGAGTCATGTGAGGTCTTGTTTTTTGCGGGACGAGTTGACGTTTTTATTGAAAACATTTTCGGGCACGTGACATTTTTTGATCGCTTTTTATTCCGATTTTTGTGAGGAAGAATGACCAAAAGCCAGCTATTCATGAATTTCTATTGGGGGAGGCGTTTATACCGTTCCGCGTTTGGTAAAATTGATAAATCAGTTTTATTCTTTGGGTCAGTACGATTACAGCGATACCTCATTTATATCATTTTTTTATGGTTTGGCGCTTTTATACGATAAAAACTATTTTACAGAAAAAATAATTATTTTGGCATCGCTTTATTCTCAGGACTATAACTTTTTTATTTTTTTGCTGATGATGCTGTATGGCGGCTCTTTTTTTGCGGGACAATATGACGCTTTCAGCGGTACCATGGTTATTTATATCTGTCCTTTTGATCGCGTGTTATTCCACTTTTTGTTCGGCGGTATGATAATAAAGCGTTGTTTTTTGCCTCGTTTTTTTTTTTTTTTTCTTACGGTGTTTACTGAAGGGGTTAACTAGTGGGACAGTTTTATAGGTCGGGTCGTTACGGACGCGGCGATACTAAATATGTGTACTTTTATTGGTTTTTTTTTTTATTTAGATGAAGAAATGTATTTATGGGAATAATTTTTTTTTTTTTTTTTCATTATTTTGGAATATTTTTTTAATTTTTTTTACACATTTGGAAAATTTTTTTTTTACTTTTTTACTTTGTCCCAGGGGGGGACATCACAGATCAGTGATCTGACAGTTTGCACAGCACTCTGTCAGATCACTGATCTGACATGCAGCGCTGCAGGCTTCACAGTGCCTGCTCTGAGCAGGCTCTGTGAAGCCACCTCCCTCCCTGCAGGACCCGGATCCGCGGCCATCTTGGATCCGGGGCTGGAGGGAGCAGGGAGGGAGGTGAGACCCTCGCAGCAACGCGATCACATCGCGTTGCTCCGGGGGTCTCAGGGAAGCCCGCAGGGAGCCCCCTCCCTGCGCGGTGCTTCCCTGCACCGCCGGCACATCGCGATCATCTTTGATCGCGGTGTGCCAGGGGTTAATGTGCCGGGGGCGGTCCGTGACCGCTCCTGGCACATAGTGCCGGATGTCAGCTGCGATAAGCAGCTGACACCCGGCCGCGATCGGCCGCGCTCCCCCCGTGAGCGCGGCCGATCGGCTATGACGTACTATCCCGTCCAGGGTCAGATAAGCCCAGGGCACCTCGACGGGATAGTACGTCTAAGGTCACAGAGGGGTTAAGCATGAAGTCATTTTCTAAATCTGTTTTCTATTTGTCTGACAGTTTTCTAGAGGCGGGGGGGGGGGGGGGGGGGACAAAGATCATATATATCTCTGTGGAACACAAGCAAGTATATATCCAAGTAGACTGTACCAGTAGGAAATGCCGGCATTATTGTATGTCAGCTATTTCACTATATATTTTTTAGTAGGTGAGGTGGTGCTGGCTCTACTAAAATTTTTCATATTGAGCTGAACATACCATGTAATAGTGGCTGCCGAGTGGAATAAAACATTTTTTTTTCATTTCACCTTTCCATTGCAGACATATTAGCAATAGTGATGAGCAAGCGTGCTCGGATAAGATGTTATCTGAACACGCTCGTATCCTAATACAGGGCTTGCCTAATAGGCAATCCCTGCATGTGTTGCGGCTGTTGAACAGCCGTGAGACATGCAGCCGAAGCATTTTTTAGAGCACGCCGAAAATACTCAATTAGGACACGAGCGTGCTCGGATAACACGCTCGCTCATCACTAATTAGCAATTAATAATGTGGCAACTAACATAGTAACATAGTAACATAGTTAGTAAGGCCGAAAAAAGACATTTGTCCATCCAGTTCAGCCTATATTCCATCATAATAAATACCCAGATCTACGTCCTTCTACAGAACCTAATAATTGTATGATACAATATTGTTCTGCTCCAGGAAGACATCCAGGCCTCTCTTGAACCCCTCGACTGAGTTCGCCATCACCACCTCCTCAGGCAAGCAATTCCAGATTCTCACTGCCCTAACAGTAAAGAATCCTCTTCTATGTTGGTGGAAAAACCTTCTCTCCTCCAGACGCAAAGAATGCCCCCTTGTGCCCGTCACCTTCCTTGGTATAAACAGATCCTCAGCGAGATATTTGTAGTGTCCCCTTATATACTTATACATGGTTATTAGATCGCCCCTCAGTCGTCTTTTTTCTAGACTAAATAATCCTAATTTCGCTAATCTATCTGGGTATTGTAGTTCTCCCATCCCCTTTATTAATTTTGTTGCCCTCCTTTGTACTCTCTCTAGTTCCATTATATCCTTCCTGAGCACCGGTGCCCAAAACTGGACACAGTACTCCATGTGCGGTCTAACTAGGGATTTGTACAGAGGCAGTATAATGCTCTCATCATGTGTATCCAGACCTCTTTTAATGCACCCCATGATCCTGTTTGCCTTGGCAGCTGCTGCCTGGCACTGGCTGCTCCAGGTAAGTTTATCATTAACTAGGATCCCCATGTCCTTCTCCCTGTCAGATTTACCCAGTGGTTTCCCGTTCAGTGTGTAATGGTGATATTGATTCCCTCTTCCCATGTGTATAACCTTACATTTATCATTGTTAAACCTCATCTGCCACCTTTCAGCCCAAGTTTCCAACTTATCCAGATCCATCTGTAGCAGAATACTATCTTCTCTTGTATTAACTGCTTTACATAGTTTTGTATCATCTGCAAATATCGATATTTTACTGTGTAAACCTTCTACCAGATCATTAATGAATATGTTGAAGAGAACAGGTCCCAATACTGACCCCTGCGGTACCCCACTGGTCACAGCGGCCCAGTTAGAGACTATACCATTTATAACCACCCTCTGCTTTCTATCACTAAGCCAGTTACTAACCCATTTACACACATTTTCCCCCAGACCAAGCATTCTCATTTTGTGTACCAACCTCTTGTGCGGCACGGTATCAAACGCTTTGGAAAAATCGAGATATACCACGTCCAATGACTCACCGTGGTCCAGTCTATAGCTTACCTCTTCATAAAAACTGATTAGATTGGTTTGACAGGAGCGATTTCTCATAAACCCATGCTGATATGGAGTTAAACAGTTATTCTCATTGAGATAATCCAGAATAACATCCCTCAGAAACCCTTCAAATATTTTACCAACAATAGAGGTTAGACTTACTGGCCTATAATTTCCAGGTTCACTTTTAGAGCCCTTTTTGAATATTGGCACCACATTTGCTATGCGCCAGTCCTGCGGAACAGACCCTGTCGCTATAGAGTCACTAAAAATAAGAAATAATGGTTTATCTATTACATTACTTAGTTCTCTTAGTACTCGTGGGTGTATGCCATCCGGACCCGGAGATTTATCTATTTTAATCTTATTTAGCCGGTTTCGCACCTCTTCTTGGGTTAGATTGGTGACCCTTAATATAGGGTTTTCATTGTTTCTTGGGATTTCACCTAGCATTTCATTTTCCACCGTGAATACCGTGGAGAAGAAGGTGTTTAATATGTTAGCTTTTTCCTCGTCATCTACAACCATTCTTTCCTCACTATTTTTTAAGGGGCCTACATTTTCAGTTTTTATTCTTTTACTATTGATATAGTTGAAGAACAGTTTGGGATTAGTTTTACTCTCCTTAGCAATGTGCTTCTCTGTTTCCTTTTTGGCAGCTTTAATTAGTTTTTTAGATAAAGTATTTTTCTCCCTATAGTTTTTTAGAGCTTCAATGGTGCCATCCTGCTTTAGTAGTGCAAATGCTTTCTTTTTACTGTTAATTGCCTGTCTTACTTCTTTGTTTAGCCACATTGGGTTTTTCCTATTTCTAGTCCTTTTATTCCCACAAGGTATAAACCGCTTACACTGCCTATTTAGGATGTTCTTAAACATTTCCCATTTATTATCTGTATTCTCATTTCTGAGGATATTGTCCCAGTCTACCAGATTAAGGGCATCTCTAAGCTGTTCAAACTTTGCCTTCCTAAAGTTCAATGTTTTTGTGACTCCCTGACAAGTCCCCCTAGTGAAAGACAGGTGAAACTGCACAATATTGTGGTCGCTATTTCCTAAATGCCCAACCACCTGCAGATTTGTTATTCTGTTTGTAATTATAACTAATTACTTAACTTTCGATAAGTCCAAGTTGGTGTTATTAGTTTTGACTGGGGGCGTGTACTTCTGCCTCTTGTATGACGCTAGCCAGTCATAAGCAGGCTGCAACATAGAAGTGAAGAAGAACCTGTGATGATGTCATTACGGTAACATGACCAGAGTCCACAGGTCCTACCAGTCAGAGTGTGCATTTTCTATTCGATTAATTCCAATACCCACAGTTTTAAGAGTGCCCTAAAAACACAATTCTTTAGACTGGCCTATCGCCCACCTCACTTATCTAACTATTCCAGTTTTTCCCTCCCAAAATTTTCTTCCAAATCTGGTCCATTGTAGCATCTCTTCACACCCTCTATGACCTTAATAGCTCCCTGTACTGTACACATACTGGCTGTCGACCGGTTCATGCAGTATTAGATAAATGCCCTATTTATAATATTGATGGCTGGACCGTTCTATACAAGCACTTTTTACCATTTACCTTTTGAGTCGCCCCTATTTCCTCATAGATTGTAAGCTTGTGAGGAGCAGGACCCTCGCTCTTTTTGTATCTGAGTTCTGTTATTCTGTAATTACTTTTATTGTCTGTACAAGTCTCCTCTGAGATGTAAAGTGCTGCGGAATATGATGGTGCTATAGCAGTGTTCCCCAACTCTGGTCCTAAAGTGCCACCAACAGGTCATGTTTTCAGGATTTCCTTAGTATTATTATTATTATTATTATTATTTATTTATATAGCACCATTAATTCCATGGTGCTGTACATGAGAAGGGGTTACATCAAAATACAAATATCACTTATAGTAAACAAAACTAACAATGACAGACTGGTACAGAGGGAAGAGGACCCTGCCCTTGCGGGCTTACATTCTACAGGATTATGGGGAAGGAGATAGTAGGTCGAGGGTTGCAGTAGCTCCAATGGTGTTGAGATGGCCATGTGGTCTTTACAGGCTGTAAGCTTCCTTGAAGAGGTGGGTTTTCAGGTTTCTTTTGAAGGATCTAAAAGTAGTGGATAACCGGATGTGTCGGGGCACTGAATTCCAGAGGATGGGTGATATTCGGGAGAAGTCTTGGAGGCGATTGAGTGAGGAGCGAATAAGCGTGGAGAAAAGGAGGAGGTCTTGGGAGGACCGGAGATTACGTGAGGGAAGATATTGAGAGATTAGTGTGGAAATATACAGAGGAGAAAGGTTACTGTTAGTAATTTGAACTGGATACGCTGGGAAATTGGGAGCCAGTGAAGGGATTTGCAAAGAGGTGAAGCAGGAGTGTAGCGAGGAGAGAGATTAATTAGTCGGGCAGCAGAGTTAAGGATGGACTGGAAGGGTGCGAGAGTGTTAGAAGGTAGGCCACAAAGGAGTATGTTGCAGTAGTCGAGGCAGGAGATGATTAGGGCATGCACGAGCATTTTGGTAGAGTGAGGGTTGAGGAAAGGACGGATTCTGGAAATATTTTTGAGCTGGAGGCGACAGGAGGTGACAAGAGCTTGGACATGCGGTTTGAAGGACAGGGCAGAGTCAAGGGTTACTCCGAGGCAGCGGATTTTGGGGACAGGGGAAAGTGTGATTTCATTTATTTTGATAGCTGGATCAGGTAGGGAAGATATGTGTGATGGAGGAAAGATGAGTTCAGATTTGTCCACATTGAGCTTGAGGAAGCGAGAAGAGAAGGAGGATATGGCTGATAGACACTCTGGGATTCTGGAGCGCAGAGAGGTGACATCTGGGCCAGAGAGGTAGATCTGAGTGTCATCGGCATATAGATGGTGCTGGAAGCCATAGGACCTTATGAGTAAAGGTCCTAGGACAGAGCCTTGGGGGACTCCAACAGAGAGGGGGTGAGATGAAGAGGTAGTATGGGAGTAGGAAACACTAAATGTGCGGTTGGCAAGGTATGAGGAGATCCAAGGTAGGGCAACTTATTTGACACCAAAAGAAGAGAGGATCTGTAGTAGGAGGCAGTGGTCAACTGTGTCGAAGGCAGAGGACAGGTCTAGGAGGAGGAGTATAGAGAATTGTCTGTTAGCTTTGGCTGTAAGTAAGTCGTTAGTAATTTTGGTCAGGGCAGTCTCAGTGGAATGGCCAGTATTGCCCAGGTGATAATTGCATCCCCTTAACAGACAATAATTCCATCACCTGTGAAATACTAAGGAAATCCTGAAAACATGACCTGTTGGTGGCTCTTGAGGACTGAAGTTGGGGAACACTGTGCTATAGAAATACAACTTTATTTATTATTATCCTCTTTCACTCTCTCCGCTTTACTGGAAAAACCCTAAAGACGGAGGAAGCAATACTAACATCTTTAAGGCCTCTTTCACACTTCCGTCTTTTCAGATCCGTTGCAATGGGTCATTTTGGGAAAAAAACGGACCCTGCAAATGTGTCTGCAGGATCCGTTTTTTCCCCATAGACTTGTATTAGCTACGGATCGCGACGAATGGCCACACGTCGCATCCGTCATGTGACAGATCCGTCGTGTTTTGGCGGACTGTCGTCTGGAAAAAATGTTCAATGTAACGTTTTTTGTTTGCGTCGGGAAAACGCGTCTCGACGGATCCTGCGGCATACGTTGTTGACTAGAATGGAAGCCTATGGACACAGGATCCATCGTGACATGTCGTATGACGGAATCCAGCGCTGGAATCCGTTTTTTTACACTGAGCATGCTCAGAATCAGGAATTTGTAGCCAATTGGCCAGACAGGCCCAAAATCTATATAAACCTGGCCTGGGGCGTCACCCCCAAATGTGCCAGCAAGACTCCTGCCAGCCTGAAGACAGCCAGCCGGTCAATATATTGGTTTTCCCTATTTTCCAGTAGCCAATCACATTTGGGAGACTCCCATTTTTAGGCATGGAAAACGGATCCGTCAAAGAAACGGATGAAACAGATGGTAAAAACGGACAAAACGGATGCAACGGATCCAGTTTTTCGATGGAACCGTCTAGCGGATCCGTCGAAATACTGGATTCGTTGCATCCGTTTTTCACTATTTTTGATGCATTCGTCGATACGTCGCTCGGACGCATTGTGACGGATTAAAAAAAACGGAAGTGTGAAAGTAGCCTAACTGGTGGGATGTGGCAAAGGAACTAATCCACTGTCTGAACATACTTAACTCTCACATAGACCACTGAGCTGGGGCTAACATCAGAGGGAGGGTGGGGGTACTATTGGGTCCTACCTCTTTCCTGTTTCCAAGTTTTCATATCAGCAGTTGGTGGTCCCACAGCCCTAAAGCTTCAACCATGTCCAACATCTGGTCCACCCACCCAGGATACTCCTGGGACAGCTTCTGCAAGATCAAATGCTGCAGAACCATTGTATCTCACAGGACAAAGGGATACCTATGCAGTTCTTCTCAACAAGGTGGCAGAAGATAAGTCACCATGTGTCACTTCTCCTTCTATAATCCATTGCCCCCACCTTAAACGCAGTCTTAAAAAGACGGTTCAGAAATATTCTTGCTCAACCCATGATTAACCCTTTCATTCACTGTCTCCTTTGTTAGGCACTTTGGGCCTTTTTGGGCCACTTTAGGCCTGGCAAAGGTCCACATATGGACCTTAACATCTTCATTATGGACTTCCACGTTATTTGTAATTTTCTACATTGGAGTGCTACCACAATTTTTTTTTATATTTGGAGAATTATTTTTGGCAGCGAGGCTTGGCACCCTTTTCTTTCCACTGGTGTTGCACAACTGAGTATCTACAGTACTTTAATATATAGATAGATAGATAGATAGAAAGATAGATGATAGATAGATAGATAGATAGATAGATAGATAGATAGATAGATAGATAGATAGATAGATAGATAGATAGAACACAATATATGCAACACAGAAAGTCTATTAGTCCATTCCCTGAGACAAGAAGAATCATGGATTTATTTGATAAAAGTTTCTGAAACTCATCATTACTTAGTAAGGATTATCCAAGCACTGGGGTCTTTGCAGACACTTCCCGCTTCCAGGTATCCATACCCAACAGATGGCCGAGTAGTAAGCTCAGCTCTGTAATGTGTGACGCTTCACTTGCTGAAAATAAGAGGCTGAGGATTTTACCGTCATATCTCTGCAATTAATTGAACAAATGAAGTGGATCTGTGACAATTTGCCAATGAGCTCGGTCTCTTGTACATGGTGTTACCAGGTAATCCTCTGGCAGGTGGGCAGGTATCGTATGACATGACAATCCCTTCTAAGTAGACCGAATTATACTATGATTGTGTGTAGCAGAAAAGTGTAACTACAACTTAAATTGATGCTTCGCGTAAGAGTAATTTGGGGCATTCAAGTCCACGTGTGTAAATTGGGCTGGCAGTTGCCTTTCTGATCTGGATTAGTCCGCCATACTAATCTAAATGGGTTGTTCGCCAGTTTGATGTTGATCACCTACTTTTACAATAGATCATTAATATTAGAGAGGTGGGAGTCGGAGCAGAACAGGGCAGATCCGGACGCTGTTATTGGGCGCTCCCTGGTACTGCTGCTCAGCTCCTATGAGTTGACTAAATGTTGTCACAGATTCGTAGCCATCAAAGAATTCTCCTAGGACCAACATGTACTTTATGGTTACAATTTGTGTACGTCACTGCTCTTTAAATGCTCATCTTACCAGAGATCCTGCATAGATTTTGCTGTCTACTGTTCATGTCTGACAGAAAATGGTTTAACAAATCATACAAGAAATGTATGGAAAACAGGCAAAAAGAGTTGTTCCTTAAAATGTGGTTACCAAAACTTGTTGGTATACTATAACTGAGGCAAGTATAGAGAAGAGCTACCAGGATGGTGAGCGGACTGCAAACTATGTCCTACAAAGAACAGTTAAAGGATCTGGGAATGTTTAGCTTGCAAAAAAGGAAGGCTAAGAGGAGACTTAATAGATGTCTACAAATATCTGAAGGGCTGTCACAGTGTAGAGGGATCATCATTATTCTCATTAGCACATGGAAACAGGAGAAGCAATGGAATGAAACTGAAAGGGAGAAGATACAGATTAGATATTAGAAAAAGCTTTTAGACAGTTAGGGTGATCAATGAGTGGAACAGGCTGCCATGAGAGGTGGTGAGTTCTCCTTCAATGGAAGTCTTCAAACAGAGGCTAGACAGACATCTGTCTGAGATGGTTTAGTGACTCCTGCATTGAGCAGGGAGTTGGACACGATGACCCTGGAGGTCCCTTCCAACTCTAAAATTCTATACAGCAGACTTTTGGAAAGCTCCGGCAATATAGTGCAGTCTAGGAGAAGGGAATAGTTGGGGAAAGGCTTCCATTAAATTTGGTTGATTAAATTGGATCGCTCAACAGTCAAATGTGTATACAACACCATCATAACCCCAACACAACCCTAACCCCAACACCACAACCATAACCCCAACACAACCATAAACCCATCACAACCCTAACACTAGCCCCAACCCTAACCCTAGCTCTAGCCCCAACCCTAACCCTAGCTCTAACCCCAACCCTAGCCCTAAACTTAAGTTTAGCCCAACTCTAACCCCAGCTCTAACCCTAACCCCAACCATAACCCTAACCCTAACCCCAACCCTAGCCCAACCCTAGCCCTAGCTCTAACCTCAACCCTAACCCTAGATCTAACCTCAACCCAAGCCCCAACCCTAACCCTAACCCTGACTGCAAAGAATGGAAAAAATATATATTTTTATTTTATTATTTTTATCTAACTAAAGGGGACAAAGGAGGGGTTTGATTTTCTATTTTTTTATTTTGATCACTGTGATAGGGTCTATCACAGTGATCAAAATTAACCAATAGGAAAAAAATCTTTTATTGTTGCCGGGTGCCAGCCGGCAGATCTCGGCAGGCGCATTGTGCTTGCGCCAGCCATTTCCTTCCAGGAAGAAGACGCCGGGGACCAGAGCCAGAGGGTGCAGGGATACCGAAGGTCATGGGGTAGCTTGAGGAACCCCATTTCTCTCTCCGCTGATATGCCGGATCATATCAGGGGAGAGAGAAATGAATGGAAAATCTGACTTTTTATTTTGCTATTGCCGTTATTCCGTGAATAACGGTGATCACGAGACTGGAGACAGTAACAACCGACCAGAATCATGTTCTATGGCAGGGTTTCCCAACTCCAGTCCTCAAGGCCCACCAACAGGTCATGGTTTCAGGATTTCCTTAGTCTTGCCCAGGTGATAATTGCATCACCTGTGCAATACAAAGGAAATCCTGAAAACATGATCTGTTGGTGGGCCTTGAGGGATGGAGTTGGGGAACACTGTTTTACAGGGTCTCAGCTACCCCTGGTAGCCGAGACCCCCGAGATTTTCTGACGCTGGTGGGGGGGGGGGGGGGGGCGCTCTAACCTTATTTCTCAGCGCCGTTAAAATGTTATGGCTCTGGGAAGAAGGGGAGCAAAAAAGGAAAATGCAAAAACAAAAATATCTCTGGTTGTTAAGGGGTTAAGGATACAAAAAAAAAAACACTCACAAATCACTATCCATAGAAATGCATTGAGTAGTTTGAAAATTGCTCACTTTAGAGAGGTTTTATAAAAAGTAGTATATATGTTTTCCTTCATGGAATAATAAGAATATCATTTGAATAGGTACTTGATCCTTTTTTAGTTTATATATATATATATATATATATATATATATATATATATATATATATATATAAAAGTTGTGCTAAAAAAAAGTTTTGGAGTACCCCTAGCCTAATAAAGTCCTTGTACAACAGTGCCACTTTCTTGCCTATGGGTGGTGCTGTGGCTTTTTATGAAACCTCCCTTTTTCTGAGAGGCATCTGCAGCCAAGGATGTTATACTATATACTGTATATATCTGTGTAAAAGCATAGAGAAAAGGGATATGATATATTAATATCTACCAGTAGTCAGTAACCCATGGCACCTGTGACTCCAACGCACGTTTTGCCCAGCGGCTTTCTCAAGGAGTATGAGTATCCCTTTTCTTTATGCTTTGTATGCACTTTACTTTACATGCTTGTCTAATAGATTTTTTGCACTATATAGATAATTTATATGGAATTTTCAATATATGTAATCATGCTACTTGGTCAGTAGTCCCACTAATGAATTATCCTGTACTATGGTTCTTGATGCTGCTCTTTGGCTTCCCGCATCTTATATGTTTTTAAATATCATGATTCAATAAAACTTTATTTTTTATTTGTTTTCTTCTGTTTTCTTCACTTATTTCTGAGTAGGTTTACTATTGTTTTCCGTGAATATTCTATACTAATGTTGATACATTATAGTGAGCTTTTCTCACGTTAGTTGTTGTTTAACATACGTACTTATTTAACAGTATTTTCATCAACAAGGCATAAAAGTCATGGTACTGTTTGTACAATATACAAAAAAACTACTCAAAACCAAAAAAAATGAGCCGGAACATAAGTTGGTATTAGTTAAATGCGTAAGAGCACGTTCATACCGTGGCCATTTAACAGACAAAACCTAAGATAAGATATTCATTTGTACTATATAAGCAAACTGCATGCTAAACTGAAATCCTAAAAACATAACATAGTTACATAGTTACATAGTTACATAGTTATTAAGGTTGAAGGAAGACTATATGTCCATCTAGTTCAACCCATAGCCTAACCTAACATGCCCTAACATGTTGATCCAGAGGAAGGCAAAAAAACCCCATGTGCAAAGAGTAAGCTCCACATTGGGGAAAAAAATTCCTTCCCGACTCCACATACGGCAATCAGACTAGTTCCCTGGATCAACGCCCTATCAAGGAATCTAGTGTATATACCCTGTAACATTATACTTTTCCAGAAAGGTATCCAGTCCCCTCTTAAATTTAAGTAATGAATCACTCATTACAACATCACACGGCAGAGAGTTCCATAGTCTCACTGCTCTTACAGTAAAGAATCCGTGTCTGTTATTATGCTTAAACCTTTTTTCCTCCAACCGCAGAGGATGCCCCCTTGTCCCTGTTTCAGGTCTATGATTAAAAAGATCATCAGAAAGGTCTTTGTACTGTCCCCTCATATATTTATACATTAAAATGAGATCACCCCTTAGTCTTCGTTTTTCCAAACTAAATAGCCCCAAGTGTAATAACCTATCTTGGTATTGCAGACCCCCCAGTCCTCTAATAACCTTGGTCGCTCTTCTCTGCACCCGCTCTAGTTCAGCTATGTCTTTCTTATACACCGGAGACCAGAACTGTGCACAGTATTCTAAGTGTGGTCGAACTAGTGACTTGTATAGAGGTAAAATTATATTCTCCTCATGAGCATCTATGCCTCTTTTAATGCATCCCATTATTTTATTTGCCTTTGTAGCAGCTGCCTGACACTGGCCACTGAATTTAAGTTTGTCATCCACCCATACACCCAGGTCTTTTTCATTGACGGTTTTGCCCAGAGTTTTAGAATTAAGCGCATAGTTATACATCTTATTACTTCTACCCAAGTGCATGACCTTACATTTATCCCCATTAAAGCTCATTTGCCATTTATCAGCCCAAGCTTCTAGTTTACATAAATCATCCTGTAATATAAAATTGTCCTCCTCTGTATTGATTACCCTGCAGAGTTTAGTGTCATCTGCAAATATTGAAATTCTACTCTGAATGCCCCCTACAAGGTCATTAATAAATATGTTAAAAAGAAGAGGGCCCAATACTGACCCCTGTGGTACCCCACTGCTAACCGCTACCCAGTCCGAGTGTGCTCCATTAATAACCACCCTTTGTTTCCTATCCCTGAGCCAGCTCTCAACCCACTTGCACATATTTTCCCCTATCCCCATTATTCTCATTTTATGTATCAACCTTTTGTGTGGCACCGTATCAAAAGCTTTTGAAAAGTCCATATACACTACATCCACTGGGTTCCCTTGGTCCAATCCGGAACTTACCTCTTCATAGAAACTGATCAAATTAGTCTGACATGAACGGTCCCTAGTAAACCCGTGCTGATACTGGGTCATGAGGTTATTCCTCTTCAGATACTCCAGTATAGCGTCCCTTAGAATGCCCTCCAGGATTTTACCCACAGTAGAGGTTAAGCTTACTGGCCTATAGTTTCCGAGTTCAGTTTTTGTTCCCTTTTTGAATATTGGCACCACTTTTGCTATACGCCGTTCCTGTGGCACAGACCCTGTTATTATGGAGTCTTTAAAGATTAAAAATAATGGTCTATCAATGACTGTACTTAATTCCTGCAGTACTCGAGGGTGTATCCCATCCGGGCCCGGAGATTTGTCAATTTTAGTGATTTTTAGACGCCGCCGCACTTCCTGCTGGGTTAAGCAGGTGACATTTAATTGGGAATTTTTATCACTAGACATTTTGTCTGCCATGGGATTTTCTTGTGTAAATACTGATGAAAAAAAGTCATTTAGCATATTGGCTTTTTCCTCATCCTCATCCACCATCTCACCCAGACTATTTTTAAGGGGGCCAACACTATCATTTTTTAGTTTCTTACTATTTATGTAGTTAAAGAATATTTTAGGATTATTTTTACTCTCTCTGGCAATGAGTCTCTCTGTCTCAATCTTTGCTGCCTTGATTTGCTTTTTACAGAATTTATTTAATTTTCTGTATTTATTTAATGCCTCCTCACTACCTACTCCCTTTAATTCTCTAAATGCTTTCTTTTTGTCCCTTATTGCGCCCCTTACAGCTCTATTTAGCCATATTGGTTTCCTCCTATTTCTAATATGTTTATTCCCATACGGTATATGCTGTGCACAGGTCCTATCCAGGATGCTAATAAACGTCTCCCATTTTCTCTGTGTATTTTTGTGTCTCAGGATATCGTCCCAGTTAATTGCACCAAGATCCTCTCTCATCCGTTGGAAATTTGCCCTCCTGAAGTTTAGTGTCCTTGTAACCCCTCTACTACACATCTTTTTAAAGGATACATGAAAACGTATTATTTTGTGATCGCTATTTCCCAAGTAACCCCCAACCCTTATATTTGATATGCGGTCTGGCCTGTTGGTTAATATTAGGTCTAGCAGTGCCCCCCTTCTTGTTGGGTCCTGAACCAGTTGTGAAAGGTAATTGTCTCTCATAATTGTCAAAAACCGATTACCTTTGCTGGAACTGCAGGTTTCTGTTCCCCAATCTATTTCAGGGTAGTTGAAGTCCCCCATAATAATGACTTCTCCTTGAGTCGCAGCTTCATCTATTTCCTTTACGAGGATATTCTCCATTGCTTCCATTATTTTTGGAGATTTATAACAAACCCCTATCAGTAATTTATTATTTTTTCCCCCTCCCCTTATCTCCACCCACAGGGATTCTACATTTTCATTAAATTCACCTATATTATCGCGCAGGATGGGTTTTAAGGATGATTTTACATATAGACACACCCCTCCCCCTCGCTTATCTGTACGGTCATTTCTGAACAGGCTATAGCCCTGCAAGTTAACAGCCCAGTCATGGCTCTCATCCAGCCACGTTTCAGATATCCCCACCATGTCATAATTATGCTCCAACAACATTAGTTCTAATTCGTCCATTTTGTTGGCGAGGCTTCTGGCATTAGTATACATGCACTTTATGTTCCTCTCTGTACTTCTATTTCTTAAATTATAAACTGTTCTGACCCCACCCCCCATGCCACCGCCACCCCCAACTTCCTTATTTGTGCCCAGGACTCTGTCTGCACTATCTTCCCCTCCTATAAAATGAATACCCTCCCCCCCAATTCCTAGTTTAAACACTCCTCCAACCTTCTAGCCATTCTCTCCCCCAGCACAGCTGCACCCTCCCCATTGAGGTGCAGCCCGTCCCTAGCGTAGAGCCTGTAGCCAACTGAGAAGTCGGCCCAGTTCTGCAGGAACCCAAACCCCTCTTTCCTACACCAATTCTTGAGCCACTTATTAACCTCCCTAATCTCCCGTTGCCTCTCTGGCGTGGCACGTGGTACCGGCAGTATTTCGGAAAATACCACGTTGGAGGTCCTTGCTTTCAGCTTGCAGCCTAATTCCCTGAAATCATCTTTAAGGACCTTCCACCTACCTCTAACTTTGTCATTAGTGCCAATGTGCACCATGACCGCTGGGTCCTCACCAGCCCCTCCCAATAATCTGTTGGGGTTTCTTCGAGAAACTGAAGTTTTCCGCAAATTTTTTTCTTTAAAAAGTCAGAACTGCAGGACACTTATCTATTAGCAAGAGTGAAAGATGGCAATAAGAAAACATCTCATTGTGCAGGACTCAGTATGTTCATGCGTTACAAGTAGACTGTAATTCCTTGTTTCCCCTGTTGGGGTGCTGTGAAGAAATTGAATACTTACTTATACTTTCCCACACATGGTATAACTGATTGGACTCTCCAAACCCAGTGTTTTTTTTTAATTTTCTTGCAAAATCTGGGGTTATTCTTCATTCAGACGTTAGTTTTTCACATACATGTTGTATTCATATGTCTATATAGAACACGTACCTTTTAAATTCTATGAGGCTGTTCACATGTCTGTGTTTTTGGCAACCGAATGGCTGCAAAATAAAACACAAAAAAAAAAAATTATTTAATCAGTGTCACAAAATAAACTCACCCTTTCAAATCAATGGGTCCGTGGGGGAAAAAAAAGTAGAGCGCACAGACGCCATCCGTGTATCATCTGCGTGCTGTCAGTTTTTTACTGTTTAAAGGGTAGGTTCACGCAAGTGTATAGAAAAATCATTCAGAGTTGCAGAAAAGGGTGAACGAGTTTAGCTGGCATTTATAGAAGATCGTGATTTTCACTATACATAGAATTTTTATCTATAGCAAAAGCGATTAGATGTTTACAGCTCCATGTCCCCTAAGGGGACTAACAAATACAGTAAAAAGTTTTAAAAAAATTGCAAAAAAATGAAAAAATATATATAGAAAAGTTAAAATCATCGCATGTTTGCCCCATTAAAAATAAAGCAATTAAAAATAAATTAAAAACACACGTTGGTGTCGCTGAGTTTGTATAAGTATAGTCTATCAAAATAAATGAATCTGATTTGTGAATGGTGTAACAAAAAGAGGCGAACAAATTAGACAAATTAGAGGCGAACAAAGTATATCTAGCCCAAAACTGTATCATTAGAAATGTCGGCTCACAGTACAAAAACTAAGTCCTCACACAGGCCCATATTCCAAAATTTGAAAGCGTTATGGGTTTTGAAACATCACGACATGAGCAAAATTTTGTTTTTCCAATTTTCCAAATTTATTTTTCACCACTTAAATTTAAAAAACAAAAAAACTAGGTTTGGTTTCTGTGTAATTGTACTAAACTGGAGAATCATAATTCCAGGTCAGTTTTCTCATATCATGAACATGGTAAATAAAAATCCCCAAAACAATTGTCCAATTGGAATTTTTTTTTGCAATTTCAACACACTTGGGATTTTTTTTGTATTGCTTTCCAGTGAATTACATGATAAAACTAATGGTCTCCATCAAAAGTAAAACAAGCCCTGATATGTCTGTGTGGAAGGAAAAATTAAAAAAAGTTATGACTCTTTCGAAAGAATGGGAGGAAAAAAAATGAATGAAAAAAACTAAAATTGATCGCGACGTGAAGCGTGTAAATAAAATTGGTCACTGAAAATATGGTTGTGTGAATAAGCCCTAATGGGGAGGAGAAACTTGAAATTGTATTTTATTATTATTATTATTATTATTATTTTTATACTCTTTTAGATTTGACAAGTATGGGTCATTTGATTAATTTTTCCCTCTATATAAAGCAAATCAAATAATGAATAAGACTTTAATGAGTATAGTATATAACTTACAGGAAAAAATGGTGCAGAATTCTCAAAATTTAAGACAAGTTAAAACTAGAATTTGGAACCAGAGTCTTTTTTTTCTTGCTACCCACCTCTCTTCAAGAGAAGACCAATCCCATTAGACACAGGTATGTAACACTAATGCTTTAATATATAAAGGGTTCTTTGTATGAAGGGATAGTAAATGACATTCTATATCATTACACTCAGGTCCTGTTAATCAGTCACTTTCATGGCTGACAAAGTCAGTGATAACATCTCTCCACCCCCGACATCAAATCAACCTCGAAATCATAATTAGGACATTTCAAATATAATGTGATGATTTTCTTTGTATCTACAAAATCTGGTATTTCTTACTTAGAAACATTTCCAGATTCTTTTATCCAAATCTTTCAGATTCTAACATCTCAAACAGTTTTTCGACACTTTGTGTGATAATTTATCGGCACACAAGTCTAAACTTTAAACCTTTAAAACAAGGAAAAATTACACTAGAGCCTTGACCCATCACTATCATAGAGGAAGGCTGCAGGCGCTCATCATGTTGTTGACTTCTCAGTAACTTCTCCACCTGCTATTCAGTTGAGGTTGACACCTTGTGACTCTGGTAGACTTTGCCCGAGGCCACGAAGAAGCTGCATTGTTTAGGATACAGGTGCCTAAGTCTATTCAGTGATGCTTAGCTCTTCTCTATCACTGTCTTCTTCTGTGAACAGTTACTTTGGGTACCTGCACTAATGTATGAAGAATTAGAGTCTGTAAGAGACATTGTCAATAGTTTCTACATTATAGAAAACATGTATAATGAGCACCATGTTCACCAACCTCGGCCAAGCTGGAGATCCTAAGAAAGCATCTCGTACATCATTCCCTATATAATGGACTATATAGTAGTTGCAAGCTTCATTTCACACATTTAAGATGAAAATAATCCAAGGCAAAACTTTTTTCATTCCTACAGATGTCCAGGATGAAGATCTGACTCTAAGTATTGGCTGTGTTGAGTTCCTCACCACAATTTGTTGGAAAGACACATGGGTCGCCACTTATAATCTGGTATTTTATACTCTTGGCATTGTACTTTCTAAGCATGTCAGTAAGGACACACTTAAAAGTTTGTTTTTATCCCCTTAGGTTTAGTTTTCCAGCTGGTAGGACCTTTTAAATATGGCTCCTCACATACATAGCAATGGACCACAGAGGTGATGGTGAAGAAGATGTGTTGACTGCGATGGGATGGGTGATGAAGTTACATGATGTAGTTGCATGAATAAATGTTATGACGATAATACAATAAATCTGAGTGAGGTATAAAATGTATCATGTAAGACTTTCTCGAGCAGTTGTAGACAGTCATTGGGCCTGGTTATCAGTTGGAGGCAGGTGTATCTTGACATCTAACAGTTGAGAGCATTTACATGGATGAGATAGGGAAAACCTGACTAATGCTAGAAGGCAAGGAGGGGTCTCTTGGGAACCTTTTTTAAAAAAGAAATATAAACAAACAGATAAGGAGAATGACAAAATGCTCCATTCTTCCAACATTAAAGTCACCTAAGATCAGACAGGTTGACCAGACATTACGGCTCGAATCCACGCCACCCATCAATGTCAATCCAATGGAGTGAATAACAGTCAACAATGACTTATACAATTCAATTGAGACAAGCTGTGACCTGTGTCTTCTCAGTGAATGACTTTTTTTGTCATTCGTTTTGGAAGATGAGAGAGTACTGCGATGGCAATAGCACAAATGTCTCTTAATTGCTATACCTCCAATGGCCTCCAGTCCTCTCATCTTGGTTGCACAAAACAACTGTAACATGCATCTATATATATTTACTGTTTGGAAAAAGAATGGCCTAATTTAGGATAGCTCCTGGCAGGATCCCATAAATCACATCAGAAGGGATAGGATAAAGGGCTTATGTCCACTTGGCCTATATTGTTTATGTCAATTAATACTTCACACAAATACAACTAGCTGATGCCTATCAAACGAGACAGACTGATTCCAAAAAGTCTGCAACCTTATAAATCTTCACATAAAACTGATACAGTTAAAGGGTAGGGCCTAGAACACAGGTCATTTGGGAATTTGTAATATCATTTGCGGCCTATTCCAAATTGTCAATTTAAAATGTAGCCTGCTATATTTGGTTAAAAATGTAGTAAACTGATCACTAGTGTGATCGCTTGAACCGCTTCTCTTTGGTGAGGTGTGTGATGTAAGGTGGTAGTGATGATGTTGCTGCGTGATAAGTTTTGTAAAGAACTCGCAGCAGTAGGTTGTTCCGAACAAAGATGTATATTTCTATGCACATCTCCTCATAGAGGGAAATTCATCATTCATGAAACGTTTATAGAACTCAAGCAATGAGGGCTCTGCTGTATTCATCACATAAGAGACACTGAGAATCTGCTGTATACATCACATAAGAGACACTGAGACTCTGCTGTACAAATCACATAGGACAAACTGAGACTCTGCATACATCACATAGGAGACCCTGAGACTCAGCATACATCACATGAGACTCTGAGTCTCAGCTGTATATATCATATAGGAGACACTGAGACTCTTCTGTATACATCACATAGGAGACCCTGACACTCTGCATACATCACATAAGAGACTCTGAGTCTCTGCTGTATATATCATATAGGAGACATTGAGACTCTGCTGTATACATCACATAGGAGATACTGAGAGTCTGCTGTATACATCACATAAGAGACATTGAGACACTGCATACATCACATAGGAGACACTGAGACTCTGCTGTATATACAGTGGGGAAAAAAAGTATTTAGTCAGTCAGCAATAGTGCAAGTTCCACCACTTAAAAAGATGAGAGGCGTCTGTAATTTACATCATAGGTAGACCTCAACTATGGGAGACAAACTGAGAAAAAAAAATCCAGAAAATCACATTGTCTGTTTTTTTATCATTTTATTTGCATTTTATGGTGGAAAATAAGTATTTGGTCAGAAACAAACAATCAAGATTTCTGGCTCTCACAGACCTGTAACTTCTTCTTTAAGAGTCTCCTCTTTCCTCCACTCATTACCTGTAGTAATGGCACCTGGTTAAACTTGTTATCAGTATAAAAAGACACCTGTGCACACCCTCAAACAGTCTGACTCCAAACTCCACTATGGTGAAGACCAAAGAGCTGTCAAAGGACACCAGAAACAAAATTGTAGCCCTGCACCAGGCTGGGAAGACTGAATCTGCAATAGCCAACCAGCTTGGAGTGAAGAAATCAACAGTGGGAGCAATAATTAGAAAATGGAAGACATGCAAGACCACTGATAATCTCCCTCGATCTGGGGCTCCACGCAAAATCCCACTCCGTGGGGTCAGAATGATCACAAGAACGGTGAGCAAAAATCCCAGAACCACGCGGGCGGACCTAGTGAATGAACTGCAGAGAGCTGGGACCAATGTAACAAGGCCTACCATAAGTAACACACTACGCCACCATGGACTCAGATCCTGCAGTGCCAGACGTGTCCCACTGCTTAAGCCAGTACATGTCCGGGCCCGTCTGAAGTTTGCTAGAGAGCATTTGGATGATCCAGAGGAGTTTTGGGAGAATGTCCTATGGTCTGATGAAACCAAACTGGAACTGTTTGGTAGAAACACAACTTGTCGTGTTTGGAGGAAAAAGAATACCGAGTTGCAGCCATCAAACACCATACCTACTGTAAAGCATGGTGGTGGAAACATCATGCTTTGGGGCTGTTTCTCTGCAAAGGGGCCAGGACGACTGATCCGGGTATATGAAAGAATGAATGGGGCCATGTATCGTGAGATTTTGAGTGCAAACCTCCTTCCATCAGCAAGGGCATTGAAGATGAAACGTGGCTGGGTCCTTCAACATGACAATGATCCAAAGCACACCGCCAGGGCAACGAAGGAGTGGCTTCGTAAGAAGCATTTCAAGGTCCTGGAGTGGCCTAGCCAGTCTCCAGATCTCAACCCTATAGAAAACCTTTGGAGGGAGTTGAAAGTCCGTGTTGCCAAGCGAAAAGCCAAAAACATCACTGCTCTAGAGAAGAACTGCATGGAGGAATGGGCCAACATACCAACAACAGTGTGTGGCAACCTTGTGAAGACTTACAGAAAACAATTGACCTCTGTCATTGCCAACAAAGGATATATTACAAAGTATTGAGATGAAATTTTGTTTCTGACCAAATACTTATTTTCCACCATAATATGCAAATAAAATGTTAAAAAAACAGACAATGTGATTTTCTGGATTTTTTTTTCTCAGTTTGTCTCCCATAGTTGAGGTCTACCTATGATGTAAATTACAGACGCCTCTCATCTTTTTAAGTGGTGGAACTTGCACTATTGCTGACTGACTAAATACTTTTTTGCCCCACTGTATCACATAGGAGACACTGAGAGTCTGCTGTATACATCACATAGGAGACATTGAGACACTGCATACATCACATAGGAGACATTGAGACACTGCATACATCACATAGGAGACACTGAGACTCTGCTGTATACATCAAATAGGAGACACTGTGATTGTTGTATATATAGTGCCTTGATAAAGTATTAATACCCCATGAACTTTTCCGCTTTTTTTCACATTACAGCAACAAACGTAAAGTATTTTATTGGGATTTTATGCTATATAACAACATACAGTAGCAAGTATTTGTGAAGTTTAAAGAAAATGATACAAGGTTTTCTAATTATCTTAAAAATATAAATCTGAAAATTGTGACGTGCATTTTTATTCAGTTCTGCTGAGTCACTACTTTGTAGGACCACCTTTTGCTGCAATTAATGCTGCAAGTCTATTGGGATATGTCTCTACCAGCTTTGCAGATCTAGAAGCTGACATGTTTGCCCATTCTTCTTTGCACACTTGCTCTTCCTCTGTGAGATTTCATGGAGATGTCTGTGAACAGCAATTTTCAAGTCTTGACGCAGATTCGCAATGGGATTTAGGTCTGGACTGTGACTGGGCTGTTTACACACATGAATACGCTTTCATGTAAACCATTTAATTGTAACTCTGGCAGTATGTTTAGGGTCGTAGTCCTGCTGAAAGGTGAATCTATGCCCCAGTCTCAAGTCATTTGCAGCGTCTAAAAGGTTTTCCTCTATGATTGCCCTGTATTTAGGTCCAGCCATCATCCTATCAACTCTGATCAACTTTCCTGTCCCTGCTGATGAAAAGAATCCCCTCAGCATGCAGCTGCCACCACGATGTTTGACAGTGGGGACAGTGTTTTCAGGAAGATGTGCAGTGTTAGCTTTCCATCACACAGAGTTTTGCATTTATCCCAAAAGGTTCTACTTTGGTCTAATCTGTCCAGAGCATCAAAAGCTAGATTTGTGGAGTATACGACTAATAGCTGTCCTAGGTACAAATTCTCCCACCTGAGCTGTGGATCTCTGCAGCTCCTCCAGAGAGACCATGGGCCTCTTGGCTGCTTCTCTAATTAGTGCTCTCCTTGCTTGGGATGTCAGCTTAAGTGGATGGCCATGTCTTGGAAACTTTTCAGTTGTACCATACTCCTTTCATTTTTGGATGATGGATTGAGCAGTGCTCCAGGAGATGGTCAGAGCTTGGGCTACTATATGATAACCTAACCCTGCTTTACTGTTCTTCACAACTTTATCCCTGACCTGTCTGGTGTGTTTCTTGGTTTTCATTATGCTGTTTGGTCCTTAATGTTCTCAAACAAACCTCTGAGGCCTTCACAGAGCAGCTGTGGTTATACTGAGAAAAAATTATTCACAGGTGGACTCAATTGAGCTATTTATGTGACTTATGAGGCAATTGCTCACTCAGGATTATATTTAGTGGTATCAGGATACAAGGGGCCGAATACAAATGCACCTCACAATTTTCAGATTTATATTTTTAAAATAATTAGAAAATCATGTATCATTTCCTTTACTCTTCACCAATGTTTGCCACTTTGTGTTGGCATATCACATAAAATCTCAATAAAATACATTTAAGTTTGTAGACATAAAGTGAAACAATACTTTTTCAAAGCACTGTATATCACATATAGAGTATATACAGTATATATATATATATATATATATATATATATATATACACCGTATATATATATATATATATATATATATATATATATATATTGTTTTTGTCTTTGGTTTTATATGTTGTATGTCTACAGTGTGAACATTCTCTCACACACTGCAGTTATACCAAATTGTGCTCCGGCTCATTTCTTTGGTTTTGCGGTAGTTTCTTGTACTCTGTACAAGCAGGGGCATGGCTCCTCCTTTTTGAGCTAGCCATTTCATCTATATAATGTCCCATGAGCAAATGTCTGAACAGTCGGGCCTGTATCCCGCTCTGCCCTTTTCTACATTGAGACTGGCTGGCACAAGGTGAGGTTTTAACAGTAGAGATTGGATAGCACCGTCCCGATAGGGCACACCTTATCGCTGAGGAACATCTTTTTTTATCAAAATAGTGTTAATTATGCAGTGACCAAACATAAAAGGGTTGTCTGGTCACCGGGTATTGCTTCTCTGTGAATTCCAAAATGCAAATTATCAGGGAACATGGGAGTAGGTCAGAGGCGGACATATCATTGGTGCAACCTGTGCAGCCGCACAGGGGCCCATGAGGCTAAAAGGCCCATTTCCACCTCCAAAGCAGATTAACTATTGCATTTTGATGAGGTATTGGACTGCAAGGGGCCCATTTACAGTTCTTGCATAGGGGCCCTCTTCTGTTTGTGTCCGCCACTGCAGTAGGTATTATATTCTCCAGTTCCAAATGTAACAACTAGATATATCTGTAATACTGTCAGAGAAACTAACCACGAACCACTTGGCCGAGAAGGTTGCTCCAATGTAAAACCTTGTGAACAATGTACGGTAAGTAGAACTACACTATATGGAAAAATATTGGGACACGCATCTTAATGTCCCATTCATCCCAGTCTAAAACTTCCGTCCCCTCACCATGCCAACTGCCATTACTAACGTTACAAAATGGCCGGTGGTGTAGAGCTCACTAATTCTAGCACGGTCCGATAATAGGAGCCACCGGTGTAACAAATCTGTTCATGACATTTTTTCCTCCTGAATCTTCCCCATCACCTGTAAGTGATATTATTGAGAAGTGGAAGGATACACAGCAACTCAGCCACGAAGTTGAGACCCCGTAACATTACAGAGTGGGTGGCCAAATGCTGAGGAGCAGAGGGCAGGAAAGTCACCATCACTCTGCTGACTCCATAACTGTAGAGTCCAGACCTCCTCTGGTATTAACATCAACGGATACACTGCACCCCCCACCGGGAGTTTCATGGCCGAACAGCTGTATGAAGTCTTACATCATCAAGCACAATGCAGAGAATCAGATGGAGTGGTGAAAAGCCGCCATCACTGGAATCTGGAAGAAATGTGTTCTGTGCAGTGAAAGATCACATAACTCTCTGGCGTTTGATGGACAGGTCTGGGTGAATGCCAGGACGACACTACCCCCTGACTGCATTGTTCCCGCTGTACAGTTTTGGTGGAGGAGGGATAGTGCTATGGGCTTGTTTTCATTGATCTAGGCCCCTTAAATCCAACAAAGAGAAATCTTAATGCTTTAGCATACAACACATTTTAGATAACTGTAGATTCCAACTTTGTGGGCACTATTTAGAAAAGGTCCTTTATTGCTCCCCATGACTGTGCCCAGTGCACAAGTTCCATAAAAGCATCACTGGAGGAGTCTGGTGTAGAAGAACTTGACCGGACACACAAAGTCCTGACCTCAACCCTATCCAACACCTTTGGGATTAACTAAATCCCTACATCCACAAAACTGATGACTGTGTAAAATGTGAACAATGGACACTAGAGAGAGTACAAAGGAGGGCAACAAAATTAATAAAGGGGATGGGAGAACTACAATACCCAGATAGATTAGCGAAATTAGGATTATTTAGTCTAGAAAAAAGACGACTGAGGGGCGATCTAATAACCATGTATAAGTATATAAGGGGACAATACAAATATCTCGCTGAGGATCTGTTTATACCAAGGAAGGTGACGGGCACAAGGGGGCATTCTTTGCGTCTGGAGAAGAGAAGGTTTTTCCACCAACATAGAAGAGGATTCTTTACTGTTAGGGCAGTGAGAATCTGGAATTGCTTGCCTGAGGAGGTGGTGATGGCGAACTCAGTCGAGGGGTTCAAGAGAGGCCTGGATGTCTTCCTGGAGCAGAACAATATTGTATCATACAATTATTAGGTTCTGTAGAAGGACGTAGATCTGGGTATTTATTATGATGGAATATAGGCTGAACTGGATGGACAAATGTCTTTTTTCGGCCTTACTAACTATGTTACTATGTTACTATGTTACTATGTTACTATGACATTTTTCTATTTCCTTTGAAAAAATAATAACTCATTTAGACATTCAGCAAAACCAAAATTGGGTAAATTGGTTACTTAAAAATATATGTTAAACTTAATGTTGATCCAGTCTGGAACTTTTCCCTCCTTTGAGGATCCTCTATGAGCTCTACACTATGGAGTCAAGATTCCCTGCAATGATGAGGGCGAACTGTTTATTACATTTCAGCATCTTTTGCTGTATATTTGGCGACAGTGATGACAATCAGTGATTTCCATTCTGTACACCGTAATGAGATTTAACAAGTAGTTTGGAGTTTGTAATGAAACCATCTTCAGTAGAAGGATACTCATCCCTTTCTTTCTACTGCAGAGTAACCTTGCTGGTCCTCTTTGGCACAAAATAGGACGATGCTTTATAAGAACTTTGTGTGAATTAACAAGCAGTCACTGAGCTACTGAAATAACTTCTACTTTTTTTTCTGGAGATCATTAATTGGTTTTCTCTTGTCAGTATAAATTAGCGATATGATCCGCTGGACTCTGATGCAGTAGGTAGATCAATATTCCATGACGGTAGAAATTTAGCAGGTTGGATTATTCTCTTTCCCTAGACATCTTCTGTAGGAGGCCCCATATGTATTAGTAGATGGTCAACCGGTCCCACCACCTATTAGATAACACTAGACACTGCTAACACTAAGAGCCTACAGTCTACAGGAGGGAGGATCCTACTGACCATAAGAGCTTACACTCTACAGAAGAGAGTGGACCCCACTGACCATAAGAGCTTACACTCTACAGGAGAGAGAGGACCCCACTGACCATAAGAGCTTACACTCTACAGTAAAAAGAGAGGACCCCACTGACCATAAGAGCTTACACTCTACAGGAGAGAGAGGACCCCGCTGACCATAAGAGCTTACACTCTAGAGGAGAGAAAGAGGACCCCACTGACCATAAGAGCTTACACTCTAGAGGAGAGAAAGAGGACCCCACTGATCATAAGAGCTTACACTCTACAGAAGAGAGTGGCCCCCACTGACCATAAGAGCTTACACTATACAGGAGAGAGAGGACCCCACTGAACATAGGAGCTTACACTCTACAGGAGAGAGAGGACCCCGCTGACCATAAGAGCTTACACTCTACAGGAGAGAGAGGACCCCACTGAACATAAGAGCTTACACTCTACAGGAGAGAGAGGACTCCACTGACCATAAGAGCTTACACTCTATAGGAGAGAGAGGACCCCACTGGCCATAAGAGCTTACACTCTACAGGAGAGAGAGAGAAGACCCCACTAACCATAAGAGCTTACACTCTACAGGAGAGAGAGGGCCCTGCTGACCATAAGAGCTTACTTTTTAGAGGAGAGAGAGGACTCCGCTGACGATAAGAGCTTACACTGTACAGGAGAGAGAGAACCCCACTGACCTTAAGAGCTTACACGCTACAGGAGAGAGAGAGGACCCCGCTGACCATAAGAGCTTACACTCTACAGGAGAGAGAGGGCCCTGCTGACCATAAGAGCTTACTTTTTAGAGGAGAGAAGACCCCACTGACCATAAGAGCTTGTACTCTACAGGAGAGAAGACCCCACTGACCATAAGAGCTTACACTCTACAGGATAGAGAGGACTCTGTTGACATAAGAGCTTACACTCTACAGAAGAGAGAGGACCCCACTGACCATAAGAGCTTACACTCTACAGGAGAGAGAGAGGACCTCACTGACCATAAGAGCTTACACTCTACAGGAGAGAGAGAGGACCCCACTGACCATAAGAGCTTACACTCTACAGGAGAGAGAGAGGACCCCACGACCATAAGAGCTTACACTCTACAGGAGAGAAAGAGGACCCCACTGAAGAGAGAACCCTACTGACCATAAGATCTTACACGCTACAGAAGAGAGAGGACCACATTGACCATAAGAGTTTACATTCTACAGGAGAGAGGACCCCATTGACCATAAGAGCTTACACTTTACAGGAGAGAGAGGACCCCGCTGACTATAAGAGCTTACACCCTACAGAAGAGAGAGAACCCCGCTGACCATAAGAGCTTACACTTTACAGGAGAAAAGACACCACTGACCATAAGAGCATACACTCTACAGGAGAGAGAGGACCCCGCTGACCATAAGAGCTTACACTCTACAGGAGAGAGAGAGAGGACCCCGCTGACCATAAGAGCTTACACTCTACAGGAGAAAGAGAAGACCCCACTGACCATAAGAGCTTACTCTCTACAGGAGAGAGAGAGAGGACCCCGCTGACCATAAGAGCTTACACTCTACAGGAGAAAGAGAAGACCCCACTGACCATAAGAGCTTACACTCTACAGAAGAGAAAGGACCCCATTGACCATAAAAGTTTACACTCTACAGGAGAGAGAGGACCCCACTGACCATAAGAGCTTACACTCTACAGGAGAGAGAAGACCCCACTGACCATAAGAGTTTACACTCTACAGGAGAGAGAGGACTGTAATGATACACAGTGTGTGTGTAACTGGAGGTGAAGCCTAGGGGGCGCTTAGGCAGAGAACACAGGCTAGCGAGGAGGTAGTGAGAGCACCGCAAGGTGCCATGCGTACAGTACCAAAACCCAGCTGGAAGTGCGAGGTCAAAGGGAAGGATGTGGGCGAAGCCAACCACCACACGACGAAACGGGAGCAGGCTGGAAGTGGTAACGGGGATGTTAGTCAGGAGCAAGCAGAGGGTTGGAAGCCAGACGGGGATCACGGGAGCCAAAGGGTGAGACAAGAGAGAAGTCAAACGAGCTGGGGGTCATAGGCCAGGAAGGAGTGCAGTATCCAAGGGGCTGGACAAGAGAATAGTCAGGAGAGGAGCCGAGTGTCAGAAACCAGAGAAGTCAGGATGGTACAGAGACAGGAGACAGAGACGAGTCAAGGAACACACCGGGTCATACACAGAAGCACATACATACAGAGGAACAGCGATAATTAACTGAGTAACCTGGGTCAGCTGAGTGTAACAGAAGTATCACTGAAACCAGACCAAGGAACAAGCAGCATTAAATAGCTGCCCCAGAACCAAAGAGAGGTGAACTAGCACTATCCCTAACCTGACCAGAACGGAGACTGCACCATCCCGTCCTGAGTCATGACATGACCCCGCTGACCATAAGAGCTTACACTCTACAGGACAGAGAATCCCGCTGACCATAATAGCTTACACTCTACAGGAGAGGACCACGCTGACCATAAGAGCTTACACTCTACAGGAGAGAGAGGACCCCACTGACCATAAGGGCTTACATTCTACAGAAGAGAGAGAGGACCCTGCTGACCATAAGGGCTTACACTCTACAGGAAAGAGAGAGGACCCCGCTGACCATGAGAGCTTACACTCTACAGGAGAGAGAGGACCCAACTGACCATAAGAGCTTACACTCTACAGGAGAGGACCCCGCTGACCATAAGAGCTTACACTGTACAGGAGAGAGAGGACCCCACTGACCATAAGAGCTTACACTCTACAGGAGAGAGAGAACCCCGCTGACCATAAGAGCTTACACTCTACAGGAGCGAGAGGACTCCACTGACCATAAGAGCTTACACTCTACAGGAGAGAGAGGACCCCGCTGACCATAAGAGCTTAAACTCTACAGGAGAGAGAGGACCTCGCTGACCATAAGAGCTTACACTCTACAGGAGAAAAAGAGGACTCTGTTGACAATAAGAGCTTACACTCTACAGGAGAGAGAGGACCCCACTGACCATAAGAGCTTACACTCTACAGGAGAGAGAGGACCCCGCTGACCATAAGAGCTTACCTTCTACAGGAGAGAGAGAGGACCCCACTGACCATAAGAGCTTACACTCTACAGGAGAGAGAGGACCCCGCTGACCATAAGAGCTTACACTCTACAGGAGCGAGAGGACCCCACTAACCATAAGAGCTTACACTCTACAGGAGAGAGAGGACCCCACTGACCATAAGAGCTTACACTCTACAGGAGAGAGAGGACCTCGCTGACCATAAGAGCTTACAGTCTACAGGAGAGAGAGGACCCCGCTGACCATAAGAGCTTACACTCTACAGGAGAGAGAGGACCCCACTGACCATAAGAGCTTACACTCTACAGGAGAGAGAGAGGACCCCACTGACCATAAGAGCTTACACTCTACAGGAGAGAGAGGACCCCACTGACCATAAGAGCTTACACTCTACAGGAGAGAGAGGACCTCGCTGACCATAAGAGCTTACACTCTACAGGAGAGAGAGGACCCCACTGACCATAAGAGCTTACACTCTACAGAAGAGAGAGGACCCCACTGACCATAAGAGCTTACACTCTACAGGAGAGAGAGGACTCCACTGACCATAAGAGCTTACACTCTACAGGAGACAGAGGACCCCGCTGACCATAAGAGCTTACACTCTACAGGAGAGAGACCTGTCAACCAGCTCTGTGAAGCTTCAGCAGGGTTGAAATGTTGCTGGGCATTTTGTTAATTTTTTTACAAACTGTGAATCAAATCTCAAAATGTTGAAATTCACATGAAACTGAGAATTTCTGGAAATTCTTCTCAAACTCGATCAGTTTATCAATGGCCCTAAGGTTGCCCGTTAGGAGTCTAAAATTTTACAACCACAATCTGTTGTACCTTTTCTAATGTAAGATACAAAGTGTCACTGATAAGCATCATCTTTACAAAGTTCTTGTGTGCATCACCCGAAACCAATTATACCAAAAACCGTCATCAATTCATCTATTTTTATCTATGAAGCCTATAGGTGATCGATGCGTCTATTCATAAATACAATCCCTCTGGACAATGCATGCGAGGAGCTTTCATGTCACTTTCCTGCCTTCTGTTTTGCATGGCCTATTGTAGTTGCTCTGAGCACCCCTGGGGTAAGCTGGGTGCTTTTTTTGGAAAAATCATACAATGTCTTGCTTGTGGAAATAAAAGAGACCTTAAATAAAGGGGTCACTCTTTTATAGAAAAAAAAAGAAAATATTTACTATTTAAGAGAGAGCGTTGGGTTAAGGGTCAGCGCCCAGGGAATAGAAAGTCAAGGACTGAATGGGCTGGATTTTACAATTATATTGGCTGCGGGGCACCTGGCAAGAAACTGTACACTTAGTTTACAAACTGCAACTGATCAGCGACATTTAACATTTGCTGTTTTAGGATCAGTGTGTTATATTATGGCTTTATATTTTATATGTAGGTCACATTTCATTAACCTTACTTTTTTCCCATTTTGCGTCTACATGATTAATTGCATCAAACATTTTTAATTCGACCATGAATAAGCTACGTTCAGACTAGCGTTGTGCTAGTGTGCGTCGGGTTAGCGTCGGGCGACGCAGCGGCGACGCACGCGTCATGCGCCCCTATGTTTAACATGGGGGACGCATGCGTTTTTGTTTGTTGCGTTTTGCGACAAATGCGTCTTTTTTGCCGCAAGCGTCGGACCAAGAAAACGCAACAAGTTGCATTTTTCTTGCGTCCGATTTTCGGCAAAAAACGACGCACGCGTCGCAAAACGCAGCGTTTTTGCATGCGTTTTGCCGTGTTTTTGCGTGCGTTGTGCGTTGCGTTGCCGATGCAGCGGCGCACAACGCTAGTCTGAACGTAGCCTTAAAGACTTTACTCTAACTACTATGTTGAGGTTTAAAGAGGTTGTCTGCTGAAAAAAAAGTTTTAACCTATTTTCTGCATAACTTATACATAGATTGGTGCGACCTGCACTTCTCGACTGAACGGGGCAGTTTTATCCCCTTTAGAATGGATAGGAAGAACATGCCCGACCATTGATACCTCCATTCTCTATGGGACTACTGAGCGATTTTTCCAGGAGTCCCTAGAGAATGAATGGAGCAGCGGTTGACAGTGGACCCTGATGTTTAACGTGGATAAAAGTGGCCATGATTGGTGCGGATCCCAGTAGCTGAACCTCCACCAATCTACATGCTATCAGTTATCCATAACCTATTTTTCCCATGCAACCGTAACCATAATAAAGACAAACATTGATGGTATATTGATTGGATTGGCAGGGACTACAAGATCAGGTGTTCCAGTGGTCGATTGCGTGCAGCCTCTCCATTTTGCATGGGATTCACTAATTTTGGAGGGGTAAGACCCTCACCAATTGTATACTTATGCGATTTGTAAAAAAAATCTGTTATGAGCTAGTAATATCAGTGGTGTAGGTTGCGTTTATTCCATCTTCTCCATTCTGACAGTACATGAAAATCAGACCTCGTTAAGACGTCATCCGATTACGGTCCGATTTTTTCACAGACCCATTGACCTGCATTGCTGATTTTCATCTGACCCTTGAATCAAAATCGGACATGTCTCTGAGATTTTCCACGGACCTCTAAATCCGGAAAAAATCACAGACATGTGAATGGCCCCACAGACTATCACAGGTACAAGTGCTATCTGAGAAAAACACAGAAATACTTGTACGTGGAAATCAGATGTGTGGATGAACCCTTAGTGTGTGGGTATGTTTGCTGACCCTCTTATTGGAAGACCCTTGGCTGTCTACAGAACTGATGATGTGGATGGTGGTGGTCTATGTATCCATAGAAAGTGAAATTAAAGCGGCCGTGTGATTTTCCAACTTGACCATTTGCCGAGCTTTCTCTTGCTTCGGCCCATTCTGAGCAGACACGTGGTGTGCACATGGAGGCTGCCGTAGATTCATCTGTATCTGCATATGAGCTGGAGAGCTACTGATCAGCACCATCGCAGAACAGGACGAAGCAAGGCAAAGTCAGAAAAGAGGTCACATGTTTAACCAAAGTGATCTCTTTCCCAACTTTACCTTGCTTCATCTTTCACAATTTTCCCTTCTTCCTTCCTTCCCATATCCATCGGCAGCAGATGAGCCTGCAGTAAAGTGCTGGAGTAAGGAAGTGGCACTTTATCAGTTGTTAGTCCATTTTAATACAAAGCGTACAACACCTTTGACCCCTTAGAAACAGAGACATTTTTCTTTTTTGTGCTTTAGTTTTTTTCCTGCCTTTCTACCAAGAGCCATAACTATTTTTTGGTTATTCTTTTTTATTGTCGTTTTAAATGTCACCATTCATTTTAGCATGTAACCTGAAAACCAGGACGAAAAATTGCAGTCAAGGAATTAATTTTGCCGTGATCGGAGATGGCTAGTTGAGCTTAGGTGCTGGCTATTCAACAGAGCCAACACTCGTGCTGCATGGATCGGGCTCAGCTCCTGTGCCCGCTCAGTGCAGTGATATCATACAAGTATGGAGACTGACAACCACAGAGTTAATCATGGAGCAAGCATGTAATCAAATGTATTAATCCCTATGGAACGCCAATAATGATGGTCTCCTTCTGGGTTTGTGCTGCTTTTGACAACGACACTAGTGCCATTTTCCGACTACCTGATGGATCCAACAGCGTTCCAATGACAAAGAGTTACATTATAGCCGTCAAGGATGTATGATACTGATGTGAATGGAACCCGATGACCCAGTATACGGACTTTCAGTTACTCACTAATGATAAGGTGTTATCCGAGCATGCTCATGTGCTAATGTAGTGTCTTTGGGCGTGCTCGAAAAATATGTTCTAGCTCTCGCGGCTGTTTGACAGCAGAAACACATTAAGGGATGGCCTAACAAACAGACAATTCCTGCATGTGTTGAGACTGTCGAACAGCCATCGACTTGAACATAGTATTCGAACACGCCGAAGACACTCGGTTAGCGCCCGACCATGCTCAGAGAACACCTTATCCCAGCACATTCGCTCATCACTATTACCGTATTTTCCAGCGTATCAGATGACTTTTTAACCCCTGAAAATCTTCTTAAAAGTTGGGGGTCGTCTTATACGCCGGGTGTCGTCTTGTACGCCGGGTGCAGACTGGTATATGGTGGGTGTATATGGTGGGTGGGGGGGAGTGGTCCCGATGACGAAGAGGGGACATCTCACAGGAAAGAGTGAGTGGAGTATCCCCCTATTACCTCATTGTAGCTGCAGCGTGGGGTCTCTGTGCTGGGAGCGGCGGCAGCTGCTCCTCTTTGTGTCACGTGGGTGCTGTGCTGTGGGGCGGTGGCTCCTCTTCGTGCAGCGTCAGGGCTCTGTCCTGTGTGGCAGTGCATCTTCGTGCAGAGTCGGGGCTCCTCCGGCATTTCCCAATTCCTCCAAGCCCGGAGGCACCGGCAGCTCCATTGCTGCGATGCGGTGGCCTCCGGGAAAATGGCCGCTGGGGGCGGCGCATGCTAAGATTCAGATCTCATCCCGAGATCTCGGGAGACGAGATCTGAATCTGAGCATGTGCCGCCCCCAGCGTCCATTTTCCCGGAGGCCACCGCATCGCAGCAATGGAGCTGCCGGGGCCTATGGGCTTTGAGGAATTGGGAAATGCCGGAGGAGCCCCGACATTGCACGAAGATACGCCTCCCCACAGCACAGAGCCCTGACGCTGCACGAAGAGGAGCCACCGCCCCACAGCACAGCACCCACGCGCCACAAAGAGGAGCAGCTGCCGCCGCTCCCAGCACAGAGACCCCACGCTGCAGCTACAATGAGGTAATGGGGGATACTCCACTCACTTTTCTGTGAGACGCCCCCTCTTTGTCATCGGGACCACTCCCCCCCAAAAGGCACATTAGTCACCGGCCCTATAAGACGACACATGGCATATAAGAAGACCCCCGATTTTTAAGAAGATTTTATATTTTAACTGGAAAAGTTGGGGGGGTCGTCTTATATGCCCAGTCGTCTTATACGCCGGAAAATACGGTACTTAACCATTTTACACAATTATAAAGTTTGCATCAAGTTTCCAGAACATGAAAATAGAGAAAAGAAATAATGCAACGTATTGGAGCACAGGAATGCTTGCAGCCATTGTACTAAACAATGACACGAAACAGGAGAAAACCAAGTCACTTATGTACATTTTACGTCAATCTGGCATGAATGGATATAAGCAAACAAAGTCAAATTGGCACATGCAGAAAGACTTCTTTCCTACGCAGAGAATAGAGGACATTTCATTTTAAACACCTACTTTCCAGTTGTAGAAAACATCAGAAGGACGAGATTATTTCATTAAGGTTGTAAACATTCACTTTGAAGAATATTTATCTTTCCGACTAAATTAAATGTTCCAGCCATTCGGAAGCTCAATTCTGTGGTCTCTGAACCTTCAGAAAAAAAAAAGGAGCCAATGCGTCAGTGCACAGCATTAAAGTGCTTTCTCTCTGAAGTATTTTGGCTTAGTGACCCATTCTAAGTCCCCTCTGTCATCTGGTAGTGTGGGACCCTCAATGGCCTCATTTCATGTGACTTACAATAGATTTCAACTATGTTGAAAAACTTACAAAAAAAACTTTTGCAGGGGCAGACTGAATCCTTCTAAGGAGAGAATAAACTGGAACTTCTGTGTCTGGGTTGAGTTAATCTGATTAGGACAACCTCATCAACCAGCCAAAGAAAAGGGAAGAATAAAAAAAGCCATGAATCGTTCAAAAAAGGGCCCTTTTCACTAATGAAGTCAGTCGAGCCGGACACAAAACATATTGTTGTGAGGCATGCTTGCCCTACAGATGGCAAAATGACAAATCTTTTCAGAGGCAAATCAAATAGAATGGATGCATTTTTTTAAAAAAAATCTTCTGCAGGTATGGGAAGAGATACTTAATGGGATTATGTGGGCAGAGCCATGAAAAAGGAGCACAAATACACACAATGTTTACTCCAAGTTTCGAAGTCTTCAGTCATTGAATTGGGACCAAAAAGATAAAACATGTAATAATGAAATTAAAGATATTCGCCTTAACGAACATATGCATTGTAAATGAGCAGAGGATGTCGCCTTTCTATAGGACAAGCCTGTCCTCAATAATGGAATGCATGTTACCTACACGGAAAATTGGATTTTACTTCTTATTTTGAATTTCACCTTCTTTTTTTACCCAAAATCAAAAATATTTGGTGTAAGGAAAGTCCATAGGCTTTAGTTTTCTGACAGCTTACGAATTTGATTTATTATTTATAATTCAATAGAAAGGTGAGGACAACTTTAGAATGCTGGAAAAGGTGGTGACTACTTTAGAATGCTGGAAAAGGTGGTGATAACTTTATAATGCTGGAAAAGTTGGTGATAACTTTATAATGCTGGAAAAGTTGGTGACAACTTTAGAATGCTGGAAAAGGTGGTGACAACTTTAGAATGCTGGAAAAGGTGGTGACTACTTTAGAATGCTGGAAAAGGTGGGGACAACTTTATAATGCTGGAAAAGGTGGGGACAACGTTAGACTGCTGGAAAAGGTGGGGACAACGTTAGACTGCTGGAAAAGGTGGTGACAACTTTATAATGCTGGAAAAGGTGGTGATAACTTTATAATGCTGGAAAAGGTGGTGATAACTTTATAATGCTGGAAAAGGTGGTGACAACTTTAGAATGCTGGAAAAGGTGGTGACTACTTTAGAATGCTGGAAAAGGTGGGGACAACTTTATAATGCTGGAAAAGGTGGGGACAACGTTAGACTGCTGGAAAAGGTGGTGACAACTTTATAATGCTGGAAAAGGTGGGGACAACTTTATAATGCTGGAAAAGGAGGGGACAACTTTATAATGCTGGAAAAGGTGGGGACAACTTTATAATGCTGGAAAAGGTGGGGACAACTTTAGAATGCTGGAAAAGTTGGTGACTATAGAATGCTGGAAAAGGTGGTGATAACTTTATAATGCTGGAAAAGGTGGTGACAACTTTAGAATGCTGGAAAAGGTGGTGACTACTTTAGAATGCTGGAAAAGGTGGGGACAACGTTAGACTGCTGGAAAAGGTGGTGACAACTTTATAATGCTGGAAAAGGTGGGGACAACTTTATAATGCTGGAAAAGGAGGGGACAACTTTATAATGCTGGAAAAGGTGGGGACAACTTTAGAATGCTGGAAAAGTTGGTGACTACTTTAGAATGCTGGAAAAGGTGGTGATAACTTTATAATGCTGGAAAAGGTGGTGACAACTTTAGAATGCTGGAAAAGGTGGTGACTACTTTAGAATGCTGGAAAAGGTGGGGACAACTTTATAATGCTGGAAAAGGTGGGGACAACGTTAGACTGCTGGAAAAGGTGGTGACAACTTTATAATGCTGGAAAAGGTGGGGACAACTTTATAATGCTGGAAAAGGAGGGGACAACTTTATAATGCTGGAAAAGGTGGGGACAACTTTAGAATGCTGGAAAAGGCGGGGACAACTTTAGAATGCTGGAAAAGGCGGGGACAACTTTAGAATGCTGGAAAAGGTGGGGACAACTTTAGAATGCTGGAAAAGGAGGGGACAACTTTATAATGCTGGAAAAGGTGGGGACAACTTTATAATGCTGGAAAAGGTGGGGACAACTTTAGAATGCTGGAAAAGGTGGGGACAACTTTATAATGCTGGAAAAGGAGGGGACAACTTTATAATGCTGGAAAAGGTGGGGACAACTTTATAATGCTGGAAAAGGTGGGGACAACTTTAGAATGCTGGAAAAGGCGTGGACAACTTTAGAATGCTGGAAAAGGTGGGGACAACTTTAGAATGCTGGAAAAGGCGGGGACAACTTTAGAATGCTGGAAAAGGTGGGGACAACTTTAGAATGCTGGAAAAGGTGGTGACTACTTTAGAATGTTAGAAAAGGTAATGAAAACTTTACAATGCTAGAAAAGGTGGTGACAATTTTAGAATGCTGGAATAGCTCAGTGACAACTTTTCAACACTTGAAAAACTATGCAACAACTTTATAATGCTGGAAAACTTAAATGACAACTTTTGAATGCTAATAGTTCCAAATCGGTTGAGCAGCATTTTAATTTTAATACACCTTTAAGACAGCTCTGGCAGCAGCTTTTTTCCATTGGGAAGCAAGGGGTTAGAATGCTGACATCTAATAAGCCCGTTCTTTTCTAAAGCGCCCAAATCACCCCCTAACCCCACAATACCGGATGCTTATGGGTTGACATGTCAGTTACTGAAGGCTCCTGTCACCACCATCTTTGTAGTCTTGTAATGCAATGTATAGTAAAAGCAATCTAAGCAGAAGTATGATTTTGCTATGTCATTTTTGCTGGACAATGAACATCATAAAAAACAAATCCAAAAATACAATTATTTGCCATTTCACAGAACTTGGAATATTTTTCCCGTTTTTCAGTAGAACATATGATAAAATAATGGTGTTCTTTAAAATGAAAATGTATCCCTCACATACTTATGTCAAAATGAAAAAAGTAATGGCTCTTGGAAGAAGGGGAATAAAAAAAAATGCAAAAATTAAAATTCACCAGATTGGGAAGAGGTTTTTAAAGAGAATTTTCTGATATTTTTGCCCATAGTTTATCTTTTCACAGATTTGACTTGAAGACTTTCCTGTGATTCAATTTACAGTAATTGTTGTGTGTTCTTGTATGTACCTTCACAGGAACTAACGCTATGATTCGGAAGTGTTTCTATATTTCTTAGGGCCTGTGCAGACGACCATATTTGCAGTCCAAGAGCTATCCGACAAAACATTGGATCGCACTCGGACAAATGCTACTCTATGGAGCCATGCACATGTCCATATTTTTCCTCCAAGGGAAAAAAATCAGAGCATGCCTGACTTAAATCCGTAAATCGGATCGCACTCGGCCATGCAAGTCAGTGGGTCAATCAAAAAAAATCAGACCGCACTCGGATGACATCTAAGGCTAGTTTCACACATCAGTTTTTTGTTTTTAGGCTAAATCCGGCCAATTTGTAAAAAAAACGGATCCGGCGCAAATTGTAAAAAACTGATGCGCCGGATCCGTTATTTAGCTGGATCTGTCCTTCTTTAACGCACATGGATTTTTGACTTCCTGTTTCGGGGAAGAGAGAGAGAGAGCGAGACCAGAACGGAAAATCTGCATGATTTGTATGGAAAATGCTTTGAAAACCGGATCCGGGCATCGGATTCATTGTTTCACACCTCCGTTTCATGTGTTTTTGGCCGATACTGTCACTGTGCGTTTTTTTCCGCCGGACAAAAAAACATTGCAGTGGACGTTTTCTCCGTCTACTGGAAATGACTATTTGGACGGATCCGGAAAAAAACGGATGAAACGTCTGGCCATCAGGCACAATCCAGATCCGGCGTAAAAAAACGGATTCGTTTTTTCCAAAAATTGCCGGATTGTGCCTGAAACAAAAAGCCTGATGTGTGAAAGTAGCCTAAGGGCAGTCTGATTTTCATGGCCAAAATTGAGACTTTCTTTTTCCTTCTTCTCCACATCCAAGAAAATATGATCCCACCCTGATCAGCATAATCGGCCCGATTCTCTTGGATGGGTTTTTGAAGAGGAAGACACTTCAGCAAACAACAGTGTTTTTTTTCCTGAAGCATTTCTTGTACTGGGTTTTTGTAGTTTCCTGAGCACAATTTTTGCTGTTTTTTACCTCCAGCATTTTCCTTGAGCATTTTTGTAGCTTTTTTTTACCACTGTATTCTAGATGTTATTTTTTATTTTATTTTTTAACTCCATTCAATACTAAATAAAGCAATAACATTTTCTATAGCAAAAACTCTGCCAAAATGCTTAAGAAGATGACTGTGCATTTTCCGAGCATTTTTTGGAGCCTTCTGATTGACTTGTATTGTAAAGTTTGGAGCATTTTCAGATTGGAAAACTTCTGAAGAATGGTTGCGTATTTTAACCACTTGTCGCATTTGGAAAGCTGAATAGGTCAAAAGATGGAACATATGCACAGCGAGTCATTTTTATGTAGGAACGCGCGCGTCGGGACTGGAGTGCCAAGGGCCTACCAGTAAGATTGACTCTGAGGACCCAATGTTCAGCGAAACGTAGACATTACATTGCTATCATTCATAAATTTATATCTGCTTCTACATAATAATATTGTGGGTGGTTTGGTAATGAATGATTTCATAGTGAACCAAGTGTATTGTGCCAGCTACTGCTCAGATAGGGAAGAAGGAGGCCCACCGGTGGATTCACCTGTTTGCCCATGGGCCAGTCCGAGTCGGCATGTTTGCATTCTTTTGAATGCTTTTCTGAGAACTTTTGCAGGCAGGTTTTACATAGTAACATAGTATTTAAGTTTGAAGGAAGACTTTATGTCCATCTAGTTCAACCCATAGCCTAACAATTTTGGAGTAGAAGACTTTGGGTGCACATACCTAACTTTTTTTTTTACCGATTCATCCCAGATGTAAATCAAATGATAGTATGAAGAGACATCAGAAGTGACCGCACATTTCCGCCTTCTCAGCACGTTCTTCTCTGTTGTCCTAGTGATCCGCACTTGTGTTTCCCTTTACCCAGAGACCTTACCACTCAACAAACATAATTAGTGCTGCTCCAGAATACCCGTAAGGAGATTTTCTCCCCAATGCCCGCTAATGCAGACGTAATTGACTCCATTTTCTGCTATATGCACATAGATTGGAGTAAGTCTGGTCTATTATCCATCAACAAATTAACAGAATCCAGTCAAAGGGACCTCTTCTGCCCAGATGAGCCTCAGAGAATGGGGCACCGGTCTGTATTAAATCTCGACACAACACTGCCTCAATTGCTTTCTTTTTATGTCCGCCGCCTCCTTTCAAGATGTTTAGAGTTTGTGTTAAGTCCGTGAGTACGCGGAGCGGTGCATTATTGATACTTAAGGAGAAGGACATCTGTCTCGGACAGAAATTGTTTCGGGCTTCAAAGGAGATGGAAAAGAAAACTGACTAAAAGGCCAGCTTGCTAAGGAGCTCACTTTGCAATTATTTTAGATCTGTTCTTTACAAGTAACCACTGAAGCGGCTGAGGGCAAATAAGCTGCGGAGATGCAATTCATTTATATGCAGTTCTTGGAGCAAAAAGAATCTGGAAATAGGGTTTATAAAGAAAGGCAACTTGGTATCAGACATAATGACCTCTTAGGAGAATTACGTTGGGTCATAGCGTTAGGGATCACAGGATATTATCTTTATACCAATATATTCTGATTTACGGTATTTTAGATACAGTACTTTTCAAAAGCTTTGGATACGGTGCCACACAAAAGGTTGATACATAAAATGAGAATAATGGGGATAGGGGAAAATATGTGCAAGTGGGTTGAGAGCTGGCTCAGGGATAGGAAACAAAGGGTGGTTATTAATGGAGCACACTCGGACTGGGTAGCGGTTAGCAGTGGGGTACCACAGGGGTCAGTATTGGGCCCTCTTCTTTTTAACATATTTATTAATGACCTTGTAGGGGGCATTCAGAGTAGAATTTCAATATTTGCAGATGACACTAAACTCTTCAGGGTAATTAATACAGAGGAGGACAATTTTATATTACAGGATGATTTATGTAAACTAGAAGCTTGGGCTGATAAATGGCAAATGAGCTTTAATGGGGATAAATGTAAGGTCATGCACTTGGGTAGAAGTAATAAGATGTATAACTATGCGCTTAATTCTAACTCTCTGGGCAAAACCGTCAATGAAAAAGACCTGGGTGTATGGGTGGATGACAAACTCATATTCAGTGGCCAGTGTCAGGCAGCTGCTACAAAGGCAAATAAAATAATGGGATGCATTAAAAGAGGCATAGATGCTCATGAGGAGAACATAATTTTACCTCTATACAAGTCACTAGTTCGACCACACTTAGAATACTGTGCACAGTTCTGGTCTCCGGTGTATAAGAAAGACATAGCTGAACTAGAGCGGGTGCAGAGAAGAGCGACCAAGGTTATTAGAGGACTGGGGGGCCTGCAATACCAAGATAGGTTATTACACTTGGAGCTATTTAGTTTGGAAAAACGAAGACTAAGGGGTGATCTTATTTTAATGTATAAATATATGAGGGGACAGTACAAAGACCTTTCTGATGATCTTTTTAATCATAGACCTGAAACAGGGACAAGGGGGCATCCTCTGCGTTTGGAGGAAAAAAGGTTTAAGCATAATAACAGACGCGGATTCTTTACTGTAAGAGCAGTGAGACTATGGAACTCTCTGCCATATGATGTTGTAATGAGTGATTCATTACTTAAATTTAAGAGGGGACTGGATACCTTTCTGGAAAAGTATAATGTTACAGGGTATATATACTAGATTCCTTGATAGGGAGTTGATCCAGGGAACTCGTCTGATTGCCGTATGTGGAGTCGGGAAGGAATTTTTTTCCCCAATGTGGAGCTTACTCTTTGCCACATGGGTTTTTTTTGCCTTCCTCTGGATCAACATGTTAGGGCATGTTAGGTTAGGCTATGGGTTGAACTAGATGGACTTATAGTCTTCCTTCAACCTTAATAACTATGTAACTATGTAACTATGTACTTGGAATTTCATAGAAAGCGAATAATTAATGTATCCGCTGCTCTTTAGTATACAGAGAGAAGATGGGAAGCAGCAAAAGGGGATTTATCCACTCAGGAACATGCAACATGTCGACTTCTCATTCCGAGCACCAGCTTCAGAAAGGCTTCACATGAGAAGCCAAAATGTTGCCTGTATCTGTGCGGATAATGCTCCTTTTTCACTAATTTCCTTGGAGTGCTGCTTCCATTCTATCTTTTCTATATTTAGGCTACGTTCACACGGTGCGGTTTTTGCTGCGGATCCGCAGCGGATTTGCCGCTGCGGATCCGCAGCCGTTTTCCATGTGGGGTACAGTACAATGTAACCCTATGGAAAACGAAACCCGCTGTGCCGACGATCCTGATTTTCCCCGGAAAAACCGCGCGGAAACGCTGCGGAAAAAAAGAAGTACCATGTCAATTCTTTCTGCGGATTCCGCTGCGGGTTTCCGACTTCACCAATAGGAAAGTGCAGTTGGAAACCCGCAGAGGAATCCGCAGAAGAAAACGCAGGAAAATCCGCAGTGCAAAATGCAATGATTTTGCACTGCAGATTTTCCAAAAAAGGACCTGAAAAATCCGCAGGAAAATCAGGATCGTGTGAACGTAGCCTTAGAGGGTTTTTGTATGTTTGCTTGCGGAAGTATTACAACCATAACATTAGGACTGTGGTTCTATTTTAGCTCGTAGCTATATACAGTATATACAGCTCTGGCAAAAATTAAGAGACCACTGCAAAATTTTCAGTTTGTCTGATTTTTCTCTTTATAGGTATATTTTTGAGTAAAATTTAAATTGCTCTTTTATTCTATAAACTACTGACAACATGTCTCCGAAGTTCCAAGCAATACATTTTGTATTTATTTTCTGAAAATGAGAAATGGTCAAAAGAACAAAAAAATGCATTGCTTGCAGTCCTGAAATAATGCAAAAAAACACAAGTTCATAATCATTTAGAAACAACAATACTAATGTTTTAACCCAGGAAGAGTTCAGAAATCAATATTTTGTGGAATAACCATGATTTTTAATCACAGCTTTCATGCTTCTTGGCATGCTTACCATCAGTCTTTCACACTGCTTTTGGGTGACCTTATGCCACTCCTGGTACAAAAATGTAAGTAGTTCATTGTTTGATTGGTTGTGACTATCCATCTTATTCTTGATTACATTCCAGAGGTTTTCATAGGGGTTCAGGTCTGGAGATTGGGCTGGCAATGACAAGGATTTGATGCGGCGGTCCTTCATCCACACCTTGATTGACCTAGCTGTGTGGCATGGCACATTGTCCTGCTGGAAAAAACAGTCCTCAGAGTTGGGGAACATTGCCTCAGCAGAAGGAATCAACTGTTTTTCCAAAATAACCTTGTATGTGGCTTGATTCATACGTCCTTCGCAAAGATTAACCTGCCCAATTCCAGCCTTGCTGAAGCATCTCCAGATCCCCAGATGAATGCGGCAGCCAGGGTCATATTTCTGTCCAGCCGCTTCACCGATGCCTCCATCTTGTGCCAGTCATTACACTGGCTACCCATTCGCTACAGGGTCCAGTATAAACTCATCTCTCTCACCCACAAAGCTCTCCACAGTTCTGCACTGCCTTATATCTCCTCTCTCATCTCTGTCTATCGCCCTACACGTGCCCTCCATTCTACAAATGACCTAAGGCTAACATACCCCGTAATCCGAACCTCGCACCTCCGTCTCCAAGACTTCTCTCGTGCTGCGCCAGCTCTCTGGAATGCACTTCCCCAGACGATCAGACTGATACCTAGCCCCAACCTATTCAAGTGTGCTTTAAAAACCCATCTCTTCAAACAAGCCTACCAAATCAACCACTCAGTAAACTAACTTTACCCTGTTCCCTCCTTCCAAATATTATTCTGAATCTGCCCCTACTATTCATCTGTCTCCACACCCTCCATACACGTGATAACTGCACTTGATACTTGACTATTGCACTTAAACACACGGGCTGATGACCGGATCATGCAGCTTTATATGAAAATCCCTATTTATTATAATTGCCAGACCTGAAATAACAAGCACTTTTCACCTATTGTGTCCCCCCATTTCCTTGTAGATTGTAAGCTTGCGAGCAGGGACCTCGCCCCTAACGTCACTGTTTAAATTGTCTTAACTCGTACCGAATTTATTGTCTGTACATGTCCCCGCTTAATTGTAAAGTGCTGCGGAATATGTTGGCGCTATATAGATAAAAATTATTATTATTATTATTAATTATTATTATTGTCAAACTACTGTGTTTTCTCTTTTTAAATCATAATGACAACCCAAAACATCCAAATGACCCTGATCACAAGTTCACATCCCCTGGTGATTTTGGCCTGATAACATGCACAGAAGTTGATACAAATGTGTTTGAAAGGCTACTAAAGGTAACATCCTCACCTGTGACCTGTGACAATGCCAGGAAAATTGTTTGGGATGCAAAGAAAAACCCACAAAATGCCAATCACCCCGCACGGTGTTAGTCTGTAAGAACAACATCCACTTGTGGAAGTCAGGCCCTTATACCACCCTCATGGAGTCTGTATCTGACAGTTTGAGCATGCACATGGATGTTAGTGGCCTGCTGGAGGTCATTTTGCAGGGCTCTGGCAGTGCTCCTCCTGTTCCTCCTTGCACAAAGGCTGAGGTAGCGGTCCTGCTGCTGGGTTGTTGCCCTCCTACGGCCCCCTCCACGACTTCTGGTGTACTGGCTTGTCTCCTGGTATCTGCTCCATGCTCTGGACACTATGCTGACAGACACAGCAAACCTTCTTGCCACAGCTCGCATTGATGTTCCATCTTGGATGACCTGCAACTTCTGTGGGTTAGTGACACTACCTCATGCTACAGTACCTCTAGGGGTGAGAGCAATGACAAGATGCAAAATTGACCAAAACAAGAGCAAAAAAGGATGAGGACAGAGAAATGGTCTGTGGTCACCCCCTGCAGAACCACTCCTTAATAGGGGTTGTCTTGCTAATTTCCTATCATTTCTACCTAATTATCGGTTCCTTTTGCACAACAGCAGGAGAAATTGATTCACAATCAGTGTTCTTTCATAACTGGACAGTTTGATTTCACAGAAGTGTGATTGACATGGAGTTCCATTGCTGTTTAAGTGTTCCCTTTATTGTTTAAGCAGTGTGAATACAAATCCTGGTAACAATTTTCAGATTTATATTTTTTAAAACATTTAGAAAACCTGGTATTTAATTTACTCTTCACATATACTTGCTAATTTTTGTCGATGTATCACATAAAATCCAATAAAATACGTTGGTGTAACATGGAAAAGTTCATGGGGCGTGAATACTTTTTCAAGGCACTTTATATGGAATGATAAGGGAGTTTTGTATCAGTTGGAAAGGGATTCTCTCTTATTTTTTTAATATTAAAAAAAAGAGGTTCCGCAGCAGTGTATGCTAAGGAACACTACATCCCCAGCCACAAATTATCAAGAAAGTAAAGAGTCGGCTTTAAGTTTCTGGCCAGGTCAATAAAACATCCGCCTGCAATAATTACTTTTTAAGACTTTTCATATTGTTAATCGCCTATAAATCTTTTTAACCCTCTTGAGTAATTAATTAAAAAAGAAATCAGCTTCTTATTTGTTACTTTTCTTCTTTTCATGTCACAGATTTTACCACGGAGTAAACACAAGTTTTCTAATGTTTGATGAGCCCTTTATGAGGGGCGGGGGTCCATCTTTTATTTCGGGTGTTTGCCAGGAGGTTTCATTTGTCATGTAACCAGTCCTGGTCATCGTTCTGCCTGATAGAGAGGAAACAAATATCCCCAAAGGATTAGTGCAGTTTGTGAAATCTTCCTTGCTAATAACGTTTTTTTTAGGAGCCGCACACACAGCTGCCGGCCTTGTGTTTCCTGTGCAAACAGCCACCCATCAAGATGATGAGTAGGTATGGGAAGTCAAGTGGAGGCAATGGAGGAATGTGCGTTCAGCCTGTCGGCGGAATTAAGGCTCCCGAAACTTGTAATTCCTAAGTGATGTGATACATAGTCACAGTATGGAAATCACTACAGACCACAGATTGCAAAAGTCCATCCGCTTTATCTCTGTGTCAATAAATAGTGTTTTATTTTTTGTTTTTTAGACTCTTTTTTAGTCTACCTCCTAAATCTGTGGCTACTAGAAGAACTACTAAATGCGTTTTTTTTCCTCTTTAATTGCTTACACTGTCTCTAGATGATTATCATATACTAGATGGTGGCCCGATTCTAACGCATCGGGTATTCTAGAATATGTATGTCCACGTAGTATGTTGCACAGCCACGTAGTATATTGCCCAGTCATGTAGTATATTGCCCAGTCATGTAGTATATTGCCCAGTCACGTAGTATATTGCCCAGCCACGTAGTATACAGCACAGAGCCACGTAGTATATTGCCCAGCCACGTAGTATATTGCCCAGCCACGTAGTATATTGCCCAGTCATGTAGTATATTGCCCAGTCACGTAGTATATTGCCCAGCCACGTAGTATACAGCACAGAGCCACGTAGTATATTGCCCAGCCACGTAGTATACAGCACAGAGCCACGTAGTATATTGCCCAGCCACGTAGTATACAGCACAGAGCCACGTAGTATATTGCGCAGCCACGTAGTATACAGCACAGAGCCATGTAGTATATTGCAGAGCGAGGTAGTATATTGTCCAGCCACGTAGTATATTGCACAGCCTTGTAGTATACAGCACAGAGCCATGTAGGATATTGCCCAGTAACGTAGTATATTACCGAGCCACGTATGTCACAGGTTAAAAAAATAAAAAATAAACATACTCACCTAACGATCCGAGGGCCCCTTGTAGTTGAACATACTCACCATTCTGGTCGCTGCTCCTCAGCGTCCCGTCTCTCCGCCTCCTGGGATCCTCTGCAGATGGGCGCGCGGCTGCCGCCATCTTGCGTTCCCAGGATGCTTTGCGAAATTACCTATATGACTTAGCGGTCTCGCGAGACCGCTTGGTCTTATGGGTAATTTCGCAAAGCATCGCTGGGAAAGGAAGATGGCGGCAGGCGCAAGCGGTTCAGCAGACAACGGAGGGTGAGTATAGCAGGTTTTTTTTTTATTATTATTTTTAACATTACTTTCTTTTACTATTGATGCCGCATAGGCAGCATCAATAGTAAAAGGTTGGGGACACACAGGGTTAATAGCGGCGGTAACGGAATGCGTTACCGCCGGCATTAACCCTGTGTTAGCGGTGACCGGAGGAGTATGGAGCATGCGGGGAGCGGAGCGCCAGGGACATAGTGCGGGGAGTGGAGCGCCGGGGACACTGACTGCGGGGAGCGGAGCGCCAGGGACACTGACTGTGGGGAGCGGAGCGCCGGGGACAGTGACTGCGGGGAGCGGAGCACCGGGGACACTGACTGCAGGGAGCGGAGCGCCGGGGACACTGACTGCGGGGAGCGGGTGCCGGCCACTGACTGCGGGGAGTATGGAGCGGCCATTTTCTTCCGGACTGTGCCCGTCGCAGATTGGTCGTGGCTGTTTTGCGGCGACCAATCAGCGACTTGGATTGCCATGATAGACAGAGGCCAGGACCAATGAATATCCGTGACAGAAGGACAGACAGACGGAAGTACCCCTTAGACAATTATGTATATAGATTAAATATTGACTTTATTTGACTTTGACACTTTCTCATAAATGATGGTGTAATGACCAGACCTGTCCTTTAGCTGTTTTCGATCAGGGTGTATAAACCTGTTCTCCAGGTAATGCCGTTGTCGCTGTGTACCACTGGTCAGCCCTGCTCCCTGTCCATGGTCCTGACCAAGAAATTATCATTTCCGCACCAGAAACACCAGAGCAAGAAAGTCAAATACATATACAGGTTTAATAAGGGACATTCAATCTCCCATTGCAAGCTAGGTTTATTAGTAAAGTTTATAAACTTTCTGCTTTTGTAATAAATCAGTGAAATAAGAACAATGTAAATAGCTCAAAAACTAATATAATAAGTGGCTTAATAAAATTCTACGCAAAATATCACTTTTAATGACTATGACTCAAAATTATTCATTTTTTCCAATCAAGCATCTTTCTATCACTTAGTAGAGCTACGTCTGGCTGTTATGACCTGCTGCAGAGATAATTCATAGTCAGACATCAGCTTCTGGCAGCGCTCCCAAGTCACTAATATTCTTAGCTTTTTGTGCTGCAGTCGCTTTCTTCAAATCCCATCAAAGATTTTCTTTAGGGTTCAGGTCAGGCAATTGTGACAGCCACTTCAGAGCCTTCCAGGAGTTTTTCTGAAACCAAGTCTTGGTGGACTTTGAGGCATGCTTGGGATCATAGTACTGTTGAAAAGTCCAGTGACGGCCAAGCTTCGGCTTTGTCACAGAAGGCATGGTGTTTTCTCATAGGATTTCCTGATACTTGATGGAATCTATTTTGCCTCACACACAGTGCAGTGAGGAAGAAGCAAAGCAGACCCAGAACATAACTGAGCCCCATGGCATGTTTCACTAAAGGCAACACTGAGCCACCACCATCCTTCATTGTATTACTGAATCACTGCCATGCTTACCTGTAGACATCCCCGATCCACCACCTTGCTCCACTGTAGGCATCCTGAGCCATCGCCATGCTTCACAGTAGGGATCACTGAGCCACAACCATGCTTCCCTGCAAGCAACATGGAGCCACTACCATGTTTCACTGTAAGCATCATGGAGCCACACCATGCTTCATTGTAAATATCACTGAACCTCCACCATACTTCACTATAAGCATCATGGAGCCGCCACCATGCTTCACTGTAAGCATCATGGAGCCACCACCATGCTTCATTTTAAACATCATGGAATCATAGAATGGTAGAGTTGGAAGGGACCTCCTGGGTCATCTGGTCCAACCCCCTGCTCAAAGCAGGATTCACTAAATCATCCCAGACAGATGTCTGTCCAGCCTCTGTTTGAAAACGTCCATTAAAGGAGAACTCATCACCTCTCATGGCAGCCTGTTCCACTCATTGATCACCCTTACTGTCAAAAAGTTTTTCCTAATATCTAATCTGTCTCCTCCCATTCAGTTTCATCCCATTGCTTCTAGTCTTTCCTTGTGCAAATGAGAATAAAGATGATCTTTCTACAATGTGACAGCCCTTGAGATATTTGTAGACAGCTATTGAGTCTCCTCTCAGTCTTCTTTTTTGCAAGCTAAACATTCCCAAATCTTGTAACTGTTCCTCATAGGACAGGGTTTGCAGACCACTCACCATTCTGGTCGCTCTTCTATGAACTTGCTCCAGTTTGTTGATGTCTTTTTTAAAATGTGGTGCCCAAAACTGGACACAGTATTCCAGATGAGATCTGACCAAAGAAGAGTAGAGGGCAATAATGACTTTGCGTGATCTAGACTGTATGCTTTAGTTAATATATCCCAGAATTGCATTTGCCTTTTTTTGCTGCTGCATCACACTGTTGACTCATGTTCAGTTTATGATCTATTAGTATACCCAAGTCTTTTTCACATGTGCTGTTGCTTAGCCCTATTCCTCCCATTCTGTATATGCTTTTTTCATTTTTATTGCCCAGATGTAATACTTTTCATTTTTTGCCTTGTTAAAAACCAGTCTGCCAGTTTATTTATTTTTTTGAATTCTCTCTCTCTTCTCTAGTATTAGCTATCCCTCCTAGCTTTGTGTCATCAGCAAAATTTAACAGTGTACCCTCAATTCCTTTATCTAAATCATTGATAAAGATGTTGAACAATACAGGGCCCAGGACAGAACCCTGTGGTACCCCACTTGAGACATTCTTCCAACTGGATGTGCAGCCATTTATGACCACTCTTTGGGTCCGATCACTAAGCCAGTTATGAATCCACCTAACAGTTGCCTTGTCCATTCCATACTTAGTCATTTTTTTAATAAGGATGGTGTGAGATACTTTGCCAAATGCTCTGCTGAAGTCAAGATATACTATATCTACAGCATTTTCCTGATCCACCCAGTCAGTGATCTGTCATAGAAGGAAATTAAGTTAGTCTGACATGACTTATTAGTTACAAACCCATGTTGACTCTGGTTAATCACTTCATTCTTATCCAGGTACTTACATACATGTTATTTAGTAATTTGTTCAAAGATTTTTCCTGGTATGGAAGTAAGACTCACCGGCCTATAGTTCCCTGGGTCCACCTTCTTCCCGTTTTTGAAGATAGGAACAACATTTGCTCTTCTCCAGTCTTCTGGGACTTCTCCTGATCTCCAAGAATTTTCAAAGATTATGGAGAGTGGTTCAAAAATTTCTTCTGCTATCTCCTCTCCTTCAGTACTCTGGGGTGTAATTCATCTGGACCCGGAGACTTTAATTAATTTATGTGAGCTAAGTGTTTCCTCACTATCTTTCTTTTTATAGATATCCTGGATTCTTCTATTCCTTTAATAGGACAGTTGATGCTACATTTCCTTTCTGAGAGAAAACAGATGCGAAATAGGAATTTAGAAGTTCGGCCTTCTCAACAACCTTTCTTACTATTTCATCATTTTCACCCTGTAATAATTCTATAGCATCTTTGACTTTTCTTTTACTTTTGACATATCTCCAAAATCCTTTTTTATTGCTTTTGATGTCTCTTGCAAGCCTCTCAGCTTTAGCTAATCTGATTCGTGCCCTGCAGGTTCTGCAGACAGCATTATATTCTTCTTTAGATATGCCTCCTTCTTTCCATTTGATAAATATTTCTTTCTTTTTAGCATGTGTTTAAGTTCTGTGTTCATCCATCCTGGTTTCCTTAAATGCTTTGTATTCTTCCCTCTTTTTGGAATTGTTAACTATTGTGCTTTGAGAATCTTATTTTTCAAGATTTCCCAACCTTCCTGGAGATTTTTGTCCTTGAGGATATCCAGCCATTGGATCCCTCCGATTCTCTTTCTGAATCCCTTAAAATCTGCCTTTCTGAAATCTAACCTTGAAGTCTGAGTGTTCACAGGTCTTCCTCCTCTAGTTATCTAAAATTTTAAAATAGCATGGCCGCTACCTCCTAGGGTCCCAACCACTCTTACCTCCTCAACCATTTCCTCTGTTTATAAGGATTAGATCCAAGGTAGCAGATCCCCTTGTCTTCTCCCCTACCTTTTGGAAGATAAAGTTGTCAGAAAGAGAGGATAAGATTTTGCAAGTCTGTTTCTTGCAAATAAGTTGTTTCCTTCAAGCCTTGCATTCCAATCATATGTATCGTCTCACCAAGTTTCAGTGATTCCAATGACATCATATTTCTTCTCCTGTGTTAGTAGTTCCAATTCTTCTTGTTTGTTGCCCATGCTTTTTGCATTTGTATAGAAACCTGAACCTCCACCATACTTCACTATAAGCATCATGGAGCCACCATCATGCTTCACGGTAGGCAGCGTGTGCTTCATTCTTCCTCCTTCATACCACTTATCCATAGACCTTAAAAGTTCGTTTTGTGTCATCACTCCACAGAACAGAATTCCAAAACTTCTATGGCTTATTACTATGGATTTCAGCATATTAGATACAAATGTTCTTGTGCTTTTTAAGTGTAGGTGTTTGAGTAAGAGTATGGAGAGACCTTTAAGGTGTAGTATGTGCCTGACTGTGCAAACTGTATCGTCAGTAACTGCTCCCATGAAACCTTGCTGAAGGTCTTTTGCAGTGGCATGAAGGATTGTAACCACCTGCCTCCTCAGTAAACTGGTAACAGCTGGGGATAGCCTCCTCTTTCTGCTACGTCAAGGTAGTGTAGCCTGTGTACCTATAACTTTGAACTTGTGAACTCTGCTTCCACCTGTATCTGTAGGACTATTCAATGTCTTTGCATCTTTTTGGATCCATTTCCCTGTGCAAAGCTCTTTGCATCACTCTCCTGAGACCCAAAGAATATTAGTGAACTGAAGGCTACTGCCTATTGAGAATGGACTAAGACTTCTCAGGAAAGTTGCCTGAATCTGGTGTCTGGCAATGCATCAAGGTTGCAGCAGGTGATAACAGTCAGAGGAGGTCTACTAAATACTAAAGATGTTTGTTATGTAGGCGGTGAATAATACTGAGACTGCTGTATTTAATAAAAGTAGAATTTTCTGCTGGATTTGGAAAAAAACAATTGCTTTATTAATTGTGTTGAGGTATTAAAGAATCACTCCTTCTCCTCCCATAAAAATTTGTAACCTATTAATATATTGCAGTTATCATATTATACAGCACTGTGTACGTACAATTGCTCATTCTGCCTTTCTACCCAGCTAGTTCTTCTGTTTTCCATTAGTTCTATAACATCACGTGATTAAAAACTGACTAACTGAATCCTTCTAAGCTCTATGTAGAAACAGGAGGTCAATTTTCTCTGTACAAATCATGAGTATCTGTAAAAGTCTCTGGCAGGGGGAGGAGGGAGCAGCTGGGTCAGGAGTTGAAGAGGGAAATGACTCATGCAGGGAAAACAGACTTCCTGTTTCTACATAGAGCAAAGAGAAAAATGAGCAATTGTAAGCACACAGTGCTATATAATTTGAAGATTGCAATATATTAAGAGGATAAAAACTTTGATGGGAGGAAGGCTTCTTTAAATTGTTCTTGTTTGGTTTATTGCAAACAGGAAAACATTTGCAATTTTTGCTAATAAACCTAATTTGCAATGGGTGGTGAATAATTGTGTCTGCAATTGTTTATATAAAGAATCATTCCAAATTACAGGTTAAAGTATACCCCTAGCTGTATAAGTGAACCTGTTTTTCCTTTTTCATACTTGGAGGTTGAATATATTTGATTTTGAAACAAATGTATTATCATTTATTAAGGGCAATCTTTTTTTTTTATTTTAGGACCAATTTTCTTCTTTGTTCTTCAAGTCAAATAATCTAATAACTCATACAAAACAATATAAAACAAACAAAAATCAGTGCTGTCAGTACACATCACAATAGTGCAGAGTTGTTTTTTACCAATCAAGACTGTTACGTTCCTGGCCAGCTATGCACCTACACCTTACATCCATGTGCCCTCATTATTATTATTTATTGATATAGCGCCATTAATTCCGTGGTGCTGTACATGAGAAGGGGTTACATCAAAATACAAATATCACTTACAGTAAACAAAACTAACAATGACAGACTGATACAGAGGGTAAGATGACCCAGCCCTTGAGGGCTTATATTCTTCAGAATTGTGGGGAAGGAGACAGTAGGTCGTGGGTTGCAGTAGCTCCAATGGTGTTGAGGTGGTCGTCTGGTCATTACAGGTTGTAAGCTTCTTTGAAGGATCCAAATGTGGTGGATAACCGGACGTGTTGGGGCACAGAATTCCAGAGGATGGGGGATATTCGGGAGAAGTCTTTGAGGCGATTGGGTGAGGAGCGAATAAGCGTGGAAGAGAGAAGGAGGTCTTGGGAGGACAGAAGATTACGTGAGGTAAGATATTGAGAGATTCGTTCGGAAATATACGGAGGAGAAAGGTTATGGATGGCTTTGTAGGTTAGTGTTAGTAGTTTAAACTGGATACGCTGGGAAATTGGGAGCCAGTGAAGGGATTTGCAAAGAGGGGAAGTAGGAGTGTTACGAGGAGAGAGATTAATTAGTCGGGCAGCAGAGGTAAGGATGGACTGGAAGGGTGGGAGAGTGTTATAGGGTAAACCACAAAGGAGGATGTTGCAATAGTCGAGGCGGGAGAGGATTAGGGCATGCACAAGCACTTTGGTAGAGTGAGGGTTGAGGAAAGGATGGATTCTGGAAATATTTTTGAGCTGGAGGTGACAGGAGGTGGCGAGAGCTTGGATGTGCAGTTTAAAGGACAGGGCAGAGTCAAGGGTTACCCCGAGGCAGCGGATTACCGGGATGGGGGAAGTGTGAATTAATTTATTGTGATAGATAGATCAGGTAGGGAAGGTGTGCAAGATAGAGGAAAGATAATTAGTTCGGTTTTGTCCACATTGAACTTGAGGAAGCGAGAGGTGAAGGAGGATATGGCTGATAGACACTCTGAGATTCTGGAGAGCAGAGAGGTGACATCTGGGCCAGAGAGGTAGATCTGAGTGTCTTCAGCATATAGATTGTACTGGAATCCATAAGACTTTATGAGTTGTCCCAGGCCAAGGGTGTAGATTGAGAAGAAAAGAGGTCCAAGGATAGAGCCTTGAGGAACACCAACAGAGAGGGAGCAAGATGAAGTGGTAGTATGGGAGTAGGAAACGCTAAATGTGCGGTTGGTGAGGTATGAGGAGATCCAGGATAGGGCGAGGTCTTTGACACCAAAGGAAGAGAGCATATGTAGTTGAAGGCAGTGGTCAACTGTGTCGAAGGCAGAGAACAGGTCTAGAAGGAGTATAGAGAACTGTCTGTTAGCTTTGGCTGTAAATCTTTCATAAGTTTGGTCAGCGCAGTCTCAGTGGAATTGTGGGGACGGAAGCCAGATTGTAGGTTGTCGAATAGAGAGTTAGATGCAAGGTGAGAGGAAAGTTCAGCGCGGACGTGCTGCTGAAGTAGTTTGGAAGCAAATGGGAGAAAAGATATGGGGCGTTAGCTGGGCTTAGCGCTCGGGTCAAGGGAAGGATTTTTGACCATAGGTGTGACTGTGGCATGTTTGAAAGCAGTGGGGAAGGTACCAGAAGTTAGTGATAGATTGAAGACATGGGTTAGGGATGGGATTAGTGTAGTGGTGAGGTTGGGGAGGAGGTGGGATGGGGTCAAGTTCACAAGTGGTGAGGTGTGATTTGGAGAGATGAGCAAGCTGTCCTCATGGGATATCCTGTGGATATCATAGAATCCTAGAATGTTAGAGTTGAAGGGACTACCAGGGTCATTGTGTCCAACCCGCGGCTCAATACAGGATTCGCTAAATCATCTCAGACAGATGTCTGTCTGGCCTCGGTTTGAAGACTTCCATTGAAGAACTCATGACAGACATGCAGGAGGTGGGAATATCCCACTAACATTATCATAGACACGATTGTTGGATCCTTTCATATATAATACAGTGAACAATGACAAGAGAACGTTCTGTACTCAGAAGAAGTAAGAATGCATATAGTTCCAGAAAACTTACCGAATGTTTCACAGGGTAGAAACTTTCCAATAACTAGTGGTGATCATTACCGATTTCCCAGTAATCAGAATAAATTATGATCCTGCATTACTGTCTTTACTGATTGTTCCCATAGTCGTATAAGGACAGGGGCTCGCTGTCATTGTGTCAGGACCAAGGTGATCACAATGACAGTGAACTTTGTAGAGTAACCGGACAAGGTCAGGATCGCAGTTTCCGGATGTCTCATCGTCGTCAGCTGTCATGACTTTTCCAGCCCGGAGAACTCGGAGACATCGAGTCCTTAATGACTTCAGCAACTTCTTCACAGGACAACTTGATGTGACTTTATTAGGTTTTAACATTTTTTGGAAATGTGTCAGATGTAATGAAATCATTAATGTCTGCATTATGTTTCTTTTCAACATTAGTTTTGTCACCCTCAAGCCGAAACGTCAGCATTTATTCTCTTTCATAAAATATATGTTCTATTTCGCCAGCTCAAAACCCCCCAAAATTGATTGAACGCCAAAAACGGCAAATGTTCCTTCAATAGAGAAATTAATAAGGTGAGACAAGTATTGGATTATTAGATGGCAGAAAATTATGCATTAGGTTATGTTCCCATTTTTCACTGAGAAAATATTCTTATTTTTGGAGTTTCTTTTTCTGAAACTGTTTTTGAAAAAAAATATTTCCAAAAGCATTTTTTTTTTTTGCAACCTTTTGATATGATAGTGTCTACTATGTAGAGGTTTCTTTCAGGATCTGCTTCCAAAAAGTTACACAAACTTTCTTTGTTCCAACTAGTATTTTTCAATGCCTTTTCAATAAAAATTAAAGCTCCAACAACTCTTCATATGAACAGCAAAGCGGATTTTTCATAGAAATTAAGAAGAAAGGTTTCTATTTCTTTTGAAAGATGGACTTTGGAGGCAATCCACTCCAAAACACCTAAAAAATGTTTGTGAGCATAGCCTAACAATCGAAAAAAAGTTCTAAGAGTATAATGTAAAGCCGTCACATAATTGTGTGCTCATAAAGAGCCTACTAGAAACTTTTCTTTTTGGGGAAGTTTTTTTTCCTGATGCAATTCTGAAAAGTTTTAGAAGAATATAATTTTTCTGAATTGTTGTTTTTTTGCAGCCTTTTCGTTTGGCAGTGTCTAGTCTGGAGAAGATTCCATCAGGGTCCATTTCCAAGAAGTGACATGCACTTTTTTTTTCCACCAAGTGTTTTTTCAAAAGTTCTTCAGGAAAAGAAAAATCAAATAGCTCCTCATGTGAACAGCAAAGTGAATTTTCCCTACAAATAAAAGGAAGAGATTTCAAAGTTTTTGGAGGGGGATTTTAGAACAAATATGCTCCAAAAACTCTGTGTGAACTTATATTTATTTATAAGTGTTTTTCTACTCAACTCTTCCATTTGTGTTTTTGTGTTGCCGGAAGAAGTACCAGATTACCAGAAAGCTGTTGTACAGACTGGGGAAACAGTTTCATACATGTTCGGACTGGCCCTCCGGAGGACAGGAGAATCCTCCGGTAGGCCGACCCTGCGAAGGAGTGCTAATGAATAGTGCTTTTACTCCTGATTAACAATTTACAGAGAAAGGTATACTCTAATAATTCATTAAACAAGCAAGCCAATTTAATATTATATAGAAGGAAAAGTTCATTTGTGTACTAGGGTCAAGGTATTTTTGCATGTAACTGAACAGTCAATATTACTGAGTGTTCTTTACCACCCAGCCCAACACTGTTTTCATAAAGCAGTGAGTCCCATCCTCCAGAAATGAAGCTTTGTTTTGGTTCTCCACCGTAAATAGTCCTCCTTTACTACAGTAAGCCTTGAGATACTAAAAAAAGTAATCTAATGCAAATCATCCAATCATCCACAATAACTGAATAGGATATGTGCAAAAAAGTGCAAGTTCTGTAAAAGAAGTGAAACATTTCCCAGAAGAATCTTTTGAGTAAAAGGAGTGGTTGAGTCCTCTCGATTAGTGTACTTCAGTCATGGTTTGATATGCTGCTCCATTTATTGAATATGTGAACCCAGCCTCAAGGGGAATGTGGGATAGGTATCAAACATGGACTGAAACAAGCAACTTTTTCTAACTGTTCTTATTTTCCATTGTGTTTTTATTTTTTTTTATTGTTTTCCATGATTTTGGCAGGATAGCAAATCCTGCGATCTGAGAGGCTGAAAATTACACTATGGACTCATGCACAGGACCGATTTTCTAATCCATGTTGTATCCATGGTTTTCTCATTGATAGCAGTCATACCTATGGTAGTCCATGGGGTTGTTCACGTCAGATTTTTTTTCCTTTGACCGAGTGGTCCACAGAAAAAAAATCGAAGACATGTCCAGTTCAGATCAAAATTAGCAATGCAAGTCTATGGATCCGTAAAAAAAAAAATCGGACGGCACACGGATGACATTGGAGTGAGGTCTGATTTTCACGGACTAAAAGAATGGAGAAGATGTAGGAACTATTTTTTTTCTCTCTATATCCAAGAAAAACTGATGCTACTCTGATCAAACTGTTATCAAAAGAATTGGACCGTTTTTCTGGGATGTGAAGAAAATGGTTGTGTGACCCTTAGGCTAGGTTCACATTGCGTTAGTGCAATCCGTTTAGCGCATATGCTAATGGAATGCGCTAACGCAATGTCCAAAAAGGGATTGCGTTTAGCGATCCCGCTAGCGCAGATGCCCGATCTGCGCTAGCGAAGAACGGACCCTGAACGCTAAAAGCAGCGTTTGAGGTCCGTCCGAAAATAACGGGACATCGCTGGCGCATGCCAAAAAAGGCATACGTTAGCGATGCGTTAGCGATGCGTTAGTACATTGCGATCAATGGGTGCGCTAACAGATCCGTTACATAGCATAAATTGTGCCAATTGCGCCATGTAACGGATTCCGTTAGCGGACACCCACTAACGCAATGTGAACCTACCCTTACCTATGGGAAAGTGTTCAGGAAGCGGAACATGTAATGGTTGGAGACTATGGCATGGCACCACTCCATATGAGAGTAGAGCTGTAAAAAGACACTGAAAAACTGGAGCAAATTCAGACAGAGAAGAGCTCCCAGGATGGCGAGCGGACTGCAAAGTATGTCCTACGAGGAACAGTTAAAGGATCTGGGAATGTTTAGGTTGCAAAAAAGAAGGCTAAGAGGAGACTTAACAGCTGTCTACAAATATCTGAAGGGCTGTCACATTGTAGAGGGATCACCATTATTCTCATTGGCACACGGAAAAACAAGAAAGGGAGAAGATACAGATTAGATATTAGGAAAAACTTTTTGACAGTGCGGGTGATCAATGAGTGGAATAGGCGGCCACGAGAGGTGGTGAGTTCTCCTTCCATGGAAGTCTTCAAACAGAGGCTGGACAGACACCTGTCTGAGATGATTTAGTGACCCTTGCATTGAGCAGGGGGTCGGATACGATGACCCCGGAGGTCCCTTCCAACTCTAACATTCTATGATTCTATGATTCTAGAGCGATCAACATCTTCACCTTCCAGTGTAATGTGGTGCTAATCCTAGAAATAAGTGAAGAAGTTCATCTCTTTCCAATTGGCACAAGAATAATTAATAGACTTCCAATGCAATCTGTTACTATTGTCAATGCAATCTTGCCTTGCGCAGGCGTGTACTATGAAGGACAGATAATGAACTTCAATCCAATATTGCAGCCAGCATGCAGCCAGCGGGTAAGGAAAGGGTGAATCAAAAACGAAAAAACCCCGCCTCCATGGCTGAAGATTGTTCCCTCCAAATCCAGGTGACAGTGTCCCTTTAACCTAATCATGCAAGTGCATGAAGAACATGGTAAAGTGATTGTCTGGCTTGTTAACCCCTTTCTGCCAGCTGACGGAATAGTACGTCAGCTGGCAGATCCCCTGCTTTGAGGTGGGCTCCGGCGGTGAGCCCACCTCAAAGCCGCGACATGTCAGCTGTTTTGTACAGCTGACACGTGTGCGCAATGAGCGCGAGCGGAATTGCGATCCGCCCGCGCCCATTAGTTAAATGCCGCCGTCAAGCGCTGACAGCGGCATTTAACTAGCGCTCCCGGCCGCGCGGCCGGAAATGCTCGCACTGCTGACCCCCGTCACATGATCGGGGGTCAGCAGTGCATTGCCATAACAACCAGAGGTCTCCTTGAGACCTCTATGGTTGTTGATGGCCGATTGCTTTGAGCGCCACCCTGTGGTCGGCGCTCAAAGTACACCTGCATTTCTGCTACATAGAGGTGATCTGTGCATCACCTCTATGTAGCAGAGGCGATCGAGTTGTGCATGCTTCTAGCCTCCTATGGAGGCTATTGAAGCATGGCAAAATAAAAAAAAAGTGATTAAAAATATAAAAAAATAAAAAATATATAAAAGTTCAAATCACCCCCCTTTCGCCCCAATCAAAATAAAACAATTAAAAAAAAAATCAAACATACACATATTTGGTATCGCCGCGTTCAGAATCGCCCGATCTATCAATAAAAACAAAGGATTAACCTGACCGCTAAATGGCGTAGCGAGAAAAAAAATCAAAACGCCAAAATTACATTTTTTGGTCGCCACGACATTGCATTAAAATGCAATAACGGGCGATCAAAAGAACGTATCAACACCAAAATGGTATCATTAAAAATGCGAGCTCGTCACGCAAAAAATAAGCCGTCACCTGACCCCAGATCACGAAAATTGGAGACGTTACGGGTATCGGAAAATCGCGCAATTTTTATTTTTTTTTAAGCAAACTTTGGAATTTTTTTTCACCACTTAGATAAAAAATAACGTAGACATGTTTGGTGTCTATGAACTCGTAATGACCTGGAGAATCATAATGTCAGGTTAGTTTTAGCATTTGGTGAACCTAGCAAAAATGCCAAACAAAAAACAAGTGTGAGATTGCACTTTTTTTGCAATTTCATCACACTTGGAATTTTTTTCCCGTTTTCTGTTACATGGCATGGTAAAACCAATGGTATCGTTCAAAAGTACAGCTCGCCCCGCAAAAAATAAGCCCTCACATGACCATATTGACGGAAAAATAAAAAAGGTATGGCTCTGGGAAAGAGGGGAGCAAAAAACGAAAATGAAAAAGCGGAAAAAGCTCCAGGGGTGAAGGGGTTAATACAGGGAAGTCCCTGGAACTGGACCCTCATTAATTAGCCAGAGCAGAAAAAAACTACAGAGAGAGTGTTTTTTTCCCCCAAGACACAAGGCACAATCATGGGTTTCACACACACCCTATTGATTTTTTTAAGCTCTTAATGACCAGGCCTGGAATTTCCTTAATCACCAGCCAATTTGTTTCATTCTTTTTTGCTCCTCCATTTTTCATCCATCATATTTTTATTTTTGACACTTTGTATAATGCTGGACAAATTGTATTATTTTTGGTGCTATTATGGGGTAGATATAAATTACTATGCAATATATATTTTGGAAAAAATAACGAAGGAAATATAGATAAAAACATTTTTTTTTACAATTTTTTTGTTAACTGCTACATATTTTTACTGCCCAGTGCATTTCACACCAAGTAACCCATTGAATGAATTTTCCAGGTTAGCACAGTCATGTAGATACCTACGCTGTAAAGGGAGTTTTTTTTTTCTTATATGTATCTAATAAAAAGTATTTTATATGAAAAAAATAAGATTTCCAATGTGGGAAAGACACCCAGCGATCATGTGATTGCCGGGTCCTGCGCAAACATCAACAGCGCCAATGCTTCTATTCACTGCACAGCGGTCACCGAGTGCCATGGACCAGTCAATGAGAAGACAGAAACCGAACTAAACTGCTCCTGTCTTCTCTATTTTTCAAGTACAGGAATTTTTATCCTGCACCTTAAATTAATACTTAGAAATGAGCGGACCCATGGAAGTTCGGATTCTCGTAACCGACCTGAACTTTATTCCAAAGTTCGGTTTGGGTACCAGAACTGTACCTGAACTTGAACCTGGACCACATAAAAAATAATGGGGACTTGAACTTTTGAGCTGGAAAAAAAAGTCAATCTCTCTCTCTCCATCTCTACAATGGACTTTCCCCCGGAACTCAGAACATCTGGGTGAAGTCTGTGTTTCGAGTTTAGCACCAGACACTAACTGTCCGGTATGAACCCCAAACTTTTAAGTTTGGGTTCGTTCATCTCTATTTATAATGGTGCAGGATCAATGTCGGTACATTTATGCAGCTTTGTTGTTATCTCGTTATGGTGCCTTACATCCCCTGTGGTGGTGCTTTCAGGAAATGAAATATTTTCTGTTGGGTTTCCCCCACGCCTTATATTTCGGGAACCACTGAGGACCAAATGGAAATGTCCAAAGCAGACAAGTCCTTTAACTCAGGACTGGTGTTTCCCCAATGGGAGGACTTTATGGCATTCTGTCATCGCAGTTTGGTATTTCTTCCCCTTAAAAACCATTCATTTGCAGTGGGCGGCCGGTGATGTCTGTAAACACTGGTTGCGCGCCCGGATTAGGACTTGACAAGTGCCACTTGAAGCATGAATAATAAAAAGTTTATAAGCAATGGCCTGATGGAAATCCTCTAGAAAGGTTAATCCCCCATAAGAATGTGACTCTAGAAAACACTCCGAACATAAGGTTGCAGCTCGTACGATATCAGCGGCGGCAGCACAATGGACGCCAGAGCCCACAAGGGTCAGAGCTTAGCGGTGGCACAAGCCATCGGGTTTAAGTGTCAGTGCCTGAGAGCGCCGGGAGTCGGGACCATTAACAGTTTTTTAACCAAAGATCAACATGACTTTGGTTTTTGTGCTGCGGTAATTACTAAGCAAACAAAACGACGCCATTTCCGTTCACAAATGCAAATTTTGGGGTTTCTCATCTGGAGATCCCCGATATACGTCCATCAGGGGCGTCTACTCTCTGAGATATGGGGGTGGCCTTGGGCAAAATTAAAAGTCATCCTGAAATGCTAACATATTGCATCATTACACGGAAATGTTTATGGTGGAAATATAGGAGCCGATTTCAGACAGACAAGCACCAAACCACATACACTCAATGCTGCACAGACGCTATATTCCACACAAACACACACACTGTATGTTAGAAGATACGCTCTACGCTAGTCGCACTCTCACACCAGACTCTCTTCTTCTCTTTAGTTCCTCCAAACTCCCGTCAGGTGAAGAACCTTTGGTCACGTGACTATGATGTCATCAAAGGTCCTTCAATATTTCAACAGAAACTGCACTGATAATGCAGGACTGAATAAATCTAGATGTGCAGAGCGGAGCGCATAGAGCAAAAGTTCTGGTTTCACTCACATGGTGGAATTGTGACAGACAACTTCTATGTAGGCACGAAGGAAAACAGCTGCTGCCGCCCCATGGTGGGTTGATACACTGCTCAAAAAAATAAAGGGAGCAGTTAAACAACAGAACATAACTCCAAGTAACTCAAACTTCTGTGAAATCAAACTGTCCACTTAGGAAGCAACACTGATTGACGATCAATTTCACATGCGGTTGTGCAAATGGAATAGACAACAGATGGAAATTATTAGCAATTATCAAGACACCCTCAATAAAGGAGTGGTTCTGCAGGTGGGGACCACAGACCACATCTCAGTACCAATGCTTTCTGGCTGATGTTTTGGTCACTTTTGAATGTTGGTTGTGCTTTCACAATCGTGGTAGCATGAGACGGACTCTACGACCCACACAAGTGGCTCAGGTAGTGCAGCTCATCCAGGATGTGATTCTCTGAAACATGTTAGATGACTGAATGTTAATAATTATAACGTTATGTTATAAATAAAAATAATGTTATGAATTATGATCAGCCATTGTAGAAGCCGCATTTTTTTTTTTTTTACGTTGAATTTTGGAAACTTTTCGAATAAAGTTTTTCGCTTGCTTGAAGAGTTATCTCCCCCTAGTGGCCGTTATTGTGTCGCCTTTCGGAGAGCTCGCAAAGGTTTTACAAAACTGTTTCCAAACTATGGGTTTGGTAAAAGCTTTTATGATCTTTTAATAAAATCCTTTGCTCTAAATGCTCAGTTCAAGGGTTGGATACCGGGGTTTGCACAAGCCCAATTGGATTCTGAAAGAATTCAGCGGTGTTATTCCAGTCACCGTCCCACATGATAATAATAATAATAATAATCTTTATTTTTTTTTATATAGCGCCAACATATTCCGCAGCGCTTTGCAGGTTGCACACATTATCATCGCTGTCCCGATGGGGCTCACAATCTAAATTCCCTATCAATATGTCTTTGGAATGTGGGAGGAAACCGGAGAGCCCGGAGGAAACCCACGCAAACACGGAGAGAACATACAAACTCCTTGCAGACGTTGCTCTTCCCAGCAGGTCTCTGCCTCTCCTCTCACTTGTAATGTTGTGGTAGGAAAGAACGGGACCTCCTGGGAGTTTTCACAACTTTTAAAAAGTTATTGCAGTGAATAATGAATAAAACACATTGTAATATTTTTTTGTTTTACATACATTACTTAAAGGGAACCTGTCATGTTCCAACACACTATTAACCCTCCATATAACTGGAGATAAGGAGTTAATCTGCAGGTTGACAGTATTGTAAAGTCTTGTGGCCACCGCACTGAAAGCTCAGCTACTGAGAGAAAATTAACTTTATTCCTCTTAGCAGCCTCCGGCTTTCAGTCGAGGCCGGCGGTGCTTCAGTTACCAAAGCGAACAAGCGGCTGCTGTAACCGTGCCCCAGCACTTGCTGGCAGCCAGCTCAGCACTGACGCACTGGTTTTGGGGCATGGTTACTGCTGCGCACACTCTGTACTGTGCAGTGACTGAAACCATGCCTTTATGACTGAAATCCGAGCCTCTATGACTGAAAGCCATGCCTCTATGACTGAAAGCTGGAGGCTGCCGAGAGGAATAAAGTCAATTTCCTCCCAACAACTGGACTTTCAGCATGAGTTTCAAACACCACTAATCTGCAGATTAACTCCATAACTCCATTCCAAAGACATACTGATAGGGAATGTAGATTGTGAGCCCCATTGGGGACAGTGATGATAATGTGTGCAAAACTGTAAAGCACTGCAGAATATGATAGCGCTATATAAAAATAAAGATTATTATTATAACTTCATGTTATTAGCTTTTGTAGACATGACAGGTTCCCTTTAACTATGGCTAGGGTTAAAAGAGTTTTCAGGCACAGTTCAGAGTAAAAAAGAAAAAAACAAAGCATTGAATCTCCGCCACTGCCCCACTCTCTCTTGCTTGTCTTTAGGTCTGACATAACGATGACAGCTTTGCAGCCAATCACTGACCTGAGCAGCTAATGCCATCTACATCAACAGAACAGTAAGTGATTGACTGCAGCGCTGTCCACGTGACATCAACACTGCAGAGAAACAGCAGAGTTCGGGACCAGCATTGGAGACACAGCACGTGGTCCGAGGAGGATAAGTAAAGCAGTTTGGGGTTTTTTTGTACATTAAGGCTATGTGCACAGGTTGCAAATTTGCCTGCAGAATTTTCTGCACAGAATCTGCATCTCTTGCCAGAAAACGCAAGGAAAAATCCACGCTGATGTAATGCATTTTGATGCAGATTTTCATGCATTTTTTTAATGCAGATTTGTATGCATTTTTGAAAGCTAAATAAAGATCTATTATTGCATAAAAATAAAAGAAAAGAATTGTGATGTCATTTCTTGTCCAACCTCTTCATTTACATGCTCCAATGAACAATAATGTTTACACACACAGAAAGATAGGTAGATAGATAGATAGATAGATAGATAGATAGATAGATAGATAGATAGATAGATAGATAGATAGGTAGGTAGGTAGATAGATAATAGATAGATAGATAGATAGATAGATAGATAGATAGATAGGTAGATAGATAGATAGATAGATAGATAGATAGATAGATAGGTAGGTAGGTAGGTAGGTAGGTAGGTAGGTAGATAGATAGATAGATAGATAGATAGATAGATAGATAGATAGATAGATAGATAGATAGATAGATAATACCAAGCTCGATGTTTAGTAATAAACATAATAAAATGGTACATAAAGAGTTAAATAAAGACACACACACACACAAAATCTGCATTAGGCCGGGGTCACACTTGTGAGAAACTCGCACGATTCTCGCACCTCAATACCCGGCACTGCCGCTTGCCCTCGGACCGGAGCGTTCAGCTGCATAGAAATACATGCAGCCACACACTTCGGTCCTGAGTGCTGGTGACAGTGCCGGGTATTAATACAAGAGACTCGTCTGAGTTTCTCACAAGTGTGACCCCGGCCATAAACGCAAGATGTTTAATTTAGAACAAAAATTGAAAAAAAATGAAATGGGCTCCCACGCAATTTTCTGCACTAGAGTGTAAGTCAGCGACTAGAGGGCGATGTTTATAGCCTGGGAAGGGGTTAATACCCATGGGTCTTCCCAGGCTATGAATATCAGCCCGCAGCTGTATATTTAGCCTTTACTGGCTATGAAAATAGGGGGACCTCCCAAAAAAACGACGTGGGGTGCCCCTATAATTAATAGCCAGAAAAGGCTATGCAGACAACTGCGGGCTGATATTCATAGCCTAGGAAGGGACCATGGATATTGCCCCCCTCGGCTACAACCACCAGCACTCAGTCGCCCCAGAAATGGCAAAGCTTTCCTTAGCGAAACGCGCGTCGGGTGTCGTGGGTCCCTGGCTGATGGCTTCCATTAGGTAATTATGTCCCTTCTTGTATACACTGTGGTTACATGGTCATATTCCCTGATGCTGTGGCTGGTGGTGATCTAGCACCTTATATTTTAACCTATATATCTATGATTTTGCACATTTGTGGCTATGCTAAATTTTATGATATACATGCACTCTTTGCATCCATGTAGTGCATGATCGCTGTCAGCTGCCATGTCAGGTGAATGGTGAGTTATATATGTATGATTTTTCAGCAGGTGTTTATATTCATTAAAGTGATATTGATACTTTGGAGGTAACTCTATCCATTTTGCCACTTTTCTAGCCATACCTGCCGGTTGTTCCTGCACTTTGGTTTTCCCCTATTTTATATGGATGGTATACTTGTTTTTATCTTGGTAATAAATAAAGTTTATATGATTCGATTTTTGCTTCGCTTAGCGTTATCTTTTGGAGTTATCTTTATTTTTCTGCCAAACCATGCGATGCCCTCGATCTCCTGGAAAAAAATAATGTCCCATCATCCGGCTACCTGTCACTGTAGCAGGCATAGTCGGAGGGGACTAGTAGTACCATCGGACAATACCTGCCTACACACAGCCCCGGACACCCACGCACACACACAGATACACACAAACACCGGCACACAGCCCTGCACATCTTCCCCGCGCACACACAATCTCTGCCCACACTCCACTCATACACTCTTTCCCCCTCTCGATCTGCAGCGTTTCTCGCAGGCACATCCGCAGCAAATCCGCTGATCTTTTTTAAACCTGGTGTTTTGCTGCGGATGTGCCGGACACAATGGAAGTCAGTGGCTGCAGAAACGCTGCAGATCCGCAAAGAATTGACTTGCTGTGGAAAATAAAAACACTGCGATTCTGCGCGTTTTTTTCTGCAGCATGCGCACACCAAATGCCAATTTCACATAGACTAACATTGCTTGTGCACTACACTGTGGATTTGATGCAATTACGCGTGTCTAAAAACGCTGCGGATAGGCAGCAAAATCCGCAACGTGTGCACATAGCCTAAATTGTGCCTGGGGACAATACTTTACTAAAAAACGGAAAACCCCTTTAAGGCCAGGACTACGGTTAAGATTAGGATTATGATTTATGACTAAAGTAAATAAATAGATGAAAAAAAAAGAAAAAAAAAACTATAACAATTTTATTACTTTTTACTTTGGATTTCATGAAAAAGCAGAAAGCGTAAATTAAAGGGGAAAAGGGCAAACCATGATTAATGAAATCAATATTTTTCTTAAAAAACAATACATTTGCTTGGAGGATAAGGGGATCAATATTGGGGTGCAAAATCCTCACCAACCTGAACTCGCGTTACACCAATGACTGAAAGTGCGCGGATTTCAGACAGTTCCTTTAATATAGCTGGACCACTCGCAGCCTCTAGGGGGCAGCCATGCACTTCTCTTCTCAAGTCTTGTAGCGATGGGTATAATTATAGAATATTGGGAGCTGAGAATGTGAAACCTAATTATGGCGTTCTCTAGAGATCACATTTTATTCACATGCGTCATGGATCAGACGGGTTAATGCTGTATTTATCACCTGCGTAAATAGGGGATTTAGTAAATATCTGGAATCTGCTGATGATATATGTATATATATATATATATATATATATCATACAAGTTCCAAAATATCCATCATGTCCATGGATTGTGCAGCCTGGGAAAAGAATAAGAATCGCCCTTCCATCCACGTCGACTCGTCTGCTGCACATAAACGGACACACATACATCGTTCCTCATTTTTCTTGGTCCTTCTACCCCCCATAGTCTTTTAAACACAAGTTCAAGAGATTTATTTGTCTGAAACTATACTTCCTCGCATTGCGCATAAGTCTATTCGTAGTCGGTGGATCCACCATAGACCGGGTAAAGGAATACCATACTTTTCAGGGATAGTATTTTCTTTTTCTACGCACTTTATTGGCTCGGTATGTCTAACATTGGGTTAATAAAAACTTCCAGATCAGAACGACTTCCAGATTAGAGACATTTTTAGGGCAATGGTGGCCACATGTGAAGCCACTTCCTCCCTGAAAAAAAAGAGTCATGCATCCTAGCTCAAAAGTTTCCAAAAACTTTCTTTAATTTCAAGTAAGAGTACGAGGAATGAGGTGTCACTCCTGCGCTGCCGGCGATGGACCGACAAAGTATCCAAGGAATATATTGAATTATTTATTGTACAGGTTGTAAAGAGTCGACGCGTTTCGAGGTCACGCAGGAGCCCTTCGTCAGGACAGAAACCTCGGTCAGTTTTCAGATTAGCGTGAGCGTACCCTATGTCACAGAGGAGGAATAATTTTGTTAAAGTTGGGCAATAGACAAACCCTGTTGTGAATTCTGTGGCTGAGTTCACTTCTGTGGTCACAAGTGGTATTGCAGTCTCTGGGCTTCCTCCCTCAGGTGTTTTGGTGAGCTCGTTGGCTGCCTTGCTATTTAGCTCCACCTGAGTCTGTCTTCCTTGCTCCTTGTCAATGTTCCAGTGTTGGATCTGAGCTACTGCATCTTTCCTTGGGCCTGCTGCTCTGCTAGATAAGTGCTTCTAGTTTGTTTTCTGTTTTTTCTGTCCAGCTTGCTATTAACTTTTGCTGGAAGCTCTGAGAAGCAAAGGGGTGCACCGCCGTGCTGTTAGTTCGGCACGGTGGGTCTTTTTGCCCCTTTGCGTGGTTTTCGTTTTAGGGTTTTTGTAGACTGCATAGTTCTCTTTGCTATCCTCGCTCTGTCTAGAATATCGGGCCTCACTTTGCTGAATCTATTTCATTCCTACGTTTGTCTTTTCATCTTGCTAACAGTCATTATATGTGGGGGGCTGCCTATTCCTTTGGGGTATTTCTCTGAGGTAAGTCAGGCTTGTATTTCTATCTTCAGGCTAGTCAGCTCCTCAGGCAGTGCCGAGTTGCATAGGTAGTGATAGGCGCAATCCACTGCTGCTTATAGTTGTGTGAGGATAGATCAGGTACTGCAGTCTACAGAGATTCCACGTCTCAGAGCTCGTCCTATTGTTTTTGGTTATTGCCAGATCTCTGTATGTGCGCTGATTACTGCACACTGTGTTGCCTGATTGCCGGCCATAACAGTACAAGGAGCCACACCAATGATTCCCAATAGAGGGAAAAAAGAAATCCTGACATAATTTTTTTTTCTTAGCTCTGTCTTCAGTCTTTTTTTTCCCCTAGACATTAGAGTGCTTCAGGACACAGCTGTGGACATGGATATTCAGGCTCTGTGCTCCTCAATGGATAATCTCGTTATAAATGTACAAAAGATTCAAGATACTATTGATCAGAAATCGATGCTAGAACCAAGAATTCCGATTCCTGATTTGTTTTTTGGTGACAGAACTAAGTTCCTGAGCTTCAGAAATAATTGTAAGCTATTTTTGGCCTTGAAACCTCATTCTTCTGGTAATCCTATTCAACAGGTTTTGATTATTATTTCTTTTTTGCGCGGCGACCCACAGGACTGGGCGTTTTCTCTTGCACCAGGAGATTCTGCATTGAGTAATGTTGATGCATTTTTCCAGGCGCTGGGATTGCTTTACGATGAGCCTAATTCAGTGGATCAGGCTGAGAAAAATCTGCTGGCTTTATGCCAGGGTCAGGATGATGTAGAAGTATATTGTCAGAAATTTAGGAAGTGGTCAGTACTCACTCTGTGGAATGAATCTGCACTAGCGGCTTTGTTCAGAAAGGGTCTCTCTGAAGCTCTTAAGGATGTAATGGTGGGATTTCCTATGCCTGCTGGTTTGAATGAGTCTATGTCCTTGGCCATTCAGATCGGTCGTCGCTTGCGCGAGCGTAAATCTGTGCACCATCTGGCGGTATTGTCTGAGAGTAAACCTGAGCCTATGCAGTGCGACAGGACTATGACTAAAGTAGAACGGCACGAACACAGACGTCTGAACAGACTGTGTTTCTATTGTGGTGATTCTACTCATGCTATTTCTAATTGTCCTAAACGCACTAGGCGGTTCGATAGCTCTGCCGTTATTGGTACTGTACAGTCCAAATTCCTTTTGTCCATTACCTTAATGTGCTCTTTGTCATCGTATTCTGTCATGGCGTTTGTGGATTCAGGCGCTGCCCTGAATCTGATGGATTTGGATTATGCTAAACGTTGTGGATTTTTCTTGGAGCCTTTGCGGTGTCCTATTCCGTTGAGAGGAATTGATGCTACACCTTTGGCCAAGAATAAGCCTCAGTACTGGGCCCAGCTGACCATGTGCATGGCTCCTGCACATCAGGAAGTTATTCGCTTTCTGGTACTGCATAATTTGCATGATGTGGTCGTGTTGGGGTTGCCATGGCTACAAACCCATAATCCAGTATTGGATTGGAACTCTATGTCGGTAACCAGCTGGGGTTGTCAGGGAGTACATGGTGATGTTCCATTTTTGTCGATTTCGTCATCCATTCCTTCTGACATCCCAGAGTTCTTGTCGGACTTTCAGGATGTATTTGAAGAGTCCAAGTCTGATGCCCTACCTCCGCATAGGAATTGTGATTGTGCTATCGATTTGATTCCTGGTAGTAAATTCCCTAAGGGTCGTTTATTTAATTTGTCCGTACCTGAACACACCGCTATGCGCAGTTATGTGAAGGAGTCCCTGGAGAAGGGACATATTCGCCCATCGTCGTCACCATTGGGAGCAGGGTTCTTTTTTGTAGCCAAGAAGGATGGTTCGCTAAGACCGTGTATTGATTACCGCCTTCTTAATAAGATTACTGTTAAGTTTCAGTATCCCTTGCCATTGATTTCTGACTTGTTTGCTCGGATTAAGGGGGCTAGTTGGTTTACTAAGATTGATCTTCGTGGTGCGTATAATCTGGTGAGAATCAGGCAGGGAGATGAATGGAAAACGGCATTTAATACGCCCGAGGGTCATTTTGAGTATCTGGTGATGCCGTTCGGACTTGCCAATGCTCCATCTGTTTTTCAGTCTTTTATGCATGACATTTTCCGTGAGTATCTGGATAAATTCTTGATTGTTTACTTGGATGACATTTTGATCTTCTCAGATGATTGGGAGTCTCATGTGAAGCAAGTCAGAATGGTTTTCCAGGTACTGCGTGCTAATTCCTTGTTCGTGAAGGGATCAAAGTGTCTCTTCGGTATGCAGAAAGTTTCATTTTTGGGGTTCATCTTTTCCCCTTCTACTATCGAGATGGATCCGGTTAAGGTTCAGGCCATCCAGGATTGGACTCAGCCGACATCTCTAAAAAGTCTGCAGAAATTCCTGGGCTTTGCTAATTTTTATCGTCGCTTCATCTGTAATTTTTCTAGCATTGCCAGACCATTGACCGATTTGACCAAGAAGGGTGCTGATTTGGTTAATTGGTCTTCTGCTGCCGTGGAAGCTTTTCAGGAGTTGAAGCGTCGTTTTTGCTGTGCCCCTGTGTTGTGTCAACCTGATGTTTCTCTTCCGTTCCAGGTCGAGGTTGATGCTTCTGAGATTGGTGCAGGGGCGGTTTTGTCACAGAGAGGTTCTGGTTGCTCAGTGTTCAAACCATGTGCTTTCTTTTCCAGGAAATTTTCTGCTGCTGAGCGTAATTATGATGTGGGCAACCGAGAGTTGCTGGCCATGAAGTGGGCATTCGAGGAGTGGCGTCATTGGCTTGAGGGTGCTAAGCATCGCGTGGTGGTATTGACTGATCATAAGAACCTTACTTATCTTGAGTCTGCCAAGCGCTTGAATCCTAGACAGGCCCGTTGGTCGTTATTTTTTGCTCGTTTTGATTTTGTGATTTCATACCTTCCGGGCTCTAAAAATGTGAAGGCGGATGCTCTGTCTAGGAGTTTTGTGCCCGACTCTCCGGGGTTATCTGAGCCGGCGAGTATCCTCAAGGAAGGAGTCATTGTGTCTGCCATCTCCCCTGATTTGCGGAGAGTGTTGCAGAAATTTCAGGCTAATAAACCTGATCGTTGTCCGGCCGAGAAACTGTTCGTCCCTGATAGGTGGACTAGTAAAGTTATCTCTGAACTTCATTGTTCGGTGCTGGCCGGTCATCCAGGAATCTTTGGTACCAGGGAGTTGGTTGCTAGATCCTTCTGGTGGCCATCTCTGTCACGGGATGTGCGTGCTTTTGTGCAGTCCTGTGGAATTTGTGCTAGGGCTAAGCCCTGCTGTTCACGTGCCAGTGGGTTGCTTTTGCCCTTGCCGGTCCCGAAGAGGCCTTGGACACATATTTCGATGGATTTCATTTCTGACCTTCCCGTTTCTCAAAAAATGTCGGTCATTTGGGTGGTCTGTGATCGCTTTTCTAAAATGGTCCATCTGGTGCCCTTGGTTAAATTGCCTTCCTCCTCTGATTTGGTGCCTTTGTTCTTCCAGCATGTGGTTCGTTTACATGGCATTCCTGAGAATATTGTTTCTGACAGAGGTTCCCAGTTTGTCTCGAGGTTCTGGCGAGCCTTTTGTGGTAGGATGGGCATTGACCTATCTTTCTCCTCGGCCTTCCATCCTCAGACTAATGGCCAGACCGAACGAACCAATCAGACCTTGGAAACATATCTGAGATGTTTTGTTTCCGCTGACCAGGATGATTGGCTGTCATTTTTGCCGTTGGCTGAGTTCGCCCTTAATAATCGGGCCAGCTCGGCTACCTTGGTCTCTCCATTTTTCTGCAATTCTGGGTTCCATCCTCGTTTCTCTTCAGGACAGGTTGAGTCTTCGGACTGTCCTGGTGTGGATTCTGTGGTGGACAGGTTGCAGCAGATCTGGACTCAGGTAGTGGACAATTTGACCTTGTCCCAGGAGAAGGCTCAGCTTTTCGCTAATCGCAGACGCCGTGTGGGACCCCGACTTCGTGTTGGGGATCTGGTTTGGTTATCTTCTCGTCATATTCCTATGAAGGTTTCCTCTCCTAAATTTAAACCTCGTTTTATTGGTCCGTATAGGATTTCTGAGATTCTCAATCCGGTGTCTTTTCGTCTGACCCTCCCAGACTCCTTTTCCATACATAATGTATTCCATAGGTCGTTGTTGAGGAGATACGTGGCACCTATGGTTCCATCTGTGGAGCCTCCTGCCCCTGTTTTGGTGGAGGGGGAATTGGAGTATATTGTGGAGAAGATTTTGGATTCTCGTGTCTCTAGACGGAAACTCCAGTATCTGGTCAAATGGAAGGGTTATGCTCAGGAAGATAATTCCTGGGTTTTTGCCTCTGATGTCCATGCCCCAGATCTTGTTCGTGCCTTTCATGTGGCTCATCCTGGTCGGCCTGGGGGTTCTGGTGAGGGTTCGGTGACCCCTCCTCAAGGGGGGGGTACTGTTGTGAATTCTGTGGCTGAGTTCACTTCTGTGGTCACAAGTGGTATTGCAGTCTCTGGGCTTCCTCCCTCAGGTGTTTTGGTGAGCTCGTTGGCTGCCTTGCTATTTAGCTCCACCTGAGTCTGTCTTCCTTGCTCCTTGTCAATGTTCCAGTGTTGGATCTGAGCTACTGCATCTTTCCTTGGGCCTGCTGCTCTGCTAGATAAGTGCTTCTAGTTTGTTTTCTGTTTTTTCTGTCCAGCTTGCTATTAACTTTTGCTGGAAGCTCTGAGAAGCAAAGGGGTGCACCGCCGTGCTGTTAGTTCGGCACGGTGGGTCTTTTTGCCCCTTTGCGTGGTTTTCGTTTTAGGGTTTTTTGTAGACTGCATAGTTCTCTTTGCTATCCTCGCTCTGTCTAGAATATCGGGCCTCACTTTGCTGAATCTATTTCATTCCTACGTTTGTCTTTTCATCTTGCTAACAGTCATTATATGTGGGGGGCTGCCTATTCCTTTGGGGTATTTCTCTGAGGTAAGTCAGGCTTGTATTTCTATCTTCAGGCTAGTCAGCTCCTCAGGCAGTGCCGAGTTGCATAGGTAGTGATAGGCGCAATCCACTGCTGCTTATAGTTGTGTGAGGATAGATCAGGTACTGCAGTCTACAGAGATTCCACGTCTCAGAGCTCGTCCTATTGTTTTTGGTTATTGCCAGATCTCTGTATGTGCGCTGATTACTGCACACTGTGTTGCCTGATTGCCGGCCATAACAAAACCCCAATTGATGTATCCCATGGGAGGCCATGAACTTAAGGTACCGTCACACTAGACGATATCGCTAGCGATCCGTGACGTTGCAGCGTCCTTGCTAGCGATATCGTCCAGTGTGACAGGCAGCAGCGATCAGAATCCTGCTGTGCTGTCGCTGGTCGGGGAAGAAAGTCCAGAACTTTATTTGGGCGCTGGACTCCCCGCAGACATCGCTGAATCGGTGTGTGTGACACCGATTCAGCGATGTCTTCGCTGGTAACCAGGGTAAACATCGGGTAACTAAGCGCAGGGCCGCACTTAGTTACCCGATGTTTACCCTGGTTACCATCCTAAAAAGTAAAAAAACAAACGCTACATACTTACCTACCGCTGTCTGTCCTCGGCGCTCTGCTTCTCTGGTCTGGCTGTGAGCACAGCGGCCGGAAAGCAGAGTGGTGACGTCACCGCTCTGCTTTCCGGCTGCCCGGCGCTCACAGCCAGACCAGAGAAGCAGAGCGCCGAGGACAGACAGCAGAAGGTAAGTATGTAGCGTTTGTTTTTTTACTTTTTAGGATGGTAACCAGGGTAAACATCGGGTAACTAAGCGCGGTCCTGCGCTTAGTAACCCGATGTTTACCCTGGTTACCGGGGACCTCGGGATCGTTGGTCGCTGGAGAGCGGTCTGTGTGACAGCTCTCCAGCGACGCTGCAGCGATCCGGATCGTTGTCGGTATGGCTGCAGCGTCGCTTAGTGTGACGGTACCTTTAGGTGACAAATACCCTTGTACTCCCACTGCGGAAATGAGCTGCGGCAACCACACACCCGCCTTTTACCCCGCCCATCTAGCACTTCAATCTGGGTATCATTAATGAGCACTAATTGACTGCCCACAAGTTGCCTGACAGCTGCAACACATGCAGGAATTATCTAACAAACAGGCAATCCCTGCATGTGTTGTGACTGACAGGGTGTTCCAGGAGTGTTGCCCCTCATCAGTGCAAAGTATGAAATCCCCGTATTTTGCCCCGTATTCACATGTAAAGCGCCATATAAATGGCGCTATGAAAATGTCTAATAATAATAATAAAAATCTGATATGGCTAGGTGAGAGGCTCTAGACTGGAGTCTAAGGGGTAACGTTTCTCCTTGTGGAAAGTGGCAAGCCAAGCCTGGCATGTCAGAGTGAGGAGACTTATAGGCCATGCATGCTCCTATGGGAAATTAAATACACCCGAAATCATATTGTAAGGCTCGTTAAGAGTCAATATTGACTGCTAGGATCGCTGCTTCCAGTAGGTGGCGCTACAGTTCTAGTCCTCTTCCTCTGTGAAGAGATAATCTACACTTTGGAGTTTGCAATGCAGTTGCACCAATTTTTAACCTTTAGATGTCTGCAGCATTTTCACAACTATTTGGTGCAAATTTTGCAGCTACAAGTTACCACTGTGGACTTTCTGTCCTATGTGCACATACACAAATACTGACCCCTTGGAACCACATAGGACACCTTACGGGGGCTTTCCATGGGGTACCTCCATACACATGAACTCGATGTTTGGTGCTTTTTCTCTGTTTCCATTTACAATATTTTCTCTTTTTATTCGGCAGCATTTTCCCACGGCCCCGTTGCATGAATTATGATAAATACCCCATAACCCTCCCCTGATCTGTGGAGTGTTATTGCTCCCATTACAGTGTTTGTGGTGGACACATTGTGGTTTTATGTTTAGATTGACATTGTTGGATAAACATCTATAGTATCACCGCGGTGTAACAGAAAAGTTGCCGTCTCATGTTTATTATTCTATGAGTTCATTGTAGCAGTTACTGTTTGGTACAAAGCAGCCAGGAAAGCGAGTCACACATTAATAGATTGGGAAAAATGTTTACATCCATAAAAAAAGAAATGCCGGGTCATATTGACACTCTAAAATCTAGAGAAGCCAACAACACAGAGGTCAAGGCCAGACGGGTATTTAGAACAGAGACCGGAGGTGCTGCACAACTTCTTAGGCCATGTTCACACTGGGCATTTTTGCTGCGTTTTTTTTTATTGCACGTTTTAAGCTGCGTTTTACAGTACAGAAATCTCACGCACACACATCGTTTCGGTATTTTTTTATGACTGATTTTGCAAAACTGCTGCTTGTCACTTCTTTCAACTTTTTTTTTTTCCAGCGCATTTGCAGCTTTTTTTCACCCATAGGAAACAATTGGTAAGTGCAAAAAATGCAGCAAAAACGTAACGTAGGTATCAGATTTTGCTACGTTTTTGGTGCAAAAACCTAAGGAGTTTGGATCGAGCATTTTTTTTTTGAGGGGGGGAGGGCACTGAACTTTATCAACATGCACAAGAGACAACAAAAACACAGCAATAAAAAAGCAGCAAAAATTGTTTTGTAGCTTCTTTACTGCCAAGAGAGCAGTTTTTGCCTGCGGGGGGGGAAATGCAGCAAAAATGCAACATGTGAACGTAGCCTTAGTTTCTACAGGGCATCTATGTGCCCAGGGGGACACAGACGGGTGAGCGCCCCTGTGCGAGAGCGATACATGGGCCCTTGGTAGACCAATAGCTCATAACCTGCTTTGGAGGTGGTTGTGGCCCCTTTACCTCTTGGGCCCCTGTGCGGCTGCAGAGGTTGCACCAATGGTAAGTCCGCCCCGCTCTATTGGGCCCCTGTGCGGCTGCAGAGGTTGCACCAATGGTAAGTCCGCCCCGGTTTGTGCAGTGTGTTGATGAGATTTTTCACATACAATTACATACAATATACTCTGGGATTATACATTGTATCAGGGCATAAATGGACAATAAATGCAAAGAATTCTGGGGTGAGCATAGAGCCAAAGCACTAAGGGACCCCAAAACTACCCCAAAAAGGAGTTTGTATGTTCTCCCTGTGTTTCCGTGGGTTCCCTCCGGGTTCTCCAGTTTCCTCCCACATTCCAAAGACATACTGATAGGGATTCTAGATTGTGAGCCCCAATGGGGACAGCGATGATAATGTGTGTAAAGCGCTGCGGAATATGATGGCGCTATACAAGACACTTATAATAATAGGCAGCCTGGGGTTAAATCTGATCCATAACATCTGTATGGAGTTTACTATTAGGTAAAACTGTCGGCTGATGCTAAAGATCCAGCTGTTAGATTCTTCTGTGCTTACACTGCCCGCTAGTGGCCGCGCTGAGTGTTACAGCTTTGTGCCATTCAAAGGTATTGTAGTTGTCCCCAATGGGGAGAGGGAAGGATGAGAGTGATCAGCGCTGGAACCCAATGATTACAGTGGCTCAGTGGTTAGCACTATGTACGGTGGCTCAGTGGTTAGCACTGTACTATATACTGTATGGTGGCTCAGTGGTTAACACTGTACTATATACTGTATGGTGGCTCAGTGGTTAGCACTATATACGGTGGCTCAGTGGTTAGCACTACTATATACGGTGGCTCAGTGGTTAGCACTACTATATACGGTGGCTCAGTGGTTAGCACTGTACTATATACTGTATGGTGGCTCAGTGGTTAGCACTACTATATACAGTAACTCAGTGGTTAGCACTACTATATACGGTGGCTCAGTGGTTAGCACTATGTACGGTGGCTCAGTGGTTAGCACTGTACTATGTATAGGGCACCATGGTGGCTCAGTGGTTAGCACTGTACTATGAATGGTGGCTCAGTGGTTAGCACTGTACTATATACTGTATGGTGGCTCAGTGGTTAGTACTACTATATACAGTGGCTCAGTGGTTAGCACTACTATATACAGTGGCTCAGTGGTTAGCACTATGTACAGTGGCTCAGTGGTTAGCACTGTACTATGTATAGGGTACCACGGTGGCTCGGTGGTTAGCACTATGTACGGTGGCTCAGTGGTTAGCACTGTACTATGTATACGGCACCACGGTGGCTCAGTGGTTAGCACTGTACTATGAACAGTGGCTCAGTGGTTAGCATTGTACTATGTATAGGGTACCACGGTGGCTCGGTGGTTAGCACTATGTACGGTGGCTCAGTGGTTAGCATTGTACTATGTACGGTGGCTCAGTGGTTAGCATTGTACTATGTACGGTGGCTCAGTGGTTAGCATTGTACTATGTATGGTGGCTCAGTGGTTAGCATTGTACTATGTACGGTGGCTCAGTGGTTAGCATTGTACTATGTACGGTGGCTCAGTGGTTAGCATTGTACTATGTACGGTGGCTCAGTGGTTAGCATTGTACTATGTACGGTGGCTCAGTGGTTAGTACTATGTACGGTGGCTCAGTGGTTAGCACTATATACGGTGGCTCAGTGGTTAGCACTATGTACGGTGGCTCAGTGGTTAGCACTATATACGGTGGCTCAGTGGTTAGCACTATGTATGGTGGCTCAGTGGTTAGCACTGTACTATGTTCGGTGGCTCAGTGGTTAGCATTGTACTATGTACGGTGGCTCAGTGGTTTGCATTGTACTATGTATGGTGGCTCAGTGGTTAGCACTATGTACGGTGGCTCAGTGGTTAGCATTGTACTATGTACGGTGGCTCAGTGGTTAGCATTGTACTATCTACGGTGGCTCAGTGGTTAGCATTGTACTATGTATGGTGGCTCAGTGGTTAGCACTATGTACGGTGGCTCAGTGGTTAGCATTGTACTATGTACGGTGGCTCAGTGATTAGCATTGTACTATGTACGGTGGCTCAGTGATTAGCATTGTACTATGTTCGGTGGCTCAGTGGTTAGCACTATGTACGGTGGCTCAGTGATTAGCATTGTACTATGTTCGGTGGCTCAGTGGTTAGCACTATGTACGGTGGCTCAGTGATTAGCATTGTACTATGTACGGTGGCTCAGTGGTTAGCATTGTACTATCTACGGTGGCTCAGTGGTTAGCATTGTACTATGTATGGTGGCTCAGTGGTTAGCACTATGTACGGTGGCTCAGTGGTTAGCATTGTACTATGTACGGTGGCTCAGTGGTTAGCACTATGTACGGTGGCTCAGTGGTTAGCATTGTACTATGTACGGTGGCTCAGTGATTAGCATTGTACTATGTACGGTGGCTCAGTGGTTAGCACTATGTACGGTGGCTCAGTGGTTAGCATTGTACTATGTACGGTGGCTCAGTGATTAGCATTGTACTATGTACGGTGGCTCAGTGATTAGCATTGTACTATGTACGGTGGCTCAGTGATTAGCATTGTACTATGTACGGTGGCTCAGTGATTAGCATTGTACTATGTACGGTGGCTCAGTGGTTAGCATTGTACTATGTACGGTGGCTCAGTGATTAGCATTGTACTATGTACGGTGGCTCAGTGATTAGCATTGTACTATGTACGGTGGCTCAGTGATTAGCATTGTACTATGTTCGGTGGCTCAGTGGTTAGCACTATGTACGGTGGCTCAGTGATTAGCATTGTACTATGTTCGGTGGCTCAGTGGTTAGCATTGTACTATGTTCGGTGGCTCAGTGGTTAGCACTATGTACGGTGGCTCAGTGATTAGCATTGTACTATGTTCGGTGGCTCAGTGGTTAGCATTGTACTATGTACGGTGGCTCAGTGATTAGCATTGTACTATGTTCGGTGGCTCAGTGGTTAGCATTGTACTATGTACGGTGGCTCAGTGGTTAGCATTGTACTATGTACGGTGGCTCAGTGATTAGCATTGTACTATGTTCGGTGGCTCAGTGGTTAGCACTATGTTCGGTGGCTCAGTGGTTAGCATTGTACTATGTTCGGTGGCTCAGTGGTTAGCACTATGTTCGGTGGCTCAGTGGTTAGCACTGCAGCACTAGGGTCCTGGGTTCAAATCCTACCAAGGACAAAACAGAAACCAGACCCCGATAACAATCAGTGGGGTCCCTCGGCTTCTCGTATTGGGCCCATTTTCACCTGATTTCTGTCCAATTGTTTCTTTAAAACGGAACCGAGGGAGGAAATGATCAGGACTGCACAATAATCCGTGCACTGGGGGTAATGGCGGCGCCCCGTGCACCGGCCGGCGTGGGGTCCGCGTGTTCCTCACTACATGTATGAGGTGAGCGAGGAATAAAGACATAATAATAATAATAATAATAATAATAATAATAATAATAATAATAACAGCCCGAGGACAAGTCACACACTCCGTGCTGCTGAGGGAAGACGTGTCTGTGGCACAGAGGAGCCAGTGTGTGCCGGGAGCGGCCGTGCTGTGCGGGGAGGAGTTTTCCCAGGCTTTTTATTATTATTATTTTTCTCTCCCTCCTCCCTTCCCCCCGCCGTGGTTCTTCTTTCCAGGCTGGGCCGGGAGCCGGCTGCCTGCGCACTCTGCAGAGAGCCAGCAGCACTTTGGCACGTGCTCCCGGGTGATGCAGAGTACAGACAGGGGCGGCGGAGGAGGTGGGGGGAGGGGGCTGCTGCAGGCCGGGAGCGCGCGCACCTCACAGCTGCCCGAACCTTACCCCGGCTGGGCTTGATTGACAGCTCGCTCGGCTGCGGCCAATCAGCGGCAGGCGTGGAGCCGGGCGGCAGGTGATTGGCTGCCGGGATGCCATCCGTAGCCTGTACGCGTGGCTGTCGGCTGCCTTCTCCCTCAGCGCACAGCTGGCTGCCCACACTCCGTGCCCGGCTGCTGCCCACACTCCGTGCCCGGCTGCTGCCCAAACTCCGTGCCCGGCTGCTGCTGCACATCACACTCCGTGCCCGGCTGCTGCTGCCCACACTCCGTGCCCGGCTGCTGCTGCCCACACTCCGTGCCCGGCTGCTGCTGCCCACACTCCGTGCCCGGCTGCTGCCCAAACTCCGTGCCCGGCTGCTGCTGCACATCACACTCCGTGCCCGGCTGCTGCTGCCCACACTCCGTGCCCGGCTGCTGCTGCCCACACTCCGTGCCCGGCTGCTGCTGCCCACACTCCGTGCCCGGCTGCTGCACACACTCCGTGCCCGGCTGCTGCTGCCCACACTCCGTGCCCGGCTGCTGCTGCACACACTCCGTGCCCGGCTGCTGCTGCACACACTCCGTGCCCGGCTGCTGTACACACTCCGTGCCCGGCTGCTGCTGCCCACACTCCGTGCCCGGCTGCTGCTGCCCACACTCCGTGCCCGGCTGCTGCTGCCCACACTCCGTGCCCGGCTGCTGCTGTACACACTCCGTGCCCGGCTGCTGTACACACTCCGTGCCCGGCTGCTGCTGCCCACACTCCGTGCCCGGCTGCTGCTGCCCACACTCCGTGCCCGGCTGCTGCTGCCCACACTCCGTGCCCGGCTGCTGTACACACACCGTGCCCGGCTGCTGCTGCCCACACTCCGTGCCCGGCTGCTGCTGCCCACACTCCGTGCCCGGCTGCTGCTGCCCACACTCCGTGCCCGGCTGCTGCTGTACACACTCCGTGCCCGGCTGCTGCTGTACACACTCCGTGCCCGGCTGCTGCACACACTCCGTGCCCGGCTGCTGCTGTACACACTCCGTGCCCGGCTGCTGCTGTACACACTCCGTGCCCGGCTGCTGCCCACACTCCGTGCCCGGCTGCTGCCCAAACTCCGTGCCCGGCTGCTGCTGCACATCACACTCCGTGCCCGGCTGCTGCTGCCCACACTCCGTGCCCGGCTGCTGCTGCCCACACTCCGTGCCCGGCTGCTGCTGCCCACACTCCGTGCCCGGCTGCTGCACACACTCCGTGCCCGGCTGCTGCTGCCCACACTCCGTGCCCGGCTGCTGCTGCACACACTCCGTGCCCGGCTGCTGCTGCACACACTCCGTGCCCGGCTGCTGTACACACTCCGTGCCCGGCTGCTGCTGCCCACACTCCGTGCCCGGCTGCTGCTGCCCACACTCCGTGCCCGGCTGCTGCTGCCCACACTCCGTGCCCGGCTGCTGCTGTACACACTCCGTGCCCGGCTGCTGTACACACTCCGTGCCCGGCTGCTGCTGCCCACACTCCGTGCCCGGCTGCTGCTGCCCACACTCCGTGCCCGGCTGCTGCTGCCCACACTCCGTGCCCGGCTGCTGTACACACTCCGTGCCCGGCTGCTGCTGCCCACACTCCGTGCCCGGCTGCTGCTGCCCACACTCCGTGCCCGGCTGCTGCTGCCCACACTCCGTGCCCGGCTGCTGCTGTACACACTCCGTGCCCGGCTGCTGCTGTACACACTCCGTGCCCGGCTGCTGCACACACTCCGTGCCCGGCTGCTGCACACACTCCGTGCCCGGCTGCTGCTGCACACACTCCGTGCCCGGCTGCTGCTGTACACACTCCATGCCCGGCTGCTGCACACACTCCGTGCCCGGCTGCTGCTGCTGCACACACTCCGTGCCCGGCTGCTGCTGCTGCACACACTCCGTGCCCGGCTGCTGCTGCACACACTCCGTGCCCGGCTGCTGCTGCTGTACACACTCCGTGCCCGGCTGCTGCTGTACACACTCCGTGCCCGGCTGCTGCACACACTCCGTGCCCGGCTGCTGCACACACTCCGTGCCCGGCTGCTGCTGCACACACTCCGTGCCCGGCTGCTGCTGTACACACTCCATGCCCGGCTGCTGCTGTACACACTCCGTGCCCGGCTGCTGCTGCTGCACACACTCCGTGCCCGGCTGCTGCTGCTGCACACACTCCGTGCCCGGCTGCTGCTGCACACACTCCGTGCCCGGCTGCTGCTGCTGCACACACTCCGTGCCCGGCTGCTGCTGCCCGCTCCGAGGCGATAACTGCGCCTGCTCACTACTGTGCGCCGAGGCGCTGACTGCGGGTGCTTCTATATAGCGCTATATACTCGCCCTCGGTGCTTCTATGTACCGCTATATACTCGCCCTCGGTGCTTCTATATAGCGCTATATACTCGCCCTCGGTGCTTCTATATACCGCTCTATACTCGCCCTCCGTGCTTCTATATAGCGCTATATACTCGCCCTCGGTGCTTCTATATAGCGCTATATACTCGCCCTCGGTGCTTCTATATACCGCTATATACTCGCCCTCGGTGCTTCTATATACCGCTCTATACTCGCCCTCCGTGCTTCTATATAGCGCTATATACTCGCCCTCGGTGCTTCTACAGTCATGGCCAAAAGTATTGACACCCCTGCAATTCTGTCAGATAACACTCAGTTTCTTCCTGAAAATGATTACAAACACAAATTATTTGGTATTATCTTCATTTAATTTGTCTTAAATGAAAAAACACAAAAAGTATTGTGCTAAAGCCAAATTGGATATAATTCCACACCAAACATAAAAAAGGGGGTGGACAAAAGTATTGGCACTGTTCGAAAAATCATGTGATGCTTCTCTAATTAGTGTAATTAACAGCACCTGTAACTTACCTGTGGCACCTAACAGGTGTTGGCAATAACTAAATCACACTTGCAGCCAGTTGACATGGATTAAAGTTGACTCAACCTCTGTCCTGTGTTCTTGTGTGTGCCACATTGAGCATGGAGAAAAGAAAGAAGACCAAAGAACTGTCTGAGGACTTGAGAAACCAAATTGTGAGGAAGCATGAGCAATCTCAAGGCTACAAGTCCATCTCCAAAGACCTGAATGTTCCTGTGTCTACCGTGCGCAGTGTCATCAAGAAGTGTAAAGCCCATGGCACTGTGGCTAACCTCCCTAGATGTGGACGGAAAAGAAAAATTGACAAGAGATTTCAATGCAAGATTGTGCGGATGTTGGATAAAGAACCTCGACTAACATCCAAACAAGTTCAAGCTGCCCTGCAGTCCGAGGGTACAACAGTGTCAACCCGTACTATCAGTTGGCATCTTAATGAAAAGGGACTGTATGGTAGGAGACCCAGGAAGACCCCACTTCTTACCCCGAGACATAAAAAAGCCAGGCTGGAGTTTGCCAAAACTTGCCTAAAACGTTTTGGAAGAATGTTCTCTGGTCAGATGAGACAAAAGTAGAGCTTTTTGGGCAAAGGCATCAACATAGAGTTTACAGGAGAAAAAAAAGAGGCATTCAAAGAAAAGAACATGGTCCCTACAGTCAAACATAGTGGAGGTTCCCTGATGTTTTGGGGTTGCTTTGCTGCCTCTGGCACTGGACTGCTTGACCGTGTGCATGGCATTATGAAGTCTGAAGACTACCAACAAATTTTGCAGCATAATGTAGGGTCCAGTGTGAGAAAGCTGGGTCTCCCTCAGAGGTCATGGGTCTTCCAGCAGGACAATGACCCAAAACACACTTCAAAAAGCACTAGAAAATGGTTTGAGAGAAAGCACTGGAGACTTCTAAGGTGGCTAGCAATGAGTCCAGACCTGAATCCAATAGAACACCTGTGGAGAGATCTAAAAATGGCAGTTTGGAGAAGGCACCCTTCAAATATCAGGACCTGGAGCAGTTTGCCAAAGAAGAATGGTCTAAAATTCCAGCAGAGCATTGTAAGAAACTCATTGATGGTTACCGGAAGCGGTTGGTCGCAGTTATTTTGGCCAAAGGTTGTGCAACCAAGTATTAGGCTGAGGGTGCCAATACTTTTGTCTGGCCCATTTTTGGAGTTTTGTGGGAAATGATCAATGTTTTGCTTTTTGCTTCATTCTCTTTTGTGTTTTTTCATTTAAGACAAATTAAATGAAGATAATACCAAAGAATTTGTGATTGCAATCATTTTCAGGAAGAAACTGAATATTATCTGACAGAATTGCAGGGGTGTCAATACTTTTGGCCATGACTGTATATACCGCTATATAATCGTCCACGGTGCTTCTATATACCGCTATATACTTGTCCGCGGTGCTTCTATATACCGCTATATACTCGTCCGCGGTGCTTCTATATAGCGCTATATACTCGTCCGCGGTGCTTCTATATACCGCTATATACTCGTCCGCGGTGCTTCTATATAGCGCTATATACTCGTCCGCGGTGCTTCTATATACCGCTATATACTCGTCCGCGGTGCTTCTATATAGCGCTATATACTCGTCCGCGGTGCTTCTATATAGCGCTATATACTCGTCCGCGGTGCGGGTTTATGAGCTGCAGCAGGTTCATTTCTGTAGCGGAGTCTCCGCTGCGTATTTTGACTAATAGAATATCATTAGATGCGGTGAATCTGGATGCACCTAAACACGACCGCGGTAACCAGAACGCATCCATAACGCTACTATTCCTGATCGTGGGCACGCACCGGTACAATGTCTATTTTTCAAGCAGAAAGCATTTCGGGAATCGATCCTTTTTCTCTGGAGATTTGCAAGCCTGAAGCATCCCTGTTTTTATGATGCCTTTTTCTTTTCTCTGTTTTAATTTTTCTTTCTTTTCTTTTTTTCTGGTTCTTTTTTTCCTCTTTCTTTTTTATCCCTTTTTTCTTTTTTCCCCCCTTTTTTCTTTTTTTTTTCCCTTTTCTTTTTTCCCCCCTTTTCTTCCCTTTTTTCTTTTTTTCCCTTTTTTTTTTCTTTTTTCTTTTTTCTCTGTTTTTAAGTATTTTTTATTTCTTATTATTACCGTATTTTTCGGACTAAAAGACGCACTTTTTCCCCCCCAAAAAAGGGGGGAAAATGGGGGGTGCGTCTAATAGTCGCAATGCAGGCTTACCTAGGTGGCAGAGGTGCGGTGGCAGAGGTCCGGTGGCAGAGGTGCGGTTGCGGGGGTGTGGCGGCAGAGGAGGCGCAGTAAGCGGGGTCCCTTTCCCCGGTATGGTGATGCAGCAGGCCCGGTATGCAGCAGAGCCGGGTGAATCCTCTTGTTATCGGTGGTGGCGGCCATTTTCCGGAGGCCGCGCGTGCGCAGATGGAGCGCTCTGCTTCCCGGGGCTTCAGGAAAATGGCCGCCGCGATCTCCATCTGCGCACGCGTGGCCTCCCGCGGCCATTTTCCTGAAGCCCCGGGAGCAGAGCGCTTCATCTGCACACGCGCGGCCTCAGGAAGATGGCCGCGCCCACCGATAACAAGAGGATTCACCCGGCTCTGCTGCATACCGGGCCTGCTGCATCACCATACCGGGGAAAGGGACCCCGCTTCCTGCGCCTCCTCTGCTGCCACACCCCCGCCACTGCACCTCTGCCACCGCACCTCTGCCACCTAGGTAAGCCTGCATGGTACGCCAGGGACCCCTCTCACGCCATACCTCTCACTGCACCTCCTGATCCCAGCACCTCCTGATCCCAGCACCTCCTGATCCCAGCACCTCCTGATCCCAGCACCTTCTCATCCCAGCACCTTCTCATCCCAGCACCTCCTGATCCCAGCACCTCCTGATCCCAGCACCTCCTGATCCCAGCACCTCCTGATCCCAGCACCTTCTCATCCCAGCACCTTCTCATCCCAGCACCTCCTGATCCCAGCACCTTCTCATCCCAGCACCTCCTGATCCCAGCACCTCCTGATCCCAGCACCTCCTGATCCCAGCACCTTCTCATCCCAGCACCTTCTCATCCCAGCACCTTCTCATCCCAGCACCTCCTCATCCCAGCATCACCCCACCTTGCCTCCTGTGACCCTGCTCTGCCACCGCCATAAGATACTGTAAATTCGGACAATAAGACGGACCCCCATGTTATAAAAAATCTTTTTTTCTGCAATTTTCACCCCAAATTTGGGGTGTGTCTTATGGTCCGGTGCGTCTTATAGTCCGAAAAATACGGTATTTGTTTTTTTTATTATCTATTTAAGCTACGTTCCCACAATGAGTTTTTGGTGATTTTTTTTTATTTTTTTTACGCTGCGTATTTTCCAAAAAAATGCAAGGAACCAACTTAATGAGTGCAGAAACGGTGGCAAAAATACACATCACCAAGAATTCATCATGGGAACGAAACCTTACAATTCCAGCAAAGTGGATGGGATTTATAGAAATCTCCTGTCCTCTGTGCTTAAACTGACCTGCGGAGCGTGTTTGACATTTGCAGCATGTTCATTTCTCTTGTGACTATGCTGAGATTCCTGTGCAGACTTTCTCCATAAAGGTGCATTAGATGCGGAAACTCTGCACGTCAAATGCGCATGTGCATTTTTAGCTCGTTTCTGTGTCGAAAAAAGCGTAAAAAACGCTTGTAATCTGCACCTAAATATAGCAAAAAATAAGTATCAAAAACAAAGCAGCCTCCAAACGCAATGAAAAAACGCAAGTAACCTAATCTAAATAATAGGTGCGAAAATTCTGCAGCGTCAAGAACTCACCAAAAGCTCATTGTGGGACCGGAGCCTAACAATGAGAAAAACGCTAGTACAAAAAACGCTGACAAAACACTCAAAAATTCACCCAGGCGTCTTTTTTTTGCCGTCCCATTGACTTGTATGGTAGAGAATTGAGCGACTTCCTACCGAATGCAGAACGGTCGCGTCATTTGTCTTTGGAGACGTGAAGCGGTTAGAAGACCGGAAAATATGAATGGCGAGTCGCTTTCCCATACAGATGAATAGGATCGCTACTTTAATCACTTTTTTGGTGCTTTTACCCCCCTAAAAAAAATAAAGACCCTACGATGATCACATTGAGGAGAAGCAGATTCTGATCTAAAATCCTCATGGAAAAAAAGCTTCAAATGCCCTTTCAATAAGTTTCCTATCGATATTAATGGAAAACACAACTATAGGGCACATATTTGTAGAGTCTTATTTTTTTTTTTCGAATATATCAATTTTTGAAGTTTTCCTGCTTACACGAAAGCTCCGATTCATCAGTCGATTGGAAAAGAAAACAAAATCCAATACACAAAAACAGCTTAAAAATGTCACAAAAAAAGTCACAAAAATCTTAGAAAAATCTACATAAAAAACTGTGACTGTAGCTCCATACAGAGTATTTGTTCAAGTGGAATTTTCTAGCTACACAAATGCGTAAATTGTTTTGTCGCACGTTTGTTTTTACATCATGTGGATTTGTTTTATTGCTTCAGTTGTTAGATTTAGATCAGGAATTGACGTGTTTTCCATATGGAAAAAAAAATACATGAAAAAACCCAATAGGAAGCTTATTCAAAGGCTGTTTGAATTGGTTTTTCTTGAGGATTTTGGAGAATAATTTGCTCCGAAATCCTCAGTAAAAAAAAAACAGTGAACATTCACTAATTCCATGTGCAATTTGTATCCCATGCACGTGAGTTCTACAGCCCTGATCACACACATCAGATATTTTACATGCAGATTTTCCGTGCATCTTTTCACGTGGATTTTGAGCAGAAAATGCTACGTGCAAATCTACCTATTAACCCTTTACACCGCAGCCAGGAGGCATAGAATAATCCAGCGGAGCGCTGGACCATAGACTCGGCCGCACATCGGTAGGTGAAATTCGGTGCAACATTGGACACGACTACCTCCATGATGCAAGTTGGACTTGTTTTTTTTTATCTTGGGGCCTGTAGATGAATCACTTAAAGGGATTATCCGGAGTGAGAGGTGCAGGTGACGTTACGACGCACACACCTAATAGAGACGAGTGCTCGATTGGCCGGTATTGTGCCCGTGTCCTATTCCAATGCACAGGTCTGTTGCACAATACCCGCCGATTGTGCACACGTCTCGGCAGGTGTGCAAGTCGCAATGTCATCGGCACCACCCAATTTCGATGGCGGGTTCTGGATAGCGGTGGGGAATTCCTTTTAAGGCAGCCTTACACATTAAAGGGGTTGTTCACTACTACGACAACCCTTCTGAATCCATATGCTTCCTCCCAGTATAATAATAACCCCTATACTCGTTTCCGGTGCCGGCACCATTCCAGCACCGGCACTCCCGGGGATCGCGATCTCTGCGGCCAATCAGAGGTGGCTTGACTCTCCTCTCCTGCAGGCGTAATTGACGTTCGGAGGAAGTGAGAGCGGTGGCTGCTTCCTTACTTCCTCCGGATAGCCTGATTTGCCCAAACGATAGGAGAGTGAAGCCAGCGCTGATTGGCCACAGGGATCGCGTGACATGACGATGTCATGCAAGCCCTGGGAGAGCCAGTGCCAACACTGCTGGAACGGCGCTGGCACCAGAGGTGAGTATAAGGCTGCCGTCACACTAGCAGTATTTGGTCAGTATTTTACATCAGCATTTGTAAGCCAAAACCAGCAGTGGGTGATAAATCCAGAAGTGGTGCATATGTTTCTATTATACTTTTCCTCTATTTGTTCCACTCCTGGTTTGGGCTTACAAATACTGAGGTATGACGGCAGCCTAAGCATTATTATTTTACCGGGAGGAAATATAGAGCTTCAGAAGTGGTTCTCTGAGTAGTGGACCACCCCTTTAATGCCCGGAAAAAAACAGGAAACATCAACAGAACCAGATGACCATCTACTGTGCGTGGTGACCTCCCAACTCTTCATTAATGGCAGCAGACAGAGCAGTGAACAATCAAGGACTTGACTTTTAACTTGATGCTTTCATTCCCCTCTTCTCTTCGAACACATGCACGCTCACCCAATCGGAGCATACATGTCTATTAGAGCTTCAGGATAAGTATGTTCTGGCCACATAGTTGTGTATAGGTTGAGGCCGGGTGAAAAAGCTTTTGACCAAACCGGGCATGCGTGTAAGTAGGGGTGTCGGGAGAAATTTTTGTTGGATGCATAGGTGTGCATGGGGGGTCAAGAGGAATAATTGTTGTCTGGGGGGAGGTCAAAAAGAATGAATATGGGGGAGGAATGTTGCTGTTGGCCGAGTGGAGCATGCAGGTATATGGGGGAGGGGTGGTATAGAGAAAAATAGCTATCAAAAGTGTAGATGAAGATGTAGTCTCCACATTATGGATCCATACACCCGGCATCACCCCGCGACAAAGAGTCTCCGCTAACACAGGCACGTCACAATTACCATGAACGGAACCTTCTACAATCGATTGTATCCAATGATTCCGATGACACGGGTGCAGTGATCACAGGAACACATCATGGATCGGATACAACCGCGAGATACATTTCTAACCCAGTGACTCACCCTACGGTTTAATTCATGTTATTTGCCGTAATGTTGCGAATACACGTTCTACAAGTAGCAGCAGAAGGGTGTTTTGAACACAAGTGCACATTTTGAGATAATGTCAGTCAACCTGGCATATTGACATCCATTTAGTAAAGTTATACGGCGTGGGAATGTTTCATGTAACATCAGAGGCGGCGGCAGTGCCTACAAAAACAAAAAGTTAGAAATCATTTTCGTCTCAAACACTAATAAACACAAACTTCTCCGGTTACCGTTCAGGTGAACGATGAGAACATTTTCAAAGTGGAAATATTGACTTTTTGTAATGTTGTTGGCTTTTTTTCAAAATGTCATTGTAGTGAAGCGCGAGGCGAGGACCGGCTCCGTGTTTACAGTAAACAGCGAGTCAAGCTGCACTTCTAACATCAATAGAGGGATCCAGTCAGCTCTCAACTCCAAAGTATCCCCGATCGAGAAACATAAATGGGAGCCAAACCCAACACAGCGCAATCCGGGCTGCCCGGGATCATATCGAGGCAGAATTCACAATATGGTTTCTGGATGATTAATTCTGCAGCTCCATGCCAAGAGAGCCAAGCAACTGTACAGGACCACCCGGGCATTGAGCTCGCAGATATTATGCGTGGGAAATTCTGTACATTCCAAAATTATGCACCGGAATGTTTTGGTTTTTTTCCTGCGTATTGATTATATATCAATGTCTAAATTCTATTACCTGGGGAAGATTTATTATTATTATTATTTATTATTATAGCGCCATTTATTCCATGGCGCTTTACATGTGAGGAAGGGTATACATACCTTTTGGCAGAGTTTTCTGAGCAAGAACTGAGCAGAAGTTTAGTTTTGAATTTGTTAGGTGGATTTGTTTGGTCATGACTGGTACAGGAGGAGAGAGGACCCTCACAATCTCCAAGGCATGGGTGAGGATACAGTAGACGACCATACTGTCACGGAATCACTCCATAACATGTGACGTGATGGTCGACGTTCCTTATTAGGTCAGCTTTAGATAAGCATTTTTGTGCAAAAAAAGTTGCACATTTTACGGGAGTTGCGCAAGAAGAAGAAACAAATCAATTTTTGGAACAAATCAAGCCAGACGTGTCACCGGAAGCAAGGATCAACCAAGCTTCGACTTGCCAACTTCGGAAACATCGTACAAAGAGAGTAATCTTTGAGAAGGACATCATAGTCCTAGAAGGAACAAGGCGAAGAGGAAGACCAGCAACCCGATGGCTTGACACAATCAAGATAACGATGGAGAAGACCCTGGTGGACCTCTCTAGGCTTCCACAAGATCCATCTTCCTACAGAACGTTCATCCATCAAGACGCCATGGCTTGAGATTGAGCTGAAGGCTCTTTTCAAAAAACTCATGAAAATAGTTAAAAGGTAAATATATTCTGGATTTACATAACAAAACCGAGTTTCCTCTTAGCGGAACCTCCCCACCATCGGTGGTACAGATGGGACTAAGATGACCGTACAAGAAAAGATGACGTTAGATGTTTATGTTGTCACCATAACTAACGTTTCTCATTGGTGAGTAAAAGACTACATTTTGCTGACGAAGCACCGTGATCATGCAATATAATCAGAAGGAAGTGTAAGCGTAGCAATGGTCAGGCGGAACATAATTCTGATTATTGCAGTGAATATCCCTTTAATGAGCAGTCAATCAGTAGAGCTGCAAGTAAACATTTCGTGCAGATTTGCAAATATGTTCATTTTTTACAGCAAACTACCCACATTTCGCCCACATCACCTGTTACTGATACGATTCGGTGCCAATTTTATGGTCAAGTAGAATTGATCAGTGATCATTCAGTGCCCGATCAGTTCACATTGGAGAATTAACGACATAAAATTGATTATATTTGAGTATTTTTTTAATTTTGTTACTATCTCATTATCAAAAAAAAAGAGTCTGGCCCTGATCCATCATTGCACCTTTGCCATTGGTTTCGTCTTGTTGTTCAGTATTTTGGACATGGTTTTGATCATCCACATTTTCTTAACTTAATTAATCATTAGTGACTTATCGAAACGTTGCGGAAAATGTTTGCGCCATTGTATTCCGTGAACTTATCGGAGAACATGTATTTAATTTATGTATTCGTTTGTTTGTTTTTGACAGTTAAAGACACTTTAAGGGTATGTGCACACGTAGAAAGATCCTCTGCGGATTTTTCCGCAGCGGATTTGATAAACCGCTGCGGCTTTTCCTGCGGATTTATTGCGTTTTCTACTGCGGATTCCGCTGCGGATTTACAGCTGCACTTTTCTATTGGAGCAGGTGTAAAAACGCTGCGGATTCCGCACAAAGAATTGACATGCCGCGGAAAAATAAAACGCTGCGTTTCCGTGCGTTTTTTTTTTCCGCAGCATGGGCACTGCGTTTTTTGGTTTCCCATAGGTTTACATTGTACTGTAAACTTATGGGAAACTGCTGCGGATCCGCAGCAAAAATCGCATCGTGCGCACATAGTCTAAAGGATCGTGCAACTTTTTACTGTAAGAAGCTGCTAAAAAAAAACCGCAAAGCGCTCACATGAAGCATCCTTGCTGTCCTGCAAAGTTCATCAACCTCGCATGCGTCATTTTTAAGAAAAACAAGACGGGGAAAAAAGAGGTGAACAAAAAAGAAAAAGTGAATCTGCTCCTATGCAGAATATTGAAAGGCTTAGTCTGGAGATGTCACTTGTTGATCTGTAGGGATCTGATGGCCGGTCTCACACTGATCGACAGATCTGAGCGCTGTTATCCTCTGTTAGGACTCATGCACACTCCTGTTAGATCGGACGAGCGCTATCTGTGGTTTTCACGGATACCACTCATAACTGTGTTATTCTATGGGGCTGCGCACATGTTCCAGATTTTCCTCGGACCTCTCGAGTGCCAGATCAAAATTGGCAATGCATGTCTATGGGTCTGTGCATATATCAGATCGCACTCGGATGACATCTGAGTGCAGTCGGATGTTCGTCATGAACTGATATGGAGAAGTGGAGAAACTTTTTTTTTTTCCTCTCCACCTCTTGATCCCGCTCTGATCAAACTCTGATCAGCATCATCGGGCCATTTTTCTCAGATGAAGAGAATTTGGTGGTGCGGCCCTACCCTTAGAATGGAGCGACTCATGCCTGACCCCTGCTTCCATCACTCCCTATGCATGCCTGACCGCTGCTTCCATCACTCCCTCTATGCATGCCTGACCCCTGCTTCCATCACTCCCTATGCATGCCTGACCGCCGCTTCCATCACTCCCTATGCATGCCTGACCGCCGCTTCCATCACTCCCTATGCATGCCTGACCGCTGCTTCCATCACTCCCTCTATGCATGCCTGACCGCCGCTTCCATCACTCCCTATGCATGCCTGACCGCTGCTTCCATCACTCCCTCTATGCATGCCTGACCGGTGCTTCCATCACTCCCTCTATGCATGCCTGACCGCTGCTTCCATCACTCCCTCTATGCATGCCTGACCGCTGCTTCCATCACTCCCTCTATGCATGCCTGACCGCCGCTTCCATCACTCCCTATGGAGCTGTCGAGTGCGGCAGCGCTCGGCTTTCCCAGCAGCCCCCTAAATAGTGATCGGGGGGTCTAACCTGTTCCGCCATTTTGTAACGAGGATAGGTTTCCTGTAGTACATGTACAAAAATTCCCTGCAGTCAGATCAGTAGGTGTGGAACGCTGTGACCTCGCTTTCACTGGACGAAAAGTAATTTGATGAAGCATAATTCAGTAATCATAATACAAATAAATAAATAATAACAATAAATATAATAAAATAAGGAATATTTAATAATAAATATTTAATAATAACTATAATAATTATAATATTAATAATAAAATAATAAATAAAATAAAAATAATAATTATTATTAATAATAACAATATTTAATATTTCTAAAAAATCATTGCTACATTGTCTAAGAGGTTCTGCAGCAGTGGGACAGTAAGAAGCGATCCAGGAGGCTGGCTGCCTTGTGTGCAGCAGGACGCCTGGGAGAATGACCCGTGCTGTATCCCAGCCCTGCGCTTTGCTCCGCTGCCAGCCCTGATCCCTGGTATGAGGCACACGCGTGACTGGCAGCCTGCGGGCGCGGGGAGGAGGGGGAGGTGGAAAGTCCAAGGAGGGGTGCAGAGAGGAGGGTGCGCGGCGGCCAATCACGAGGCGGTGTGGGCGAGCCCCGGGCGCTGATTGGCTGAGGCGAGTGTGGGAAAGAATGCAGAGAAGGTTTCACACGAATGGGGAGCAGCCGCGCCGGGTATATATAGGGGGCCGCCGCCGCTGCCGGACACAGACAGCCCGGCTGCCGGACTACAGGGAGCATGCCTGCCGACAGCATGGAGAAACCCACCGCTTCCCCTATTGCGGGGGCACCGGCCAACTCTGCCCAGACCCCGGATAAACCGAAGAGTGCCAGCGAGCACAGAAAGGTAACACTGACTGTCCGTGCCCATCATCTGCCCATCATCTGCCCATGGTGGGCAACAGCAAAAAAAACAAATCCCCCCAGATGTGCAGACCCCATGACTGATCAGCTCCGTTATCATTTTTTATCTTCCAGTCATCCAAGCCGATCATGGAGAAGCGCAGGAGGGCTCGGATCAACGAGAGCCTGGGGCAGCTGAAGACCCTCATCCTGGACGCGCTCAAGAAGGATGTAAGTGGCTCCCGGGTGGTCTCCTCAATAATGATCTGACACTACCACCTGGACCCCGTCACTGTCCTCCCCATCCTCTGCTGTAATCCTCTGTGCTGCTGTCACTAATCCTTCTTGTTGACTCCTTCCCTTCCAGAGCTCCAGACATTCCAAGTTGGAGAAGGCTGACATCCTAGAAATGACGGTCAAACACTTGAGGAACTTGCAAAGAGTCCAAATGACAGGTACCTATCAGACTGGGGTCATGAATATTGTTATATGGGGGGATACTAAGATATGCTGGGACTTGTGGTTCTGTTATGGACCGGAAAGAGGAGTGATTACTATTATTATTCATTTTTATAGCGCCATTTATTCCATGGTGCGTTACATGTGAAAAAAAGGGGGCAACTATAGACAAGCGCAATAAGCCTGAGCGATGGGGGGATCCAGTGGGGGTGACTGATCCTAGGGGTGCAGTGGGGGGGGGTGACTGATCCTAGGGGTGCAGTGGGGGGGGGTGACTGATCCTAGGGGTGCAGTGGGGGTGACTGATCCTAGGGGTGCAGTGGGGGGGGTGACTGATCCTAGGGATGCAGTGGGGGTGACTGATTCTAGGGGTGCAGTGGGGGGTGACTGATCCTAGGGGTGCAGTGGGGGTGACTGATCCTAGGGGTGCAGTGGGGGGGGTGACTGATCCTAGGGATGCAGTGGGGGTGACTGATTCTAGGGGTGCAGTGGGGGGTGACTGATCCTAGGGGTGCAGTGGGGGTGACTGATCCTAGGGGTGCAGTGGGGGTGACTGATCCTAGGGGTGCAGTGGGGGTGACTGATCCTAGGGATGCAGTGGGGGTGACTGATCCTAGGGATGCAGTGGGGGTGACTGATCCTAGGGGTGCAGTGGGGGGTGACTGATCCTAGGGGTGCAGTGGGGGGTGACTGATCCTAGGGGTGCAGTGGGGGGTGACTGATCCTAGGGGTGCAGTGGGGGGTGACTGATCCTAGGGATGCAGTGGGGGTGACTGATCCTAGGGGTGCAGGGGGGGGTGACTGATCCTAGGGATGCAGTGGGGGTGACTGATCCTAGGGGTGCAGTGGGGGGTGACTGATCCTAGGGGTGCAGTGGGGGGTGACTGATCCTAGGGATGCAGTGGGGGTGACTGATCCTAGGGGTGCAGTGGGGGGTGACTGATCCTAGGGGTGCAGTGGGGGGTGACTGATCCTAGGGATGCAGTGGGGGTGACTGATCCTAGGGGTGCAGGGGGGGGGTGACTGATCCTAGGGGTGCAGTGGGGGGTGACTGATCCTAGGGGTGCAGTGGGGGGTGACTGATCCTAGGGATGCAGTGGGGGTGACTGATCCTAGGGATGCAGTGGGGGTGACTGATCCTAGGGGTGCAGGGGGGGGTGACTGATCCTAGGGATGCAGTGGGCTCATGTTCTTCTTCTCCCCCCATAGCGGCTCTCACTGCTGACCCCTCAGTCCTTGGAAAGTACAGAGCTGGATTCAACGAGTGCATGAATGAAGTCACCCGCTTCCTCTCCACCTGTGAAGGGGTGAACACGGAGGTCAGGACGCGTCTTCTCGGCCATCTCTCCAGCTGCTTGGGTCAAATCGTGGCTATGAATTACCAGCAGCCGCCTCCATCCAGCCAAGCCTTGCATGTCCAGCTGCCCTCGGCGCCAGTGGCCTCCGCTCCGGTGCCCATGCCCTGCAAAATGAGCTCTGCGGAGGCCGTGTCGCCCAAGGTCTTCCAGGGAGGTTTCCAGCTGGTCCCGGCCACTGATGGACAATTTGCCTTCCTCATCCCCAACCCAGCTTACGCCTCCAGCCCTGGACCCGTCATCCCTCTTTACGCCAATGGAAGTGTCACGTCCGGTGGTGCTCAAGCCCCATCTCCAGTGCAAGGACTCACTACCTTCAGCCACAAGATGAGCCACCTGTCACAGTCCGTGAGCCCGCTGGGGGTCAGCACCGGCCCGGACGCCGTGGAGTCCGTCTGGAGACCCTGGTGAACTCAGCGATCAGACTGTATTGATTGGTTCCGTTGTATGGGACCTTGCCGTATAGAGACAATCTCATCGACTTATTTCCACGTTATGAGGAACTTCACTTTTTATGATGAACATCTTGTATAAATGACCCATTTTGTAATAAGACCGAGTTTTTGTTTTTTTTTGCTTGTTTTTTTTTTAGTTTTGTACAATTGGTACAAATAATGTGTAATGCCAAAGTTCTTGTGGTGTTTTTGTGTCAAAAACTTCCCAAACTTACAGGAGTTTTATTAAATAAACTCTTTAAAATGTATCTTGTTGTTTTGATTTGGTTCCGCTTGGAAGGATGGTGTATATATTTTTATTGGGGGGGTCCTCCTGGGTATATATATTTTTAATGGGGGGGGGGGTCATCCTGGATATATATATATTTTTATTGGGGGGTCCTCCTGGGTATATATTTTTATTGGGGGGTCCTCCTGGGTATATATTGTTATTGGGGGGGGGGGGGTCCTCCTGGGTATATATTTTTATTGCGGGGGGGTCCTCCTGGGTATATATTTTTATTGGGGGGTCATCCTGGGTATATATTTTTATTGGGGGGTCCTCCTGGGTATATATTGTTATTGGGGGGGGGGGGGGGTCCTCCTGGGTATATATTTTTATTGCGGGGGGGTCCTCCTGGGTATATATTTTTATTGGGGGGTCATCCTGGGTATATATTTTTATTGGGGGGTCCTCCTGGCTATTCCCTCTAGATGGCGTGCCATGTGTACTTCCATATAATATCTCATTCTTCTATATTTGACCCATCAGGTAGGGAGGATTAGACTCCGCAGGCCATTATTGCCATCTACTAATGCCATGTCCTTGTCCTATATGGGCAGTGCTCGTCGTCCCCTGATGAGACCGGTCATTCAGGACTTGCTCTGATGAGGCTAATTCCCTCCAAAAAAAAAAGCCAACAAAAAATATCCAGAAGTGTGGAAGATGCTGTTTTGCTCTGGAGCAGGAGGGAAAGTAACACTCCCTTTTGTGGTCCCAGATAATTAGAAGGTCTCCGATTATGCAGCGGATCCAGAGTGAATACCCGGGGAGCGGAGGGTTAAGGTCCCTGCATTACAGAGACTGATGGTGCTGTAAAGGCAATTGCCTCATAAAAGAGAAAAATGCCCCATGGAGGAGACAATTCAGGAAAACACATTTCTGCCACACAGCATTGAGTCACTGGCTACAGCTGAAGCTGTGCCAAGATTACTGTCTGCTGTGTGGGGGGGAGGGGGCTGGGGGCTTCCTGGGGGTCTATCTCCCTCCTCAACCACCTACACGGATCATCTGTATGTGCCCAGCACAATGTGACCCTGCCAATCATCCAAGTGGCACAGGGCTGAGGAGGAGGGGGCAGCATCCTGTGCATAGTGTAGGCATTATGTGTGCCAGTCATCCCTCACATGCCCCTGCTAGGAATCATCCGCTGGGGGTAATGGATCAATAGCGCTGAGGCTCAGACAGCTCAGACAGCAGGCGATGATGGACCCCGCTAATCTCACTGTCATGTGACTGGGCTCTAACATCAGGGGCAAAATCTATCATATAAATATACCAATCACTTCTATCTATCTATCATCCATCTATCTATTATCTGTCTATCATCTGTTATCTATCATCCATCTATCTTTTTATCTATTATCTATCTATTATCTATCATCTATCTATTATCTATCTATTATCTATCTATTGTCTATCATCTGTTATCTATCATCCATCTATCTATCTATCTATCAATTATCTATCATCTATCTATTATAAGATCTATTATCTATTATAAGATCTATTATCTTATCTATCATTTGACTATTATCTATCTGTCTCTATTATCTATCTATCTATTATCTGTCTCTATTATCTATCTATCTATTATCTGTCTCTATTATCTATCTATCTATTATCTATCATCCATCTTATCTATATCTATCTAGTATCTATCTATTATAAGATCTATGATCTATTATAGGATCTATTATCTATCTATCTATTATCTATCTATCTATCAATCTATTATCTATCATTTGACTATTATCTATCTATCACAGACGGACACCAGGGGCCCCTGTGCGGACCACTATCTGGGCCCTTTGCTGTCCTCCTGTATTAGCTGTGGAGGCGATAGTGACCCCATTACCTCTTGGGCCCCTATGCGGCCACCTAGGTTGCACCAATGATTTGTCCACCCCCGCGTCCATTTCTCAATCTCTCCATCCATATTTCTTTCCATCTTTTCATCAATTTATCAACAAATCTATGTATTTTTCCGTAGAGATATTCAGTCATTTTTTTATCTTCTACCTATTGTAATATGTATAATTTATTTGACACATAGAGATGCCCGTGTCTGGTGCTGTGACTATATGGAGGCTGCAGGATGGCGCACTGTGTAATTATCTATCCCGCCTCTAGAGGGAGCCCTGCGGTCTGTAGACAATGGAGCAGGTAACCGGCAGGTGATTACAGGCAGAATTGCTCTCACGGTTCTTATAGGGCCGCGTACATTTTCTGCAGGCGCCTCGTAAAGGAGTTTCCCAGTTTCCTGAAAATAAATCTGAATCATTGAACAGTAGAAAGTTCTGCAACTTTCCATTCTTTTTGCTTTCTTCTGATCTTCGCTTTCAGTAAATGGGACCATTACTGTCTCCACCTTCTTTAGCTCAGAGAACATTACAAAGTTTCTGAACTTTTTTGTTATACAATGAATCTGTTTATCTCTGAAATGGAGACATCTGGGTTTGTAGAGCGAGGGGGAGCGCAGTATTATAAATGGCAGGTAGGGGGCGCTGTACAAGATTTGCATTTGAACCCTGAACCTTTAACATTTTTTTGCAAAGTGCTTTTCAAAAAGAAAGAATTTTGCAGTTTACTTGATATTAAAAATCCGTTCTGTTCACAAGAATTGAATAGTTTACGTTTATTGCCTAAGTTACCGGCCACCTCTGCGGTTTATCAGCAGTGGCCAGACTCCTAGGAAAGAGTGCAAGCTCTCTGTTGTTCTGAAGTTGGCTGGATCGCTGCTGTCCAGTGCTGCAGAGACAAAGCACGAGATGGCGCAGAGTTCAGGCCAGTGGCTCATCCGTGCAGCCGGTCCAAACTGTCAATCATCAGGATGGGAAGCAGATGAGCGATGCGCCTCTCAAGAACGGGCTTTTAGGTCAAATTTCTAATCGCAAGCTCAATGTCCTGTCTTCATTTTATCATTAAAAAAAAATAAAATCCTGTAACTTTAATATTGATGTCGTCAATATCTGACAGATTGGGGGTCAGTGATTGAAGTTTGCTGGAAATGTAACAGTGCCTTACAAAATTTAGTGGCCATAAATGGTACTGCAAGTATTTACTTATATGGGTGAGAACTTGCAATACCCTTCTCAGCCACTATACCATGTGCGGCGCTGTTGCCCTTTGGATGCGCTTCACCTTTTTCGATCGGCTGATCGGTTGGGATAAGTCGTCGATATTAAAGTCCTTTAATCATACATAGTAACATAGTAACATAGTTAGTAAGGCCGAAAAAAGACATTTGTCCATCCAGTTCAGCCTATATTCCATCATAATAAATACCCAGATCTACGTCCTTCTACAGAACCTAATAATTGTATGATACAATATTGTTCTGGTCCAGGAAGACATCCAGGCCTCTCTTGAACCCCTCGACTGAGTTCGCCATCACCACCTCCTCAGGCAAGCAATTCCAGATTCTCACCGCCCTAACAGTAAAGAATCCTCTTCTATGTTGGTGGAAAAACCTTCTCTCCTCCAGACGCAAAGAATGCCCCCTTGTGCCCGTCACCTTCCTTGGTATAAACAGATCCTCAGCGAGATATTTGTATTGTCCCCTTATATACTTATACATGGTTATTAGATCGCCCCTCAGTCGTCTTTTTTCTAGACTAAATAATCCTAATTTCGCTAATCTATCTGGGTATTGTAGTTCTCCCATCCCCTTTATTAATTTTGTTGCCCTCCTTTGTACTCTCTCTAGTTCCATTATATCCTTCCTGAGCACCGGTGCCCAAAACTGGACACAGTACTCCATGTGCGGTCTAACTAGGGATTTGTACAGAGGCAGTATAATGCTCTCATCATGTGTATCCAGACCTCTTTTAATGCACCCCATGATCCTGTTTGCCTTGGCAGCTGCTGCCTGGCACTGGCTGCTCCAGGTAAGTTTATCATTAACTAGGATCCCCAAGTCCTTCTCCCTGTCAGATTTACCCAGTGGTTTCCCGTTCAGTGTGTAATGGTGATAATCAGTTTATTTTTTAAATCAGTTTTAATAATTTAAAAAAAAAAATCCTCTAGGTCACTCTACAATATATCATAGGCCTCCGGGGGTCCAATCCTCAGTGAAATGCCACCCTGTGTCAGCTAATGAGATCCGCACCTGAATATGCAGCTCATTCCCGAAAGGTTAATGGGTTGCATATTTGGGATCTTCCAGTAACTCTACCCCTTGTTCCTTCTGTATTGGGCTTTCCCATATAAGTGCTGTGAGATCCGTCTGAAGGAAAGCACAGTCAGCCTTTGAAACGCTATACATCCCGTGCTTGTAACTAAAAACCTCCCCAGACATGAGGTTCTGTCCTGTGGGAGCAGCAGCTGGTGTCTGCCTAATAAAACACACACTCTCACATAATTCATGGCCGACCTCCTCCACCGCAGACCTATGTACAGCACACACACATGCACACACCTCCTCAGACCACTCTGGGATTTCGGAGAATTTTACTAGTGTGCAAGATTTATTTATTCTGCAAAAAACAAAACAAAAAAAAAACAGTCAGCCAAGGAACACAAAAATCGTCAATTACGTAGGTAAATGGTCATCCAGTAATTGCATCATTTAGGAAACAACTTACATTTTTGCATTTTCGAAGAGGTTTGCTGCTCACCCCAATAAGTATCATACAAGGCTGAGAGAAGACGATGAAGAACCTGGCGGATGTCTGACATACCTCCCCCCTTTGCCCTTGTGCACGTATATTCTAGTCCCATCATGGACTGTCCGCACCTGGACTCTTACCCAGCACTTCTATAAAAAAGCTGCTGATCCATGCATGACCACAAAGCAACGAGGCGGCTTCCGGAATAGATGTGTAGTATACCCCTGTATATGCATATATCATATTCTCACTGCTCCCCCTGACTCATAAACCGTGAAGCAAGCCTGGAAATAGAGCGCTATTTAGTGCCGATGAGTGCGAAGAATGATTCCTCTATGCTCCAGAGATCCCGGAAAGGCGGCACATCCACCGTCTATCCAGTCTCCAGAGAGTAGGGGATCTATAGTGTAGCATGCGGACCCCATCATAGTGTACGATCAAAAAAATCAAAGGAACCCTTAAACAACACAACTCCAAGTCGATCACACCGCAGGTTATGTTGAGGGCAAACCCAAAGGCAACCTGGTCTTTGGTCCTTTAAGAAGTACCTTTTTGAAAATAACCTTCTCGTCCTTAACAAGGCTCTTGTGCACTCCTCAAACCTCATAGACGACATCCTTGAAGAAGTCAAGTTTTTTAAGGTCCCTCTAACTTCCAGCCAACACAACCCATATCCTGGACCAGCAGATGATTCCAAAAAGCTCTACACCAAGCACCTGTTTCGGTGCTGCTTTGAGGTTATGGAGACTACCAACTTCGCCATTCAAGATTTTTCGAAGGATCACTACATTATTGTGTCCAGCAGCAGAATTACCGACATGACCCGGCAAGGTGCTACAAGAACCTTAAACTCTGCATTGATGAAGCGGTGACCTGAGGTTGTGTCCGAAAGGGACATCGAAAGATTTGAACCTGAAGTGTTAGTGGTGGAGGAGATTGTGTCCCTTGGAAAGTCCATGGGCCCGGAAGTGGATGAAGAAGACAAAGAAGAAGAAGACAAAGAAGAAGACAAAGATAAAGAAGATGAAGAAGAAGAAGACAAACACGTCGAGAAGGACAACAAGGAACTCACAACGGAGAAATTAAAGGAGCTACAACAGCAGCGGAGATTATTAAGCAAATTAACGTGGAGGAACCAGAGGTGGAGGAGGTAATCCATACATGTGAGATTAAGGAAATGTTGGGAATGTGGGAGAACATTTCAGAGTTTATTGAGAAAAAAAAAACACCCTGAAAAAGTTGCGTTGGCGATGTGTAACGACACTTGCTTTACTCATTTTCAAAAACATTTTGAAAGGCAGGAACAAAACCTCCTTGGACAGGTTTTCATTGGAACGCCCTGCAAGTGAAAACGAGGAAAGTGTGGCGAAAAAGGCAAAAGTCAGTGAAGAAGATAAAGTGAAAAAAAAAAATGATATAAATAAATAATGTATTTATTTTAAAAAGTACTGTACACTAGTTTATTATTTAATAGTTTTGTCATATTGTACATTACTTGTTATTAACAAAGTTAATTTTTCCTTGTTTAAAAACACCTAACAGAAAAAATTGGTTTGGTTTTTTGAGGGTGCTGGAACGGATTAATAGCATTTATATTCATTTTAATGGGGAAATTTAATTTGATATACGAGCAAATTGCGTTGAGACGATCACTGAATGAGTTCAACTGGTAAGTCAAGGTATTACTGTATATTTTTCTCACTTCCCCAACTTACAGTATTTAGTGCTGCTGATACATCACACACAAATCGGATTACAAAAATATTCAAACACAGGTTGTAATGAAACAAAATAGGTAAAAAGCCAAGGGGTGTGAATAGTTTTGCAAGCCACTGTATATACAAGCTGTGTCTTCGTCACCAGTGAAATGTTAATATATGGTACATAAAAATAGTTTTAGCAACCAGTCGCACTCCAGCAGTTGTGACACTACAACTCAAACATGCACTGACAGCCCGGTATGTTGAGAATTGGGCTATGTTCAAATTGAGGGCTTTTTTATAGATTTTTTAGTATTTCTTCTCCAAAATCCTCCTGAAAAAAACACTTCCAAAAACACTCAGATACATCCTCCTATTTATACATTTAACTGTTCCTATGAGTCGTTTTTCAGGGCTTTTTTTTCTTGAAGAGATTTAAAAAAAACAAAAAAAAAAAAACAAGTAGTTTAAAAAAAAAATGCATGTCCCTTCTTGAAAGTGGACCCTGATGGAATCTTGCTGGAAACTTAGGCTCTGTCAAAGTAAAAGACTGCAAAAAAAAGTGTTTGGGACAAAAAAAAACCAAAACCTTTCAAAAGTTTTTGGGGAAGAGAAAAACTTTCCTGAAGTGGTGTCTGCTGGAATAACTTGAGTAAAAAAAACTTTGTGTGAACATAGCCTTGTGGTTTCATGACAGCTGCAGTGCTGCGGGTGGCTAATTTTGGGTTTATGGGTAGCTGGATACCAGTATTATGGGTGTAAAGCATAAAAGTACTAAACAAGCCTCATTACATACCCCTCCCCTCAATTCACCGGGGACCAATGACAGCTTCATGTTAGTAGGGGCAGGCTCCAGTTTTAGGGGATTGGACTTCATCTGATCTGTTCTTAATGTCTGTCTCTCAGATAAGCGGTGCCGTAGGCGTAAGGCGGCCATTTATCAGCCCTCATGCATTTTATAAAAAACCATTACAGTTTGTTCAGGGCATGGCTTGGGGTGATGTTTGTGAAGTGCATAGTTTATGAATAACTAAACTTTTTACAAGTAATAGAATTGCAAAAAGTTAACGGACCCTTGCATCATGAACCACGAGTATGCGGATTTCCATTGGGTGGACTTCAGACCTGCTCTATTCATCTGGAAGGTTTCAGATCAGGGCCGTATTTGCCACTAGGCACGCGAGGGCACGTGCCTAGGGCGGCGACATTGTGGGGGGCGGCACCTGAGCAAGGTGTGTTTTGTTTTTGTTTGTTTTTTTATAAGTCCCGGCCCCGGTCAAAAACGCGACCGACGGCCCCGCCCCCCCGCCTCCGAGTCCCCCCGCCTCCGAGTCCCCCCACCTCCGAGTCCCCCCGCCTCCGAGTCCCACCCACCCTCCTTGAAGACGATACTCACCTGCTCCAGCGATGCCTGGTCTCAGCGTCTGTAGCGCGTCCTGAGTGAGCGGTCATGTGGTACCGCTAATTAAGGTCATGAATATGCGCATATTCATGACCTTAATTAGCGGTACCACATGACCGCTCACCCAGGAAGAAGGCGCTGCGGCGGGACAGAGCCGGAGCCGGAGGGATGTCGGCGCGGCGTGTGGGACAGGCAGCTGACAGGTGAGTATGAGGGATGAGGGGCGGGCGGGGGGAGGATGGTAAGCCACCCACGCCATGCAAGATGGCCCAGGAGAAGGAGCGGGGGAGGGGGTGGAGAGATGAGCCATGCATAGGGAGGGGGGGAAATTATGAGCACCATCAGCCATGCATAGGGAGGGGGGGGAATTGTGAGCCATCAGCCATGCATAGGGAGGGAGGGGGGGGAATTGTGAGCCATCAGCCATGCATAGGGAGGGGGGGGGAATTGTGAGCCATCAGCCATGCATAGGGAGGGGGGGGAATTGTGAGCCATCAGCCATGCATAGGGAGGGGGGGGTGAATTATGAGCGCCATCAGCCATGCATAGGGAGGGGGGGGGGAATTATGAGCGCCATCAGCCATGCATAGGGAGGGGGGGGGGAATTATGAGCGCCCTCAGCCATGCATAGGGAGGGAGGGGGAATTATGAGCGCCATCAGCCATGCATAGGGAGGGAGGGGGGGGAATTGTGAGCCATCAGCCATGCATAGGGAGGGGGGGTGAATTATGAGCGCCATCAGCCATGCATAGGGAGGAAGGGGGGGGAATTGTGAGCCATCAGCCATGCATAGGGAGGGGGGGGGGTGAATTATGAGCACCATCAGCCATGCAGAGGGAGGGGGGGGGAATTGTGAGCCATCAGCCATGCATAGGGAGGGGGGGAGGGGGGGGAATTGTGAGCCATCAGCCATGCATAGGGAGGGGGGGGTGAATTATGAGCGCCATCAGCCATGCATAGGGAGGGAGGGGGGGGAATTGTGAGCCATCAGCCATGCATAGGGGGGAGGGGGGGGGAATTGTGAGCCATCAGCCATGCATAGGGAGGGAGGGGGGGAATTGTGAGCCATCAGCCATGCATAGGGAGGGGGGGGGTGAATTATGAGCGCCATCAGCCATGCATAGGGAGGGAGGGGGGGGGAATTGTGAGCCATCAGCCATGTATAGGGGGGGGGGAATTATGAGCGCCATCAGCCATGCATAGGGAGAGGGGGGGGAATTGTGAGCCATCAGCCATGCATAGGGAGGGAGGGGGGAGAATTGTGAGCCATCAGCCATTATACAGTATTGAGCATCATGTATGGCCATTATACAGTATTGAGTATCATGTGTGGTCATTATACAGTATGGAGCATCATGTGTGACCATTATACAGTATGGAGCATCATGTGGGGCCATTATACAGTATGGAGCATCATGTGTGGCCATTATACAGTATGGAGCATCATGTGCGGTCATTATACAGTATGAAGCATCATGTGGGGCCATTATAAAGTGTGGAGCATCATGTATGGCCATTATACAGTATTGAGTATCATGTGCGGTCATTATACAGTATGGAGCATCATGTGTGACCATTATACAGTATGGAGCATCATGTGGGACCATTATACAGTATGGAGCATCATGTGGGGCCATTATACAGTATTGAGCATCATGTGAGGTCATTATACAGTATGGAGCATCATGTGCGGTCATTATACAGTATTGAGCATCATGTGGGGCCATTATAAAGTGTGGAGCATCATGTATGGCCATTATGCAGTATTGAGTATCATGTGTGGTCATTATACAGTATGGAGCATCATGTGGGGCCATTATACAGTATTGAGCATCATGTGAGGTCATTATACAGTATGGAGCATCATGTGCGGTCATTATACAGTATGGAGCATCATGTGCGGTCATTATACAGTATGGAGCATCATGTATGGCCATTATGCAGTATTGAGTATCATGTGTGGTCATTATACAGTATGGAGCATCATGTGCAGCCAATATACAGTATGGAGCATCATGTGTGGTCATTATACAGTATGGAGCATCATGTGGGGCCATTATACAGTATGGAGCATCATGTGGGGCCATTATACAGTATGGAGCATCATGTGTGGCGATTATACAGTTACAGTATGGAGCATCATGTAGGGCCATTATACAGTATGTGGAGCACTGCGTAGCTATTATACAGTATGGAGCACTGTGTGGCCATATTTTTTTTGTTTTAATTATTGTATATGAAACAGTGTGATCAGCAGTGCTAAATGGGTATGGTTGGGACTTGGATATGGGTGTGATTAGTTGTGAAATGGGTGTGGTCAGAGGCGTGGCCCAAAATTTGCTGCGCCGCACTACGTGCGCCGCAACCTTTACACCTTTTTCCCTTCTTCAAAAGTTTGGAGGTATGGTACCGCATTTCCCAGATCACAGCAAGTACCGTAAATCCCATAGGGAATGAATGAAACCAAACGCAGTGTTGCCGTAAGTGATCCGTTACGTGGCAGATGCAGAAAAACTGCCCCGATCTACTGCAAAAGGCGACTTTCACAACAGCGATTCTTGCCAAAGTCACTGCGGATAGTGTCATACTCACCAATGGGGGAGGCAGCACTAAAAGTGCCTAGGGCAGCAGAAACTCTAAATACGGCCCTGTTTCAGATACTTGTTGAAGGAAGACAAACAATAACAGTAATGTGTTAAAGACAACACATTAGGGATGTAAAACTTTTTTTTTTTAAAGTTTGGAACCTGCACAAGAATCTCAGCAAGGGGGCGATGTCCAGTGTGGGGTCTTCATGGAGGTCGGAGTCTTGGTGATTGTCCAGTGTTGGGTCTTCATGGAGGTCGGAGTCTTGGTGATTGTCCAGTGTGGGGTCTTCATGGAGGTCGGAGTCTTGGTGATTGTCCAGTGTGGGGTCTTCACGGAGGTCGGAGTCTTGGTGATTGTCCAGTGTGGGGTCTTCATGGAGGTCCGTGTCTTGGTGATTGTCCAGTGTGGGGTCTTCATGGAGGTCGGAGTCTTGGTGATTGTCCAGTGTGGGGTCTTCATGGAGGTCCATGTCTTGGTGATTGTCCAGTGTGGGGTCTTCATGGAGGTCCGTGTCTTGGTGATTGTCCAGTGTGGGGTCTTCATGGAGGTCGGAGTCTTGGTGATTGTCCAGTGTGGGGTCTTCATGGAGGTCGGAGTCTTGGTGATTGTCCAGTGTGGGGTCTTCGTGGAGGTCGGAGTCTTGGTGATTGTCCAGTGTGGGGTCTTCATGGAGGTCGGAGTCTTGGTGATTGTCCAGTGTGGGGTCTTCATGGAGGTCGGAGTCTTGGTGATTGTCCAGTGTGGGGTCTTCGTGGAGGTCGGAGTCTTGGTGATTGTCCAGTGTGGGGTCTTCATGGAGGTCTGTGTCTTGGTGATTGTCCAGTATGGGGTCTTCATGGAGGTCCGTGTCTTGGTGATTGTCCAGTGTGGAGTCTTCATGGAGGTCGGAGTCTTGGTGATTGTCCAGTATGGGGTCTTCATGGAGGTCTGTGTCTTGGTAATTGTCCAGTATGGGGTCTTCATGGAGGTCCGTGTCTTGGTGATTGTCCAGTGTGGGGTCTTCATGGAGGTCAGAGTCTTGGTGATTGTCCAGTGTGGGGTCTTCATGGAGGTCGGAGTCTTGGTGATTGTCCAGTATGGGGTCTTCATGGAGGTCGGAGTCTTGGTGATTGTCCAGTGTGGGGTCTTCATGGAGGTCCGTGTCTTGGTGATTGTCCAGTGTGGGGTCTTCATGGAGGTCGGAGTCTTGGTGATTGTCCACTGTGGGGTCTTCATGGAGGTCGGAGTCTTGGTGATTGTCCAGTGTGAGGTCTTCATGGAGGTCTGTGTCTTGGTGATTGTCCAGTATGGGGTCTTCATGGAGGTCCGTGTCTTGGTGATGTTTTCAGAAATCGGTCCTTGTCCGTACCAATTCAGTTTCTGGGAGATATTTGAGAGGTTGGGACAATACAAAACTCAGAGATAAAAAAAAAAACATAGAGAAAAATTACCAAAATTATGCAGCATTTAATGGGATTTATTGCTATGGAAGACTTGGATATATTACAGGGGATTCGTCACCAGTTTTCACAATGCATGCATTATTAAATGTCCTGATGAGGCTGGTGTACTTACAGTGAAAGTCCATGTCAGAATGGCCTTGTAATCTTTTCTGAAAAGTGTTAATGCCTGATATTAAAGGGGTCATCTCATCTTGTTAAAATGGGTAAAATTGCAAAGTGATTGTAAAAAGAAGCTACTTTGGAATGTACTTATCAGTACTAATAGAACTACTACCAATAATAATAAGTATAATATTACAGATCCTCCCCATTTTTGATAATGAAGAGATAATTAATGTTATATTTACTGCTCGTTGCCCACTGCTGCCGTCTATTGGCAGAGACCGGTCTCCTAGGCAAGCAGCGCAGCGCTTACAAGCTCTTACATCTTGCATAAGCTGCTCTGAAGCTTGCCAGATTCAATGCCCCTTATCAAGCTTCCTCCGCGCACAGTTCGGTCCACTGGTCTGAGCTGTCGATCTTCAGGGGTTCACCGGTCTCTAACAAGCAGTAAGCCAGGAGACATTGGATCGGAGCGCTCCTAAACTAGGAACGTGAGACCTACCGTTTAAAATCGACATTTTAAGCTCCTCGAGGCTCAAAGAGCCATTCTGGCATTGATTTTCACAGTGAGTCAACCAGCCTCATCAGGTCCGTTTTTTTTTTTTTAATTAATGTAACTAAGGTACTCATAGCTAATAGGCAGCCTGTATTCCGCCATACTCATGACTGCAGTGATAGGCTGATTATTATCAGGACGCTTCACCTTTATATTAGGGGACAGCTGCTTTGATGGCCACTTCACAAGTTAGTGAGTTTTTTCACACCTCTTAATTAGACCCCCCCTCTGTTTGCTTGTTTCTCAGTTTCAGTCCAAAATCCACAATTCAAAGCTAAGTTTCGCTCCTTTTTCTAGGAAGAACAGACCCAAGAACAACATTGCCGCCCCAGCTGCCTTTCCATAAAAAAAACCCTGATTGATAGCTGGAGGTAGATGGACAAGAAAACCACCAAAGGGTCACTAATGAGGCTTCTCCCAACCTCATTTTGGGGGGTTTTTTTTATGGTAAAGCTTTAACTTTAGAAAGCAACCATAGAAAGTTCTATGGGGATTACCAGACCCTAAAGACCCCCATACACATTAAATAAAAGTCTGTCATTCAAGTTGTATGTCTCATGATGAATGATGTAAAGGAAAAAAGACAATTCACGGCCTTAACCTGCGCTAATCAAAATGGTGATCCTTGATCCAATATATAAAGAAGCATTTTTTTTTTATTTCACAACGCATTTTCACTCCATAATGGGGTCTTTCTCAAGTGTAAAAACCAACCATACAGTCAGCACCAGGCAGTGATGTTAATGCGCCGCCTGTGCCAGGGCGCTGACATTTTGTAGACCGTAGGTTTACAGCACCCTGCGGCTCACAGAACAAAGAGTGGTGGGGCAGGGAGGCTATGACTCTTTTTTTGTTGGAATAACACCAAAAAAGTGAGAAAAAAAAGGCAAATTGGACATAATCTCACACAAAACTTGAAAGGTAGGCCAGCACCTTTCCAAAACTGTGGGTAAATCACTTTACTTCAAGCATGTGATGCTCGTTCAAACTCACCTGTGGCAAGTAACAGGTGTGGGCAATATGAAAATCACTCCTGAAAGCAGAAAAAAAAGGGGAAAAGTTGACTCAATGTTTGCATTGTGTGTCTGTGTGTGCTACACTAAACATTGAGAACAGAAAGAGGTGAAAAGAACTGTCTGAGGACTTGCGAACCAAAATTGTTGAAAAATATCAACAATCTCAAGGCTACAAGTCGATCTTGATGTTCCTTTATCCATGGTGTGCAACATAATTAACAAGTTTAAAGTTTACATCCCTTGGCACTGTAGCTAATCTTCCTGGATGTGACCTACAGAGTAACATTGATGAAATGTTGCAAGACAGTATACTCCGGATGGTGGCTAAGTAGCCCCAATCATTTTCCAAAGAAATTCAAGCTGTCCTGCAGGCTCAGGGTGCATCTGTGTTAGCGCAAACTATATGTTGACATTTGAATGAAATGAAATGTTATGCCAGGAGACGTTCGAGGACCTGTTATGAAGGCAATCCAGTAACACAGTGTGCCAGTAATCAGAACACATACAGTGATCTGACAACAACCCAAAAACAATAGAACGAGCTCTGAGACGTGAAATCTCTGTAGACCGCAATACCTGAACCTATCCTAAACACAACTAAAGGCAGCTGTGGATTGCGCCTGACACTACCTATGCAACTCGGCACAGCCTGAGGAACTGACTAGCCTGTAGATAGAAATTCAAGCCTGACTTGCCTCAGAGAAATACCCCAAAGGAAAAGGCAGCCCCCCACATATAATGACTGTTAGCAAGATGAAAAGACATAACGTAGGGATGAAATAGATTCAGCAAAGTGAGGCCCGATATTCTAGACAGAGCGAGGATAGCAAAGAGAACTTTGCAGTCTACAAAAAACCCTAAAGCAAAAAACCACGCAAAGGGGGCAAAAAGACCCACCGTGCCGAACTAACGGCACGGCGGTACACCCTTTGCGTCTCAGAGCTTCCAGCAAAAACGAATAGACAAGCTGGACAGAAAAAACAGCAACAAAAGCAAAGAAGCACTTATCTAAGCAGAGCAGCAGGCCACAGGAAAGATCCAGAAGCTCAGATCCAACACTGGAACGTTGACAAGGAGCAAGGAAGACAGAATCAGGTGGAGTTAAATAACAAGGCAGCCAACGAGCTCACCAGAACACCTGAGGGAGGAAGCCCAGAAGCTGCAGTACCACTTGTGACCACAGGAGTGAATTCAGCCACAAAATTCACAACAAGGACCCCACTGCTGACATAGAGACATAAAAAGGCTAGACTGCAGCTTGCCAAAATGTACCTGAGTAAGCCAAAATCCTTCTGGGAAGGAGTCTCGTGGATAGAGGAGATCAAAGTAGAGCTTTTTGGTAAGGCACATCATTCTACCGTTTACCGAAAATGGAATGAGGTCTACAAAGCCAAGAACACAGTACCTACAGTCAAATATGTTGGAGGTTCAAAAATGTTTTGGGGTTGTTTTGCTGTATCAGACCCTGTTGCATTGACTGTGTACAAGGTATCATGAAATCTGAAGATTACCAAAGTATTTTGGGTCGCAATGTAGTGGCCTGGGTCAGATAGCTGCGTTTGCGTCCAAGGTCATGGGTCTTCCAGCAGAACAATTACCCCAAACCTACGAAGAGTCTGGATCTAAATCCCATTGATCAACCTGTGAAGAGATGTTAAAATTGCTGCTGTGAGAAGGCGCCTTCACATATGAGAGACCCGGAGCAGTTTTGCAAAAGGAAAATGATCCAAATTTCCAGTTTAGAAGTGTAAGAAGCTTATTGATAGTTGTAGGGAGTGATTGATTGCCGTTATTTATTCTAAAGGGTGTGTGCAACCAAATATAAAGTGGAGGGTGCCAACAATTTTCTCAGGCCCATTTTGGGGGTTTTGTGTGAAATTATGCGCAATTTGCCTTTTTTTTTTTCTCTGTGTTGTTCCAACACACACAAAAGAAATAAATATGCGTAATTGCAATAATTTTCTGGGAGAAATAATTGATTTTCTGGGTGCCAACACTTTGGGTCATGACTGTATATATCAATCTGATCAGCTCCTCCTGTTCTATAACATCCCGCCTGCGGATCTGATGCCAGTTACAACATGACAGGTTCCCTTTAATTCCTTCCATCACAGTTCACAGATGCGTAAATGGAGCATCAGTAATTACCATAAAGTGCACTTTCCCGTGCTAAGTAACAGTATTACGCGCCATAATTGGCGATTATTGAGGGAGACTTTACCAAATAACCCAGGAGATACTGCACTCGTGAGGAGCATGCACTGCGCACAGGACTCTAGAGATGGTTTGCATCCACATTTGGACCATTGCAGTCACATTGGAAGTTGACTAGATGAGCACCTCTCCGGTCCTGCAGCTGGTCATGTGCCGTACCTCATTCATGTGACCACTGCAGACAATCACTGGCCGCAACAATACAAGGCATACGACCGCCAAGATCAGTGACGGCCTATAGTGCTCTTGCGAATGACGTATGTCATGTAACGAGCTACAGGACCGGTGGGGAGAAAATATGTTCTTTTTAATAGTCGCCTATGGAGACTATTAAAGCATGCCAAAAGAAAAAAAAAAAAAGTTTTTAAAAATATAAAAGAATTTAAAAAATATAAAAGTTTAAATCACCTCCCTTTCGCCCCATTCAAAATAAAACAATAAAAATAAAATCAAACCTACACATATTTGGTATCGCCGCGTTCAGAATCGCCCGATCTATCAATAAAAAGAAAAATTAACCTGATCGCTAAATGGCGTAGCTAGAAAAAAGTAAAAACTCCAGAATTATGTTTTTTTGGTCGCCGCGACATTGCATTAAAATGCAATAACGGGCGATCAAAAGAACGTATCAATAAAACTGTCAGCTCGGCACGCAAAAAATAAGTCCTCACCCGACCCCAGATCCCGAAAAATGGAGACGCTACAGGAATCGGAAAATAGCACAATTTTTTTTAACAAAATTTGGAATTTTTCTTTACCACTTAGATAAAAAAGAACCTAGACATGTTTGGTGTCTATGAACTCGTAATCACCTGGAGAATCATAATATCAGGTCAGTTTTGACATTTAGTGAAACTAGTAGAAAAGCCAAACAAAAAACAACTGTGGGATTGCACTTTTTTTTTTGCAATTTCACCGCACTTGGAATTTTTTTCCCGTTTTCTAGTACACGATATGATAAAAACCGATGGCGTCATTCAAAATTACAACTCGTCCCGCAAAAAAACAAGCCCTCACATGGCCATATTGATGGAAAAATAAAAAAAAAAGTTACGGCTCTGGGAAGAAGGGGAGCGAAAAAGGAAAGCTGAAAAAAGATCCGGGGGTCAGGGGGTTAAAATTTGCATTAAAAAAAAAAACTGCAAAAATGCAACGTGTGAACATAGCCTTACATTGATTTTTAAAGTTTATTGACCATTTGGGTTTTAGATAAGTGAAAGAACCAAAAAACTTGAAGGGGATAGAGAACCAGGTGATTATATCATCATGCCTGTTCCAATTTATCGCTAGTGGAAAGATATGAACAGTAGTAGTTCTCATCGTCCGGGGGTGGGGGTGGGGGGCACCATTGCTTTACAGCCATAAATGAAGGGTCTTATATTCACGTTTGGCGTCTAAGTGGTTTCCGCTCTTCTTCTCATTCGTCTCGTGTCACTGGGACATCACATCATCTCCTCTCATCCTCCCCGGAGCAGCGTTCCCATAATATGGCCGAGCTTCTCGTGTCACACAGTAATAAGTGTCCAGTCAAGTCAATTAATTGCATTATCCTGATGTCTATGGGCATTCATAGAGTTGAAAGCCAGCGTCCCCCCTGGGACGTCTGTGAGTGAAGTCAGGGTCTTCGAGCTTGTACACAGGCGGTTGCATTAACATATTTGGCGGGATGGACTCCAATGTCTTCCTTGGGTATCCAAGAGATGCATCTGGCAGGGAATAATTCGGTTATTAACCCTTTTACTATCACGGGACCCCCATCGCTGACATCCCCCGTGTCTGACAGCAGGGCTTCCGCCGGAGCCTTTTTTAGCCTCATTACTGTTTTACATGTATATTTTAACCCCTCCGCCCCGTGAGAATCCTATTTGAGCTGGAGATCTGTTGCTACAAGCCTGAGAATCAAGCTCTGGAGATGTCACATATGGCTGAGGTTGACAACGAGGGCCCCATAGGGGACATTATCCTACATTATGCTACCCACCAGCTCTATAATCTCTAGTGCGTTTGACCCCGCACCCGAGAGACCCCTGTAATGAATGGGTAACATTGATTCTCGGCAGTACATGGCAGGCAGCTATCACAGCCGTCCTGTGGGGCACGTCTCCGGAGGTTTCCATTAATGAACTGTATGATGTATCTGCTCAAAGCCGCAATGAATAGGAAGACGTGAATATAGCGACAGGATGGCTTTATATGAAGCGCTGCTACATTCGCACAGGATAAATGGACTGATGACAAATGAATATCTGACTACTTCTATTTTTTATTTTTTCAGTAATTTATTTAATATTTCTCTATCCTATTTAGTTTTTCCCATATATATCCGTTATCCAATATGGCCTCTAATACTGCGCCTATAGGGTTCGTCCTCCAGCTTCCTCAGGGGCTAAATGATAACGAAAACTATTACATTACAGGTTCCATTTCTTGCGTATAATAGTAAGGGTATGTTCACACGTTCCTGATTTCCATCCTTTTTTTTTCAGGACTGTTTTTTAAAAAACTGCAGCTCTTGGCAGGAAACGCAGGTCCTTTTTTTGTCCTTTTTTGATGCTTTTTTTATCCTTTTTTTATCCTTTTTTTGATCCTTTTTTTTAATGCAGTTTTCTATGCAGTTAAAATGGCTGAAAATACCCTAACCCTACCCCTAACCGTACCCCTAACCCTACCCCTAACCGTACCCCTAACCCTACCCCTAACCCTACCCCTAACCCTACCCCTAATCCTACCCCTAACCCTAACCCTACCCCTAACCCTACCCCTATCCCTACCCCTAACCCTATTCTAACCTTAGTGGAAAAAAAAAAAAATCTTAATTTTTTTTTATTGTCCCTACCTATGGGGGTGACAAAGGGGGGGGTGTCATTTATTATTTTTTTTATTTTGATCACTGAGATAGGTTATATCTCAGTGATCAAAATGCACTTTGGAACGAATCTGCCGGCCGGCAGATTCGGCGGGCGCACTGCGCATGCGCCCGCCATTTTGCAAGATGGCGGCGCCCAGGGAGAAGACGGCTGGACGGACACCGGGACGCCGGGTAAGTATAAGGGGGGGAGATTAGGGCACGGGGGGGCATCGGAGCACTGGGGGGGGGCATCGGAGCACGGGGCGGTGGGATTGGAGCACGGGGGGGCGGGATCGGAGCACGGGGGGGCAGCCACACTCCGCCCACGCACTTCCGCCCGCTTCCCCGCACTTCCTGCTGCAGCGGTTCGGCACCACAAACCGCAGTAAAACCCGCAGATATTTTTTTCATCTGCGGGTTTTACTGCGGGTTTGACCTCACAATGGAGGTCAATGGGTGCAGAACCGCTGCGGCTCCGAAAAAAGAAGTGACATGGTACTTCTTTTTTCCCGCAGCTATTCAGCGCGGTTTTTTTTTTTTATTTTCCGCATTGTGGGCACAGCAGTTCCTGTTTTCCATAGGGTACAATGTAATGTACCCTGCATGGAAAACAGCTGCGGACCCGCAGCGGGAAAATCGCGGCAATTCCGCATGAAAAAAAGGATCGTGTGAACATGGCCTAAGACGTTTCGACCATTTTGCAAATGTATCCAGTGATAAAGATTGTGGTGAAGAGAGAAGATTCTCCAGCGTACATTTTCATTAAAACATCAATTTATTGGAGACTTATTTAAAACCAAAAATTAGGTTATATGCAACATGGAAATGCGGTCCCTGGTGGTCCAAACCGACGCGTTTCTACGCTGGAGAATCTTCTCTCTTCACCATTGGCTTTGGACTACGTCTCTGATCAGGGCGGCTCTGTGCGTGGACACACACTGGACTTCGTTTGAGACTGGTGAGCCGACTTAAACTTTTTCCCCTTCCTTCCCCATACCTCCATTTACAGTGATAAAGATTTACCTTCCTACAAATTCTCCATTATCATTTGTAGCCATAACTCCAACTGTCTCTCTTGTGAGGTGGATCCTCAAAGTTCAAGCTCCGAGTATGCACACGGGCCGCAGGCATCGGTGCAGCAGGAAACAGGTAGCAGAGGTCCTGGACACCGCAGACAGGTTGCAGAGGTCCTGTAGACTGCAGACAGATAGCAGATGTCCTGGAGATCACAGAAAGGTGGCAGACATCCTCGAGACCTCAGACGGATAGCAGATGTCCTGGAAACCACAGGTAGCAGACAGATACCCGACATCCTGGAGACCGCAGACAGGTAGCAGACATCCTGGAGACCACAGACAGATACCCGACATCCTGGACACCGCAGACAGGTTGCAGAGGTCCTGAAGACCACAGAAAGGTGGCAGACATCCTCGAGACCTCAGACGGATAGCAATGTCCTGGAAGCCACAGATAGCAGACAGATATCCGACATCCTGGAGACCGCAGACAGGTAGCAGACATCCTGGAGACCACAGACAGATACCCGACATCCTGGAGACCGCAGACAGGTAGCAGAGGTCCTGGAGAGCACAGACAGGTAGCAGACGTCCTGGAGTCCGCAGACAAGTAGCAGAGGTCCTGGAGAGCACAGACAGGTAGCAGACGTCTTGGAGACCACTTACAGGTAGCAGATGTCCTGGAAACTGCAGACAGATAGCAGAGGTCCTGGAGACTGCACACAAGTAGCAGAGGTCCTGGAGTCCGCAGACAGGTAGCAGAGGTTATGGAGGCCACAGACAGGTAGCAGAGGTTATGGAGGCCACAGACAGGTAGCAGAGGTCCTGGAAACTGCAGACAAGTAGCAGAGGTCCTGGAGTCCGCAGACAGGTAGCAGAGGTCCTGGAGTCCGCAGACAGGTAGCAGAGGTCCTGGAGTCCGCAGACAGATAGCAGAGGTCATGGAGACCACAGACAGGTAACAAATGTCATGGAGGCCACTTACAGGTAGCAGATGTCCTGGAGACCACAGACAGGTAGCAGAGGTCCTGGAGACCACAGACAGGTAGCAGAGGTCCTGGAGATTGCAGACAGATAGCAGAGGTCCTGGAGACCACAGACAGGTAGCAGATGTCCTGGAGACCACAGACAGGTAGCAGAGGTCCTGGAGATCGCAGACAGATAAGAGGTCCTGGAGACCACAGACAGGTAGCAAAAGGTCCTAGTGCACAGACCGAGAGTCTTAATCTAAAGAGACAGGTGTGTGACTTGGTAAGCCTTATATAGGCCTAGGTAGAAGATCACATCGGTGCACACCACCAGGCTACTTGAAAATGTGGAGGACAAGAAAGTTTAGTAGACTGGGATGAAGGGAGCAGAGCCCGGGCCCGGGACAGATGTGTAACAATGCAAAGATATATGGAAACATTGAATATATGGTGTTGGTATATAAGGTTGCCTTTTTTCTCGAGTATAAGCCGAGATTTTTAGACCATTTTTGGGGGCTGAAAGTCCCCCTCTTGGCTTAAGCTCGAGTCATACCCAGGGGTCGGCAGGGGAGGGGGAGCGGGGGCTGTCTAATTATACTCACCTGCTCCTGGCGCGGTCCCTGCAGGTCCCTGGCTCCCCGGCTTCTTCCTGTACTGAGCGGTCACATGGTACCGCTCATTACAGTAATGAATATGCTGCTCCACCTCCCGTAGGGGTGGATCCGCACATTCATTACTGTAATGAGCGGTAACGGTGACCGCTCAGTACAGGAAGAAGCTGCGGCGCTGGGGAACCAGGGACTGCACCGCACCAGGAGCAGGTGAGTATAACGGGGAGGGCAGCGCTGCTCGATATTCACCTGCTCCTTGTTCCAGCCGCCGCTCTGTCTTCAGCGTCTTCTGCAGTGACGCTCAGGTCAGAGGGCGCGGTGACGTGGTTAGTGCGTTCCCTCTGCCTGAACGTCAGTGCAGAAGACGCTGAAGATGGAGCGGCGCCGGAATGAAGTCAGGTGAATATTGAAAGTGCCGGGGGCCTGAGCGACCAAGAGGTGAGTATGTGATTTTTTTTTTATCGCATCAACAGCAAATGGGGCAAGTGTCTGTATGGAGCATCTTATGGGGCCATAACGTTTGTGCAGCACTATAATGGGGCAAGTGTCTGTATAGAGCATCTTATGGGGCCATAAATAACGTTTGTGGAGCATTATATGGGGCAAGTGTCTGTATGGAGCATCTTATGGGGCCATAATCAACGTTTGTGCAGCACTATATGCGGCAAATATCTTTATGGAGCATCTTATGGGGCCATAACGTTTGTGCAGCACTATATGGGGCAAGTGTCTGTATGGAGCATCTTATGGGGCCATAATTAACGTTTGTGGATCATTATATGGGAAAAGTGTCTGTATTGAGCATCTTATGGGGCCATAATTAACGTTTGTGCAGCACTATAAGGGGCAAGTGTCTTTATGGAGCATCTTATGGGGCCATAATCAAGGTTTGTGCGGCACTATATGGGGCATATTTTAATATGGAGCATCTTATGGGGCCATCATAAACTTTATGGAGCATTATATGGGGCTCCTGATTCAATATGGATATTCAAAAACACTTAACCTACTGATGTCTCAATTAATTTTTCTTTTATTGGCATATATTTTTACTTTTGACATTTACCGGTAGCTGCTGCATTTCCCACCCTAGGCTTATACTCGTCATTAAGTTTTCCCAGTTTTTTTGTGGCAAAATTAGGGGGGTCGGCTTATATTCGGGTCGGCTTATGCTCGAGTATATACAGTAATTCAAATATTTTAAGGGCCTATTTAGACATACGTCCATGCAAGTCGGTCCGATCTTGGATAGCAATGCGGGACTGACCGCAAGTCTCCTGGCCGAAGCATGACAGCTTCGTGTATTTCTATGAGGCTGTCACACTTGAGTTGGGAGATCTGCAGCCAGTCTGTGAATTGCAGCCTGAGATCGGACCGACTTGTAAATAGACGTCTGAATGTGGCCTTAGGGTATGTGAACATGGAGTCCTTTAGAGGTCAGGCCACCCACCGAGTTTTCCCAGGCGAGACTGCTTCAGGAAAATGTTTTCCTATTTCGGCTTCACCGGCGATTTTGCTACCAGCACATTTTACTTTACACTTACAAGTATGGAGAGCCGGTGGCTTTCTGGCGGAAGCCGCCCTAAGAATGGACAGGTCACTTCTTTTAACCATTTTCCAAACCTTGAAGGGGCTAAAAGACTTGAGACGAGATGTAGCATGTGCACAGCAATATCTTTTTGACATTAGTGTGCACGATGTTTTTTAACGGGTCACTTTTCACAACTTTTTTTTAGGTAGATTCGAGCAGAATCTGCCTGAAAAAGACTCTGTGTGCATGTAAGATTAAGGCCGATCATACACATTAGATTACCGTTGGCCAAACCCGCTGATATTGACGGGTTCTGTAATATGTAAGGAGAGTTCCAAAACCAGCTTGGTCATCTATTTGGAGCGCCCCCAGACACAGGGCCGCGGGTTACTCCGTATCGGTCCTCTCTGTCTCAGTTCTAGGATTGTCACGGTGGCTGGACCTGCTAAGGGGCGTCCAATAAAAGGGGAGATGAAAGTCGGCTAAGGTTTCGTGACGCCACCTGTGGTATTCGGTCAGGTCGACCGACGCTGCTTGGGGTCCACTGGGGTGATGTAATGGCAGCTAGGTGGTATACCTTCCCACAGGTGAAGTGTATCCCCAGGGCTTCCCAGTAGTGTAGGTGACGATGGTGTGAGGCGCAGTTAATAACGAGGACACAGGGTTGCAGTCTCTTTACCTTCTACTGAAGACTTCGGGATCCTCAATCCAGAGCACTGCTAACTGGTCTGTCTGAGACCGGCCGGTCCGAAGGCACATCCAGAGTTCCTTTTGCAGGTGGAAATCAGTGCCTACCAACTAGCGCCTGTGTGTTGTAGTCCTTCCCTGCTGAGCATTCGGGATAGTCCTCACAACTCTCGTGTTCGTTCTCTCTCTCTCTCTCTCTCCGTCCCCCAAGTTTATCTGGATAGGACACACCTGTTTGACGGGAAGGCTTGGAGCTATTCTGGGACCCTAGAGACGCCCCTCTCCACGCTTGCCCCCTATGTCTTCTTAGGTGATGTATGGTAGACAGCCAACCTATAATTAACTGTCCTGCGGTATTTGAAGTAGTGCTTGGAGTCAGTTACTTCCTCGGTGTTCTGGTCACCGGCTACGCGCCTCAGTAGGATGTTGCCGTTCTCGGGGCACGACTCCTACTGTCTCTCCTTTGTGCTTTGATCTTATTTCTCACTTTCCACAGCATCCTTCTCTTCGTGTCCTTCCTTGGGATACCGCTGCAAAGTAGTGCAGGCGCAGTTCCGTCACCTTCTATTCTTTCTGCTAGGCCCCTGTCAGGAACCCACTCCTGACAGGTCCTCCCTGGAGCTCTCCCAGGCTGCGTTCTGTTCTAACTTCCTATCCGACCCCCAGTTTTACCAGTGTGAGGAGTGGCCTAATACATAGTGCCTTTTGCTCCCCCTAGTGGCCAGAGTGTGAAGTGTAATGTGTGACTGTGATACCTGGTCAGGTGAACTCCTTTAGTGCAATCAGACATAACATCACTCCCCTTAGTGGCAGAGCGAAATTACTGCAACGACCAGGACTCTGGGGCGCTGCATATTCATGGAACCCCCAAAGAAGTGACTGGAGAGAGCCCCATACATGCACCCACCTCTCCAATCACGGCCCCATTTTTGGTGGAACCCGCATCTATCAGATATTAATCTCATATCCTCTAAGTTTGTAGAGGACCAGTGAACGCAGGAACCGGACCTCCTGGGCATCACTTATTACTTTTTTAACCTCTCTGAGCCCTTTTGTGAATACAATTTATGGGCCAGTAGATAACATGTTAATAAAGTATTTTTCTATAAAGTGAAATAATTGTGTTGTGCAATTTCAGTAAAAATATAAAAAAAAAACCTGTAAAATGTTGCATGCAGGTGTTCATAGAAGCATGACACAAACAAAGTCTATTTTATTAGCAGTCATTTCTGAAATATTCAACATTGTTTACCGGGTACAAGGTTAGTAGAAATATTCGCTTGTGCAACACGAAGAGCTGATACAGCGGCAGTAAAAAAAAAAAAAAGACAAAAAAAACTTTTACATGTTTGTTTCCAAAGTGTCGAGAACAGTTTCTACGACCCAAACGATTATTACGGTGACACTCTGTTTTGGACATTTCGCGAGTCATCAGTAGTGATAGCGGTTCATTGATTGGAGGGGGGCGGTATATTTAGTGTAATGTCCCTTCATCTTTTCGGGTGCAAATTGCACCAAAATGAGAACACAGTGCACTGACTGGGGCACTGCGGCTGGGCAGATCGAATAATCCGGACAGCTTTAAATCAGGGATGTCAAACTCAAATACCCAAAGGGCCAAAATTAAAAGCTTGGACAAAGTCGTGGGCCAACCCTGATATTTATTAAAAAAAAATGTCTAAAGTTAAGAAAGTTTTTCCTTAACATCAAATATAACGATGAACCTTTTAGTATAGAAACAAACTTAAAGAGGTTGTCCTATGAACAAAATAACTTTTAATTCATAGAGCTTAGAATAAAATAAACACAAAATCATAAATTGGGTATATTGGAATACTATAATATGTTATCTAAGAGCAGTAAAAAGCACATGGCCCAATGGCCTAATTTAAATAGGTAATAACAACAGATAAAAGACCAATATAATTAATAAATATTACAGATAAAGTATGATGTCAACAAAAGTGCCAACCAACACAGTATATTCCTTCACAGTACCCTCCACATGCATGGTATGATGACTTTACTGTACCCTCCGGCAAAGTATGGGGACCCCAACAGAGTATGGTGCCCCAACTGTGATCCCCACAGAGCCCTTCATATGGTATAATGGTCCCACATAGTGCTCCATACAGTATAATGGCCCCACAAAGTCCTCCATATAGTATAATGGCCTCTGATAGTGCTCCATATAGTATAATGGCCTCACATAGTGATCCATACAGTATAACAGCCTCATATAGTGCTCAATACAGTGCAATTGTACCACATAGTGCTCCATACAGTATAATGGCCTCATATAATGCTCCATACAGTATAATGATACCACATAGTGCTCCTTACAGTATAATGGCGCCAGAGCCGACTCCAGGTTTTCGTGGACCCCGAGTGAAAGAGTTTCAGTTTGCCCCTTTAAGACATACCACAATTCATGATGCACAGATACAGTAGAGAAATACAGATATAGTACAATGCCAAATATTTTACTTACTACTTACATTACATGAGTAATATCTATAATAAATTCTACAATAACTCAGAAACCAGACAGTATAGTCCTCCATACAGTATTATGGGCATCACATAGTGCTCCATATAGAGTAATGAGCCCCATATATTATTCGATACAGAATGAGCCCATATAATGCTCCATACAGAATAATGAGCCCCTATGATGCTCCATACAATATATAATGGGCTCTATATATTGCGCCATACAGAATGGGCCCCATATAATGCTCCATGTGCAACTGATACAGAAAGCAAGATCAAAGCAAACATTTTTGTATATTTTAAACGTATGGAGGCCGCAATATGGAGGCTGGTCTTACCACTGAGGAAGATGCCAATCAGTGGGGTTGGCGGGGTTATATACAGCTCAGCATTCATAGTACTCCAACATCTAGAGCAGAGAAAACAAGGATGTTATCAAAACTGCACCAAGCAGCCCAGTAAGTGACACATCGCTGTAATCAAGCTGTCCATAAATCATGCTGCTCTCAGATTATGTAGCAGAAGCCTGCTGACAAATTTCCTTTAAATGTATGACAGATGGGGATCCCATCTCTGGAACCGGTACCTCTGTGTTGTGTCTGTCTTATAGATGGCGAGGTGGCCACAATATATAAGAGAGATGGAGAGTAATTATTCTAGGACGCTGCTGTTTTATCCACTACCAGAAATATCAGGACGTGGAGTTAGGCGTAGCAGTAAGTTTGGTTTAATTGAGATTAATAAAGGAGTGACATGAACCGGCGCCTGATTCCTAGGCGCCATTTCATGTCGCACTGATGACACAGGGATGTCATCTGTGTGTTATCAGTGTGCATGTGTGCAGAACGTTTTGTGGCCCGTGCCGCGGCTAAAAAACGGACATGTCAGCGTTTTTTGCCCACGGAAATACGATCCGCGGAAACACAATGACGTGCACAGACCCATTCACTTGCATGGCTCTACGTGTGTAAGTGTCACCGCACGTACCGCACACATTGACCTCTGAAGAGGCCTTATTTCGATTTTCTGTTCCCATGTTTGAAAACTGGAAATACGACAGCAGATGTGAACCTGCTAAATTATGTGTTGCTGTTTTGGTCGATCCTTTGCTGATAATTTATTGCTTGGAAATGTCCTACATTGCTACAATAACTACCATAACTCCTACCGCATGCACCTGCCTGAAAACTTTACAAAAGTCTTTGACAAAAGTGTTTGATGTTAAGCAAAAAACGAAAAAACAATTATAGCAAAGGTTTACTCAACCTCAATATTGCCAAGGTAAAGGAAGAGCTCATCAGAGAGACCAAGATAATGTCTACCCATCACAATCTATAGTGCAAATCTATACTAAAATTAAAATGTTTCCAGTTTTTTGTCTCCTGAAAACAACGTAAAATTACAGCCAGTAGAAAATGAATCAATTATATTGCTAATCTCAATATTACTGCAGAACAATACAGCCAGTGATCACTTATGTGAAAAAATCCTGATTCAATTGAAACTGCAGAAAGCTGTTGAGCAAGTGACAACCTGGCAGGAATCAGGGTCTGTCCCAACATCATGCTGCTCTCAGATTACATTAAAAAAAACCTGCTGACAGATTCCTTTTAAGTCAATTTTAGTTTTTGCACTTTTCTTTTTTGCTCCACTCTTTCCAGGTGCCATACTGTTTTTCCTTCTCCGTCATCACAGCCACACAAGGGCTTGTTCTCATTTTTTTTTTATTGCAACGTTTAATATTTTCTTAAATCTGACTTTTACAGTTGCAGAAATACAGACTATTTTTTCCTTTTTGTAATTACGGTACTTCATTTGCACCTGGTGATAAGGTGTGTGTATGATGCGCACTTTTGTTATTTTGTAAAAACGTATTTTTAAGTCTCCCCTATGGGTGTTATCATTTTGTACTGTTCACCGCAATATTTCAGTATTACAGCTTATAACCCAAATCATGGTCTCCTATAATGCTCATCCTGTGGCTGTTCTTCACATTAGTGAAAATACAGCAATGACACGAGCAATTAAAGGGGTTGTTTGGCCTTGTGGCTCAAGTCTGCAGTCACTTGTGAATCCTCACATTGTGCTGTGTGCGTGCTGTCAGGATTCTGTAAAAGTGAAGACTGGCGGGCACCACTACAAGGGATCTCCCATCACATGCCACAAGTACATATATATAGAAAAACAGAGAAAAAGGAGGCATGTACAAAGTGGGGATCACCACAATCTAGATCATACAAATATAATAAGTTTTATTAAAGACCCAAAGCACAAAACACTACAAGAAAAACTTTAAAAACACATAAAACAACCATAAACATGGTAAGTACAGAGACCCATAATGGGGTCTATAACCCTGGTTCAGAAACCACCCCCACATACAATAACGTGTTCAACACCAGTATAATACACTGAAAGTAGATACACAATGCAGTCCCAAAGGCAAAGATAATGAAATGTGTAGGCCTGAACTTACATGTGAGCAAAGAATACCCAGTCCAATGTACCCATACAAGGAATGTAGGCACAAGGATAACCCCCAGTTAATCCTAGGGATACAGGTCCGGCATAAGAGCACAAAAAGTTATATCCCCGACCCCTATAGGGTGTCAAGGGATGCTGTAGGACAAGCAAGGAGGGTGGAGAACCAGGGCATAAAACCGCCCGACGCGTGTCGCCAGAGAATCTGGCTTCCTCAGGGGCAATGAATGCAGTGAAAGTGCCCACGTTATAAATACCCGTTAATTATACAAGGCTAGGGACAGCTGGTACCTGATATCCAGCGTATAGGGCATGGCGCCGGTGTTGACCGGAGAGAGCCGGAAGTGATGAAGGACGCCGGCGTCTGCGCAGTACAGCGGGACTCCTGAGATAAGAATTTCCCTAAGTGCGGACTACCCGCAAGTGCGCATGCGCCAATCGGCGATGAAGGACGCCGGCGTCTGCGCAGTGCAACAATGCTCCGGAAGGGGGAAAGGATTTCCTAGGTGCGGACTGTTGGCAAGTGCGCACGCGCCAATCGGCGCCTGCGCACTAAATACCAACACGTAGTAAGTCCGCATAAAGACTCTCGGCCGAGAGAGAAGAAGATTCTCCTGTGTCAGGGATCTGCAACCTTCCGGCCACATTCTGACTAATCGTCTCCGACCTCACTCAATACAAGTCTAGTTGGCACGTGACCACATGAACGCAAATCGCATTGCTTGCAGTAACAAGCTCATCCTCTCCTGGAGAATCCTGACAGCGCGCACTCAGCACAATGTGAGCATTTACAAGTCTGCAATCACATACAGTGACTGCAGACTTAAACCCCAAGCCTGGACAACCCCTTTAAGTATTTAATGAGCAGCCTGCTTTGATCGCTTCCATCAGAGGCTTGTGCTGGCTGTGTAATAACAATAATAATTATTAATAATAATATATTATGGCTCCAAAAAACTACCGCGTTGCACAAACGCATAATATAATTCTGATACAGCTTTCTCGATCATGTGAGATTCTTCTCCGGTGAGATATACTGATCCATAGGGTTACTATGAAATATCCTACACGTGTGGAAAAACAGGAGTCTGACGTCATCAGCTGGTAGTTGCGTTTTCGGCACGTTCGCCTACAACCTTCCGTGAGTATAATCTGTGATTGTGTGATCTGATTTACCTCAAAATCTCAAGTTACATTTTGGAAGCCACAGAAATCTGCGCACGAGATCATATCCTCAACCACTTGACCTTCACGCTTCCTGGAGGATGTGATCAAACACAAAAACGAAAACCTTCCCCAGAACTGAGCTCCGGTTGCTCTACACATGTCCTGAAGATGACAGAGAGAGGGGGGAACAGATCCACAAACAGAGAGGGGAGCAACACAGCAAAATCCGAAATGTCACACTGCAGAACAGAGAGGAGACGGACGGCTCGGCTGTTCTAGAAAATCCCATAGAAGTGACGGGAGAGAGCTGAGCTCGAGAAGCCATTCAGGTCCCCATGAAAACGAGACCTGTATCCCCATCACTGTGCTAACTGTAGGGTCCTGGAGGTCTGAGCCCACCTATCAAACGCTCAGTTACCACAATGAGAATTTAGGCTAAGTTCACACGAGGCTTTTTTAAATGCAAATCTTCGCCTCACATCTCTCATTTTCCCCTCACATCTCTCATTTTCCCCACTCCCCTCATTTTCCTCCCTCACACCTATCATTTTGACCTCACACCCGTCAGTTTCCGATCACTCCACTATTTTCCCCTCACTCCTCTCATTTTCCCCTCACTCCTCTCATTTTCCCCTCGCACCTCTCTTTTTCCCCTCCCACCTCTCATTTTCCCCTCCCACCTCACTCCTCTCATTTTCCCCTCACTCCTCTCATTTTCCCCTCGCACCTCTCATTTTCCCCTCGCTCCTCCTTTTCCCCTCCCACCTCTCATTTTCCCCTTGCTCCTCTCATTTTCCCCTCCCACCTCACTCCTCTCATTTTCCCCTCCCACCTCACTCCTCTCATTTTCCCCTCGCTCCTCTAATTTTCCCCTCACTCCTCTCATTGTCCCCTCACACCTGCACAGCTACTTCCTGTTATGAGCACAGCGGTGTATCTCCTCCCTTGGCGTCATGCCTCACAGGAGCACCTCCATTCTAGACACGATGGAGCTAGATGTGGCCTGTGCCTGCTGCGCACTGATACTCTGAAGGCGGCGGCCCTGATTGTAGCGCGCAGCGGCTGTGACGTCACAGCCAGTGAGTTTTACACGGTGGCTTTCGAGGTGTCTCCGCCTGTGTGCGCTAACAACATACACTATGTGGATGGGGCTTTGCCTGTGCAGTGGGCGTGGCTTCGTGTGTGGAGTGGGCGTGGCTTCATACATACACACACTCAGCTTTATTTATATATATTTTTTTTTTTTTAAAACATTTATCGAAAATAAAGAAAAACTCCAGAAAAATAAACGGTTGTTCTCGCTGCATCTGTACAATGTGCAAGCGGCGAGAAAGGAAAATGATGTAGAAACAGCGGCGCTGTCGGGGTAATAATTGATTAGGAAATGTATGTCACAAAGCCGGGCAGATGTAGGGGCGCAGCCCCCCATATCTAGGATGAGGGGCCACATGTCCTGCGTCATCCAGGGAGCAGTGTCGGACACAGGATGTTTGGAGCAGCCGGTGTAAGCAGCTCGTGGGCTGTGTGAGTGTGTGCAGGACACGTGTGACGCCGCCGCCGCCGGCCCGGGCCTCCCGCACCGCTCTCCTCCCCCGGGGCCGCCTGTGTGCAGAGGTCGTGAGAACACACCGAACCCTGCTGCCTGCGGCCGGGCCCGGCGCCAGGAGGATAATCCCTAGTTCCTGGCAGCCGCCGGGCTGCGCCTCGTCTCCTCGCTCAGCGCGCGACACCGTCAGCCGGGCACGTGGGCACGTGGGCGCGCGGGAGGCGGCGGGGGCGCGCGACACTCCGCCCCGGGGCTTTGCGGAGGAGGAGCGCTGACGAGTGCGGGACTCGGGTCCTCTCCCACCAGATGTGTGTGATATTTTGCAGTCTTTCCTCCATTGATTTAACCCCTTGTCTGCAGCAATTTCCACCTGCTACAATTGTTGATTTTTATTTATTTATTTTTTATTTAATTACTGTGGATTTACCACTGACTTCCAGATTTATTTATTTTTTTGCAGCTAATCAGAGGGTATGTTCACACTATTTTTTTTTCGACGCGGTTTTTTAATGCGATTTTGAGCCGAACACCCAAACCTGCTTCGATAACGCACCCGTAGTGCGCGGTTCGCTCGTTCCCCGGGTGTTTGGCCGCGATCAGACCGCCGTATTTTATCTGAGAGAATCCCCCTAATGATGCTCATGACCCTCTGATCAGACTGGCCAGGCTAGGTGCACATGGAGGATTTTATTTTTGGAGTAGAAACGCCAAAATTTTGAGGAGAATTTTGAGACTTTCCGCTCAAGTTTCTGCTCCAACGCCTTCTAGAAAAAAACCTCTGTGTGCACAAAGCCTTAGGGCTCATTCACACCTCCAAATTTTTGCCTACGAATGTGATCTGTGGTTTTTACGGATAGCACTCGTACCTATGATGTTCTATGAGGCCGTGATTTTTTATTTTTTTTTGGGGGGGGGGGGACAAAGTGGTCTGTGGAAAATCTCAGAGACGTGTCTGATTTTGATCTGAGCAATGGGTTCGTAAAATAATTGGTCAGCACTCGGATGACATCTGAGTGCAGTCTGATTTTCACGCATTGTCATGAAGGAAAAGTTGGAGAAACTTTTTCTTCTCCACATAGACGAAAAACTGCTGACGCTCAGACCAAACTCGGCCGCAGGTGGAAATATCGGAGGTGTGAATGAGCCCTAAGATGGATGTGGAACGTCACCTCCGACCATCTGACGTCTCTGAGAACACCTACCCCACCCACCGTTCTCCAGCCATATGCGGCTGAGGTGGGGTGCTCGGGGTCTGTTCTTGTGGGGGGCCGCACGTTCTATGGAAGATTTCCCTGACAGCTGAGGAATTAATTAATTGGGGTCCTGGTTGTCTCATTTATGACGCAGGGCAGGATTCTGGTGGGAAGCTGCCATTGCCCCCAGCAGTCAGGATCGGGAAATAACGAGCTGCCAGATTCCCGTCTTCGCCCACTTCAGAGCTTGGCGCACTTTCATCAGGAGGAGGGTAATTGAGTCTGATATTGGTCGGCCGTTATTAGAGGAGCGCTCCTCCATGATTTACCCATACTGTAGCCTGCGGCCTTCCTCCATGGGCTGAACTTATGATTGTTGCCTTCACAGATTCTACAAAAAATTTCTGAATTTTTTTTTTACTATTTTCTCGATAAAATGCCAAACATCACGGTGGAAGCCCCATAGGCCCTATTGAAGTGAATGGGGTCCTTTAAGCACCATTGCTCTTCATTATGTCGCCGATCCCTTGCAGCATTTTATTCCCATTTTTCTGCACTTCACAAATCAGAAATCTAATGCAAATGTGAACGTAGCCTGGGGGCTAGATACGGCCACCATGCAAAATGATTCAATCACAACTTTTGTTGCAATACTCAAGTGACGCTGAGCTCAAAACTCTGCTGCGAGTGTGATCCGAGTGGTGTTCTGTGCTCCGATCCTCTCGCAGGAGAAAGTCGCTGCACAGGTGCGGAGGAGGAGGCAGAGAGTCATTTCTCCATCTCCTCCAGTGCCTCTATCTGCGGTAATCGCGCTGCACTCGGATGACATCTGAGTGCAGTCCAATGTTTCACACGCACCCACAGGCTTGTGTGCACCCGCAGCATGCTGAATCCGCATGAGTAAATAACTGCAGATCTGAGGAGCCCCATAGAATAACACTGATCCGAGTGCTGTGCAATATTTTATTTTATTATACACTCATGTGACTCCAGCCTTAATCTTCAACAGGCCCTGTCTGGTGCCAGTGTAAATTAATATGGGGCCATGCATGCACTCCATTCAGTTGACAACTCCCCCCAAAAAAGTCTAGAGTACTCCCATAGAAGTGAATGTAGAGAAATGCATGTCAGCAACCACTCAACCACTTCTTCTTTCACGGAGGTGCGCATTGGGACCCCTTTTCTCAAGATGAATGCTGAGATTGGAATAACCCCCCGTAGCTGTTTTCGGTTTTGCGTTTCCGTTTTTCACTCCCCTCCTTCCCAGAGCCATAACTTTTTGGCCATGTGAGAGCTTATTTTTTTGCGGGACCAGCTGTACTTTTGAAAGACACCATTGATTTTACCATGTCTCGTACTAGAAAACGGGAAAAGAATTCCAAGTGCGGTGAAATTGCAAAAAAAAAAAGTGCAATCCCACAGTTGTTTTTTGCTTGGCTTTTTTTTGCTAGGTTCACTAAATGCTGACACTGACATGTCATTATGATTCTCCAGGCCATTACGAGTTCACAGACACCAAACATGTCTAGGTTCTTTTTTTATATAAGTGGTAAAAGTTGTTACAAACTTTGTAAAAAAAAAAAAATGGTACCATTTTCCGACATCCGCAGCGTCTCCATTTTTCAAGATCTCAGGTTGGGTGAGACATGCAATGACTGACAGTCTGCTCTCCTGATCTACATGTCTCGCACAGGGCATCATGATACACTTTAAGAATAGAGCGGCAGTGCATATACTGGACGTATTCATTCTCTATGGGGCGGCCAGAGAAAGTTGAGCAAGGAACGTTCCGTAGGGTTGGTCGCGCATGTGCGCTGCCGCTTTTTTCCACTGGGGTCAAAGGTGCCATTCTTTGGGTAGGTGATAACTTATCTTCACTGGACAACCTCTTTAACTTTTTATAAGATGTTGTTAAAAGAAAAAAAAAAGTTGGAAATCGGTGAACTCTTGCTTGCTCCTATCGATACGTATTATTGCAGGGAGTCCTTGACATGCAGGATGGACTGTTTAGTAAATGTGATAATGATAAATGTTTTGCAAACACGGGAGAAACACATTTGATCGACTGTAAACATGCCGGGTATAATCACAATAAGCAGCCCTGTTCCCATGGTGCAAGGAAGCCGTCACCGTCGGGTTACAAGCCAAGTTATGAGAAGCTTTAGTAGAAGTGTAACCTTTTATTGTATTGGACTCCTGTTTGTTTTGCAGACTTGCAAATGTTGTGACGTCTCATAAAAAGAAGAGCCGGATAGATAGATGATGAAACACAATGTAAACATTATGTATCGGCACACATGGGTATGGTGGAAGGGTGGGCACTAGTGATGAGCGAATGTGCCAAGATAAGGTGTTATCGCTGCATGGTCGGGTACTGAGTGTCTTCGGCGTGCTCGAATAATATGTTCTAGTCCCCGCGGCTGTTCGACAGGCGCTACACATGCATGGATTGCCTAACAAACAGACAATCCCTACATGCGTTGTTGAAGTGCCGCGAGGACTCGAACATATTATTCGAGCACGCCGGAGACACTCGGTTAGCACCCGACCATGCTTGGATAACGCCTTATCCCAGCACGTTCACTCATCATCACTACTGGGAATCCTTTACAAGATCCTTCAAAAGAACATCTCATTTAGACAATGTTCACACAGGGTTTCTTGTAGGAGAATCTACTCGAAAAGTCCTTCAAATACTCTGAAAACTCTTCATATTAATTTTACTGGAAAATCCACTTTGCTGTTCTTATGACGAGGTTTTTTTTTTTTGTTTTTTTAAACGAGGTTTTGAAAACCTCTCTTAAGAGTAAAATACATTTGACATGTCACTTATTATTATGATTTATTATTATGGCGCCGTTGATTCCATGGCCCTTTACATGTGAGGAGGGGTATACGTAATAAAAAAACAAGTACAATAATCATGAACAATACAAGTCACCGACTGGTACAAGAGGAGAGAGGACCCTGCCCGCGAGGGCTCACAATCTACAAGGAATAGGTGAGGGTAGAGATGGTCGTGCAGCTGTTTGGTTGATCGGGGGTCACTTCAGGTTGTAGGCTTGTCGGAAGAGGTGGGTCTTCAGGTTCTTTTTGAAGGTTTCCACAGTAGGCAAGAGTCTATGTTGGGATAGAGAGTTCCAGAGTAGGGGGGATGCACGGGAGAAATGTTGTATGCGATTGTGGGAAGAGCAGATACGAGGGGAGTAGAGGAGATCTGGTGAGGATCGGAGGTTGCTTGTCGCTACTCTTTCCTTGTGGAACTAGAACACTGCAAATACTCCAACCTAGACACTGTCATGTCACAGGGCTGTAAAAACACCATGTGGAAAAACCTATCGAGCCTATGTGTACACAGTTTTTCGAGGAGGTTTTGGAGCATAAACTGAGCGGAAACTCCAAATCCACCTAACAAATTCAAAACTAAACTTCTGCTCAGTTCTTGCTCAGAAAACTCTGCCAAAAGTCTCTGTGTGCACATAGGCGACATTTCTTCAACACTGCTTCAGAAAGAACAAAGCTTCCAGAAACAACATATTTGTCTTGAAAAACACATTATTTTCCAGCCAGAAAATCACCATATGTACCTGGCTTATCAGTGGAAGCTCTTTTTAAAGATCACCCAAAAGTTTCTAAGGTGGTGGTCTTCTCTAAGTAGATAGCTAGTGTTGTACTGAAAATCGGTAGTGTTAAATGTGATTTCGATAAGACTGGTCTCAGCCATATCTTTCGTGACCCAAATTCAATGGCCTCATAGGAATACATGAGGGTGTCAACTTCAGGTTAGGAGACTCATGACCAATCCATGCCAGCCTGAAGAAGGACATAGGACGCTCCCAGTTACCTCTGGCCATCAAAGTGCCCAATTCTCGCCAGGAAGCCCTCTATACTCGCCAGATGACCACCCTTTCCTACAGAATTGGGGAGGGGTTCAGTCTAATGTGTATATATTTGAAAAGTGATAAAGGTGAGGTTAAGGGTTTCCCCCACCATCGCCCTTTGTAAACAAGGCGGCCCTTTTTTTTTTTTTTTTTCTTCAGACGAAGAATTTCATAGTAACATAGTAACATAGTTAGTAAGGCCGAAAAAAGACATTTGTCCATCCAGTTCAGCCTATATTCTATCATAATAAATCCCCAGATCTACGTCCTTCTACAGAACCTAATAATTGTATGATACAATATTGTTCTGCTCCAGGAAGACATCCAGGCCTCTCTTGAACCCCTCGACTGAGTTCTCCATCACCACCTCCTCAGGCAAGCAATTCCAGATTCTCACTGCCCTAACAGTAAAGAATCCTCTTCTATGTTGGTGGAAAAACCTTCTCTCCTCCAGACGCAAAGAATGCCCCCTTGTGCCCGTCACCTTCCTTGGTATAAACAGATCCTCAGCGAGATATTTGTATTGTCCCCTTATATACTTATACATGGTTATTAGATCGCCCCTCAGTCGTCTTTTTTCTAGACTAAATAATCCTAATTTCGCTAATCTATCTGGGTATTGTAGTTCTCCCATCCCCTTTATTAATTTTGTTGCCCTCCTTTGTACTCTCTCTAGTTCCATTATATCCTTCCTGAGCACCGGTGCCCAAAACTGGACACAGTACTCCATGTGCGGTCTAACTAGGGATTTGTACAGAGGCAGTATAATGCTCTCATCATGTGTATCCAGACCTCTTTTAATGCACCCCATGATCCTGTTTGCCTTGGCAGCTGCTGCCTGGCACTGGCTGCTCCAGGTAAGTTTATCATTAACTAGGATCCCCAAGTCCTTCTCCCTGTCAGATTTACCCAGTGGTTTCCCGTTCAGTGTGTAATGGTGATATTGATTCCTTCTTCCCATGTGTATAACCTTACATTTATCATTGTTAAACCTCATCTGCCACCTTTCAGCCCAAGTTTCCAACTTATCCAGATCCATCTGTAGCAGAATACTATCTTCTCTTGTATTAACTGCTTTACATAGTTTTGTATCATCTGCAAATATCGATATTTTACTGTGTAAACCTTCTACCAGATCATTAATGAATATGTTGAAGAGAACAGGTCCCAATACTGACCCCTGCGGTACCCCACTGGTCACAGCGACCCAGTTAGAGACTATACCATTTATAACCACCCTCTGCTTTCTATCACTAAGCCAGTTACTAACCCATTTACACACATTTTCCCCCAGACCAAGCATTCTCATTTTGTGTACCAACCTCTTGTGCGGCACGGTATCAAACGCTTTGGAAAAATCGAGATATACCACGTCCAATGACTCACCGTGGTCCAGCCTATAGCTTACCTCTTCATAAAAACTGATTAGATTGGTTTGACAGGAGCGATTTTTCATAAACCCATGCTGATATGGAGTTAAACAGTTATTCTCATTGAGATAATCCAGAATAACATCCCTCAGAAACCCTTCAAATATTTTACCAACAATAGAGGTTAGACTTACTGGCCTATAATTTCCAGGTTCACTTTTAGAGCCCTTTTTGAATATTGGCACCACATTTGCTATGCGCCAGTCCTGCGGAACAGACCCTGTCGCTATAGAGTCACTAAAAATAAGAAATAATGGTTTATCTATTACATTACTTAGTTCTCTTAGTACTCGTGGGTGTATGCCATCCGGACCCGGAGATTTATCTATTTTAATCTTATTTAGCCGGTTTCGCACCTCTTCTTGGGTTAGATTGGTGACCTTTAATATAGGGTTTTCATTGTTTCTTGGGATTTCACCTAGCATTTCATTTTCCACCGTGAATACCGTGGAGAAGAAGGTGTTTAATATGTTAGCTTTTTCCTCGTCATCTACAACCATTCTTTCCTCACTATTTTTTAAGGGGCCTACATTTTCAGTTTTTATTCTTTTACTATTGATATAGTTGAAGAACAGTTTGGGATTAGTTTTACTCTCCTTAGCAATGTGCTTCTCTGTTTCCTTTTTGGCAGCTTTAATTAGTTTTTTAGATAAAGTATTTTTCTCCCTATAGTTTTTTAGAGCTTCAATGGTGCCATCCTGCTTTAGTAGTGCAAATGCTTTCTTTTTACTGTTAATTGCCTGTCTTACTTCTTTGTTTAGCCACATTGGGTTTTTCCTATTTCTAGTCCTTTTATTCCCACAAGGTATAAACCGCTTACAGTGCCTATTTAGGATGTTCTTAAACATTTCCCATTTATTATCTGTATTCTCATTTCTGAGGATATTGTCCCAGTCTACCAGATTAAGGGCATCTCTAAGCTGGTCAAACTTTGCCTTCCTAAAGTTCAGTGTTTTTTTGACTCCCTGACAAGTGCCCCTAGTGAAAGACAGGTGAAACTGTACAATATTGTGGTCGCTATTTCCTAGATGCCCGACCACCTGCAGATTTGTTATTCTGTCAGGTCTATTAGATAGTATTAGGTCTAAAAGTGCTCCTCCTCTGGTTGGATTCTGCACCAATTGTGAAAGATAATTTTTCTTGGTTATTAGCAGAAACCTGTTGCCTTTATGGGTTTCACAGGTTTCTGTTTCCCAGTTAATATCCGGGTAGTTAAAGTCCCCCATAACCAGGACCTCATTATGGGTTGCAGCTTCATCTATCTGCTTTAGAAGTAGACTTTCCATGGTTTCTGTTATATTTGGGGGTTTGTAACAGACCCCAATGAGAATTTTGTTACCATTTTTCCCTCCATGAATTTCGACCCATATGGACTCGACATCCTCATTCCCTTCGCTAATATCCTCCCTTAAAGTGGACTTTAGACAAGACTTTACATAGAGACAAACCCCTCCTCCTCTCCGATTTTTACGATCCTTTCTAAACAGACTGTAACCCTGTAAGTTAACTGCCCAGTCATAGCTTTCATCTAACCATGTCTCGGATATTCCCACTATGTCAAAGTTACCTGTAGATATTTCTGCTTCTAGTTCTTCCATCTTGTTTGTCAGTCTTCTGGCGTTCGCGACCATGCAGTTTAGAGGATTTTGTTTTGTTCCAATCTCCTCGCTGTGGATTGTTTTAGAAATGTTCTTACCTCCTTTCTGAGTATGTTTTCCTGGTTCTTCTTTGTTCGAGTCTAATGTTTTTCTTCCCGTCCCCTCTTCTTCTAGTTTAACGCCCTCCTGATGAGTGTAGCGAGACTTCTGGCAAATGTATGTTTCCCAGGTTTGTTGAGGTGTAGTCCGTCTCTGGCGAGGAGTCCATCGTACAAGTAATTCACACCATGGTCCAGGAATCCGAATCCTTGTTGTCTGCACCATCGTCTTAGCCAGTTGTTTGCATCAAGGATCCTGTTCCATCTCCTGGTGCCATGCCCGTCTACTGGAAGGATAGAAGAAAAAACTACCTGTGCATCCAGTTCTTTTACTTTCTTCCCCAACTCTTCAAAGTCCTTGCAGATTGTCGGTAGGTCCTTCCTTGCCGTGTCATTGGTGCCAACATGTATCAGAAGAAATGGGTGGACGTCCTTGGAGCTGAAGAGCTTTGGTATCCTATCGGTCACATCCTTGATCATCGCACCTGGAAGGCAGCATACTTCTCTTGCAGTTATGTCCGGTCTGCAGATGGCTGCTTCTGTGCCTCTCAGTAGTGAGTCTCCCACCACCACCACTCTTCGTTGCTTCTTGGCTGTACTTTTTGCTGTCACTTGTTGCTGTGTGCCCTTTTCTTTTTTGCTTGCTGGTATTGCTTCATCCTTAGGTGTGCCATCTTTATCCTCTACAAAGATTTGATATCGGTTCTTCAGTTGTGTGGTTGGTGATTTCTCCATGGTCTTCTTGCTTCTTTTGGTCACATGCTTCCACTCATCTGCTTTTGGAGGTTCTCTGACACTTTTTTCACCTTCTGTGACCAGTAGAGATGCTTCTGTTCTGTCTAGGAAGTCTTCAAAACTTTCTCACAACTAAATCTGAAATATTTCTTGGCGTTCTTAGGATTCTAACTCCATTTTTTTCAATTTCAGCCCTGAATATGAACACGAAATTCAGCATTACTTTGGGTATGTATTTATTTAGACTGATTTTGAAGAGTGTTTATGTGAAAATAAAAAATACTTTTCATTCTTTCATCAGGAGTGTTGCCACTTATTGCTGTAGATTCCTCCTTTCTTTATAGTGTATAGCCTGCAACTTATTGATTGGGACTTTCAGAAAGTAGAGCTCTAACATCACAAGAAAAATGATTTTTAAGGCTCATTCAGGCGTCTGTGCTAATAGGTCCAAGCATGCAGTGGCCGCGGCTCTCCCAACGCAAGTGTGACGGCTTCGTATTTTTCTAGGGGTCTGTCACGATCAGGTCGGGAGATTGGTGGCTAGTGCTTGCATTGTGGTCCGAGATCTGGCCAAAGTTTACAGACGTCTGAATGAGCTTTTTAAGAGGTTGATTAGGGTAATCATTGATGAATATAGTTGAGTATGTAAGAGGTTATCAGAGTAGACAAGAACGGTGATTAGTGACTAATCGTTAGGGCCCAACTGCTGAGACCTCCACCGATTACTAGAATAGGGTTCCACACAACTTGTTCCTCCTGACTGTGTCCATGAGTGGTGGTCGAGGGTGTGCGCGGCCGCTATATTGAAAGATTATGGGGTTGAAGAAAATGGCTTAGTAGATATGAGCAAACTATTCGGGGGTGCTAAATGCCAAACACGGACATCTGGAAGTCTCGTTGCAATATTCAGAGTTTCGGGGTAAGGAGAGAGCTCATAAGTTCAGGTACCCGTTGTTTTCAATGGGTTTCAGATTCTGGTTCAAGTTCTGGTATTTGAACCGAACTTTGGAATAAAGGTTTGGATGGGTGCAAGAACTTGCTCATCCCTACTTAGTACAGATTCCCCTGACAAAGTCAGCTATTTTCTAGGAGCAACGGGATCATAAGACAACCCCTTTAATAAAACATGGTGGCCATTGACATAAATGTCCGTCCATGTGATTCATGGGTGGACTGGGTCAGAGAAGGAGCGGTATTTATTGAGTGGTTCTCCAAGATCAAAGGAGGGGGGTCTTTATTTTTTATGTGCCTTCGTTTTTTGAGGTGATCAAAAACTAAGTTTTTCAAGCAGGAACAGCTTCTCGAAATGTTGCATTTTTTGGAGGGGTTTTCTTTTTCCTGAAGCAGTGAAGTTTGGAAGGTTTTTTTCCTCAAAAGTTTTTGCATCTTTTTGTTTTGACAATGCCTAGTTTAGAGCGGATTCCATCAGGATCCAGTTCACAGAAACAACATGCATAGTTTGTTATACCAGTTATTTTTATTTATGACAGCACATGGATCCATAAAGTTCACTTGATCCATACACACATCAATTTTTTTTTAAACGTACCTGTCCCTCTGGTCCACAAGACTCGGAACATGTAATTTTCTTATCCGTTTTGCAGATCAGACTCAACCATTAATGTCCTAGAATAGCATTGGTCCAAGTGCGATGCAATGTTTTTTTCAAATCACACTTGGATGGAAAATACGGTGGTCTACACGGACAATAACAAAGCAATGATTTCCGTCCCATGATCTTTTGGAGGCATAGTAAAGACAGGATCGGTTGGATCTCAGCAGCGTCAGATTGTAAGCAGTGTCAGACTGAAGAACATTGGGCCCACCAGAAGACTTGATTCTGAGGACCAACCTTTCTCTAACACTCGAGAGCCCCATAGCAGCTGCAAGGTTTGCACTATGAACTTCCTGAAGTAGAAGCTAGGGTCCACCGGAGAAATCTCTGGTTCTCTGGTGGGCCAGTCCAACCCTCCGTGTAAGCCCAGCCTAATTATCCAGCACAGATGCACATTCTTGTTTACTTTGCGAAAGCAACAGGAAAATTACACTTTATTATAGGGTGCGATCTCCTTATGGAATAAGGTAAGCAGACCTACGGACAGAAGTATCTGGAATTTTGTCATGACATGAAATAAAGATTTCATAAATAACCAGTGTAGTAAATCTGTCTGTAATGTGGAAACATTAACTTTCATCCTTAGGATAGCTTCAGTTTAACTTCCCTTTATAACATATTCGTATCTCGGGTGAATATTGACACAGGTATTACTGGTGTAGGAGCCGCTTTACTTTGGCAGATGAAGGATTAATTCACTCTCGTAATTGTATTAGATTTTATCTCTTAAAGACCGAACGATTTTTCGCTTTTACCCTTTTGTTTTTCCCTCCCCTTCTTCCTAACGTTCTCATTTTTCCGCCCATATATCGGTAGGACGGCTTGATGTTTTGCTGGAGGGGTTGTACTCTTGAATGACATCATTAATCTTACCATATAATGTTCTGGCAATATGATTCTTTAGGTCAGTGCGATTACACCGATAGTAAACTTGCACAGTTTTTCTTTTAAGTAGTGAAAAATTTGTGTTGCCGTGTTCCGAGACCCATAACCTTTTCATTTTTGAGTTGTGTGATGGCTTGTTTTTTTGCAACCTGACAGTTTTATTGATACCATTTTGGGGTATGTACGATGTTTTGATAGCTTTTTTCATTTTTTTGGGATCTGTTAAATGCAGATGATGGCTGAATAAGACAACCATCATCAGCCGGAAATGGAGCAGGCTAAGCTCCTGAGCCCTTTCCGTCCATCCTGTACCAACAAGCACTGTACATGTAATCAGTTTGCCCTTATAAATGTCATAGCCTCCACATTTTTCAGTCTTCTAGTACATTACTAACAAATCCAGTAGATCCCCTCTACCTGGTAGCGCTGTATAACCAAAAAGCCTCAAAATTGTCTCTCGCTCTATTCCAATGGACATCTTCAGCGCTCCCACTTTGCTTTGTAATGCCACCTCCACAGCAGGCAGAGAACCTGCGCATCCGTTGCGGCAGGCTCTGTAAAAGAAGTAGAAGACGCCACTCATAGATGGATCTTTGGGTACACAAGGTGGAGAGGCGGAGCGGAGAACTATAGACGCCCATGAGGATCGCTCGGTGCTAGTTAGAATGCAGGACTGGACAACTTAATCATTTGACGACTCCTTAATATCTTCATGAGCAGGAAATTTTCTGTTTTTGTGCTTTAATTTTCTGCTCCCCTTTTTCCATGAGCCACAACTTTTTTATTAGTACATCAATATAGCCATGTGATAGATTTTTTTTGTTGTGGGACAAGTTGTAGTTTTGAATGACACCATTCACTTTATCATATTGTACTGAAAAACAGGAGAAAAAAAATCCAAATGTTGTAAAATAGTTAAAAAAGAAAAATGCAATTTTGCTGTATTTTTTTGGGGGGGGGATTTGTTTTCACAACATTCTTTATGCTGTAAAAATGACCTGTCAGTATGATTCTTCAGGTCAGTACGAATACGGCGATATTAAAAAAGAAGAAAAAAAAAACACTAAGTTGTTGTTTTTTTCATATCTGCCCACTAGGGATGAGCGAACGTGCTGGGATAAGGTGTTATCTGAGCATGCATGAGTGCTAACCGAGTATCTTCGGCGCAAAATATGAGCACCCATGTTGTGTTTTGGTATCACCTAGCGCCAAGTTTTCTGCCAAGGGCCTTCATCTTGAAATAAGTGCCGTAATAGGATATATCACCTGGTTTCTATATGACAGATCACCTAAGGATGAAACCCAGTGGAATAATCAGATGCATAAACGCAAACGTTTATTACAAAATACTATTAATGTCAAAAGACAGGATTATGTAAATGGGGATAAAATAAGAATCTGCACATGTGAAAAGGGAAGAACTTGAAAAATAGAAATTCTAAATAAAATCGGATATAATAATGTATTATATCACTGTGCTTCGTTCGGGGATGTCCCCTGACAAAGCACAGAAGCGAAACACGTGTCGAGTGAGGTAGATCTAAAATTTCTGACCGTGTTAGCTAAGGGACGCTTGTTATGTCTGGCTTTAATTTTGATCTTTTTGTCGCCTGTATAATATAGCAGTATTGTCCAGCATTTATCCCCTTCAGTATTTTCTCTACATTCTTTACATTATGTCTTTGGCATTTTTTTTTCTACTACTTTCTATGGCAGTTTCCATTTGTAGATAATGTGGTGTTTTTAGTCTTTGCTGTTGTATTTTTCACATGCACGAATTGCTGTTTTTCAAGTCCCTCCTTTTTTCAGATGTGCCAATGCTGATGTTATCCTTGTTTTGTTTTTTTGTCATTTTTAATGTTTTTTAGATTGTATTTTTTGCATCTGTATATTTTATTGTTCGGTGCTTTGTTGTCGAGTGTTTCTCCCTCACCATAATCGTTCATGGTTTACATTACAGACGAAGATTTTATCATCGGTTGCCGTATTTCTCAATGATTTATGCATTATGTATACCCCTCCTCACATGTAAAGCGCCATGGAATAAATAATAAGAATAATTTTTGCTTTCGCGCATACTAGGATTTTCACCGAATTGACCACATTGTAAGGATGGATTCATATTTGCCGGAGAAGTGGCGGATATAATCTCACAGCTAGTTCATATACTAACCGGCGAGAGCTATTTCGGGTCAGAGGATAGATTCCAGACAGGTCTGGTTAGGGAGGGACATTGGGGCAGTGTGAAGGAAGGTCAGCCGATGGCGGCTTCACAAGCGAAAACCTGCACAGTTCTGGGAAAGTATGATCTTAAGAGCGAGCCCTGGGGGTTCTGTAACGTCACTGCGCGGCTCTGTTATTTCAGTCGCAGGAAGGTATCCTGCTAGGGCTGTCAGACAGGGTGTGCCGCAACGTCTCTGAAACACAGGCCTCAAGTCAGCCCTGGGAAGTGACACAGCTGCGGCTTCTGGTGTGAAGCGTGGCCTATGACAGCTGCCAGCAGAGGCCTCCTCCCTGAGGAAACCTGACACTGGCTGTGTGTCACAGGATTCATTACAAGGAAACAGGGAGGGAGACACCATGACACACAACCTCTGACACCACATAACACGGATACTGCGAAAATGTCAACCCAGTTACCCTTTTACCTGTCGCGCCGCGGCTCAGCCCTTTCCTGGCCTAAATAAAATTTGATATAATTACCTCAGACTCTGTTTTCAAAGGGAACATTTCCACGTACGATTTCTGCAAAACCCACGCGGATTCTTCCAAATATATCGCATGAGAATTTGGTTGCAGATTAACGACAGATTTCGCTCCTGTCATTAAATTCTCGTCAACCTTTTCGACAGCCTGTCAATCAGCCTTGCGTGGACTTTGGCTTCGTCACACAAACTTTTTTCCTTTCTCTGCGCTTCATGTTTTTTTTTTTTTTTTTTTCATTTACATTTGCTTTTACTACTTTGTTATATATGTACCTTGCAGAAAAAAATATAATATGGGCTCGTTTGCATTTTTATTTCCCAATGAGGCAGAAAAAAAGTTATATTTTCCAGTTTCGTAAAAATGATTTTTTTTGTTTGTTTTTTTTAAACACAGCACGTGAATTATTTTAACATTTTAATAGTTGTTCCGCACGAAAAAATTATAAAAAAAAAAAGAAGGCCCAAAAAAATGCACAGAATTTCTGTTAAGATTTTCTGGATTTTCATTGCAGAAATAAATGAATAAAAAAATGCAGTGTGTGAATGAACATATCCTCAGGTGTCTTTTTGAAGCTGGCGTACACACTGGGTTTTTGAAGCAGAAGATGTTTTTCCTGAAGTGTATTAATCGGATACGTTTTTTTTTTTTTTAATCGGATAGCACTCGGACCAATGATATAAAAATATTTAGAATTGAGAGTCCTCAGTGGTTGATACCTTTTAATGGCTAACTGAAAAGATGGTAACAAATTGCAAGCTTTCGAGACTACATACGTCTCTTCATCAGGCAAAGACTAAAACAAATTCTGAAGAATCACATATTTATGCACAACATAGTATATAAAAAAAAAAAATTTAAAAAAATCGTGCGACGGATGCTGTTGTGAATTCTGTGGCAGAGCTCCCTCCTGTGGTCACAAGTGGTACTTCGGCTGATTCTCTCTGTGAGCTTCTGTTGGTGGAGGGAAGTGGTACTGCGGCTTCTGAGTTTCCTCCCTCAGGTGATCTGGTGAGGTCGTTAGGTGCTTCTCTACTTAACTCCACCTAATGCTTTGATCCTGGCTTCCTGTCAATGTTCCAGTGTTGGACTTGCTTTTCCCTGGATCATTCCTGTGGCCTGCTGCTCTGCATAGCTAAGTTCTTCTTTGCTATTTGTTTGCTATTTTTTCTGTCCAGCTTGTCTAATTTGTTGCTGGAAGCTCTGGGACGCAAAGGGTGTACCTCCGTGCCGTTAGTTCGGTACGGAGGGTCTTTTTGCCCCCTTTGCGTGGTTTTCTTTAGGGTTTTGTGTAGACCGCAAAGTTACCTTTTCTATCCTCGATCTGTTAAGAAAGTCGGGCCTCACTTTGCTGAATCTATTTCATCTCTACGTTTGTCTTTTCATCTTAACTCACAGTCATTATATGTGGGGGGCTGCCTTTTCCTTTGGGGTATTTCTCTGAGGCAAGGTAGGCTTATTTTCTATCTTCAGGCTAGTTAGTTTCTCAGGCTGTGCCGAGTTGCATAGGCAGAGTTAGGCGCAATCCACGGCTGCCTCTAGTGTTGTTTGGAGAGGATTAGGGATTGCGGTCTGCAGAGTTCCCACGTCTCAGAGCTCGTTCTATGATTTTGGGTTATTGTCAGATCACTGTATGTGCTCTGACCGCTATGTCCATTGTGGTACTGAATTGCCTTTCATAACAGGATGCGTTGTGTTTTGGTCGACCGTCGGCACAAAAACAGTTGCATGTAACGTTTTTTTGTGCATCGTGTCCGCCATTTCCGACCGCGCATGCGCGGCAGGAACTCCGCCCCATCCTCCCCGGACCTTACAATGGAGCAGTGGATGCATTGTAAAACTGCATCCGCTGCCCCCGTTGTTCATTCGCAGTTTGCGTCGGTACGTCGGCCTGGCGACGGCCCCGTACCGACGCTGGTATGAAAGTAGCCTTAGGCTGGAGTCACACTGCCGTATTTCTCATGCTATAATCGCATCGCACTGCACGGACTGGTCGGCACGTCTCCTGACCCGAACATGACAGCATGATGGATTACTATGCAGCTGTCCAGCTCAGGTAAGAACAGCCGAAAACCAGTACGAGTTTTACGATGCGATTCTCACAGGAGAAATACGGCAGTGTGACTCCAGCCTTATTTAACAGCTGCAAAACATGCAGCTGCGGGGACTCTCCCGGAAAAAAATGCGTTTTGAAAAAAAAAGTCATGAACGAAAAAGCAAAAGTAAAACTGAACCCCCCCCCACACAAAATATAGCTTATAGTATAATATATATTTCACTAATGATTTTCAGAAAACATTTTGTCGCAGCCTTTTTATGAAATAAAAAATGCATAAAAAATCACTATAAATGAGAGGTTTTTTTAATTGCTGTGTCTATTAGGCTAGGTTCACATTGTGTTAAGTGCAATCCGTTCAGCGCATACGCTAACGGACTGCGTTAACGCAAGTGCCGAAAAAGATCGCGTTTATGTGATAGAGCATCTGCCGCTAGCGCAATCTGTGCTAGTGGTAACGGACCCGAAAACGCTGCAGACTGCGTCCGAGGGTCCATCACAGAATGACGGCACATCACTTTAGGTACCGTCACACTAAGCGACGCTGCAGCGATACCGACAACTATGTCGATCACTGCAGCGTCGCTGTTTGGTCGCTGGAGAGGTGTCACACAGACAGCTCTCCAGCGACCAACGATCCTGAAGTCCCCGGGTAACCAGGGTAAACATCGGGTTACTAAGCGCAGGGCCGCACTTAGTAACCCGATGTTTACCCTGGTTACCGTTGTAAATGTAAAAAAACAAACACTACATACTTACATTCCCGGTGTCTGGTCAGGTCCCTCGCCTTCAGCTTCCAGCACTGACAGCGCCGGCTGTAAAGTACAGCGGTGACGTCACCGCTGTGCTGTGCTTTACGGCTGGCCGGCGCTCACCAGTCAGTGCGGGAAGCTGACAGCGAGGGACCTGACCAGACACCGGGAATGTAAGTATGTAGTGTTTGTTTTTTTACATTTACAACGGTAACCAGGGTAAACATCGGGTTACTAAGCGCGGCCCTGTGCTTAGTAACCCGATGTTTACCCTGGTTACCAGTGACGACATCGCTGAATCTGCGTCACACACACAGATTCAGCGATGTCAGCGGGAGATCCAGCGACAAAATAAAGTGCTGGACTTTCCCCAGCGACCAACGATCTCCTAGCAGGGGCCTGATCGTTGGTCGCTGTCACACATAACGATTTAATTAACTATATCGTTGCTACGTCACAAAAAGCAACGATATCGTCAACGATATCGTTATGTGTGACGGTACCTTAAGGCTGCCGTCACACTAGCAGTATTTGATCAGTATTTTACATCAGTATTTGTAAGCCAAAACCAGGAGTGGGTGATAAATGCAGAAGTGGTGCATATGTTTCTATTATAGTTTTCCTCTAATTGTTCCACTCCTGGTTTTGGCTTACAAATACTGATGTAAAATACTGACCAAATACTGCTAGTGTGATGGCAGCCTAACGCATGCCGATTATGACATGCGTTAGCGATGCGCTACATAATGGCAGTCAATGGGTGCGCTAACGGATCCGTTACATAGCATTAGTGCCGCTATGTAACGGATGCCGTCAGCGGACTGCACTTAACGCAATGTGAACCCAGCCTTATGTAAAGCATTAATTGCCATCTCCAGGAGCTTCTCTTGGGAAAAAAAAGGGGGAGACCACAAGGACTCCTGGAAGAGTTGTTAAATTTCCCTTGTGCCACAAGCTTCCGGATATCTTTTGAAACATATTTTCTTCCCACAATCACCTGATAATGGGCTTATTCTTAGTTTACTTGAATGGGGCTGAGCTGTAATACCCCAGAAAATCAATGGACAGGATCGTTGCTGCTTTTTTTTTTTTTTTTTTTTAAGTTAAAACTATTCAGTTACCTGAGACAACCCCTTTATTGCTACGTTATATAATGATAACCTAGAGAATTGTTTCTAAAGTTGGAGAGACCTCTGTGAGTTCCATTTATGATGGGTGCTGTCACACTGCTTCATCATCTCGACGCGATGTCGTCATGTTGCAGGATGTCCTGTGCATCTTACTCATTGTTTCCTAATACAGAGTTATTATTGGAATTGCTTCCTTAAGCAGCAGGAGTGTTCTTAAAATACATACGTAGGATGTCTGGAAATTGCCCAGATGCAACAGTTTAGATTACTTATTATTAGGGCATTGCTAAGGTTGAGGGGTTGCTGTAAAGGGTGACACCAGAGAGATAATGCAGAATCCCTCTGCTGCCACCACATGGAACGAACCCACACCTTATCACCCCGACTGACATCACTATTACATCAGCGAGATCACGTGGTCTCCTCACTTGCACCAACGTGGCATTCCGCATCCCCTGGGGACATGAAAGGTCAGCTTGGTACTGTTTTACACACACACACCGCCTGTCCATTGACGTGGCACCTCACTCACAACCCTGACACGCTGAAAGGCTACTTTCACTAGCACCAGTGAAACAGATCGCTGCTAGACCGATAGGACTGCCACCAGTTCCTCGTTAAATATAAACTTGGTCTGTTAACAGGATTATATTGGGCCAAATACCAGCCCAGGAAGCATGGGAAGTTAAACCGAGAAACAGATGTGTGGATTAGTGTATCGAAATCAAAGAGCAACCCAAGGCTAAACTATATATTTTATCGCCTTAAGGGCACAATGGATAATACACTATATACACAATTGTAATACATATACAATGGTCAGATATGCAAATACAGATAGAGGTAGGACAAAAGATATAATGTATGTCAATTACCGGGTGATGTTAGATCATGGGTGCACTGGGCCACAGGAGGCATGGGTTGCCAGCTGTCTCCTTGGTCCCTTCTCAGCACGTTAATCAACACAGCCCACAATTCCAAAGACAGAGAGAGGGACCACATGGCCATAAACTGGCCTTTATCCCCTTTGGATCACTGACCTCCTGCCCTCTGGGCAAAACCTAAATCCCCTCCCCTTGCGTTTGCAGCTGGAAACTTCCAAAACCTATGAAAGCTCATAACTCCTTTCTGGATGGTCCTAGGGCGGCGGTACTCCCGCCATCAGATCCAGCCAGGTCCCTGCTACGCATTAATACTAAACACAGCTTTGCTATCTGGTTTCTACTGGCTGTTCTGTGTGTCTCCATACCCCTGGGTGCTAGAACAGGTCGAGACCCAGCCAGGCGCTCGCCATGTTTTGGGGATCTCGGAAATAAACACGATGTACGGCTAGGACATATAGGGGCATTATAAACCCCCACACTGAAGGGGGGATTATAATCTCATGCCACAAAAGATACAAACAATTGGCAGGAAATTATATCTCCAATATTCTTCACAGTTGCCAATAAGCCACTTTGGCTCAGTTGGGGTATTTAGTCACAAGGCTAGGACTGCAAACTGAATCTTGGGCTGCGTACACACATCCATGTTGTATCAGCTATTTTGACGGATAGAACAGAAACTCATTATAATCTATGGTGCTATTCACTTGTTTTTTCATAGACTGCGTGTTTGTACAAGACTCTCGAAGAACATGTCTGTTTTTCTCCAGTGTCACCGATGAAAAGGGCTAATACAAGTCTATGGGTCTGTGTAAAACATGTACAGCATGCGGATGGCATCAGTGTGCAGTATGTATTTAACTTTGCAAAGTACAGGAGACGCTTAGTAATTTCATTGATTATCTACGGTATTTGTGAAAAGCACTGATGGTAAAAAAAAGAAAGGACACATGAATCATACACTGATGACACCGTTACATTTTTTCATGTACATGTTTAAACACAAACATGTGAATGAGGCCTTGGATATAAAGCTTAGCTTCTTCTCTTGTAATTGTCTAGGAATAAAGACCACAGCCTAAGGCCAGTCTCACACGTCCAGATAATTCCGGTACCGGAAAAATCGGTACCAGAGTTATCCGTGTCCGTGAGCTCACGTAGGCCGTCCGTGTGGCACACGTGCGGCAGCCGTGTGCCGCCGTGTGCCGACTGGGTACCACACGGAGCGTGCAGGAGACAGCGCTAGAGATGAGCGCTGTCCCCTGCATCTGGTGCTGAAGCCGCCATTCATATCTTCTCTCCAGCAGCGGTCGCTGGATAGAAGATATGAAAAATCCTTTCTTTTTTTTTCGTGTTTAAAATAAAGATCCCTGTCCCCACCCCCCTCCCACTCCCTGTGCGCCCGCCCGCTTTTAATAAAATACTCAAACCGGACATTTCTGCCAAAAATCCACGTGCGTTTTTTTGCGTTTTTTTTCCGCGTTTTTGATGCGTTTTTTTTTTATTTTTGCATTTTTTCCAAATGCATAGAATAGCGGGAAAAACGCAAAAAACCCCGCAAAATTAATGAAAATGCTGCTTTTTTTTTTATTGTGATGCGTTTTTTTCGCGGAAAAAAATGCATCATGTGCACAAAAATTGCAGAATGCATTCTAAGGCTACGTTCAGATTAGCGTTTCCCGACGCTGCGTTGGGAAACGCAGCGGCGACGCACGCGTCATGCGCCCCTATGTTTAACATGGGGGACGCATGCGTTTTTCTTGTTGCGTTTTCCGACACGTGCGTCGTTTTTGACGCTAGCGTCGGACGCAAGAAAACGCAACAAGTTGCATTTTTCTTGCGTCCGATTTTCGTCAAAAAACGACGCACGCGTCGCAAAACGCAGCGTTTTTGCGTGCGTTTGCACGCGTTTTTTCGTGCGTCGTGCGTTGCGTCGCCGACGCAGCGGCGCGCAACGCTAATCTGAATGTAGCCTAAATGATAGGATGCATAATGCATACGTTTTTAATGAGTTTTATAGCGTTTTTATCGCGAAAAACGCAATAAAACCTGAACGTGTGCACATACTCTCAATATGTGATGTGATTGTAGGATTGCCATTGCAGCCAAAGAGACTGCGATTTTCACTATATGCTATAAGGGTATGTGCACACGATGTGGAAAACGCTGCGGATCCGCAGCGTTTCTGCACCTGCGGGTCCGCAGCAGTTTCCCATGAGTTTACATTACAATGTAGACCTATGGGAAAGCAAAAAACGCTGTGCACATTCTGCGGAATAAAACGTACGGAAACACAGCGGTTTACATTCCGCAGCATGTCACTTCTTTCTGCGGATTCCACAGCGGTTTTACAGCTGCTCCTATAGTACATGGCTGCACAAGGCAAGATTGCCTTGCGCAGGTGTGTACTATGGAGGACAGAGAATGAACTTCAATCCAATATTGCAGCCAGCATGCAGCCAGCGGGTAAGGAAAGGGTGAATCAAACACCCGAAAACTCCGCCCATATGACCCAAAACCAGTCCCGCCAAATTCAGGTGACAGAGTCCCTTTAAGAGCAATCTGAATAGCAGAGGCAAATCATGCATGCCGCAATATTTTTCCTCGGACCTGTCAACCTGAGGAAAAAAATCAGACATCTGCACAGCCTCGCTGAATAATTTGGGGATGAGTGGTATCTGTCAAAATGACAGATGGCACTCCTCCAATTTATAAGGCCGGGTGCAGGAGCCCAAATTAGTGTCAATAAAACCCTCATCTCGCCACTCTAAAACCAAGAGCTCAATTGACGAAAAATGAAATACATTACAGGTCTCGGAAAACGGCGACTCAAACCCAACATTTTTTATTTTACAAAATTCTGATTTTTTTTTTTAATTTTTTTTTTTTAATCCGCCTCTTAAAAAAAAAAAAAAAAAAATCAATGCAAGTTGTATTTCGCCATTATCGTACAGACCTGGAAAATCATGTTCTCTGGTCATTTTTATGAACATCAAAAATAACTCCGAAAAAAATAATCAAGGAATTTCATTTAATCCCGCTTGGAATTTTCTTTTTTCAGTATGTAAAAATATATGGTAAAATAATTGGTGTCATTCAAAATCGTCCTGAAAAAAATAAACCCTTATATGGCTATAACAACGGGGGGGAAAAAAACAAGTTTTGTCTCTTAGAAGAAGAGTAGAGAAAAAATGCAGACGCAAAAACGAAAAATTGTCGGCGGTGGTAAGAGGTTGATTACTTCCTTCATTATTCATTTACACGGGATCTTTTTATGTTACGTTTGATCACTAGACTGATCTCGTTGACATTACAATTTGGGTCAGTGATGCTGAAATCCACATAATTGTATGATCTACCCTTCGATATAAAATCCATATAATTACACGTTCCCATGGTAGGGACTTTTGTTATCAGTCTGAATAAACATAAATCTGCATAGATCTCCCGACAGTCTTCCCGAATCATGAGTCATCCTGATAGACATCAGACGTGAAGCGCGGCGTGGCGTACACCCACCGCATACATCAAGAGCGTCACACCCATGGCTGACATATCTGTGACCTGTTTGTGGAGAGCGACGACTGGGGGCGCGCACATCTGTCATCAATCACTAAAGCTGAATTATTCTTGCAGAATTTCCTTACAGGCGGGCATGCCACTTGCACGGAGATCTTGAAAATTCGTCATGCAGTAAGGAAATATGGTTTCTTACTGTAAGAACGTATTCACGTGTCCGTGTTACATCTACTAGTGGTATCCCTCTTTCTTTTTTAAGAAAAAACACGTACCCATTATAACATATGGTGCTATTCACATGTCCGCGTGTCTGTGCAAAACTCACAAAAGACACGTCCGTTTTTTTTCCGGTATCATGGATGAAAAGGGTCAATACCGACCTATAGGTCTGTGAAAAAACGCGTAAAGGACACGGATGGCATCTGTGCGCTGTCCGTATTTAACATTGCAGAGGATAGGAGAAGCGTAATTTATTTACCGTATTTATCACTGATGGTAAAAACCAACACACGGATGACACACTGACTGACGACACAGGTACCATTTTTTTCCACGTATGTGTTTAAACATGGACGTGTGAATGAGGCCTTATAAACATAATTTTGAATTCGATTTTTCATGATGCTATATCAAAGATGGGAGTATTCCACCACTGAAATTGATGGCGGTCTGACTGCAAACTAGTGATGTCCGAAAATGCTGGGATAAGGTGTTATCTGAGCATGCTCTGGTGCTAACCAAGTGACTTCGGCATGCTCGAATAATATGTTCGAGTCCCCATGGCTGTTCAACAGCTGCAACACATGCATGAATGGTCTAACAAACTGACAAACCCTGCATGTGTTGTGGCTATCTAACGGCCACGAGACGTGCAGCCGCAGGAACTCGAACATATCACTTGAGCACACCCAAGATACTCAGATAACATCTGAGCATGCTCAGATAGCAAAATATCCCAGCACACTCGCTCATCACTAATCAGTATGGTCAAGCAATACAGTCACCAAACCCCTTCATCGGGCACTTCTTATGCCTAATACCCCCAGAAGCATGCACATTTTGGCCAAACACATTATTTCTGGGTGTAATATCTGCCAGATTGCTCTCCATTTTAGGCTAAGTTCCCACGAGCGTCTAAAATAAAAATCGTCCTATTTTCATCTAGAAAAAATGGATGATTTTTCAGCTCGGCGTCCGTTTTTATACATCAGTAGTTTTTATGATTTACCAAATACTGTTTCCTATGTTAAACAGTTGCAATGTATCCTTATGAATAGGATGCTGTATGGTTGATCCTTATAGGATACAATTTTTTTTTTGTTACATATTGTACTGCAGCGGGGTTGTGCGCTGTGGCAGACAGGCAGTGACCCAGGAAAGTTCAAAACAAATGTGTTTAATGTCCAAACCTCACAAAGTAAACAGCACACGGTATCATCTGGAATGCAGCCGGGAATCAAGACAGTCCGTATCCAAGACCGGTTACCGTGGGCAACTGTACCACCGTACTATGCTGAGGGATGCCATGCTTTTTGGCTTTGCTTGGCTCCGTATTACTTCACACAGGCTGAGCTTTGCACAGCCACCCGCTCTGCAAGTTTGCAAACCAAGACTGACACATCCAACCCTTTGCTGCAGGGTTTTTAAATGAAATCTTTGGCCATATGCCACTTGTAAGATCTGGCCTGGAGTGAGCGGACTGCCCCACTACCATCCTGTAGTTCACACCAAAGATAAAAGCCCATGTCGGGCCTTGAGTAAATGTCTTGTCCAAGAACAAACTTACTTTTATGTTGCACTGCAATCACAGCTACACCTGTGACTGCAATGCACTCCAGCAGTCTTAATACGCTTTTATGTGCATCCTGGGGGACACATAGCGACCCTCGCATATAACACCTGTCACTGCCTCTCAATATCCATAGGCGAGTCTCATCCGATCTCATCCCAATAAATAACTTTAGTCCAAGTGCTGTTTTGTTTTTTCCACGGTCCGCAAATACGCTTGTGTGAATGTAGCCTTTGCGTGAGTGCAAGTTCATATCTTTGGTTCACAAGCTGGGGTATACAGTATATAGCAGTGTCCTCCGGCGTCAGGATGTGTCAGATCCTGTGCAAATTGCCAATGTAAATTAAATATCTAGTGCCGTCTCTAACCAGTAACACATTTCTCATTAGGCATGGGTGTCTACATATGGGAACTGGAGAGATAAGAGCTTTGGGTACCTGGGCGGGTGTCTATAAGACATTCGACCTTGCATAGAGTATTAGTGTTTAAGGGGTATTATACCTTTACGGGCATATTGTTAGTTTAAAAGGACACTTGTCAATACTTTTAGGGGGCACTTGATACTACTACTACTTGAACTACTGTTGACGGGCAAAAAGAAGGCACTATTGCTTTCAACGATGTACATATGGGGCCTTATTACTTTCTAGGCAGCACGGTGAAGGCATTATTACTTTCTATGCTGCTTAAAGGTGTAAAATCTAGAGGGCTCACACATTGTTCTTGCACAAGGGCCCTCTCCTGTCTATGTCCACCAGTGGTCTAGGCCCAATGGAAAAGTGATCAAGTCAATAAGAGAGAACATCAACTGTAAGAAAGTGGATTTACCTTACATAGTTGTAGAGTTGGGCACAGTCTGGTGGTTTTAGAAATTTTTTGGTTTTTAAAGAAAGGGTTTGGTGGTACAATTCACTCCCTATGTAGTGGTATCATTGGTCATATTGGTCTTTGTATAGTTTTTTTTATTATAGTAATTGTAGTGGTAATGGTGTGGTGGTATTATTTGTTCCTGGTATACTGTTAATATTGGTTTTTGGACTTTTTTTTATAGTTTGGTAAATGTAGTGAAAATGGTGTGACGGTATTAATTGTTCCTGGTGCAGTGGTATTATTGATAATAATTAGTGATAAGCGAACGTGCTCGTATAAGGAGTTATCTGAACATGCTCGGGTGCTAACCGAGTGTCTTCAGAGTGGTCGTAAAATATGTTTGAGTCCCCGCGGCTGCGTGTCTCGCGGCTATTCGACATCTGCAACACATGGGGGGATTGCCCGTTTGTTAGGCTATCCCTGCATGTGTTGCGACTGTCAAACAGCCGCAAGACATTGCCATGGGGACCCAAACATATTTTTCGAGCATGCTTTGATAACGCCTTATTGGAGCATGCTCGCTCATCACTAGTAATAATGGATAATAGTTGTCACGATACCCAGTATTAATGCTGCAGGGAAACTGCAGCAACGGAGCTGGACCAGACACCGGGCAACTAACCTGATCACCAACGAGACCTTCCACATAAGACAGAGTGATCAGGTAAAGCAACAGGACTTTAGATCATGTGACAGAGTGAGAGGTGGTCAGGGGGCGGAGCCAGACACCAGGAAACAGAAAAGGAACAAGCATAAAAGAATAGTGAAACAAGCAGAGGTCGTAGCCAGGAGATTACAAGATATCAACAGGGAGAGTCAGGGAATAGTCAGAAGCCAAGCCAGAAGTCAGTAATCCAGGAAAACGGATAAAGCACGTGACAGCAAGACACTATGCAAGCCAGCACACACTTCAGAGGTCAATCATACAGACTGCATAAATACCTATAGCTGACAAGGATACCAGGTTAGGAGCGAGTATAAATAGCCCTCCCATCTTGAAAGAAAGGTTATCAACATTAACCCTGAGAGAACAGGACATTAACTTTGTCCTAACCATGACAATAGTGTAGTGTTTTGTTTTTTTTAACAGTATTTAGGTAATATTTAATATTTAATGAGAATAGAGTGTTGTGATACATGTGCCTTTGTAATGGTAGAATCAATGGATAGGCCCAGGTTACGATGGCAGCACGGGCCATTATATGTCTCTAGACCACAGCATTCACTGGAGCCTCTGAGAACATAAGGGCTGACTGGCAAACACAAGATCATTTTCCGGTCATGACAAATATCTATACTCAGGTACTATACCGTTCAGTGGTGTGGAAACGTCACACTATGTGCACACAGACATCTACTGAATCTGTATCTGTTCTACTGCATGGGTGACAGCAGACTATGGGAGACAGATATTTACATAGAAATGATTGATCTCTACATAGTGATGGCGGGGCAGCACAAGTGACAGGTATTAGAGAGCACAGGACTAATCACTATAAGGAAGAACAACTAATATCTTTTCTTATTTCCAAATGTCCAACACACAAACAATAATGTCAATAGTACCGTAGAAATCCATTTATCAGTATATTTTTTATGTAAATCTCTTTGATGGAAAGAAAAGATGACGGAGCAAGAGCAGCAATGATTACCTTTTATTCTCTCCTGTTGTGGGCTATAGGGGCCATCTTTCCAAGACTGAGGAGAATAAAAAAAAAAACAACAAAGAGATGCTAGAGCAGATTTAGTAAACTCTGTGACTCTGATTTTATGCAATTTTTAGGTTGATAAATTGTCGCCTAGAGCTATCGGCTGAAAAACAAAGTTACTGGTCTCAAAAAATATTTTTTTTTCCAAATTTTTGAATTTTTTCTAACCACTAAATTAATAAAAACAACTATAGAATTTTATTATCGCCGTATTCATACCGACCAATATAATCCTATTTCTTATCCTCACGTCATCTTGACCTCACAGTGAATGCCATAAAAACGAAACCATGCCATGATTGCATTTTTTTTCACCATTTTATCCTACTTGGAATATTTTTCCTGCAAATCACAAGCACTCATATGGCTATGTTGATGGAAAAAATAAAAAGTTATAAGTTTAGGGAAAAAAGGGGAGGAAAACACCAAAGCGCAATAATGAAAAATCACCCAGAAGTGAAGAGGTTGTTTGGGCTATGCTCATACAGAATTTTTCTTTAAGTGGTCAAAAACAAATTTTTCAAGCAGAAACTGTTTCAAAATTTTTTTTTTTTTTAATTTTGGGGAGTTTTTCTTTTCCTGAAAGAGTAACCAAACTTTCAGCAGTTTTTCAATATTTTACAGGCGCTTTAATTTTTTTCATTGCCAGCAGTTGGGTAATGTTTTGAGTTCTGAGACCCCCACGATCACTCGAAAGACCCCTGAGACGTGTGAAGCTGGAAAGACAGGAAACTCCTTCTCCTGCCTCAGCATGCTCACAGAGCGGAGTACGGATTCAACAGCGAGTATAACCCCCTGTACTGAACTGCACATTGTTTGGGTCTTTTGAGTGATCGGTGGTGGTCTCAGAACCCATACATCCAACAATCTGCAGTCAATTAAAGTCCATGCTAAATCTAAAAAAAACTACTGAACGTTTATTATTGTTTCCTGAAAAAGTTTTTTCATCTTTTTTTTTATTCCCGGAGCGTTTTTTGCAGCCTATTAATTTGACAGTGCCTAGTTGGAGCAGATTTCATTTGAAATTTGCTTCAAAGAAGTGACAAGGTTTTGTTTTCCACCGAGCGGTTTTCCAAACCTCTGCTCTAAAAAGTATCAACCACTGAGGAATCTCAATTCTAAATATTTTTCTAAGGAAAAAAAACACTCAAATCCCTCATGAACAAGAAAATCTGTTCCCCACAGGAAGAATTTTTAACTGGTCTTAGGCTGGTTTCACATTTGCGTTTAAAAACGCAGCGTTTTAAACGCAAACGCATGTGGTGAAAAAAAGCATGTTAAAATGCCGCGTTTTTTAGATGCATGCGTTTTTGCATGTTTTAATACAAACGCGGCGTTTTGACGCGTTTATATGTGTTTTTTCCTGCATTTGCGTTTTTAAAACGCATGATGAGAAGTGTGTGACAGCTGCCAATCATCAAAATCAACAAGAAAACCCACTTTAAACAGAAATAGCTAGGGTTAGGGTTACGATCTCTAGTAACCCTAGGGATCCTAACCCTATCGCTAACCCTATCCCTAACCCTAAGAGATCCTAACCCTATCCCCAACCCTAAGGGATCCTAACCCTATCCCTAACCCTAATGGATCCTGATCCTAACCCTATCCCTAACCCTAAGGGATCCTAACCCTAAGGGATCCTAACCCTATCCCTAACCCTAATGGATCCTAACCCTATCCCTAACCCTAAGGGATCCTAACCCTATCCCTAACCCTAAGGGATCCTAACCCTATCCCTAACCCTAAGGGATCCTAACCCTAACCCTAAGGGATCCTAACCCTATCCCTAACCCTAATGGATCCTAACCCTATCCCTAACCCTAAGGGATCCTAACCCTATCCCTAACCCTAAGGGATCCTAACCCTATCCCTAACCCTAAGGGATCCTAACCCTATCCCTTACCCTAAGGGATCCTAACCCTAAGGGATCCTAACCCTTGGGGTTGGCTTATCAGTGTGTATTCTTGTGTTTTTCTATTAAAACGCATGCAAACACATGTGCTTAAAAACGCATGTGTTTACATAGACAGCAATAGGTTTTTTTGCCGCAAAAAAAGCATGCGTTTTTTTGAGGCAAGAAAACGCCGCTAGAAATTACTACATGTTGCAGTTCTGCAACACAACGCATGCATAGAAAAGATGCATGCGGCGGCAAAAATGCATGCAAAAAAAGCATGCGTTTTTAATGTTAAGTATAGGAAAAAAACACATGCTTTTTTTGCGCTAAAACGCAGAGGCAAAAAACGCAAATGTGAAACCAGCCTTAGAAGGATTTTAAAGTGGACCCACTTAAAAAAAAAAAAAAAAAAACTAAACAAAAAACTCGTTGTGAACTCAACTTAAGTCGTAAATGAAAGGCATGGTCCAGATGAGGTACATACACCAAAATTTCTGCAAATGAAAATTGTTTTGGTGGCAGCGAATGGTCCCTTGAAAGCCCCGCTCTTCTGAATAGGACAGGTAAAGAAATTGCTACATCAAATCTGCCTGTAAATTCATCCAAGAAGGTTTTCGCAAGCGAGGACCTCATCCTCAATGATCATGGAATCCTAGAATGTTAGAGCTGGAAGGGACCTCCAGGGTCATCGTGTCCGACCCCCTGCTCAATTCTATGGTCCTCTCCAATAACAGTTTTATTGTTGTCTGAGGACCCTGTACCCCCTGGATCAGTGATTTATTTGGAATGAGGTGCATTTTGTGGAGGACTTGCTGAACTGTCTCAGATATTACACTGGTGTTCTTTCATGCAGGATGTTATCAGTGGACTGGCTCCAGGACCATCAATCCTTGACTTCCACAATCAGAGGCAGATCTGTGACAACCTCTGGAACTTGTACATGTAAAGATACCCTGAAACTCTACCTGCAGTCTGTGCTGAGATAACGGATGACAGCGCAGACACAAATCACTGAATACTTTGAACACAGGAAGAGTGAGCTCAGGGCAAAATGCAGATGTCAGGAAAAACTGGTATTACAAATCACAGAGTGACCTGCAGCTCAGACCGGGGTTTCTTCAATCTACATTCCTTACATCCCAGTAAGTGTGGGAGCAGCAGGAGGGTGCATGGCCGCGCCACCCAAACATTGCTGCCGTCACAGGTGCAATGCAGCACACAGGCACACATCTCCGAAAATCACACAAACTCACATTTTACCCATGCTAATTTGTTGTTTCACCCTTAGGCTGCCGTCACACGATCAGTATTTGGTCAGTATTTTACATCAGTATTTGTAAGCCAAAACCAGGAGTGGAACAAATAGAGGAAAAGTATAATAGAAACATATGTACCACTTCTGCATTTATCAACCACTTCTAGTTTTGGTTTACAAATGCTGATGTAAAATACTGACCAAATACTGCTAGTGTGACGGCAGCCTTACACTGTATAGACAATATTAGTACAACGCGTGCTAATCATTGAATTCAGATTTTTCATTTTGTCCCATTGCCCCCACCTTGGTGTATAACATCTAGACTCTGTCCCCTGGTGTATAACATCCGGACCCATGCCCGCAGTCTGTACCATCCGGCCCGATTGCCGTTTATGTATAACATCCCACCCTTCACCCCTCCAGTGTATAACATCCGTCCCCTCACCTCCAGTGTATAACATCCGTCCCCTCACCCCCGGTGTATAACATCCGTCCCCTCACCTCCAGTGTATAACATCCGTCCCCTCACCCCCGGTGTATAACATCCGTCCCCTCACCTCCAGTGTATAACATCCGTCCCCTCACCCCCAGTGTATAACATCCGTCCCCTCACCCCCGGTGTATAACATCCGTCCCCTCACCTCAGTTTAGAACATCTGACCCCTCACCCCCAAGTGTATAACATCTGGCTCCTCTCCCCCTGTGTATAACATTCGGCCTCTCACCCCCAGTGTCTAACATCCGGCTCCTCACTTTCCAGTGTATAACATCTGGCCCCTCAGCCCCGGTGTATAACATCTGACCCCTCACCCCCCAGTGTATAACATCCAGCCCCCCTTCCCCGGTGAATAACATCTGACCCCTCAACCCGGTGTATAACATCCCACCCTTCGCCACTTGTGTATAATATCTGGCCCCTCGCCTCCCCCGGTTCATAACGTTCAGCACCTCGCACCTGGTGTACAATATCCGGCCCTTCGCCCCTGGTGTATAATATCTGGCCCCTCACCCCCCAGTGTATAAAATCTGGCCCCTCACCCCCCAGTGTATAGCATCTGACCCCTCACCCACAGTGTATAACATCCGGCCCCCTTGCCCCCGGAGTATTGCATCCAGCCACCTGCCATGCCATCTGCAGAATGGCTGGTGGTGCAGAACTCACCGACACCAGTGCGGTCCTGTAATAGGAGCCACCGGAGTATCAAGTCCATCAATTACCGTACATTTCTTCCTCCTTAATCTTCCCCTATCCCCTGTGAGTGATATTATTGAGAAGTGGAAGGAACCGCAGCAACTCAGAAGTGCAGATCCTGTAAAGTTATAAAGCTGGGTTATTTCAATTTTTGCTTCAATATTTTTTTTTTTAGGGATTTTTTTGGATCCAGCCCTCAGTTGGATGATGATTCATGTTTCCATTGACCATCGATACATCATCTCGTTCTCAACAAATTACTCCCTTTGAATATTTTACTCGCCTTTATATAGGATCACATCTCTATAAAGAAGAACTACATATTCTATAATAAATTAGTAAATTATTTCTTAGTATATTGTAGGCCACGTTGCAAATATTAACTCTTTATCCATGATTCTATTCCAAATAGTAAGTTGTATCGTTGATCTTTTTCGAAAGTCTGCTTGACTTTTGGTTAAAGGATGCAATGGAAGGGTAGAACGTGGAAAATGCACGGCGCACTTTGTAGTATTTCAGTAGAAGGACTGCTTGGCGTGATGAGAACGTACATGGCAGAGACGGTTAGCCACACACTCCCTGCCCTTGAGATGTCTCCCAGTCATGCCTCATCTTGCATTAGTTTCTTTCCCTATGGGCGAACCATCATCCATGGCGACACTGTCAAGGGACATGTTAAAAAAAAAATAAAAGGGAAGGGACAGCTTATGCACGAGAGTTGGTGCAGCTATTGGAAAAGGACATGTCCACTTTTTGAAGGTGATTTATAGATACTGCTGTTACATGGTTTTTTTTACTGCAGGGCAATATGGTTTATGACCAGTAGAGTCTCAATGTCATAGAGGACACATAAAAATTAATGTTCACCATATACCATCATAAACTCCCAATCAGTGTTTGTAAAAATTCTTTCCCTGTGATGTGGACCCTACAAGAGGGATATTGCATAATCCAAAGTAAGGTGCAAGCGGAATTCGATGGATACTCATAAAGTTGGAGTGTCCTCTAGAAAAGTTGTAGACTTGCTTTTTAGCTTTTTAAACTTCTTTTTCTTTTGTATATTTTCTTAAAAACCCTGCTGTTGTCTTCGGTCTGGGGAGACCGATTTTGAACTTTGGTATTTTTTGGGGTGTTCAAGATGCGGTTCTGAAACTTGTGGTTGATTGACTTAAATGAGGATGGGTCGGTCGGCCACAGGTTGCAGAGCCGCATCTTGAATATTTTAAAGAATATTGAAGTTCAAGGTCGGTCGTTTTTGACCGAAGACAACAGCAGGGTTAATACATTTTACAATCCTTTCAGGGGAGTTTCTTATCCAGAAGTCTTTCGGTCTCTTATTAAGAAAGGGTTTTCTTATGACGTAAAACATGTTTTTTTTTTCTATAAAGCAGATACAATCATTGTGAAAAACTCAACCACTGGCCAACGAGTTATAACACCCTAATGACTGCCCAGTGTCTTTCGAAGGCATTAATGCAGTAATATCGCAGTACTAACACCTTTGCAATCTAGCAGGACTGGGTCTCTTACCTGGACGGACCATAAGGGGAAGATAGGAGCAATATATAATTACTGTAGTTTTCTCTTTTCTAGCCTACATCGCGTTCGATGACTTCTATGAAGCGAATAAAGGAATCAGCAATTCTATTGTGATTCTAGTCATTACTTACGGAGGCGGGGAAGACAGGGAGTCCAAGGTAAAAATCCAGGAATGGTACATCATAAACAGAGGGGAGAGGCAAAGGCGTAGTCAGGTCACAGTCCGGGGTCAGAATTCCAAGAAGCTATCGAAAGGGGTTAGGCAAATGGATGGTCAAAGGCAAATCCAAGCTCGGTCAACAAAGATCAAAATACTATAATGCAAAGCACAGAGAAATTACACCCTCAAACTGAGCAGAGCTACAACTGGCAGAGATAAGAGACAGGCAGCCAGCTAAATAGCCTGAGAATCATTCAGAACAGGAGATACCTGTAAGAAACCCAGCATTCTCCGGCATTGATTGGGCGACCAGACTGTCACTCGCCACTCTTAAAGCGTAACACAATTAAGCCCCAGATTGGATGGCTGAGCTGTCTGTCATGATACTGACAGCTCAGCACGCACCTACCCCAGATTGGTCGGATACGCTGCCACTTACCACACTGATAGAAGGAATCGTGACAGCTGTTGCCTCTATTGGATCTGATGATCGTGGGGATGTCATAACTGCTGGGGCATGGCAAACCCAAATCAGCTTCTCCAATTTCTAATGTGATGGCATTGACATCCTATGGATATCCCGTATACAGGGGAAAGAAAAGCTTCGCAACAAAGAGAGAAATAATGTCCTTCAACATAGTTATTTTTTTTTAAGGGGAAATATGTAATAAAAGTATATGTCAAACATAAGTATAAAAAAATGGGAAGTGGCAGTAGGAGGAAGGATCGGAGTGGGAAGCAGAGTGAAAGAGAGAGGCAGATACACATGCACACAGTGCTGCTGCTTTCTAGGAAGTGTTTATCTCACCCCCATTTGGATTCATTGCTACGCTGCCCAGTATATTGCTGCTTCTTAACATGTACTACATCGAGTCATGAGAGCAGGAATCACTCATGTCTGTGTGTGCTGTGCATGGGAGACATTGTAGCAGCTATTCTCCACCCACTAGCTCAGAAAAAACTGAATTAGAGACAGAGCCTGCAGAGAGTAAAACTGGTGAAGAATACAGGATGCAAGTCATATTATGGGCAGAGATTATGTTATTCCTCATAAATACACACATAACTGTTTATTCTTAAAACTCACCTGAAACAACAGGTACACTTTAATTTTGTACAAGTGAACATTAAGATATGATTGTGAAATCATATTGTTTAATATTAGAACAGAAATGTCTAGAACTAAATATGGATAGGAAAACATACTGTGCATATGGTAATTCCCCGGAAAATATCTTCACACTTTTAGGAGAAGACCAAGAAGTTAACATTTATCGTTAAAAATAAAGAACTTTCTTATTCCTTAAGTCTTGTATTAATCAGTTTTATTGTACATTATAGCTTGCAGAATGGACTGACATCCAGCCCTTAAAGGGTCAGGAGAATCCTGACATCGCACAGTGCACACGCTGCGAGGATTCACAAATCTGCAGTCACAAAGAGTGACTGCAGACTTTATCAAATTGTCTGAACAACCCCTTTCATATCTACCTATTGTCATGAGTCTGTGACTGTCCTTTTTATTTACGAACCAGTGCGCCACCACAGACCAATGATTTTTCTAAATAGCACTTATTATCAAAAATCATTCTGAACAGGAGATACATGTAAGAAACCCAGCATTCTCCAACACTGATTGGGCGACCGGACTGTCACTCACCACACTCTATTAGAGTATCTGGAGAGGAGGATTGAAACCACAGTGGAGAAGGATACAATGCTGCTGCTTTCTTGTATGTGTCTTAGCTTATCTCATTGCTGGATTCACAGGCACACAGCTCAGTACTTCTATATACTGTTCTCCATGCTGCTGCACTTTTGTATGTGTGCTACATAAAGACAGGAGAGCAGGAGTCTCTTATATGGGATACATCATGGCGTCTTGGGCCCGACCCAACTGAAAATCATAAAACGTCAGGGGGAAAACTGGTAAAAAATGCAGGATACAAGTTATATAATGACAAAAAATAGTGTTATTCCTCATGAACACACAACAAAGTGCAGTTAACACTTTAAGAACATTCCAAAATGCACCCTTTTTTAGGGGGTATGCACCTTTTAATAAAATTTGCATAATTTATTTCAGCAAAGTCTTTTTTTAACACTTAATTAAACAATTTTAATTACTATTCCCCATTGTGCACAAAAATTTCTCGTGAAATTACAACTATTATCCCTAAGTGTTTATTTTTGCGCCTTGTAAGAAGTCCTTGTTGTGCACATCAGTGCCATTTCCCATGCAGAATGTTGGAAATTCCAGCTGACCTAAGACTTGAAACTAATGAAACAGTGAAATCAGGACCTAATTAGTCTTATCAGACAATAGACGGAACTTTTCATTCATTAGCTCAATCTTAATTGTTCTAATGAAATAAATAGGTCACTTTCTCTCCGTTTCCTCACTTTGCGTCTGTCATGTGCACAATAAAGATTGAACTGCCAGTAATTCCAAAACTTTCCCGGTTGTTTTTTCCTCCTCTTCTTCCAAGAGCCATAACTTTTTTTTTTTTTAAATTTTCCATCAACACAGACATTCGATGGCTTGTTTTATTGCAGGGTGAGTTGTACTTTTTAAGGACACCGTTCATTTCACCGTATAATGTACTGAATAAAGAAAACAAATAGTGAAAAAATTCCACCATTTTTATTTTTTTTTTTAATCGTGTTTATTGTTCGGTAATGACCTGGCAACGTGTTTTTTCAGGTCGGTACTATCACAGCAATGACAAACTTATATGCTGTTTTTACATTTTTGTGATTGTTTCAAACTTTATAAAAAAAAAAAAAATAATGGATTGTGTAACAATTTTTTTTACAATTTTTTAATGTTTTTTTCAAAAACATTTTGACCCTTATTCATTAAGATTGGTGTTTTTTTATGCCAGTGTTAATGAGGGATGTGCATGTATAAGATGCCCAAATTCATTAAAAGGCGCACGCCACTTAATGACATCTTGTCCGCCAAGGTTCAAATTTGCTGACAACACTGGAAAAAATGTCTAAAAATGCCAAATTTTGCCAAACTTTTGAGCAACTTCTCGTTGTACAAAATGTTTGTGACTTTTCAAAGTGTTTTACATGTAGACACTGATAAATCGGAGCCTTTTTCTTCATTTTTTAGTTTTCCAAGGGAACTAGAACCTGCAAAGAAATGACAATCGTCTACTAAATCTGTGGCTGATTTTCATGGGAGTACAAAGATGATGGAGGCAGAGTCCCCAGGCTGTTACAACAACCCACAGGCACCCCATGATTGCGTCACGTGCACACAAAACGATCATGTGATGCGATTTTTTTTCACTTTAATGTTGTAGTCATAGATTGACAGTGGTATCTATATACCGTAATTAAGCAGCAGCGCTCGGAACTAGCTTCGATCGCCACTGTTAGAGCAAGGTGAAAGCTGTATGACACAGCCAGCACCCACTGTGTATGGATTGGGGTCAGCTGATAACATGTGAAATGGGATTGTCTTCATGAAACAGCCCCTTTAATTTCTTACACCTATAGATCCATTGCGGAGAAAAATATCCGCAGATATCAGTACATTTGATCAATGATGTACATATGATGACAAGATTCACGATTTGTGGTTCTTTAAGGACCTGTCACTTAGTTAAAAATGGCTGTTTTTTTTACCTTATTTTATTCAGGTTGTGCCCCCGAGTGTTCAGTGTTTTTAATTTTTAAATTCCGCCACATAGTTCCAGAGATATGAGCCTTAGACTTTGCTAAGGGGGCGTGGCTCACAGGATCCTCTGAGGCGTGACTTTAGGCTGCTCTGCATAATTACCCTGTAAGCACCACCCCTTGTAAAGACCATAAAAAGCAGCATCAAATATAAAGGCCTATATCTCTTGAACCGTATGGCGGATTTTTTAAAAACAAAAAAACAGAATACTCAAGGAAGCAGCGGGAATATTAATTAAGATCAAAAACTGGACACTTTTGACCTGGTGACAGTGCCTCTTTATAGAATTTGACCACACACACAGTGATTTAAAGGAAGAGCTGGCTGGGAGACAGGTGGACAGTTAGTCCCTAGGGCACTCTTGTTATTACAGATGATGACTGGTTTCTTTGGAGTCCTTCGGAATTAGAAATAAACTAACCCTGTACTGCAAGGTCGTTTACATTAACTGGCTTACTAAATTCCTCTAACATTTTGCATTGTAGTAGGGTCGTCAGGGTCGGCTCTGGGTTTATGCGGGCCCTTAGGTGACAGAGTCTCATAGGGTCCATTTTTGTCACGATCTATAACTTTGACATTTTTTTGTCAATATTCATTTCATGGCTTGTTATTTTGCAGTTTGAGCTGTAGTTACCATTTTGGGGTCTATAAAGCGTTCCCATTTGTTTACTTTCTGTTTTAGGGTCGGGGGGGGCAATTGACCAAAATTCTTCCATTACAATTTGTTTTGTTTCAGCATTCACCATATGGTACAAGTATTACGGTATGTTATCAGTTTGGACACTTATCAAATATATTTTTGACTTTTTTTTTTTCAGATTTTATTTACATTTCCAGAGTAAAAAAGGGAAGGTAGGTAATATGAATGTTTATATTTGTATTTATATTTTTCTACTGCATTTTATTTATTGGTCCTCCCTAGAGGACCCTGAAAACTTTTGATTTCTTCTACAATAGAATGCCGTACTATAATAGTAAAATTAGCAATCTCCTATGAAGTCCAGCCACTGGCCTGGCTTCACAGGTATACAAACATAAGAGACACCAAGACCTTCAGTAGGCCCCTAGAATGCTATTGACACCAGGCACTTATGTTATGGTGGCGTATAGCACGCTTTCCCTGTTTTTAACCATTTAAATGCCACTTTCCCAGTTGTCAGCAGCTTCTAAGTTCTTAATCTCTTGATAACATAGCTAGCTCCAATTAGCAGCCTCCTCCAGGCACCGTAGGCCCAAAATATTAGACTGGGTTGGCCGGGTGTTAGCGCTGACTGTGATCGTAATCTTTCGATGGTAATAAATGGACCATTTTCTAAGTTTTTAACTTGTATCCAGTCCTATTATATAGGATCTGATTATCTTTGACCCCCCACAATGCCCCTGAAGGGTTGCAGGTGGTATATAAATTCCCCCTTTTACCTTGCAGCGGCATTCGTCACAATGCAGGCACCTGTAACTCCAGCCAGTAGACCCCGGATAATGGCTCCTATGATGTCTAAATACCAGTAAAAATGAAATAGTTATTATATATTCTGTATTATGTGATTTCAGTGGACGTGCATGATGTGAAGCAGCGGAGTTTGTGATGTTACACAGGGAATGGAGTGATGACATTGAGTATGCTGGCCAGCAGGTGATCTGAAAGGGTTACAGAGATATGTAGGAGCTGAACGGCATGAAGAGACCGGTATGACTGCTGTCATCAGCCCTGACTCACTTCATTACACCCCCCCTTACTGCATTGTACTTCAGGATCCACATCACAATGTACGCGGCATCTATCAACACGCCACCGTCACATTAACGCTAAACGCTGAAAGCGGAAGCAAAATAAACTCAAAGCTTTATAAAGCAAGTGGCTAAACACAACACTCAGAATAGACAGTGTCTGCAGCCCATAAAGCAATGGGGTGAATTGATTTTGTATAAGACGTGGCATGCTATTCTATGTCCCGTGTTAAAGGGAACATGTCACTTTGAAGAAGTTGTCTCATCGCCCAACATCATCTTATGGAGCAGAAGCCAAGCACACAAATATATAGGTTTGTGGGAAAGAAAATTCAATATAACTCGTAATTCTTGGTGTCTTTAATGCAGCGAAATATAGGCAAATCCTTATCCATTGTATGCAATATCATCAGGGAGACGACTGTCATGCTGTTACGGTCTTTGGTAAGGGAGGGGGATCTCAAACTGTCCCTGGAACTGGAACCCTAACTATCCCTGTACCGGGAGTACTCTTGAAGGTAGAAAGGCCCGAGTCTCCAACCTTACTATGATCCTGTTAATCCCTAATCTGTCCTCTTCCCTCACCCCATGAGGCATGGGACAGAAATGTAATATAAACAAGACAAAAAGACAAAACAGGGATAACAGAAAAATCATAGAAAAGCACAAACCAACAATAGGGAGGAGGATAGGGACAGGGAGGAATAAACTAAATGGGAACAGGGACCAGGAGATAAACACACACGTACTACAGCAAACCACAGAACACTACTACTACAACTCAACTCCAACCACTTAGATTTTGCACACAGCACAGGAAGACAAATCTTTCACCGGCAGGGACAAGAAGGTCTGGCCAGTTTATATGGAAGCAGCTAAAATGGAGGTGCATGTTTCTGACCACCATAGAAAGGGTCATTAACCTGTTCAGCACCAGAAGAATCTAAATCCATTTAATATGGGACACAAATCACACCGTCTCTAAAGAAGACCTATGACAAGTACCGAGAAGAACTGATAAAGACAAAGGGCTATTACATCAAATATTCATGTGATTTTGCTATCTCATTTTTGTTCCTTATCTTTCCATTTTGATAGTTTATTTTTTCATCAATTATTAAAAATTCAATTTTTTTTAAAGCATTCTTAATTTGCAGCATTTTTTCCACACCTGCCTAAAACTTTTGCACAATACCAAACATAAATATATGTATACATATGTAATAAATGTAAACACTCAAAATGATATTCAGAAACGTATTGAAAATAATAGATCTGTCAAGAGCAACTTGTCAGTGATTTCTTCTTAGCAAGATTGTTTTTCCTGCAAATAAAAGTGGACATAGAAAATATAGTGCAAATATGCAACTTTTTATATGAACCAAGATGTACTTTAACCTTAAAGGGAATGTGTCATTCATCAGAAAATGAAATTTTTTGTACACATTTTTATCTAATATTTTTTATATGAACCTTATCCCTATCTCATCAATATATATAAAAAAAATTCTGAAATCTTGCAGCTTTCTCTCACCTGAGCCTCATAAAAGGTTAATTGTTCATGTTTTCTAGAGATCACTTTTGAGAGTCTCGTAATCGTCACACAGAGGTCTACACTGTGAACCTCTATATATAGATAACACAGGATCCACCATTCACAATAAGTGATGTCACAGCTCACCTACTCCTCTGTACAATGACTGATAACACCTCTATATAGAGTAGATAAAACAGGATCCACCATTCACAATACATAGGTGATGTCACAGCTCACCTCCCCCTCCTGTACAATGACTGATAACACCTCTATATACAGTAGATAACACAGGATCCACCATTCACAATAGGTGATGTCACAGCTCACCTCCTCCTCCTGTACAATGACTGATAACACCTCTATATACAGTAGATAACACAGGATCCACCATTCACAATAGGTGATATCACAGCTCACCTCTTCCTCCTGTACAATTACTGATAACACCTCTATATACAGTAGATAACACAGGATCCACCATTCACAATAGGTGATGTCACAGCTCACCTCCTCCTCCTGTACAATGACTGATAACACCTCTATATACAGTAGATAACACAGGATCCACCATTCACAATAGGCGATGTCACAGCTCACCTCCCCCTCCTGTACAATGACTGATAATACCTCTATATACAGTAGATAACACAAGATCCACCATTCACAATAGGTGATGTCACAGCTCACCTCCTCCTGTACAATGACTGATAACATCTCTATATAAAGTAGATATCACAGAATCCATCATTCACCATAGGTGATGTCACAGCTCACCTCCTCCTCCTGTACAATGACTGATAACACCTCTATATACAGTAGATAGCACAGGATCCACCAATCACAATAGGTGATGTCACAGCACACCTTCTCCTCCTGTACAATGACTGATAACACCTCTATATACAGTAGATAACACAGGATCCACCATTCACAATAGGTGATGTCACAGCTCACCTCCTCCTCCTGTACAATGACTGATAACACCTCTATATACAGTAGATAACACAAGATCCACCATTCACAATAGGTGATGTCACAGCTCACCTCCTCCCCCTGTACAATGACTTATAACACCTCTATATACAGTAGATAACACAGGATCAACCATTCACAATAGATGATGCCACAGCTCACCTCCTCCTCCTGTACAATGACTGATAACACCTCTATATACAGTAGATAACACAGGATCCACCATTCACAATAGGTGATGTCACAGCTCACCTCCTCCTCCTGTACAATGACTGATGACACCTCGATATACAGTAGATAACACAGGATCCACCACCCACAATAGGTGATGTCACAGCTCACCTCCTCCTCCTGTACAATGACTGATAACACCTCTATATACAGCAGACAACACAGGATCCACCATTCACAATAGGTGATGTCACAGCTCACCTCCTAATCCTCCTGTACAATGACTGATAACACCTCTATATACAGTAGATAAGAGGATCCACCATTCATAATAGGTGATGTCACAGCTCACCTCCTCCTGTACAATGACTGATAACACCTCTATATACAGTAGATAAGAGGATCCACCATTCATAATAGGTGATGTCACAGCTCACCTCCTCCTCCTCCTGTACAATGACTGATAACACCTTGATATACAGTAGATAACACAGGATCCACCATCCACAATAGGTGATGTCACAGCTCACCTCCTCCTCCTGTACAAGGACTGATAACACCTCTATATACAGTAGATAGCACAGGATCCACCAATCACAATAGGTGATGTCACAGCACACCTTCTCCTCCTGTACAATGACTGATAACACCTCTATATACAGTAGATAACAGAGGATCCACCATTCACAATAGGTGATGTCACAGCTCACCTCCTCCTCCTGTACAATGACTGATAACACCTCTATATACAGCACATAACACAGGATCCACCATTCACAATAGGCGATGTCACAGCTCACCTCCCCCTCCTGTACAATGACTGATAATACCTCTATATACAGTAGATAACACAAGATCCACCATTCACAATAGGTGATGTCACAGCTCACCTCCTCCCCCTGTACAATGACTTATAACACCTCTATATACAGTAGATAACAGAGGATCAACCATTCACAATAGATGATGCCACAGCTCACCTCCTCCTCCTGTACAATGACTGACAACACCTCTATATACAGTAGATAACACAGGATCCACCATTCACAATAGGTGATGTCACAGCTCACCTCCTCCTCCTGTACAATGACTGATAACACCTCTATATACAGTAGATAACACAGGATCCACCATTCACAATAGGTGATGTCACAGCTCACCTCCTCCTCCTGTACAATGACTGATAACACCTCTATATATAGTAGATAACACAGGATCCACCATTCACAATAGGTGATGTCACAGCTCACCTCCTCTTCCTCCTGTACAATGACTGATAACACCTTGATATACAGTAGATAACACAGGATCCACCATCCACAATAGGTGATGTCACAGCTCACCTCCTCCTCCTGTACAAGGACTGATAACACCTCTATATACAGTAGATAGCACAGGATCCACCAATCACAATAGGTGATGTCACAGCACACCTTCTCCTCCTGTACAATGACTGATAACACCTCTATATTCAGTAGATAACAGAGGATCCACCATTCACAATAGGTGATGTCACAGCTCACCTCCTCCTCCTGTACAATGACTGATAACACCTCTATATACAGCACATAACACAGGATCCACCATTCACAATAGGCGATGTCACAGCTCACCTCCCCCTCCTGTACAATGACTGATAATACCTCTATATACAGTAGATAACACAAGATCCACCATTCACAATAGGTGATGTCACAGCTCACCTCCTCCCCCTGTACAATGACTTATAACACCTCTATATACAGTAGATAACACAGTAACAACCATTCACAATAGATGATGCCACAGCTCACCTCCTCCTCCTGTACAATGACTGACAACACCTCTATATACAGTAGATAACACAGGATCCACCATTCACAATAGGTGATGTCACAGCTCACCTCCTCCTCCTGTACAATGACTGATAACACCTCTATATACAGTAGATAACACAGGATCCACCATTCACAATAGGTGATGTCACAGCTCACCTCCTCCTCCTGTACAATGACTGATAACACCTCTATATATAGTAGATAACACAGGATCCACCATTCACAATAGGTGATGTCACAGCTCACCTCCTCCTCCTGTACAATGACTGATAACACCTCTATATACAGTAGATAACACAGGATCCACCATTCACAATAGGTGATGTCACAGCTCACCTCCTCTTCCTCCTGTACAATGACTGATAACACCTTGATATACAGTAGATAACACAGGATCCACCATCCACAATAGGTGATGTCACAGCTCACCTCCTCCTCCTGTACAATGACTGATAACACCTCTATATACAGTAGATAACACAGGATCCACCATTTACAATAGGTGATGCCACAGCTCACCTCCTCCTCCTGTACAATGACTGACAACACCTCTATATACAGTAGATAACACAGGATCCACCATTCACAATAGGTGATGTCACAGCTCACCTCCTCCTCCTGTACAATGACTGATAACACCTCTATATATAGTAGATAACACAGGATCCACCATTCACAATAGGTGATGTCACAGCTCACCTCCTCTTCCTCCCCGTACAATGACCTCTGTACAGATCACAGAGCAAGCCCACAACACTCCTCCTTAAAAGCCAAATATCTCAAAACTATTATTGTCTACGGTCCATGTTAGCTGTGGTAAGACATATCTCTGGATGCTGTTCTGAGCACAGGCAAGATGACAGCCCTTATAATTATGTACAGAAAATAAAAAAAAATAAAAAATTGCTATCGGAAGATAAAAACTGATTTAAAAAAAGAGATATGTATCACTATCAGGTTTTAATTAGTGAAATAAAATCTAAGTGATTCATTCCCTTTAACACAGCCTCTTGACCTGTTAGGGTTGCATGAGCACACCAACTCATTATGGGATCTTTGGTTGCAAAATATATAGTTACTATCTAATTAGACAAAATCAAAACAAAATTCTTGTTGGTGTCTCCAACCCATGAACCAGTGCAGACATGGCTTTTTGTCTGACTATATCGTGCCCAGAGCCAATAGATACAGGTAGGCTGAGGCCAGCAGGCTCCGTGGTGCTCTTTGTGGTTGTACGTCTGCCTGCTGTGTAACCTCTTTTTCCTACGGCAATGTTTGTCCCAGGATAATGTGACTATTCGATTAAACTGAAAAAAAAAAGTACCGCAAACCACATAGACTAAACAAATCAGTCCATGAGGTGCTCATCACAGGATAAGGATGGTGCTGTGAGTGTTACAGCCGCTGCTTGACAAGCGGGAACGATACAAGTTCCTTCATGTCTTTTTTAGACTTGAGGAAAGAAAAATAGGTCATAAAGCTAATTTCACCTTTTTTACCCTTAAAGGGTCCATTTAGGAACATTATAGACCCCCTAAGGGTAAAATATTCAAACTGTCTGAATATGGTGGAAAAACCCTTTAAAGAGGACCTGCTTCCTGCCATAAATATGTAAACTCAACATTTTATGGAGTGTCGGATCACACTGCTCTATCTGCGTCTAACGGATGAGTCTGGGTTTAGTGAATGTCAGGAGAACGTTACCCCCAGGTGTAGAAATCTTCAAAACACGCTTTATTGAGCCATGGTACAGCAGCAACGTTTCGACCACAACTTGGTCTTTGTCAAGCATGCTTGACAAAGACCAAGTTGTGGTCGAAACGTTGCTGCTGTACCATGGCTCAATAAAGCGTGTTTTGAAGATTTCTACACCTGGCTGGAGCGCTGTTCATTATGCATTTGTTGGTCTGGTAATATTCGGGACGGTTCCCTGGATGTTGAACGGGCGCCCCAGAACAGTGAGTGCTTTCAGCCTTTCCCTACCTTTGAGGAGAACGTTACCCGTCTGACTGCATTGTGCCGGCTGTACAATTTGGTGGAGAAGGGATAATGGTATTGGCTTGTTTTTCTGGGGTCAGCCTCAAACCTTTATTTCTAGTGAAGAGACATCTTAATGCTTCAATTTGCAAGAAATTTTGGACAATTGCCGCTTGCAAATTTGAGGGAACATTTTGGGGAAGGCTGTTTTTGTTCTCCATGACTGTGCCCAGTGCGAAAGCTCCATAAAGACATGGTTGGTTGAGTTTGGTGTTGAAGAACATGAGTGGCCACACAGAGCCTGGACCTCGGTACCGTCCAAAACTTTTAGGGTGAGCTAGAACAGAGATTGTGAGCCTGTCCTCTCCACCATCAGTGTCTGATCTCACAAATGCTTTTCTGGATGAACGGACAAAAATTCACGCAGACATCTCCGAAATCTCGTAGAAATTCTTGCCAGAACGGTGGGAGATGTTGTAGATGCAAAGGACCAACTTCCTATTAATATCCATGGATATAACATGGGTGGTCCACAAAGCTCCTGTAGGTGAAATGTGTGTCGTAAAAATGTTGTGCCTAATTGAAGAACAGGGGTATCTATACCATAATTTGTAGACTGGAATGGCAAGACAAAGTTACATTAGGATCCTAACTCTCATAAGTGTCAGTGGAGAGGGGAGCACACATACGTGTCCAACTACCTTGGCATAGAAATCACTAACCAGACCTGAAGAGGGAAAAACCCTTTATGAAATTTTAACGTTTCAATGACACAACTAGTTCTTATAAATTCCTGGAACAACCTGGTAAATTCTGGCACATTCCAGTCTCTTGAATACATTGAAGCTCATCAACTTGCTGACAGAAATGTTTTTGCACTTAAACATAGATTTTGTAATTTTATATTGTCATCACTAGCCAAGGTTGTAAGACCACAAGGACCGGACCGTCCTCTTCTTAGTTTGTCTTCTGTCTTCCAGGCTAAAAGATGAAGAATTGCTATTTAAGTTACTTATCTGTCAGGAGCCCGTAATGTATTAATACTCTAAATTGGTATTGATTTTTGAGATGTGACCTCTGACGCGTTCGCAGCCAAGTGGGGGATTGCTGCCCCGCATCCTCCAGCCATTTGGTTTTCCTTCAGTTAACGTTGCTCAAGCTGAAACTGAAAATGTCCTTATAGATCATCGGTGGAAATGTCCCTAGTGTGACGTGATGTTCACTGTGAACAGTTGTAGATTCCAATAATAAAATGAAATATTAATATTGTCTTATGTTGTCCTCATCTAGCGCTAAACGGATAGAAGACAATGAAAATTAATTATTAAAGAGGTTGTCCACTACTCAGACAAGCCCTTCTCAATCAGGATGTTTGACCCCAATAAAATAACAACATTTATACTCGCCTCCGGTGCTGGCACGATTCCAGTGGTGTCGGAACTTGTTCTCCCTGGGCTTGCGTCACGTAATGTCACCTGAGCCTTGCGCCCTATCAGCGCTGGCTTCACTTTTCCCGCCTTCAGATGAATCAGACATCAACAGGAAGTCAGAGCTGTGGCTGGTCACTTATTTCCTCTCAATGTCTGATACGTTCAAAGAGGGAGAGTGAAGCCAACGCTGATTGGGCTCAGGGGTAGCATGACCTAAAAGTGTCACGCAAGCCCGGGGACAGCAAGTCCCGATTCCGCTGAAACAGCGCCGACACTAAGTTAATATAAGTGTTGTTATTTTACGGGGGCAAAATGCTGATTGAAACGGGTTTGTCCGAGTAGTAGACAACCCATTTAACATAAATTCTACTTTTCCTTCTTCTGTATTACCACTTAAAAGGAAGCTTGCCATGTTCCCAAATGCAATTAGCCTACAGATATAAGGTTCATCTGCAGGTTAATTGCGTCACATTTCTCTCCGGCCACCTTCCTGAAAGCGCGGCTACTGGAATAAAATTCCCGGGAGCCTGACGACTTCTGTGCTATGTAACGTCAGGTAAAGGAGCCTGAGGAGGCGGCTTTGGGTATGGAATAGAGCTGGACTGACAGAGGTTTCAGATCTACCATCCTCATGGGATTTCAATTCAAACACTGATTTCTCAGTAATGGAGTAACGGACTAGCCATATAAAGGCATTATCTGGACTCGTCTTTGAAAGCACAACATGCGCATAGGAATAGTTTGAGTGGTGAAATCCTGCTGACGGATTCCCTTTAAATATGGTGCAAATAAAGGAAAAGTGATTAAATTACCCTTTTTGTTCATTCATAAACAGAAATGGTAACACACAAAACCAGAAAGAGATTGCTCTGCTCTGCAGGATTTTATCACACGGCACTAGAATCCTCTGATTGACCACTTCATACTAATTAAATCAGCCATGCTGGTAATGGCCCGCTCCTCTCAGGGCGGTCTTGCCTCTCATAGACTGGAATTATCCCGACTCATTACGAGGTAGACAGAAATGGATGAATAGCTGAGTATGGCTATACTACCAGGAACCTAAGTGGCCACAAAGGGCTCTGTGAGCCGCCAGGACCAGACAGCTTGGAAGAGACGAGGCCGGAGTTAGACTGAGACAGAGCAGAGAGCCTTGTCCTGTTTAAGTGCCCCTTTCACATAACTGAGGCTTTTAACCCTGTTTAAAGCAGATGTCTGACAATCCCCAAGTGCTTCATGGACTCACTCGAGATGGCTAATTCCCATTCTCCATGTTCATTAAGCTAATGGTTTACCCTGAAATGACATGCCGGCATTCAGCCTTGCAGAAAACAAGACCACAAAACAACGATACACTTATGAGATTCCTCCACTGTTCACGTCTCTGCTAATATATATTCAGTTCTCTTCATGATTTCCAGAGGTTGGCCAGTCCATAACTAACAACATATTGTCATGATGGATCACAGAGCATAAAGCGACCCAAATTTTTTTTTTTTAAACTGATTATAACCTTAAGGGAAAGTTCCCCCATTCAGGAATTGCTGCGGTTTTGACGCCGCGTACTTGTGCAGCGTCGAAACCACAGCTGCCAGATGTTACAGCATAGTGGATGGGATTTCTAGAAATCTCATGTCCGCTATGCGTCAATGTGCACCTGTAGATCACCCGTGGAGACGGACATGTGGTGCATCTTTCAGGACTGCAGCATGTCAATCTCTCCTGTGGAGATGCTAGTCTCTGCAACAGAAATGTGATCAATAAAATGTATTGAAATCTGCACGGATCAGTGAACACATGCTGATTTACCTGCGTTCAATAGAATACAGCGTTTTGGACACAGCGAAAATACGTTGCTGCCAAAGCGCTGCTCATTCCTGATAGTGAGAACGTAGCCTCAAGCGGTTGACCAGGAATTTAAAAAAAAAAGGAACCAAAGGAAATATACTTATAAATCATTTCTTAAATACCTTTAATTAGTTAATAACATTCACTTTGTCTAGAGAAATAAAAGCTATAAGTAAAATTGGCTTCTGTTTTGTTACACTTACAGAAATATGTGTTATACGGTTAATAAGATGCTTGGAGCATATGTAGTGAGAAGCTTCTTTGCCTTTTTAATGTGCAGGAGAATTGCCCTAAGTGGATATTTTGATACAGGATATACCAGGGGGGCTGAGGAAAGAGGCTGCTCACACTGCTGTCTGTCCACCCTATTTGCTCTAATACCAGCAGATACAAGGTGTGCTGAGGAAAGAAGAGGCTGCTCATACTGCTCTCCACCCTGTCTATCTGTTCTAATACCGGCAGATACAAGGTGTGCTGAGGAAAGAAGAGGCTGCTCACACTGCTGCTCACCCTGTCTATCTGATCTAATACTGAAGATATCAGGGGTGCTGAGGAAAGAAGAGGCTGCTTACACTACTGTCCACCCTGTCTATCTGATCTAATACAGGAGATACCAGAGGTGCTGAGTTAAGAAGAGGCTGCTTACACTACTGTCCACCCTGTCCATCTGATCTAATGCTGGAGATACCAGGCAGGGCCGGACTGGCCATCGGGCCCTTCTGGCCAATGCCAGAAGGGCCGGTGGCAGTAGTGGGCCACTCGCCAGCACTGACTCCCCCAGCGCTGACTCACCCCCTCGCTCCCGTATTCAACTATACCGGCGTCTATGTCAGTTTTGCCTGCCTGGTTATCAAAAATACAGGGGTGCCCCCATTTTAATAACCAGGAACACTAAGTGTACAGCTGTGAGCTGATATTAATAGTCTGGGAACATTTATGTATATTGTGTCTTTCCCAGAATATTAATATCAGCCTTTAATGGCTGGCTTTCCTTCAGCTGTTTATGAAAATTACAGGGGACTCTACTCTGTTGTATGCTTAGTCTTTTCTAGTTACTAAAATGGGGGAACGCCCCCCATAAATATGTAGGGTCCCCCTATATTTTATAACCAGCAAGGTCTAGGCAGACTGCTGAGGAATGATATTAATAGCCTAGGAAGGGGCTATGGATATTGGCCCTTTCCCAGATTAAAAACATCAGTACTCAGCCACCCCAGAAATAGCTCATCCACAAGATGCACCAAATTTGGCACTTAGCCTCGCTCTTCTCACTTGCCCTGGCGCGGTGGTTATTGGGGTCATAGTTGGGGGGTTGATGTCACCTTTGTATTGCCAGGTGACATCAAGCCCAGAGGTTAGTAATGTAGAGGGGTCCATTACTAACCCCATAGTCATATTGTATAAAAAGACACACCCAGAATAAAGTCCTTTAATTGAAAGAATGACAGACTCCTTAAATGAATCTAAATTAAACCATACTGTTACACCCAGTTTGGTCACTGTACATCTGTGGGGTCCCCATCAGGACTTCCACTCTGCGCCGGCTCCACGCTGTCAGGATACAGCCTTTGCCTCCCCTTCCTCCTCTGCTTCCTGGTACGCGGCCAGCAGGTTCTCGGGCAGAGTGCTTAGGTCGTGCGCTCGCTCGCGGTCTCTTAAAGAGACAGCGCACATTTTTCAAAAGGTGCTTCTGGCCAATGGCGTGTTGATGATTACTATTTCTAGCTCCTCCACCACAGGGAGGGTGCCGGAGCAACAAGTATCCACTGTTGCTTCTTCCGGTTCCTGCTAGCATGTGCTCCTGTTTCTGAAGTCCTCTGCCAGAGCTCCGCTTATACTGTCTGTCTCCACAGATCATCAGCTACCTGTTACCTGGCTATCCTGGACGACCTCCACTCTGTCTATGCCAGTTCCGTCTCGTCCCGCCAATCTGCCATCCTCATCTCTGGACAACGTCAGAACCGCCGGTACCAGCTCCTACCCATACACCCGGTATCATTTGGTTAGCACCACATCTCCTGCTATCCCTGTTTGTCCCACTGGGACAGCTGCCACAAGTCCGGGGTCTAACTGGAGGTAGCACCCATGTCCCCCAGGTATTCCATTCAGTCCCTGTTTGAGGGGACTTACCACGGGTGTTTGGGGCTCACGTAGTCACACCCCTTTTGGAACCCCCCCGGACGATGTTCCCAAGGTTCCATGTTAAATCATAATAAAAACAAATGTGAATTTCAACATCTGTTCCTCCGTTTCCATTCATTACACATACTCGCATCATTGCCCAGTGCACGGAACCCATGGTCTCCTGTAACAGAAATAACATAATAATCAACAATATGCCTCATCTGTCCGCTGAGAAGATGATAATCCATTTGTCCCGCGATGGGTCTAGCTCTGCTACATCTAGATGGCAGGCTGTATTGTTGCTTGATGCTACTATACAGACTGCCATTGAGCAACACTGAGCAACGTGTGCTAGCACTGCTCAGTGTCTCGCGGTCAAGTCTTATAACCTAACTGATGTCACTGCGAGCGTGAGAAAATTCTCACACTCGTGGTGCCATCAGAAAGGTCCTGGGAGTTCACAGCCAATGAAGTCAGTTCAATTCACTGATGTCAGAGCGAGCGCCCTAACAGCTTTTCCCACGGCGCTTCCGCTGACGTCTTTAGCTTAACTGGTTGTCAAGATGTCCCTTATTGTCTCATCTGATTTGCCCTACCTTCATGTATATACAGTTGCGCTCAAATGTTTACATACACCGGCAGAATTTTTGCTTTCTTTGCCTTTTTTCAGAGAATATGAATGAAAACACCAAAACTTTTCCTCCACTCATGGTTAGTGGTTGGATGAAGCCATTTATTGTCAAACTACTGTGTTTTCTCTTTTGAGCACAACTGTACGTTATTGAATATAATCATACTGAATAAAATAATCTTCCAAAACTGATTTTGAGACTACGGTGGACATTAATGTTTAGACTAGTCAGTCATAACCAGATTTATCGTAGTGGTTCAAGCTGTTTGCTAAACGTGGTGCATCCATGGGCTATGTGCAAACGGCAAACGCACAAAGTTTTTGAAGCGGAAGACGTTTGTGGAAATTGCCGTTGATGTTTTTTCTAAAACTTTCTATTTGGCATTTTTTCAGCCACGTTTCCACCAGCATCTTTTTTTTTTAAATTGCGGCTTCCTAGCTTAAGCCACCTGCGAGTTGTCAAATAATTTATTTTGATTAAAAAGGAATTAAAAATGTCTGAAAATATGCATAGCAAATTGTTTTGAGATTGCAGTGCTTATTTTTTCTTTACATTTTCTTAGCACTTTTTGAGGTAGAATCAGCCTGAAAAAAGAAACGTATGCACTGTCTACTAAATGTTAACAACACATAATAGTTAGTATACAGTACAGACCAAAAGTTTGGACACACCTTCTCATTTAAAGATTTTTCTGTATTTTCATGACTATGAAAATTGTACATTCACACTGAAGGCATCAAAACTATGAATTGACACATGTGGAATTATATACTTAACAAAAAAGTGTGAAACAACTGAAATGATGTCTTATATTCTAGGTTCTTCAAAGTAGCCACCTTTTTCTTTGATGACTGCTTTGCACACTCTTGGCATTCTCTTGATGAGCTTCAAGAGGTAGTCACCAGGAATGGTTTTCACTTCACAGGTGTGCCCTGTCAGATTTAATAAGTGGGATTTCTTGCCTTATGAATGGGGTTGGGACCATTAGTTGTGTTGTGCAGAAGTCTGGTGGATGCACAGCTGATAGTCCTACTGAATTGACTGTTAGCTGCTTTTTTCTTGCCATAATACAAATTCTAAGTAAAGCAAAACGAGTGGCCATCATTACTTTAAGAAATGAAGGTCAGTCAGTCCAAAAAATTGGCAAAACTTTGAAAGTGTCCCCAAGTGCAGTTGCAAAAACCATCAAGTGCTACAAAGAAACTGGCTCACATGAGGACCGCCCCAGGAAAGGAAGACCAAGAGTCACCTCTGCTTTTATCCGAGTCACCAGCCTCAGAAATCGCAGGTTAACAGCAGCTCAGATTAGAGACCAGGTCAATGCCACACAGAGTTCTAGCAGCAGACACTTCTTTACAACAACTGTTAAGAGGAGACTTTGTGCAGCAGGCCTTCATGGTAAAATAGATGCTAGGAAACCACTGCTAAGGACAGGCAACAAGCAAAAGAGACTTGTTTGAGCTAAAGAACACAAGGAATGGACATTAGACCAGTGGAAATCTGTGCTTTGGTCTGATGAATCCAAATTTGAGGTCTTTGGTTCCAACCACCGTGTCTTTGTGCGATGCAGAAAAGGTGAACGGATGGACTCTACATGCCTGGTTCCCACCGTGAAGCATGGAGGAGGAGGTGTGATGGTGTGGGGGAGCTTTGCTGGTGACACTGTTGGGGATTTATTCAAAATTGAAGGCATACTGAACAAGCATGGCTACCACAGCATCTTGTAGTGGCATGCTATTCCATCTTGATTGCGTTTAGTTGGACCATCACTTATTTTTCAACAGGACAATGACCCCAAACACACCTCCAGGCTGTGTAAGGGCTATTTGACCAAGAAGGAGAGTGATGGGGTGCTACGCCAGATGACCTGGCCTCCACAGTCACCAGACCTGAACCCAATCAAGATCGTTTGGGGTGAGCTGGACCGCAGAGTGAAGGCAACAAGTGCTAAGCATCTCTGGGAACTCCTTCAAGATTGTTGGAAGACCATTCCCGGTGACTACCTCTTGAAGCTCATCAAGAGAATGCCAAGAGTGTACAAAGCAGTCATCAAAGAAAAAGGTGGCTACTTTGAAGAAACTAGAATATAAGACATATTTTCAGTTGTTTCACGCTTTTTTGTTAAGTATATAATTCCACATGTGTTAATTCATAGTTTTGATGCCTTCAGTGTGACTGTACAATTTTCAAAGTCATGAAAATACAGAAAAATCTTTAAATGAGAAGGTGTGTCCAAACTTTTGGTCTGTACTGTACTTTGTGCCGGGAAAATTTTGCTGAAAAATTTTGCTGCACAGTGTTGCATGTTAGACCACGTCTTTGTCTGCTAAACATTGCCCCTTTTTGGCAAAAGTCACAATCCCTTGTCACAGGCACAGAAAGTGTCTAAAACACGCAATTAATTAAAAAAATAGAGAAAAGTTGTAACCCCCCCTCCCCAAAAAGAAAAAACAATTACAAATTAGACATCTTAGCAAACACATTTTAGAAACCCGTCTTTTGCCACTGCATGTGTAAGATTTCCAATGCTTTTACAGATTTGGGGTTGTGACTTTTTACTATTTTTGCATGATTACATTTTTGGCTTTTTACAGAAGACTCTGATGCTGGAATCCCATTCGTTTCCTACTTATCTCACTTGTTGCACTATAAGTTTCTGTGTGATGGATCTTCCTATGGGTGAGCTGACTTTAATTCTATTTTTACACAATTAATACTGTCCAAGTCATTAGCAATGTTTATTGGTGCACTTAGCTTGATCAAATCCCCCCCCCCCCGAAGTATATTAGAAAATTGCAAAAGTTTTATTTCTTTTTACGTTATGTCTCACGATTCTGATATTTTACTTTGAAATGTTTGTAATTTAACATTTGGTCATGACTAGTAGACCATCCTATTTTTTCTCCTTCTCCATAGTTGTATGAAATGTGGCACAATTTTGTATTACTACATATATATATACCGTATATGATAAAAGTAGGTACTGATCTCAGAAAAGGCCGGGGGCAGTGGTTGAAAGTTTCTAAGAGGTCTCTTTTTCTGAATAGAATAACTACGTTCGGCTAAAGCTGCCGAATTCCCGGCCTCTTCTAATAGACTCACATGGCCGACACTCAATCGTTCTTTTTGGAGTCTTTAAGTGGCCAAAATATATGTATAAGTAAAGTTTACTTTCCCCTGGGCTGAAAAGAGAGGGATGAATGGCTGGCAGTGTGAGTAACGTGGCTGTCCATTGTGCGGCTCCTCCAAGGGTCAGGTGGAGACCATATGTTACCATTCTTTGGACTCGTTAGTATGTGTCTCCATGACGCCCGGATCAGCATCGCCTTTGTCCGCCCGGGATCGAATCCTCCATATATTCATGGCTTGGCAGTGGCATGTCTTTAAGAGGGAAACAAATTGATACATACAAGCTCCCATCCCATTGGGCCGCGGGGCACATTTAAAGCAGACAATAAAGGACATTACAGCCTGTTTAAAATCTTGAGAAAACCTTGGTTCCCATAGCGATCAGATGGTAGTCCTGATCCGGCCCATTAAACTCTAATCAGATGTAAATGTCTCCGCAGGCCTCAGTCCTGAATTCATTACCGGCTGTCAAGAAAAAAGGAATCCTTCGGAGAAAAAAAAAAGAGTCGTCACAATAACTAGTTTGTTTATCAAACCCGATGTCATTTCTGAAAAGGGTTTCACTTAGCGCTGTCCCTTCACTTTAACCCCTTCTGGGCTGGAGCATCTTGAACCATTAGCCGCTTAATGAGGTGGAGATTTATCACTCCGCCATCAGTCAATCTTGTCTCTTCAGCCCAGAGTCAATAATTCTCGAAGAGGGAAGCGGGATCGTTGTTGTCAGATACAAGCGAAAATTGTAGTTTTTGGGGTCCTATGTTAAATCTGTGAAAGGAACCCCTCACCTTATATTTGTCATGTTTTTATAGCAGATTTAGGGTCTCCTAGTCTCCTGTATGTAGTGGTTCAAAAAATTGCTCTCCTATATACAGCACCTAGTTTGGACACACCTGTGGTTTTCCTTGATTCTATTGGGACGTGCAAATAGGTTTAGACTGAAGGCAGCAAAATCACAAAGTAAGAAATATAAAGCAAAGAGAATATAAAAATGTCTTTAACAAACCTGAATATGTGTTAAAGCTTAGATTCTTTAGAGTCCCCCCCCCCCCTTCTAATCTAAATGGCGCATTACACCCCCTTTGGCATCTCTCTCAAACAGCTTCATCAGGTCGTAGCCTGGAATGGTTTACAATCAACAAGTATACTCACATACTAAAATATCGACCAAAACCCCATGTGACGTATTTATCGTATATATTATTTTTCATTTTTTATTGCACATTTTTCCATTTTTTGCACGTGACCGCTCATACAGGACAAGCAGCAACGCTGAGAGGATGTAAGCGCCGAGGGAGCTGGGTAAGTATTTTAATGCCAGCGGGGGGGCGCACAGGGGGTGGGAGGGGGCAGATTACCGGCAACTTTATTTTAAAAACAAAAAAAATTTAAAAAAAAAGATTATTCATTCCTTCTTTCCAGCGAACGCTGCTGGGAAGAAGGGATGAATACCGGCTTCAGCACCGCACGCAGGGGACAGCGCTTAACTCTAGCGCTGTCTCCTGCACGGTCCGTGTGGTCCTCAGTCGGCACACGGGCGGCACACGGCTGACGCACGTGGGCCACACTGATGTTCAACGTAAGCACACGGACACGGATAATTCCGGTACCAATTTTTCCGGTACCGAAATTATCTGGACGTGTGAGACTGTCCTCACATGAACATGTCTGACTGGCTTCCTGCGCAAGACTCATTTATGTACATTTTTTACTAGGCAGTTTTCATTAGTATTTTACCCCTGTGCTGCTCCAGCCTTTATCATGAGCCAAACACAAGGTAGATTCACCCAACATGACTACCACAGTGTTCTGCAACCGACATGTCATGGTTTGCACTTAATGGGACCCTAATTTGTGTTGCCACAGGACAATGATCCTAAACACACCTCCAGGCGATGTAAGGGCTTTATGACCAAGAAGGTATGGGATGGAGCGCAAGGAATGGAGTGCTGTGACAGATGACTTGGCCTCGAAGATCACCCGACCTCAACCCAACTGAGATGGTTTGAGATGAGTTGGAGCACAGAGTTAAGGCATATCAGCCATCAAGTGTTCTTCACCTCTGTGACCTTCTCTGAGAAAGTCATTCTAGGTGAAGACCTGATGAAGCTTCTTGAGAGAGTGTCAAGAGGGAATGAAACTGTCAACAGAGTTTAAGGGGCTACTTTCAAAATCTAAGGTTTAATATGTATTTTAATTTCTTTCACACATGTTCATTTACTCCTTTTTTCCATATGTGGTCCGTCAAGGTTTTGCTGCCTTCAGTCTGAATTTGCAATGTGCACATTTCAGTTAGAGCAAGAAAAATACTTGCACGAACAGGTGTACTTGTTTTAATCAGTATTTGGATTTAAGCAGCATGAATAACCAATGACTTTTTGGACTTTTTGCATCTTTTTCATTTGTGCTTTTATCCACAGGTCAAAACTGACTACATAACACAATGCCTAAAATATAGCCTTCTACATAACTGATTAATTAATAGCATAATGTGCAGTGTTCCATGACAAAAAAAATCACAGCAAAACCCATCATGATACCTAGGTCATTTCGTATGTACAGTAGATGGGAATGGGGCAGGTCACTTGTTTGTGTTTACTATTTTCAGACTGAGCATCTTGAAAAAACTAAAAATAAGCAGTGACATGTCCATTTTTTATCAGATTTGTTGAGCAAACTCGCCCATTCAAGTCCAAGAAAAAAAAAACCATATGGGACATGGATGCCATCCAAGTGTTGTCTGTTTTTCAAAGCTTTGAAACTGCTCTAGAAGTTTTTTTTTTTTGCTTGAGAAAAATGGATGACGCACGGATTGTAAAAACTGATACACCGAAAATGGTTCCAGCAAACTATAAAAATATATATTTTTTATGCATGAGAATTAAAAATTGTTTAAGTGAGGTATAGATATAATGAATACAGTCATGGTTGAAAGTGTTGGCAGCTTGAAATTGCTCCAGAAAATGAAATTTTTCTCCCAGAAAAATATTATGTGTATTGGAACAACACAAAAAAACAAACAAACTGAAAAAAAAAGACAAATTGTAAATAATTTCACACACAACCCCAAAAATGGGCAGCACAAAATTGTTGGCACCCTCAACTTAATATTTGGTTGCACACCCTTTGCAATAAATAACTGCAATCAACTGCTTCCTATAACCATCAACAACCTTCTTTCACCTCTCAACTGGAATTTTGGATCACTCTTCATTTGCAAACTGACCCAGGTCTCTCATATTTGAAGGCGACTTCTCCCAACAGTAATTTTAATATCTCTCCACAGGTGTTCAATGTGATTCAGATCCAGACTCATTGCTGCCACCTCAGAACTCTCCAGCGCTTCGTTTATATACATTTCTGGGTGCTCCTTGAAGTATGTTTGGGGTCACTGTCCTGGCAGAAGAACCATAACCTAATACACAAACCCAGCTTTCTGATACTGGGCACTATATTGCGACCCAAAATCCTTTGGCAATCTTCAGATTTCATGATGCCTTGAACACAGTCAAGGTACCCCTTGGAGGAAGCAAAACAACCCCAAAACATATTTGAACCTCCACCATATTTGACTGTAGGCACTGTGTTGTTTTCTTTTGTAGGCCTCATTCTGTTTTCGGTAAACAGTATAATGATGTATTTTACCAAAAAAAGTTCTATCTTAATCTCATCTGTCTACAAGATGCTTTCTCAGAAAGAATTTTGGTTTACGTACATTTTGGCAAACTGCAGTCTAATTTTATGTTGTTATTTTTTGTTTCTGTGAGGTCCTCCTGGGTCTTCTGCCATAGGAGTTCATTTGATTCAAATGTTGACGTATAGTTTGCTCTGACACCGATGCACCCTGAGCCTGCAGGACAGCTTGAATTTCTTTGGAACTTGATCAGGGCTGCTTATCCACCATCCGGACTTTCCTGTGTTACAACCTTTCACCAATTTTTTTCTGCCGTCCATGTCCAGTGAGATTAGCTACAGTACCATGGGTTGTAAACTTCTTGATTATATTGCCCACCATGGAAAAAGGAATATCAAGTTCTCTGGAGATGGACTTAACGTAACCTTGAGATACTTGATACTGTGCAACAATTTTGGTTCTCAAGCCCTCAGACAGTCCTCTTCTCCTCTTTCTGTTCTGTTCTCTATGCTTAGCATGGCACACACAGACACCCAATGCAAACATTGAGTCAACTTCTCCCCTTTTTATCTGATTTAAGGTGTGATTTTCATATTGCCCACACCTGTTACTTGCCACAGGTGAGTTTGAACGAGCATCACATGCTTGAAATAAAGTTGTTTACCCACAATTTTGGAAAAGTGCCAAGAATTTTGTTCCTCCTATTTTGGGGGTGTTGTGTGAAATTATGTCCAATTTGCCTTTTTTGTTTTTTTTTGTGTTACATAGTTACATAGTTATTAAGGTTGAAGGAAGACTATAAGTCCATCTAGTTCAACCCATAGCCTAACCTAACATGCCCTAACATGTTGATCCAGAGGAAGGCAAAAAAAACCCATGTGGCAAAGAGTAATACACACAAAGGAAATAAACGTGTATAACAAAATGTACAATTGCAATAATTTTCTGAGAGAAAAACTTCATTTTCAAGCATGCCAACACTTTTGGCCATGACTGTAAATAATTAGTTGACATTCAGAATAATCATAACTACTAACAATCTACTATATAATTGTCTAAGGGTCACTTGCGTCTGTCTGTCTGTCTTTCTGTCTGTCTTTCTGTCTGTCTGTCACGGATATTCATTGGTTGCGGCCTCTGTCGGTCATGGAAATCCAAGTCTCTGATTGGTCGCGGCAAAACAGCCACGACCAATCAGCGACGGGCACAGTCCGGAAGAAAATGGCCGCTCCTTCCTCCCCGCAGTCAGTGCCCGGCGCCCGCATACTCCCCTCCGGTCAGCGCTCACACAACCCTGTGTGACCAACTTTTTACTATTTACTAAAAAGATCTAATGTTAAAAATAATAAAAAAATAAAAAAAATAGTTATATACTCACCCTCCGGTGGCCCCCCGGTCAGGAACCGGCCATTCCCGCTCCTCGCAACGCCCCGGTGACCGCTCCATGCATTGCGGTTTCGCGAGATGATGACATGCGGTCTTGCGAGACTGCTACGTCATCATCACGCGAGACCTCAATGCACTCTTCAGATCAGAGTGCGCGAGAAGAGTCGGTAACCGCTTCGATCCGGGGGCCAACGGATGGTGAGTATACAACTATTTTTTATTTTAATTATTTTTTTTAACAGGGGCTGGGCAATATACTACATGGGCTGTGCAATATACAACATGGGCTGCGCAATATACTACGTGGGCTGGGCAATATACTACTTGGGCTGGGCAATATACTACTTGGGCTGGGCAATATACAACGTGGGCTGCGCAATATACATCGTGGGCTGTGCAATATACAACATGGGCTGCGCAATATACGACGTGGGCTGGGCAATATACTATGTGGGCTGCGCAATATGCTACGTGGGCTGTGCAATATACTACGTGGGCTGCGCAATATACTACGTGGTTGGGCAATATACTACGTCGGCTGCGCAATATGCAACGTGTGCTGCGCAATATACAACATGGGCTGCGCAATATACTACGTGGGCTGGGCAATATACTATGAGGGCTGCGCAATATACTACGTGGTTGGGCAATATACTACATGGGATGCGCAATATACTACGTGGGCTGCACAATATACTACGTGGGCTGCGCAATATACTACGTGGGCTGCGCAACATACAATGTGGGCTGCGCAATATACTACGAGGGCTGTGCAATGTACTACGTGGGCTGTGCAATGTACTGCGTGGGCTGTGCAATGTACTGCGTGGGCTGTGCAATGTACTGCGTGGGCAGCGCAATGTACTGCGTGGGCTGCGCAATGTACTGTGTGGGCTGCGCAATGTACTGCATGGTCTGTGCAATATACTACATGGGCTGTGCAATGTACTGCGTGGGCTGTGCAATATACTACGTGGGCTGTGCAATGTACTGTGTGGGCTGCCCAATGTACTGAGTGGGCTGTGCAATATACTACGTGGGCTGCGCAATGTACTGCATGGGCTGTGCAATGTACTGCGTGGGCTGCGCAATGTACTGTGTGGGCTGCGCAATGAACTGCGTGGGCTGCGCAATGTACTGTGTGGGCTGCGCAATGTACTGCATGGGCTGCGCAATGTACTGTGTGGGCTGCGCAATGTACTGCGTGGGCTGCGCAATATACTACATGGGCTGTGCAATGTACTGCGTGGGCTGTGCAATATACTACGTGGGCTGTGCTACACACTAAGCATACATATTCTAGAATACCCGATGCATTGTGATGTGAATCGGGCTACCATCTAGTTAAATATAACAATGGAACAATACAAACAGAGGGTAGCGTTAAAATTTAACAGGCCCTTTCCAGTATCTGTATGGGGGATATCTGCCAGAGTGCATAAGGAATCAGATGACCATTAATAACTTAATTGATAGCTGCTAAGGAATGTAAGTGGGGAGATTTCTGTGAGTGGCGCTCGTACTTGATACTGAGTGCACCAAGATGTTTTAGAAGAGTTTTACTTATATAAATGAAGAACAATAAAAATACCGTCCATTTAATAACTTAAACTCACATAATCAATTCTAAACAAAGACCGAGACAGAAGTAACATTTTTGCCTTCTTTCTCAACGTGTCCAACCATTCCAGATTTCTACATTTTGTCTGCTTTCACACTGTTCCAATTCACAACTGTTTAATGTACTTTTTTATATAGTGTTTCTAAATTTTACGAGATCATCTAATTATGAACCTTAAGCAAAAAAATAAGAAATAAAACCTCAGTCACATTTTTTTTTTAATATTTAGTAATAAATTATCACCTAGAACTCTTTAGCACTGGTGTAAAGTGGAGATCAACTTTACAAAACTTTGCCTTTTTCTTTAAAAAGAATCCCATAAATTCAATCCAATTATGGTGTATGATTGTTGGCATCACAAACATCAGGAGTTAATTAGATTTTTTATTCTTGTCCAAAAATTCAGTAGAGTATTAAAGACAACTGAAGTTAGATAATGATGTAGCAAAGCTGGAATGGCAGGGTTTTTGTAGCAGAGTTAGATATTGATCTAAGGGAGCTGGAACAGCAGAGTTGTTGTAGTTGAGTTAGCGACTGTTGTAGCAAAACTGGAACACCAGTGTTTTTGTAGTGGAATTAGATATTGATGTCGCAGAACTGGAACAGTGGAGTTGTAGTGGAATTAGAGACTGATGTAGCATAGCTGGAACACCAGTGTTTTTGTAGTGGAATTAGATATTGATGTTGCGCACCTGCAACAGCGGAGTTGTTGTAGTTGAATTAGTAACTTATGTAGCAAAGGTGGAACACCAGTGTTTTTGTAGTGGAGTTAGATATTGATGTCACGGAACTGGAACAGCAGAGTTGTTGTAGTGGAATTAGAGACTGATGTAGCATAGCTGGAACACCAGTGTTTTTGTAGTGGAATTAGATATGGATGTTGCGCACCTGGAACAGCGGAGTTGTTGTAGTGGAATTAGAAACTGATGTAGCAAAGGTGGAACACCAGTGTTTTTGTAGTGGAATTAGATATTGATGTTGCGCACCTGCAACAGCGGAGTTGTTGTAGTTGAATTAGTAACTGATGTAGCAAAGGTGGAACACCAGTGTTTTTGTAGTGGAGTTAGATATTGATGTTGTGGAACTGGAACAGCGGAGTTGTAATGGAATTAGAGACTGATGTAGCAAAGCTGGAACACCAGTGTTTTTGTAGTGGAGTTAGATATTGATGTCGTGGAACTGGAACAGCGGAGTTGTAATGGAATTAGAGACTGATGTAGCAAAGCTGGAACACCAGTGTTTTTGTAGTGGAGTTAGATATTGATGTCACGGAACTGGAACAGCTGAGTTGTTATAGTGGAATTAGAGACTGATGTACCGAAGCTGCAATAGCATAGTTGTTGTACTGAAGTTAGATAACGATGTAGCAAGGATGGAGGAGCAGAGTTTTTGTAGTGGAGTTAAATTTTGATGTCGCAAAGCTGGAACAGTAGAGTTGGAGTGGCATTACAGTCTGATCTAGTGATGTCCTTCTCCAATGATTGGTCTCCTTGTATGATGTCCGATTGGAATAAAAAAAACTGGAAAAAAAATTGAGTAACTTCAGGTATACCAAGCAAAAGCCCAGCCAAGAGAAATAAGTGATGAGTCTTTATGAAAAATGTGTTTTTTTACTCTTCTTGATATTTTTGGCTGTACATTGCATAATTGAGGCCATACTGATCCATTTCCAAAAACACAATATACAGCTTCAATTGTGCTTTAAGAAGAAAGCATGGGGAAATTAAGAATTAAGAGAAAGTGCGTTGCACACAATGTCCTCATTTTTTTGCAGTATGCATTATTTCAATGGAGGATATAACTATAGAAAATTGTATATATCATCTTCATTCATCGGTTTATTCGCCGACAGAGTCGGTCGTTGAATGAGCGGCATTCCGATGCAAGAGCCCTTGGCATTGATTTGGTTAATGCGAGGGATCCTTCTTTATATTCCCTTGTCTCTCTGGGAACATGAGCCCACCAAGCAGGGGGTTAAGAGTGTCACACACTCATGAAAGCGGTGGCCTCTGTCACTTTGTCTAAAGAATAATAACCAAAACATCAAATTAAAGAGGAATAAGATGTCTGTTCGCTCCCATGAGTCCCGGTCAGATGAAAAGAGAAAAAAAAGGCCAAAACTCATGAGTTTCTTAAGTCTCAATTCGTCCCAGATTATCTTTTCAGAGCCTGATACCCATGATGAATAACCCTCTGTTCACACATTACTGACACCCTGGTGCTTCTGTATGGAGAACGGAGGCACATGCAGCCACATAGGTTAATGTGACCGTCCCCACGACCCTTCGGGATGATGCTGCTTGACAGACTTACAACAGATAAACCCCCTATCCTTCTTCTTCCTAACCCCTATAGTTTCCTTCATAGTCACCCCTTTTATTTCCATCTCTTCCCCTACATTAACTCTTCTTGACAAGCTTTCCCTTTCCATGGAGAATATAAAAGCAGATTGTGTCGCATGAGGGCAGTTAAATGGAAAATGCTAAATAATTTGTGTCAATTAACGTCGGGTTCCGAAGAAAATCCATCAGGGAATGATGAGTACGGGACGCGTATATGGCCTCATAAATACCCAGATTATTGGCCTTGATTTGTTTACTTAATGAACCTTGACCAAATATTCCTCTTTTTGGCTTTTCATGTCTTCTTATAACATGAACTTTTACCCCTGTATCTAAGTTCATCTGCTGCGAAATAGGACATAAACCAAGGTCAACATCAGTTGATATATGGCACTATGATCAAGGCAAGGCCTCAACAGATAGTAACATAGTAACATAGTAACATAGTTAGTAAGGCCGAAAAAAGACATTTGTCCATCCAGTTCAGCCTATATTCCATCATAATAAATACCCAGATCTACGTCCTTCTACAGAACCTAATAATTGTATGATACAATATTGTTCTGCTCCAGGAAGACATCCAGGCCTCTCTTGAACCCCTCGACTGAGTTTGCCATCACCACCTCCTCAGGCAAGCAATTCCAGATTCTCACTGCCCTAACAGTAAAGAATCCTCTTCTATGTTGGTGGAAAAACCTTCTCTCCTCCAGACGCAAAGAATGCCCCCTTGTGCCCGTCACCTTCCTTGGTATAAACAGATCCTCAGCGAGATATTTGTATTGTCCCCTTATATACTTATACATGGTTATTAGATCGCCCCTCAGTCGTCTTTTTTCTAGACTAAATAATCCTAATTTCGCTAATCTATCTGGGTATTGTAGTTCTCCCATCCCCTTTATTAATTTTGTTGCCCTCCTTTGTACTCTCTCTAGTTCCATTATATCCTTCCTGAGCACCGGTGCCCAAAACTGGACACAGTACTCCATGTGCGGTCTAACTAGGGATTTGTACAGAGGCAGTATAATGCTCTCATCATGTGTATCCAGACCTCTTTTAATGCACCCCATGATCCTGTTTGCCTTGGCAGCTGCTGCCTGGCACTGGCTGCTCCAGGTAAGTTTATCATTAACTAGGATCCCCAAGTCCTTCTCCCTGTCAGATTTACCCAGTGGTTTCCCGTTCAGTGTGTAATGGTGATATTGATTCCCTCTTCCCATGTGTATAACCTTACATTTATCATTGTTAAACCTCATCTGCCACCTTTCAGCCCAAGTTTCCAACTTATCCAGATCCATCTGTAGCAGAATACTATCTTCTCTTGTATTAACTGCTTTACATAGTTTTGTATCATCTGCAAATATCGATATTTTACTGTGTAAACCTTCTACCAGATCATTAATGAATATGTTGAAGAGAACAGGTCCCAATACTGACCCCTGCGGTACCCCACTGGTCACAGCGACCCAGTTAGAGGCTATACCATTTATAACCACCCTCTGCTTTCTATCACTAAGCCAGTTACTAACCCATTTACACACATTTTCTCCCAGACCAAGCATTCTCATTTTGTGTACCAACCTCTTGTGCGGCACGGTATCAAACGCTTTGGAAAAATCGAGATATACCACGTCCAATGACTCACCGTGGTCCAGCCTATAGCTTACCTCTTCATAAAAACTGATTAGATTGGTTTGACAGGAGCGATTTCTCATAAACCCATGCTGATATGGAGTTAAACAGTTATTCTCATTGAGATAATCCAGAATAACATCCCTCAGAAACCCTTCAAATATTTTACCAACAATAGAGGTTAGACTTACTGGCCTATAATTTCCAGGTTCACTTTTAGAGCCCTTTTTGAATATTGGCACCACATTTGCTATGCGCCAGTCCTGCGGAACAGACCCTGTCGCTATAGAGTCACTAAAAATAAGAAATAATGGTTTATCTATTACATTACTTAGTTCTCTTAGTACTCGTGGGTGTATGCCATCCGGACCCGGAGATTTATCTATTTTAATCTTATTTAGCCGGTTTCGCACCTCTTCTTGGGTTAGATTGGTGACCCTTAATATAGGGTTTTCATTGTTTCTTGGGATTTCACCTAGCATTTCATTTTCCACCGTGAATACCGTGGAGAAGAAGGTGTTTAATATGTTAGCTTTTTCCTCGTCATCTACAACCATTCTTTCCTCACTATTTTTTAAGGGGCCTACATTTTCAGTTTTTATTCTTTTACTATTGATATAGTTGAAGAACAGTTTGGGATTAGTTTTACTCTCCTTAGCAATGTGCTTCTCTGTTTCCTTTTTGGCAGCTTTAATTAGTTTTTTAGATAAAGTATTTTTCTCCCTATAGTTTTTTAGAGCTTCAATGGTGCCATCCTGCTTTAGTAGTGCAAATGCTTTCTTTTTACTGTTAATTGCCTGTCTTACTTCTTTGTTTAGCCACATTGGGTTTTTCCTATTTGTAGTCCTTTTATTCCCACAAGGTATAAACCGCTTACACTGCCTATTTAGGATGTTCTTAAACATTTTCCATTTATTATCTGTATTCTCATTTCTGAGGATATTGTCCCAGTCTACCAGATTAAGGGCATCTCTAAGCTGTTCAAACTTTGCCTTCCTAAAGTTCAATGTTTTTGTGACTCCCTGACAAGTCTCCCTAGTGAAAGACAGGTGAAACTGCACAATATTGTGGTCGCTATTTCCTAAATGCCTAACCACCTGCAGATTTGTTATTCTGTCAGGTCTATTAGATAGTATTAGGTCTAAAAGTGCTGCTCCTCTGGTTGAATTCTGCACCAATTGTGAAAGATAATTTTTCTTGGTTATTAGCAGAAACCTGTTGCCTTTATGGGTTTCACAGGTTTCTGTTTCCCAGTTAATATCCGGGTAGTTAAAGTCCCCCATAACCAGGACCTCATTATGGGTTGCAGCTTCATCTATCTGCTTTAGAAGTAGACTTTCCATGGTTTCTGTTATATTTGGGGGTTTGTAACAGACCCCAATGAGAATTTTGTTACCATTTTTCCCTCCATGAATTTCAACCCATATGGACTCGACATCCTCATTCCCTTCGCTAATATCCTCCCTTAAAGTGGACTTTAGACAAGACTTTACATAGAGACAAACCCCTCCTCCTCTCCGATTTTTACGATCCTTTCTAAACAGACTGTAACCCTGTAAGTTAACTGCCCAGTCATAGCTTTCATCTAACCATGTCTCGGTTATTCCCACTATGTCAAAGTTACCTGTAGATATTTCTGCTTCTAGTTCTTCCATCTTGTTTGTCAGGCTTCTGGCGTTTGCGAGCATGCAGTTTAGAGGATTTTGTTTTGTTCCAATCTCCTCACTGTGGATTGTTTTAGAAATGTTCTTACCTCCTTTCTGAGTATGTTTTCCTGGGTCGTCTTTGTTCGAGTCTAATGTTTTTCTTCCCGTCCCCTCTTCTTCTAGTTTAACGCCCTCCTGATGAGTGTAGCGAGTCTTCTGGCGAATGTGTGTTTCCCAGGTTTGTTGAGGTGTAGTCCGTCTCTGGCGAGGAGTCCATCATACCAGTAATTCACACCGTGGTCCAGGAATCCAAATCCTTGTTGTCTGCACCATCGTCTTAGCCAGTTGTTTGCATCAAGGATCCTGTTCCATCTCCTGGTGCCATGCCCGTCTACTGGAAGGATAGAAGAAAAAACTACCTGTGCATCCAGTTCCTTTACTTTCTTCCCCAACTCCCCCAAGATAAAAGTGTTGACCCCGTTACTCTTGACCTGTGCCTCTCGTTAAATTATAAGAAGTTTATTCCATTTTCTAATATCTAGTAATATATTTGTAATGTCTATTGTTATAAAAAGAGTTATATGACGACACTAAACCCTTTGCAGATCTGAACCAAATTCCTTCTTTTCCCTTCCCAAATGGTTGGCTTGGATGACGTTGGATTAATGCACTAATCAGGTTGGGGGCATAAAAATGTGGTGGCATGTGGTATGGTTATGCTCATCCTATCCATAACAATCTGGAAGTGGGTGGTTGGCTGCTTGTTTGGCCCCCGTAGCCGTTGCCCAAAGTCTACGGACACTTTTCTCATGGCAAAAATGATCAGCGCACAAAATTGCACTAAGTTTAAGGCTGTAATCTTCATTCCTTCATTCATGTTCAGATCTCCTGGTGTGCACTTTTCTGCTTAATCCATATTTCTGATTTTTCTGTTTTGTGAGTGTCTCTCTCAGTAATATAGGCTGAATGTGTGCTCTGTGTGTATTATTATTATTTATTATTATAGCGCCATTTATTCCATGGCGCCTTACATGTGAGGAGGGGTATACATAATAAAAACAAGTACAGTAATCTTAAACAATACAAGTCACGACTGGTACAGGAGGAGAGAGGACCCTGCCCACGAGGGCTCACAAGCTACAAGGGATGGGTGAGGATACAGTAGGTGAGGATAGAGCTGGTTGTGCAGCGGTTTGGTCGATTGGTGGTTACTGCAGGTTGTAGGCTTGTCGGAAGAGGTGGGTCTTCAGGTTCATTTATAGTATCTTCACTGCTCTCCACGTGCTTGGCTCTTGCCCTGTTTTCTATGCCCTCTGAGATATTCTCTCCTTTTTCCACGGCCGATCTGTGTACAAACTCCTCTCCCGCCCTCCTGTTATCACTAACACTAAGAGAGGGGAGGAAGAAAACAGAGAGCATTATTATAGGAAGAGAAGAAAAAAATCGTTCCAGCTCCAAATAGTAAAATCCAAATTCCAACTTTATTAAGCCAATATAAAAACAAAGCTTTGATAAAGATCCGTGTAGGATCGAAACGCGTCGCTCGTGTCCTGATATGCACATGTAGAGCATATGTCCACCGTTGTTTTTATATTGGCTTAATAAAGTTGGAATTTGGATTTTACTATTTGGAGCTGGAACGATTTTTTTCTTCTCTTCATATGATGACCGCGTGGATCAGCGTTGGGTTCCGTGCTCCTGCGGTGGCTACTCGGTGAGCTGGCTTTTTTTCTTCTTTGCTATTTCCAGCATTATTATAGCCTTATGCAGACAAATGAACAATAAAAAAAGAATTCTGTGCAACAGCATACAAAGCCTTTAATTTATGGACATGTAGCTGTGCCTGGACGACACCGCCGGGCAGGACTGAAAAAGGGAACAGTAGACAAGGAGACAGAAATAAAACACCGGCTTTATTGAAATACAAAGGATTATATGCCTGAAAAATAAGACTAACAGTTCTTGCAATGATATCAGCAATAATAGATACAAGGAGAGGATAGCTGCAACGTGTCATACAAGCTACGCTCCAGCTATGGCAAAACAAAGTCCAATATAAACAGTATAAACAATTTCTATAGCCTACTCTCTTCTCACTCCCTAACCAGCTTCAGCTAACTGTGCCACACTGCTACAGCGCCCTAGCTAGAGAACCCTGCTCTATATCCTAACACAATTGAACAACGGTGTCTCACTCACAGTTCTGTAGCGCTTAGAAGACAGTCTGGTAGCTGCTGCTTGGTCCTGATGTTGTAGAGCCGAGTTGGTTGTGTTGAGCTCTTCCTTCAGGTTAACTGATCTGTCTTCTTTTGGTACCACAGCATTGTTTCCTCAGTTTACAGGTGATTGGGGAGAACTATTCTGGCTGTGCGATGCGACTCTTTCCTTCTGACACGGTCCTGGTGATCAATTCTGCAGTAAACGGGCACGATCTTCTCTCTTGAAGCCAATAGTTCATTTACAAGTCTTTCGTTGTTAGGACACACTTATAGTCCTGACTGTCTCTCACTGGCACGCCTTCCTTCTTCACCTCCTAAACTGACACACTTTCTACTCCTTGTTCAGAAGCAACACACAGCAAGCTGCAGGGGAGAAAGGACTAGTCCAAGTGCACACAATCTAAAATTTTAACCAAACTCAAGTGCAAAAATTATTTTTATTTATTTAATAATTGTATTTAGATAACTTAATGCCCTCAAAGCTGTCCTTACCCTATAACTCCTTCTTGAGATAGGACACACTACTACATCCTACACGAGGAATGGGTGTATAGAGCAGTTTACGCAGTTTATATTAATATATGTGGTACAAATAATCAAATGATCAGAGGTTCAAGTCCATGGGAAGACTAAAAAAGTATTTACATTTTTTTTTAAAATAAAAACATACAAGCTTGAATCGCCTCATTTTCTTAGTGCAAAAATAAAGAAATAAAAAAATAGTTAAAAACTATTCTGCTTCGTATCTTGACATCCGCTAAAGTCGATCTACAGCAAATCCAAAGAAATGAGCTGGAGCATAAGTTGGTATAAGTGCAATGTGTGGGAGCACGATCACATTGTGGCCATTTCACAGACAAAGCCAAAGGGAAAAAAACAAAATGAGCAAATACCCTGTAGCCAATAAATAAGTAAATAGTAATAGTACATGTAAGGAACAAAGGGGACCTAGTTAACACGATTTTGATTAAAAAAAAGTGTAGAAGTCATTCCACCGGGGCACAGGTTAAGCTCGATCTATCTTGCCGATTTTGGGTGCCTTAAAGGAAAATGAATGGGAGAAGATACAGATTCGTTATTAGAAAAAACTTTTTTGACAGTGCGGGTGATCAATGAGTGGCACAGGATGCCATGAGAGGTGGTGAGTTCTCCTTCAACGGAAGTCTTCAAACAGAGATCTGTCTGGGATTGTTTAGTGAATCCTGTATTGAGCGGGGGGTTGGATACGATGACCCTGGAGGTTCCTTCCAACTCTAACATTCTAGGATTCTATGAAAGTTATTTAACAGAAATGGTACTAGTATGAGCTGTCAAAGATCTCGTTTGCTCGAAAATCCTCCCAGCGTACATCTCCGGCATACGCTGCACATTCAGTTTTACTTTATAATATTATTATTGTTTGGTTATTATATCTAGTTGCTCAGATTCTGTTTCCTATGAGGATTTAACATGACGTCTCGACAGCTTTTAATATTGTTTGCATCTCGGCATAAGTGACCGGTGGGGTTCACCTTTTTCCAGGTGTGATTTTTATGAAAATCATTGCTGTCAATTGTTTTCAAAACTTGACGGTCGGGTTACTGTACTGTCGACAGGTTTACTTTTCAAGTATTTGCAAAATTTGCCTAAAATTCCATTTTAAAAGCAGCCCTTTAAAACCCATGCAGCTCCATTATTGTTTCTTACTCCAGCTGATGCCTCGGTGCTCGGGTTATTTCCGCTCTCACCAGACAATCGCAATCCTGTGTCTATATAATATTCCAAACGACAATACAATCTGATCTCCTCCAACATTATAATTCAATAACTGCATGCTCCCTTTATTATAGACAAAGCAAAATTGCCACAAAAGTGCAGAAAAACAAGTTCTCCTATTGTGCATTTAATGACAGTATTTATTCATTAAGCGCTCTAATTTCTTTACAATATTTTGCTGGCATGTTCCTGGAATCGGCACAGTGTGTGTGTGACAGAACAGATGGAGACGTCTATAACACCGCGAGCGTGTCACACCTGTTATTAAAAAAAAATGTAAAAAAAAAAAAATCAATGCCAAAGACATTTAAAGAAAGAACTAAAATATGTTTTCTGCGCCTACACTGATACAAGGAGAAGAATCCGTGTTCTTTTCTGCAGTTATTCCTTCTCTCTGTGCCATTTACCAGTCCTGTGTGTTGCCCGACACTAAAGGGAATGTGTCATCAGAAAATGACCTATTGTTTAATCACATTTTTGTGCTAAATATATATTTATTTATTTTTTAGCACTTTTTTTTTGCATATCACAATCTTTATTAGAAATAAAAATAAAAAATCATGTCATTTTCACGCCGACCACTGGCGCATTTTATAAACTCTTACTTCCTGTTGTTTCAGGAAATCAACATGTACATTAGTTACAATGGATAGACTTTGACCTTTTGTATTGAGGCATTTAATGAGCGTGTGCAAAGGTCATTGTGAAGGGAGGGGGAGGAGGTGAGCTATGACGTATATGTATAGAGGTGTTGCCTGTCATTGTAAACCTGCCTCTGATTATGAT